>NC_067495.1:13439764-14172442 GCF_947179515.1 Apodemus sylvaticus | reverse complement strand
CACCACAGTGTCCTTATTCATCTGAATTAATTCCAACCAGCCATTTTCTCTGGCTAAGCTAATATGTGTTACCCTCATCATGCTCCATCCACCGCACACTCTGAACTAACAGAGGAGCTCCACATGCCTAGATCTCACCTTAGGAATACCAACAAATTTAGAAGATCAACTTGCTTTCTTCTCTCTAAAACCAAAAGTCATAGAAACTCTTATCAGTGAGAACTATATATGCAAACTCAAGCACACAGAAGTTCACAGAAGAGTCCTAAATATTTTCAAAGAATTGGAGGAGTTAAATAAGACAGGACACATAGAAAAAGTTCAGTGATATCAAGGAGAAAAAGCTAAAGTTACATGCATCTAAATCATGGATTCCCAATTTTATATTGTAAAAAAATTTACTACAATTAAAGACAGATTTACATCAATTCATTAATAGTTATTTTCAATACCCACATCTCTAAAGGGCAGATATTCTGGACAAAAAAAAAATAGAGATGCATCAAATTTTATTGACTTTATACACCAATGAACTTATAGATATCTATGGAATATTCTATCCAAATACCAAAGAATATACATTCTACTCAGCAGTACATGGACGTTTTCTAAATACAACACATCTGGAGACATGAAACAGATATTTACAAATTGAGTAAGATTGGAATCAATCTTTGTTTACTTTCTGACCACAATACAATAAAACTTAAAATCTACAGCAAACAGACAAACAAATAAATGGAAAGGAAAATAAAACCCAAACTCCAGTAAATACACAAGTACATGGAAGTAAACAACTAGCTATTAAATGATGAATGAGTCAAAGAAGAAATGAATATTGAAATAAAAATATAAATAAAAATATTCTTGGAGCTAAAAGAATATGCTATGAGGAAGTGTCTACATTAAAAAAAAAAAAAAAATAGAAAGAAGACACTCCTGCCAGGGAACCAGGTAGGCTGATTGCAGATCTTCACATCTCCCTCTGTTCCCACAGACCTAATCCCCCAGGTTCATCCCCCACTCTGCAACACAACTCCAATGGCAATCTTCCCTGCCTTCTGCTGCCATCTCCTGTGGATCCCCACATGTCTTTCCTTGGTACCCACGCTAACTCCACCATTTGTTTTATCCAAGCTCCCAAGTGCAACAGCCAGTATAGCATCCCTGCTTGGGTGACTTCCCTGCACTTTGCCCCCATGAAGTGACAATTATGGAATTTTGGTTCCTTTTTAAAACACAGAGATATTATAAGAACATGTTTTCATTTTAATAACAGGTGTGGGATACAGGGTTGCTTCAGATTGCCCCAGAACAGCTGACTATGATTTGCTTCATGTTTTAGCACATGCATGATTTTCCAGCTGTTGATTGTTTTTTGTTTTTGTGTGTCATTTGGAATTATAGGGACTTTTCATAGGGAATATAAAAGCTAGAACCCCAAGAAGTATGAGGGTGTTGGTTGGTTGTTGTTGGTTGAGGTGCCATGCACAAAGATAAAAAACAACAAGAATAAATTAGATATCTTGTCAGAGAAGATCAAACTTACCCCAAGGAATATGACACACCTAATCAGCAAGAAGTAGTCCAAGTATAATGTCATCCCCTTTCCTTTCTATTCTTTTTTCTTTCTTACCTGGAATTTGGGGGTTTAAAGGGTAAAGAATGGTGGAATAATGTAGAATCCACAAAATAGCCCACAGCAATTATACCCCCATTCAAGGAAGACTAAAATACAGATCCAGGTGGAATACTCTGGTCTGTTCCCCTCTGTAAACTCCCTCAGAAACCTAGCCTATCCTGCCTCCCAAGTGTCAGCTGCCTACATCCAGGAATAAATTTTACCTTGAACACCCCCCCCCCCCAATGGCCACACCCTTTCAAGTCCACAAAGATTGTGTTTCAGGTAACATCTAACCATGACCGTCTCCTAAACTACAGAAAGGAAACAGAAACCAAGGAACAAAATACCTACCCAACAAAGGCATCTATCAGTATCTAAACTTATAACCATCCCAACACCAGATTTCTAGACATCAGAGTAGAAGCATAGCCAGGAGAATGTGTCTCCATCAGGCCAACAGCCTCACAACAGCAGGCACTGAACATTCCGATATAGCTAATACACAAGAGAAAGACCTTAAAACAGCCTTTATATGAATATGATAAAAAGGCTTAAAGAAAAAAATCATAAATCCCTTAATGAAATCAAAGAAAGGGCCGTGGCATTCAGAGGAAGCTTCACTTCCAGGTACTTTAGCATACCCAGGATCATTGGATCAGAGGTGAGGAGGATACAACATCTGTCCCAACCACCAGACAGAACTGAGACCAGCAGAATCCAAGGACACAGGAACCTCACCTGACCAGTGGGTATATTCCAGTCTGGGCTGATTTATCTTGGGCTTAAACTCTGAAGCCAGTCCTGCAACACCCAGAGGAAGCTCCACTCCTAGGCATTCTAATGCGTCCAGGATCACAGGATCACAGAATCACAGGATCACAGAGACAGCTAGACTCTGAGGAGTTCTGACACAACCAGGATCACAGGAAGGACAGGTGCCAGTCAGATATCTTGTTGCTTTTTACCTAGGGCAGGTAGCACTAGAGATAATCAGATGGCAGTAGACAAGCATAAGAACATAAACAACAGAAACCAAGGTAAGATGGCATCATTAGAACCCAATTCTCCCACCATAGCAAGTCCTGGATACACCATCACACCAGAAAAGCAAGATTCAGATCTAAAATCACTTTTCATGATGGTGATAGAGGACTTTAAGAAGGGCATAAATAACTCCCTTAAAGAAATACAGGAGAACACAGGTAAACAGGTAGAAGCTCTTAAAGAGGAAATACAAAAATCCCTCAAAGAACTATAGGAAAACACAACGAAACAGGTGAAAAAAATGAACAAAGCCATACAAGATCTAAAAATAAAAATAGAAACATAAAGAAATCACAAAAGGAGACAACCCTAGAGTTAGAAAACCTAGGAATGAGATCAGGAGTCATAAATGCAAGCATCACCAAAAGAATACAAGAGATAGAGTAGAGAATCTCAGGTACAGAATATACCACAGAAAACATTGGCTCAACAGTCAAAGAAAATGCAAAATGCAAAAAACTCCTAGCCCAAAACATCAAGTAAATACTAGGACACATTGAGAAGAACAAACCTAAGGATAATAGGTCTAGAAGAGAGTGAAGATTCCTAAATTAAAGAGCCAGTAAATATCTTTATATTATAGAAGAAAATTATAGAAGAAAAGTTCCCTAACCTAAAGAAAGAGATGCCCATGAACAGACAAGAAGTCTACAGAACTCCAAATACTCCAAAACTGATCTAGAACAGAAATTCCTCCCATCACATAATAATCAAAACACCAAAGCACAAAAGAAAGAAAGAAAGAAAGAAAGAAAGAAAGAAAGAAAGAAAGAAAGAAAGAAAGAAAGAAAGAAAGAAAGAAAAAGACAGACAGTCAGACAGAAAGAAAGAAAGAAAGAAAGAAAGAAAGAAAGAAAGAAAGAAAGAAAGAAAGAAAGGAGGGAGGAGGGAGGGAGGGAGGAAGGAAGGAAGGAAGGAAGGAAGGAAGGAAGGAAGGAAGGAAAGAAAGAAAGAAAGAAAGAAAGAAAGAAAGAAAGAAAGAAAGAAAGAAAGAAAGAAAGAAAGAAAGAATATTAAAAGCAGTAAGGGAAAAAGGTCAAGTAACATATGAAGGCAGACATAGCAGAATTACACCAGACTTCTCACTAGAAACAATGAAAACATAATCCACACATAAAATGAGGTACAAGAAGAACGGAGGAGTGGCCTCTTGTTCTGGAAAGACTCAGTGAAGCAGTATAGGGTAAAACCAGAACAGGGAAGTGGGATGGGTTGGGTGGGAAAACAGGGGGGAGGGAAGGGGGCTGATGGGACTTTCGGGGACTGGGGGTCTAGAAAAGGGGAAATCATTTGAAATGTAAATAAAAAAATATATTGAATAAAAAATTAATAAAAAAAGAAAGAAACAATGAAAACTAGAAGATCCTGAGTAGACTCTAAGAGAACATACAGCCCTACAAAGGATATTAGATGGAAAACTCCAACACAGGGAGGGAAATTACACCCTAGAAAAAAGAAGTAATCTTTCAACAAACCCAAGAGAAGATAGGCACACAAACATAATTTGAACTCTAACAAACAACAGGAATAACAGTAAAATAACAGGAAGTAACAATCACTTTTCCTTAATATGTCTTAGCATTAATGGACTGACCCCCCCCCCCCAAATACATAGACTAATAGACTAGATACATAAACAGGACCCAGCATTTTGCTGCATACATAAAACATGCCTCGGTGACAAAAACAGACACTACCTTAGCGTAAATGAGTGGAAAACGCTTTTCCAAGCAAATGGTCCCACGAAACAAGCCAGAGTAGCCATTCTAATATCAAATAAAATCAACTTTCAACCAAAATTCATTAAAAAAAAAGACAAGGAAGGACACTTCATACTCATCAAAGGACAAATCTACCAAGAAGAACTCTCAATTCTGAACATCTATGCTCCAAATACAAGGGCACCCTTATTCATAAATGAAACTTTACTAAAGCTCAAAGCACATATCACACCCCACATAATAATAATGGGTTCCCACTCTCAGCAATGGACAGACCTTGGAAACAGAAACTAATTATAGACACAGTAAAACTAACAGAAGTTTTGAACCAAATGGATCTAACACACACACACACACACACACACACACACACACACACATATATATAAAACTAAAAAGTTTTTAATATATATAATATATATTTATAACAATGTTATATATATATAATACATTTCGTTTTTTCTTATAAAGGACAGCATTTAATTGGACTGGGTTACAAGTTCAGAGGTTCAGTTCATCATCATCAGGATGAGAGCAGGGCAGCATCCAGGCAGGCATGGTGCAGGCAGAACTGAGTTCTACATCGTCAACTGGAGACAGCTAGCAGAATGCTGCCTTCCAGGAAGCTAGGATGAGGGTCCTAAGCCCACACCAACAGTGACACACCTACTCCAACAAAGCCACACTTTGTAATAGTGCCACTCCCTGGATCAAGCATATACAAATCATCAAAACAGCGATTGAATATTTTGCTGGGTATCGTAGTCTAGGCTGACATCTGACATCTCTCAGAGTCTGCAGGACATCAGTCCAGGCTCTTCTAACTTTTAGAGTCTCTGTTGAGAAGCAGGTGTAATTATGATAGGCCTGCCTTTATGTTTCTTGGCTTTTTCCCCTTGCAGTTTTTAATATTGTTTCTTTGTTCTGAAGAGTTAGTATTTTGTTTATCATGCATTTCATTCTAAAACCCTCTTCTCAACACCTCATGGTACCTTCTCCAAAACTGACCATAAATTCATCACAAATCATGTCTTAACAGATACAAGATGATTGAAATAATACCATGTACCCAGATCATAATGGACCAAGGCTGGTCTTAAATTCCAACAAAAACAATGGAAAGCACACATATGCACAGAAGCTGAACAATGCTCTACTCAATGATAACTTGTTCGAGGAAGAAATAAAGAAAAAATTAAAGACTTTTTAGAATTTAATGAAAATGAAAACACATCATACCAAAACTTATGGGACACAATGAAAGCAGTAGTAAGAGGAAAACTCATAACTCTGAGTGCCTCCAAAAAGAAACCTGAGAGAGCATGCACTATCAGCTTGACAGCACACAAGAAAGCTCTAGAACAAAAAGAAGTAAATACACCCAAGATGAGTAGACAGCAGGAAACAATCAAACTCAGCACTGAAATCAACCAAGTAAAAACAAAAAGAACTATACAAAGAATCAACAAAACCAAGAGCTGCTCTTTGAGAAAATCAAAGAGATAGATAAACACTTAGCCAGACTAACCTGAGGGCACAGAGACAGTATCCAAATTAATAACATCAGAAATGAAAAGGGAGACAAAACAATGGAAACTATGAAAATTCAAAAAGATCATCAGATCCTACTACAAAAGCTTATACTCAAAAAAATGGAAAATATAGATGAAATGGACAATTTTCTAGACCCATACAGAACCAGTAAAAACATCTAAACACTCCCATAACCATAACCCCTAACGAAATAGAAGCAATCATTAATAGTCTCCCATCAAAGCCCCAGGACCACATGGGTTTAGTGGAGAATTCTAAGAAAACCTAACACCAATACTCTTCAAATTTTTCCACAAAATAGCAACAGAAGGAACACTGACCAATTTGATATATGAAGCCACAATTATGCTTATACCCAAACCATACAAAGACCCAACAAAGAAAGAAAACTTCAGACCAATTTCCTTTATGCTAAAGTACTCAATAAAATTCTTGCCAACTGAACCCAAGAACACATCAAAACGATCATTCATCAGGACCAAGTAAGCGTCGTCCCAAGGATGGTTCAATATATGGAAATCCATCAATGTAATCCTCTAGATAAACTCAAAGAAAAAAACCACATGATCATTTCATCTGATTCTGAGAAAGCATTTGACAAAATTCAACACCTCTTCTTGATAAAACTCTTGGAAAGATCAGGAATTCAAGGCCCATACCTAAACATAGTAAAAGCAATATACAGCAAACCAGTACTGAACATCAAACTAAATGGAGAGAAACTTGAAACAATCTGACTGGAATTAGGGACTAGACAAGGCTGTCCACTCTCTCCCTACCTGTTCAATATAGTACTCGAAGTCCTTGTCAGAGCAATTAGACAACAAAAGGATGTCAAAGTGATTCAAATTGGAAAGGAAGAAGTCAAAGTATCACTATTTGCAGATGATATGATAGTATACTTATGTGACCCCAAAAATTTCACCAGAGAACTCTCCTAAACCTAATAAGCAACTTCAGCAAAGTGGCTGGATATAAAATTAACTCAAACAAATCAGTAGCCTTCCTATACTCAAAGGATAAAGAGGCTGAGAAAGAAATTAGGGAAATGGCACCCTTCACAATAGGCACAAATATTATTACATATATTAGTGTGACTCTAACCACGCAAGTGAAAGATCTGTAAGACAAGAACTTCAAGCATCTGAAGAAAGAAATCTCAGAAGATGGAAAGATCTCCTGACCTGGTAGGATTAATACAGTAAAAATGGCCATCTTGCCAAAAACTATCTACAGATTCAATGCAATCCCCATCAAAATTCCAAATCATTTTTTCATAGAGTTAGAAAGAGCAATTTAAAAATTCATTTATAATAACAAAAATCCCAGGATAGAGAAAACTATCCTCAACAATAAAAGAACTTCTGAGGGAATCACCATCCCTGACCTCAAGCTGTATTACAGAGCAATAGTGATAAAAACTATGTAGTATTGGTAGAGAAATAGGCAGGAAGAACAATGAAATAGAATTGAATACCCAGAAAAAAAAAACCCACACAGCTACGGTCATTTAATATTTGACAAAGGAGCTAAAACCATCCAGTGGAAAATGACAGCATGTTTAACAAATGGTGCTGATTCAACTAACTGGTGGTAAGCATGTAGAAAAAAAGCAAATCGACCCATTCTTATCTCCTTATACAAAGCTCAAGTCCAAGTTGATCAAGCACCTCTATATAAAACTAGATACACTGAAACTTATAGAGGAGAAAGTGGGGAAGAGCCTCGAACACATAGGCACATGGGAAAATTTCCTGAACAGAATACCAATGGTGTATGTGCTAAGATCAAGAATCGACAAATGGAACCTCATGAAATTGCAAAGCTTCTGTAAAGGAAAGAACACTGTCAATAGGACAAACCGGTGATCAACAGATTGGGTAAAGATCTTTACCAATCCTACATCTGATAGAGGGCTAATATACAATGTATACAAAGAACTTAAGAAGTCAGACTCCAAGCCTTCAGGTGTCTGCTTCGGGATCTGAACAGCCTGGGCCACAGCACTCGGTCTCCAGGAAGTGCAAGAGACCTGGTGTGCACCCGGGAGCAGACTGGGAGCACACAGCTTGCTTCGGCAGCACAGAGCTTAGGTTCCAGTCCTAAGGCCTCGGGCAGGAGCCCTCAGATTGCCGCTTCGGGACCCAGAACAGTCTGGGCTGCAACGCCACATCTCCAGGTCCTGCAAGAGGCAAGAGGGGCATCCGTGAAGCCTGCTGGGAGGAGTCAGTGTGCTCTGGTGAGTCCAGCAGGTCCCTGCAAGAGCCGTCAGGTGTCTGCTTCAGGATCTGAACAGCCTGGGCCACAGCACCCTGTCTTAAGGCAGTGCAAAAGGTCAGCTGTGCACCAGAGGCCACCTGGGAAGAGGCAGCTTGCACTGGTGAGTCCAGCATTGACAAGACCAACTAACACCAGTGAGAACTAGATGGCAAAAGGCAAACGCAGGAATGTCACTAACAGAAATCAAGGCAATATGGCAGCATCTGAACCCAATTCTCCTTTAACAGCATGTCCTGGATACTCCATCACACCAGTAAAACAAGATTTGGATTTAAAATCACTGGTCATGATGCTGATACAGGAACACATGAAGGACATACGTAAAGAAATTCAGGAGAAAATAGATCAAAAGTTAGAAGCCCTTACAAGGGAAACACAAAAATCATTGAAAGAAATTCAGGAGAATACAAAAGCCAATAAGGAGGAAACGCAAAATTCACTTAAAGAAATACAGGAGAACTTAGGTCATCAGGCTGAGGTCATGAAAGAGGAAACACAAAAATCTCTTAAAGAATTACAGGAAAGCACAAACAAGCAAGTGAAGGAGCTAAGCAAAACCATCCAGGATCCAAAATCAGAAGTAGAAACAACTATGAAAAATCAAAAGGAGACAACTTTGGAGATAGAAAACCTTGGGAAGAAATCAGGGGACATAGATGCAAATATCAACAACAGAATACAAGAGATAGAAGAAAGAATCTCAGATGCTGAAGATACCATAGAAACTATGGACTCAACAGTTAAAGAAAATGCAAAATGCAAAAAGCTTGTAACCCAAAATATGCAGGAAATCCAGGACACAATGAGAAGACCAAACCTAAGGATTATAGGCATAGATGAGAGTGAAGATTTACAACTTAAAGGGCCAGCAAATATCTTCAATAAAATTATGGAAGAAAACTTCCCTAACCTAAAGAGAGAGATGCCCATGAATATACAAGAAGCCTACAGAACTCCAAACAGACTGGACCAGAACAGAAATACTTCCCGTCACATAATAATCAAAACACCAAATGTACTAAACAAAGAAAGAATATTAAAGGCAGTAAGAGAAAAAGGGCAAGTAACATATAAAGGAAGACCTATCAGAATCACAGCAGACTTTTCACCTGTGACTATGAAAGCTAGAAGATCCTGGGCAGATCTCATGCAGACTCTAAGAGAACACAAATGCCAGCCAAAACTACTATACCCAGCAAAACTCTCAATCATCACAGATGGAGAAACTAAGATATTCCATGACAAAACCAAGTTTACCCAATATCTATCCACAAACCCAGCCCTACAAAGGATAATAGTAGGAAAACACCAGTACAAGGAGGGAAACTTCACCCTGGAAAAAGCAAGATAGTAACCTTCTCTCATCAAACCCAAAAGAAGTTAACCAATCAAATTTAAAAAATAACAACAAAAATGACAGGAAATAACAATCACTATTCCTTAATATCTCTTAACATCAATGGACTCAATGCTCCAATAAAAAGACATAGAATAACTGACTGGATTCGTAAACAGGACCCTACATTTTGCTGCATACAGGAAACACACCTCAGGGTCAAAGACAAACACTACGTTAGAGTAAAAGGCTGTAAGACAATTTTACAAGCAAATGGTCTCGGGAAACAAGTTGGAGTAGCCATTTTAATATCAGATAAAATTGACTTTCAACCCAAAGTCATCAAAAGAGACTCTGACGGACACTTCTTGCTGGTCACAGGAAAGATACAACAAGAAGAACTCTCAATCCTGAACATCAATGCTCCAAATGCAAGGGCACCCTCATTCATAAAAAAAAAAAAAAAAACTTTATTAAAGCTCAAAGCACACATTGCACCTAAAACAATAATTGTGGGTGACTTCAACACTGCACTTTCCTCCATGGACCGATCAGGAAAACAGAAACTAAACAGGGACACAATGAAACTAATTGAAGCTTTGGACCAATTAGATTTAACAGATATATATAGAACATTCTATCCTAAAGGAAGAGAATATACCTTTATCTCAGCACCTCATGGTACCTTCTCCAAAATTGACCATATAATTAATTGGTCACAAGACAGACCTCAACAAATATAAGAAGATCCAAACTAATCCCATGCCTCCTATCAGATCACTATGGAGTAAAAGTGGTCTTCAATAGCAACAAAAACAACAGAAAACCCACATACACATGGAAACTGAACAATATTCTACTCAATGATACCTTGGTCAAGGAAGAAATAAAGAAAGAAATTAAAGACTTTTTAGAACTTAATGAAAATGAAGACACAACATACTCAAATCTATGGGACACAATGAAAACAGTGCTAAGAGGAAAACTCATAGCCCTGAGTGCCTCCAAAAAGAAAATGGAGAGAGCATACACTAACAGCTTAATGACACACCTGAAAGCCCTGGAACAAAAAGAATCTATTTCACCCAGGAGGAGTAGAAGGCAGGAAATCATCAAACTCAGGGCCGAAATCAATCAAGTAGAAAGAAAGAGAACCATACAAAGAATTAACAAAACCAGGAGCTGGTTCTTTGAGAAAATCAACAAGATAGATAAACCCTTAGCCAGACTGACCAAAGGACACAGAGACAGTATCCAGATTAACAAACTTAGAAATGGAAAGGGAGATATAACAACAGAAACTGAGGAAATTCAAAAAATCATTAGATCCTACAACAAAAGCCTATACTCAACACAGCTGGAGAATCTGGAGGAAATGGACAGTTTTCTAGACAGATATCAGACACCAAAACTAAATCAGGATCAAATAGATTAACTAAACAGTCCCATAACACCTGAAGAAATAAAAAGGTTCATAGAAAGTCTCCCAACCAAAAAAAGCACGGGACCAGATGGCTTCAGTGCAGAATTCTATCAGACCTTCATAGAAGACCTAACACCAATACTCTTCAAACTATTCCACAAAATAGAAACAGAAGGAACTCTACCCAACTCATTCTATGAAGCCACAATTAAGCTGATACCAAAACCACACAAAAATCCAACAAAGAAACAGAACTTCAGGCCAATTTCTCTTATGAAAATTGATGCAAAAATACTTAATAAAATTCTTGCCAACCGAATGCAAGAACACATCAAAACGACCATCCACCATGATCAAGTAGGCTTCATCCCAGGGATGCAGGGATGGTTCAATATAAGGAAATCCATCAATGCAATCCACTGCATAAACAAACTCAAAGAAAAAAACCATATGATCATCTCATTAGATGCTGAAAAAGCATTTGACAAATTTCAGCATCCTTTCATGCTAAAAGTCTTGGAAAGAACAGGAATTCAAGTCCCATACCTAAACATCGTTAAAGCAATATACAGCAAACCGGTAGCGAACATCAAACTAAATGGAGAGAAATTTGAAGCAATCCCACTAAAATCATGGACTAGACAAGGCTGTCCTCTCTCTCCATATCTTTTCAATATAGTACTTTAAGTTCTAGCTAGAGCAATTAGACAACATAAGGAGGTCAAGGGGATACAAATTGGAAAGGAAGAAGTCAAATTATCACTATTTGCAGATGACATGATAGTCTACTTAAGTGACCCAAAAACCTCCACTAGAGAACTCCTACAGCTGATAAACAACTTCAGCAAAATGGCTGGTTATAAAATCAACTCAAGCAAATCAGTTGCCTTCCTACTCAAAAGATAAGCAGGCTGAGAAAGAAGTTAGGGAAATGACACCCTTCACAATAGCCACAAACAATATAAGGTATCTTGGTGTGACTCTAACCAAACAAGTGAAAGATCTATATGACAAGAACTTCAGGTCTCTGAAGAAGGAAATAGAAGAAGACCTCAGAAAATGGAAAAATCTGCCATGCTCTTGGATCGGCAGGATTAATATAGTTTAAATGGCCATCTTGCCAAAAACAATCTAGAGATTCAATGCATTCCCCATCAAAATCCCAACTCAGTTCTTCACAGAGTTAGAAAAAGCAATTCTCAAATTCATCTGGAATAACAAAAAACCCAGGATAGCTAAAACTATTCTCAACAACAAAAGAAATTCTTGGGGAATTAGTATCCCTGACTTCAAGCAATACTACAGAGCAATAGTATTAAAAACTACATGCTATTGGCACAGTGACAGACAAGTGGACCAATGGAATAGAATTGAAGATCCAGAAATGAACCCACACACCTATGGTCACTTGATCTTCGACAAAGGAGCCAAAAACATCCAGTGGAAAAAAGATAGCCTTTTCAACACATGGTGCTGGTTCAATTGGAGGTCAGCATGCAGAAGAATGCGAATTGATCCATTCTTATCTCCATGTACTAAACTTCATTCCAAGTGGATCAAGGACCTCCATGTAAAACCAGACACACTGAAACTAATAGAAAAGTAACTGGGGAAGACCCTAGAGGACATGGGCACGGGGGAGGAAAGGATTGATCTAGCATTGGAGGGGAATATAAGGACAGAGGAAAAAAAGGAGGGAGGTGACTGGAGAATGGATGGATAGAAGAAGGTTTATGGGACATATGGGGAGGGGGCATCCGGGAAAGGGGAAATCATTTGGAATATAAACAAAGAATATAGAAAACAAAAATATTAAACAAAAAGAAGTCAGACTCCAGAGAATGAAATAACCCTATTAAAAATGGGGTACAGAGCTACACGAAGAATTTTTAACTGAGGAATATCAAATGGCTATGAAGCACCTAAAGAAATATTCAGCTTCCTTAGTTATCAGAGTAAAGCAAATCAAAACAACCCTGAGAGTCCACCTCCAACCAGTCATAATGGCTAAAATAAAAAAAACTCAGGGGACAGCAGATTCTGGAGAGGATGTGGAGAAAGAGGAACACTCCTCCATTCCTGCTGGGATTGCAAGCTGGTACAACCACTCTGGAAATCAGTTTGGTATTTCCTCAGAAAAATGGACATAGTACTACCTGAGGACCCAGATGAACTTCAACAGAGGAATAAATACAGAAAATATGGCATATTTACACAGTGGAATACTACTCAGCTATTAAAAATGATGAATGCATGAAATTCTCAGGAAAATGGAATGAACTAGAAAATATCATCCTGAGTGAGGAAACCCAATCACAAAAGAACACACATGGTATGTACTCACTGATAAGCGGATATTAGCCTGGATGCTCAGAATACCGAAGATTCAATTCACAGACCACATGAAGCTCAAGAAGAAGGTAGACAAAATTGTGGATGCTTCCGTTCTACTGAGAAGGGTAACAAAATACAAGAGCAAATATGGAGATAAAGTATAGAGCAAAGACTGAAGGAAAGGCCATGCCAATTCTGTCTCTCCTGGGGATTCATCCCATATACAGTCACCAAACCCCCAATCTATTGTTGATGCCAAGAAATGCTTGCCGATAGGAGCCTGATATGGCTGTTACCTGAGAGGCCCTGCCAGAGTCTGACAAATACAGAGGTGGATGCTCAAAGCCAAACATTGGATTGAGCTTGGGGTACCCATTGAGGAGTTAGAGAAAGGCCTGAAGGAGCAGAAGGCGTTTGCAACCTCATAGGAAGAACAACAATATCAACCAGCCAGACCCCCCAGAGCTCCCAGGGACTAAACCTCCAACCAAGGAGTACACATGGCTCCAGCTGCATATGTAGCAGAGGATGGCCTTGTCAGGCATCAAGGGGAGGAGAGGTCCTTGGTCCTATGGAGAAGGCTGGATAGATGCTCCAGTGTAAGGGAATTGAGGGCAGGGAGGTGGCAGTTGTGTGAAATGTAAATAAAGAAAACTCCAAAAACAAAACAAAACTAAGAAATCCATGAAAACATGAACAAACAGGGTAAGGAACTAAATAAAATTGTGTAAGATTTGAAAAGGGAAATGGTCAATTTAAAAGATGAGGAAATTCTGGAAAAGATAAATTTGGAAAGGGAACAGGAACTACAAAATACAATTGAATATAAGCAATGTATGAATAAGAATTGAAGTACAAAAATAAAAAATGGATACTTCAGCCAAACAAAATGTTAATTTTAAAAATCTCTTGGTATGAAATATCCAAGAAATCTGAGATTCTATGAACAGACCAAATCTAAAAATATGAGGAATGGAGAAAGTAGACAAACCCAGCTAAAGGGCCCAGAAAATATTTTAAACAAAATCATGAGAAAATTTCCCTGATCTAAAAATGAGATGATTATCAATGTTCAAGGAGCATACAGACCACCAAATTACTAAACCAGAAACGAAAGTCCCCTAAGCAGATTATAATCAAGGCACTAAATGCACAGAACAAAGAAAGAACATAAAACCTCCACAGGGAAAGAGCAAGTGACATATAGACTCTTCAGAAAGGAGACGCTAAAAGCATAAAGGGTCTGGGCAGATATGCTGCAGATGCTGAGACACAGGCTCCAGACCAAACTATTATACTCAACAAAAGTTTTGATTGCTATAGAAGTAGAAAATAAAAGAAATTCATGATAAAATAAAATTTAAGTAATATTATTTAGAAATGCAGACCCATGGAAGGTGCTAGAAGGAAAACTCCAAGGAGGTTTTAGTAAAACCATGAGATTACAGGTAGTAAATAATCTCAGACAAGCAAAATCAAAAGAAGGGAACAATACACTCAGCAACACTACCACCACTACCACGCCAATAAAATTGATAGGAATCAACCATTATATGTTTATTGGTATCTTTCAATATGTGTGATCTCAATTCTCCAATCAAAAAGTCACAGAATGCAATCTCTGATAAGTGGATATTAATTAGCCCAGAAGCCGTGAATACCCAAGGTACAAATTGCATAACAAATGACTCCCATGAAGAAGTATGGAGAGGGTCCTGATCCTGGAAAGGATTGATCTAGCATTGGAAGGGAATATAAGGACAGAGAAAAAGGAGGGAGGTGATTGGAGAAGGGATGGAGAGAAGAAGGTTTATGGGACATATGGGGAGGGGGGATCCGGGAAAGGGGAAATCATTTGGAATGTAAACAAAGAATATAGAAAATAAAAATATTTAAAAAAATGTCACAGAGTAACAGAATGGATGAGGAAACAGGATTCATATTCAGTTGCATACAAGAAAAACATGTCAACATTAAGGATATACAATAACCACAAGAGGCCGAAAAAGGTATTTCAAGCAAGTGGACCTAAGAAAAAAGCTGGCATAGTCATTTTAATATGTAGTTAATTAGACTTGAGCTTAAAACTAATCATATGAGATAGGGAAGGACACTAATTACTTATCAAAGAAAAAAATCACTAAGATGATATTTCAATTAACATCTACATCCCAAACATTAAGGGCAAGTTTGTAAAAGAAATTCTACTATAGCTTAAATCACATACTGACTCTCACACACTGATAGAGAGAGGTGTCAACTCTCACCAATACAGATAATCCAGACAAAAAGTAAACAGAGAAATGCTGGAACTAACAGACAAATAAACTGAAAGTATTTATAGATCACTTCACCCAAATACAAAAGAATATACCTTCGTCTAAGGAACTTAGAGAACATTCTCAAAAATTGACCATATACTCAGTCACACAGCAAATCTCAGGAGATACAAGAAAATTGAAATGCCTTTAGGCATCCTATCAGAACACTATGCTTTAAAACTGGATATGAACAACAACAAAAACAACAGAAAGCTTACAAACTCATAGAAACTGAATCACTATGTAATGTATAAAGATAGAAATAAGAGAGAACTCAAAGATTTTCTAGAACCAAATGAAAATAAATACACATCATATCTGATCTTAGACAAATAAAAGAAGTTAAAGAAAATGTACAAGCACTAAATGCCTACATAAAAATTAATTAGTTGAATTTTTAAAACTGGATATATCTCATACTGACAACTTGAGAGAGCACATAAAATTTCTAAACAAAACAAAAAAATCAAACCCAAAAAGAGTAGAAGGCTACACATAATCAAATTCAGGTCTGAAATAAATTATGTTCAAGGAAAGAGAACAATAGAAAGAATAAAAAAAAAAGAGAGAGAAGGCTCATTGAGAAAATCATTAAGATCAACAAATCCTTATCCAAATTAACTAAAGGGCAGAGAGAACATCCAAATGAACTAAATCAAGCAAATACTAAGAAAATCCAGATAACCATAAGAATATATTTGAAAAATCTGGATTCTACACAATTGGAAAAATTTAAAGAAATAGATAATTATTCTAGATTCATACCACTTGTATTAATAAAATTCTTCAAGACACTGAGAATGAAGTTGAAGAAGATATCAGAATATAATAAGATATTCCATATTCATGGATCAGTAAAATTAACATACTAAAATTACCATCCTACAAAAGCAATCTACAGATTCAATGTAATCCACATCAAAATTCCAACACAAAGATGTCACAGATGTTGTAAGGACAAATCTCGGTTTCATATTGAAACATCAAAATGCCAATAGAGCTAAAAGAGTCCCAAACAATAAAGCAACTTTGGAGGTATCACTATCCTTCAAGTTGTACTACAGAAGAAGTAATTTGTTGGATTTTGTTTTTGCATCTAGAATAACAAAAACATTTTATTGACACAAAAAAGACAGATTATTGAACATGGGATATAATTGTAGAAACAGAAATCATTACAATTATGGACACCTTATTTTTCATAAAAAACAATCAGAAATACATACTGGAAAAAAGACAGCTTTGGCAAATGGTACTGGTCAAAATAGGCAGCTGCAGGTAAAAGAATACAAATAGATCCACATAGCATCCTGCACAAAAAGTACAAGAAAATCAAAGGCCTCAACATAAAACCAGAGACACTGAACATGACAGGCGAGAAAGTGGTGAATAGCCTTGAACATATTGGCACAGAAGATATTCTAAATAGTACACTTTTAGGGCAGGCACTGAGATAAAAAAAAAAAAAACTAATAAATGGTACATCGTGAAACAAAAGGGCTTCTGTAAGGCAAAGGAAACTATCATTCCATCAAGGAGGCAGACTACAAAATGGGTAAATATTTTGACTAACGCCATATCTGATAGAGGACTAATATGTAAACTATATAAAGAACTCGAGATACCAAGAAAAACAAATCATCCATATTAAAAATGGAGTGTAGATCTAAATAGAATTCTCCAATGAGGAAACTCAAATGGTTGAGAAACACTTAGAGAAATGTTCAATATCCTTGGCCATCTGGGAAATGCAAATCAAAACTACTTTGAGATTCCATCTTAGACCAGTCAGAATGGCTAAGATCACCTACACAAGTGACAGCTCATGCTGGGGAGGATGTGGAGTAAGGGAAGCACTCATCTTTGGTGGGAGTACAAATTTATACAGTTACTATGAAAGTCTGTGTGATAGTTGTGCTGGAGAATGGGAAAAGATCTAACTCCCAAATCCAGCTTTACCACTCTTGGGCACATACCCAAAGGATACTTCAACCTACCCAAGAGACATTTGCTCAACTGTGCCCATTGCAGCTCTGCTCATAAGAGGAAAAAGTAAAAACAAGCTAAATTTCCCTCAAGAGAAAAAGTATGTCCAATGTGCTTCATCCCACTAGCACAGGGTTCTAGCAGCTCCTCTCCTGAAGGTCCAAACTGACCACCAGTTTTCCCTGGATGATGATTTAAGTACAGTCTTTGTTGACAATGGATCCAACATGGGTAGAGTCCAGTGGGCTGGTTAGGATGTTCCCAGGCCCTCTTCCCCTCCATTCTGGGGTTGCCCTAGGCACCAGGGCATCATGGTGGGCATGGGTTAGAAGGACTCCTTTGTAGAGGCCCAGAGCAAGAGAGGCATCCTGACCCTAAAGTACCCCATTTATCATGGCATTGTCACCAACTGGTTCAATATGGAGAAGATCTAGTCCCAAACCTTCTACAACAAAAGGCATGTGACCACCGAAAAGAACACTATGCTGCTCACCATGTGCCCCTAAAACCCTAAGGCCAACTGGGAAAAGATCACCCACATCATGTTTGAGACTTGCAAAACCACAACCATATAAGTAGCAATACAGGTTGTGCTGTCCCTCTATGCCTCTGGTTGTACCGCTGGTATTGTGATGGAGTCCAGAGATGGGGGTCACAACCAATGGGCCCATCACTGAGAGCTCTGCTCTCTTCTGTGCCTTCCTGTGTCTGGACCTAGCTGGCCTGTACCTGACAGCCTACCTCATGAAGTATCTGACCAAGTGCGGCTAGAGTTCACCAGCACAGCTGGGAAGGAAGTCATGCATACCATCAGAGCAAAGTTGTGCTGTGTTGCCCTAGACCTGCAGGAAGAGATGGCCACTGCTGCATCCTCTTCCTCTCTGGAGAAGAGCTTTCAGCATCCAGGTCCTCACTATGGTCAATGAGCACTTCTGCTGTCTTGAGGCTCTTTTCTAGCCTTCCTTCTTGGGTATGGAATCCTGTGGCATCCATGAAGCTACATTCAATTCCATCATGAAGTGTGACATTGACATTCTGTATGTGTATTAATTATATTTAGATTCCTATGATCCCCCTAACCTTTCTAGTCTCCCTTCCATGTCTACTAACCCTTTCCTCCTCCTGGTTCTGTTTCAGACATAGGCTTGTTTGTTTGTGTTTGAGAAACCTAGAGGTTAACCAGGATTCTCTGTGTGACCATGAGTTAAAAACTCTATCTTGGAGACCAGATGCAGGACAGGGCTCAATGGATATATGGAAGATAATGACTCTCTCTCCCTCACAACCCACCAATACCTAATATTTAAGCAAGGGAGGGAAATGTGGAATGGGGTCCCTACCTGGCACAGGATTTACTGTGGCAAGGTTTTAGTCATGTATAGGCATTACAAATACTCACAAAGAAGGTTTTGCTGAGGCAGACACATGGGTGACAGGATGATTTGCTGAAGCAGACACAGGTAAGAGGATATTTTGCAGAAGCAGATACAGGCAAGAGAATGTTTGGCAGAAGCAGACAAAGGTTAGCAGATGTTTTGCTAAAACAGACTTGCGAGAGGAGAGGTAACGTTAAGAAAATATAAATATGAGTTATCAGACAGTGGGAGGAAAGTCTGGTATTGGTTCACCTCGCTCTTCCTCAATAGTCTTTGCTGGCCAGACTATGGCAATGGTTTGCCAGCAAAGAGTAATACAAAGAAATATTTAAAAATATGAGTTGGTTTCTTCTGAATTGCAATTTCTTAACAGTAAGGGGTCCCATAGGAAATTAATAGGTAAAAATTGAAATCAGTAAATAAGAAACTTGAGCCATGCATGCATATATGTGTTAAACAAATGACTAGATTTATAAGTTACCTTTAGAAAAGAATATATTTTTAAATCTATAAATGGATAGAGAAAACATACACAGAAAATTTTTGACATACACATACAACTACTTGCATGAAATACTTGTTATCTATACTAATCAAAAAAGTCTAACACTTGTCATCTATCTATACTAATCTAAAAAGGCTAATAACTAAGGAATAACAATGTTTACTTTTTATATTGTTAAAAGCTGCTGGTTAGTGATTGTGTTCACTACTACTGACATTTGAATGTTCTCTCACATTCCCGGAGCAGGAATTGGAATGTGAACAATCTTAACCACACATCAGGGTGGTTTTGACCTGGTGGTTCTCTTTAAAGAAAAGAAAATTCAGCTTACAAGGTGGAAAAACGAGGTTCACCAACTAGATGGAGGTCATCTTCAGCAACATAGTGTAACCCAGCAAGAGAGACAGCAAGAGAAAAGAGAGTTGAGGGGAAAGGAGGAGGAGGAGAAAGGGAAAAGGAAAGGAAGCAGGAAGTTAGGAACAAAGGAAGGGAGAAGAGGAGGGGAGGAAGTGAGAGGGAGGATGGTGGGGCAGAGGTTTCAAGGGAGGAGGGGAGCAAGGGAAGAGGTAGGATTGGATGCACTTCCTAGCTTTGAAAGGGCTTGCTATCAGGGGGCGTGGCCTGTGCTCAGGCAGGGCACACGTGGACAATGAAGAAGGCCATGCCTTCTCTGTGACGTCAGAGTCCTTCATACAGAAACCCAGTGAAGACTTGCCAGGACTGGCAGACTACAGCAATGCCACGACCAAGAAGCCTCTATGAGAGTCTGTTCTAGGAGGTTTCACCAATGGGGCTTTTAACCAGCAGGGTCTTGAGATGCGGGGGTTCCAGCCTGGAAGAGCCACAGCCAGAAGCCATAGCCGGTCCTAGCTGCCAATCTGGCAGTCGCAAGCGAAAACTGAGCAGTTCGGAAGGTTTGAAACCAAGCTCTGAAGTTCATGGACCTCAAAACCAGGGAGTGAATCTACATCAAGTTCTCAACTACATCTACAGGAAGAGGGTTAAGATCTCATCTAATTATGCTTACGAAAATTTATTTTTGAACGGGAAAGACAGCGACATTAAAATCCTTGCTCTGGGAAGAACATGGTATTTACACAAAGTATTTTTATGTCATTCAGGCTACTTTGCTAACATCCTCAAAGGTACTTGGAGAGAATCACACAGTGATGTTATTAAACTCGTCATTAAGAACGAGGATATTGATGCCAGATCTCTGCACATTGTGTTTGGTTCTTTGTACACGGATGAGGATTTGTCAATAACACCTCTGGAAGTTCCTCACGTTTTGGCAGCAGCATGCCTGCTTCGGGTGGATCGAGTAATTCGCCAGTGTGATGGGATCATGAAGACAACCATCAACAGGAACACTGCGTGCTCCTATTATTTGGCAGCAGAAACCTATAGATTAAATGCTGTAAAGACCCAGTGCTTTGAATGGCTTCTTCACAATTTGATGATACATCCAAGTGTGGCCCTTTACAAGGAAGTAGATGCAAAGTTGATGTATCTTCTTGCCTCTTCTTCTGACTTACTAGTGAGGCAAAAGGAGATGGATGTATATACCACACTGAAAAAGTGGATGTTCCTTTATTTTAATCCATACTGGAACGGAACCTTCATGCAGCTTTTGGACCATGCTAACAACTGGCTTTCCACCTGCATGGGATATATCCACAACATCAGTTTTCTTGAAAGTGAAGAAGGACTAATATTTCAACCAGTGTTTAAAACGCTAAGGTTCCAGCACATCATCTGTGATTTGGCTTCCACAATTATTCTTGAAGAGGATCGTCTAATTCCTTTGCATTGGTTGTCTCCCGTTTATAAACAACAGTGGCTGACTATGCTGCAAGCACAAGAAGAAAGGATAATTGGACCACGAACCATCAATGAAGACCTTAAAGAGTGCACCATGAGGTGTGGTAAAAAAATCCCCAAAGATGGTAAATATACTTGGAAATGGTCAGCTTGCAAACTTAGCTTTCCTTTACATGTCACCTTTACCAGCCAGTGTATAATTTTCAAGCAATGTTATCAACAGTGTGATGGTGCTGCTTGCCTAAAACATATCCGAAATGTCCTATTCAGAATAACTTTGGCGTGTTTTGACTCCAACCAGAAAGTAACTTTCAGTAAAACAACAGGTTATAAAATCCTTACCTTTGAATATAGCAGGGAGCAAATTGTAATGAAATTTGATACTGAAGTTCTAACCTTCCCTTTATATATATTCGGCAATTTCCTATGTGTAATCCTAGCAAATGCAGAAAACAAGTAATCTCATCAATTTTTAGAACATAAGTGCGTTTTGCTTTCATCGAATGGCTCATTTAATCTGAAGGCTGTGTCATGAATACAGTAAAGAAGACCAACAACAAACTGACAATTCTTGTGAGTTATATACCACCAGAAGTGACTGCTTCCAACCATCACCTTATTTCCATGTATTTCTGAAGAAAACTTTTACTTCCAACAAAGTATTTGTCAAATCAAATCAAATGAAGCTAGTCTTCTGATTTTCATTTACTGCCAAGTGTCAAACTTGAAATGGAAATAAGAGACTATGTTTGCAAGGAAAAACATCTCAATGAACTTAAGTAGAGTTGGCCCTAGCTAAAGTTGAGACAAATAAAAATCACTCCATTGCTGAAACTGTTGTGAACCATTTCTTTCATTATGACAATTTATAAGATGCAAATCATTGCTTAAGTAGGAATGATTGAGACTCGTCCGTGTTGGTGTGGGCTTTCAAAGAACCAAGTAGTGTCAAGTATGGGTTTGGAAAATATTTACTGCTGATTATCTCTAACTATAAATGCATACAAACAGATATTGATCTTGTAGTTATATATTGTGTCATATGCTGTTTAACCAAGTAAATTATATATGCAATATATTTACATAGAAGTATATATACTCTTGTAATGTATTTATGTATACTCATGTAACATATTTATGTATTGATGTGTAAATACCAAGAATGCAAATTTTGAAAGTGATAAACAAGCCAGAAAATGGAAAACAGGTCTTCATGATACCTATTATCTAACTATCAAGATAATGAGCTGTATCACAGTATCTTGCTCAATTTCTAGGCCTTAGTTTCTTTTCCTATTGCCTTGACTTTCTTTTAAAAGACTTAGGAATGCACCTTAGGAGCAACAGTTGACTTCATCTCATATGTTGAGTCTCTAGGGTTTCCTACAGGAGAAAAAGATGACCTTTGTGCAAATTCTCGACTAACTTTCTCCATTGGGTAGAGTGCAGGATCAGAGTCAAGGAACAGTGCCACTGAGGATAGATAGGTCTTCCCAAGTCACTTTACGAAATCAAGACAACCTCCAACAGGCATTTCCAGAGCCTAGACTCTCTCATGGTTGTAGATGCTGTCACAGCTTTTCCTCTGGTCAGCATGATACTCAAACACATCATGTTTAAGCCATAACCATCCAACCCTTGGTCTTCATAGGTCCACAACCATGGTATGGTACAAAATCCACTTAATCCAACTTTTAAAGTCCCCATAAAATGTTCCCTTGATCAGTGTTCTGTCCCAATGCCATGCTGCTTCTACTACATACTACATTTTTGTTTTTTTTTACAGTGTCATAGCATTGTAGTCTTACTTGAACTGGAATTGAGTTCCCGGAAGTTCCTTTTATATTCAGGATTGTACTAGCTATCCTGAGTTGTTTTCTTTTCTATATGAAGCTGAGAGTTGTCCTTTCCTGGTCTTTACCATCCTTCCTTTCGCTACTAGCCTCATGTGCTCATTATGCCTCCTAAGGGTACTAGACTTCACCTATGTTTACTTGTACTCACATGCACACCACACCTCATAAGAATAGTCGCATCAATACTAGACCTCATGAATGCCGGGTACTGAACAAGCCTTTCAGTCCTCCCAGGCTAAGGAAGCTTGAAGCCTTTACCACATCTCCAGTGCTTACCCACCTTCTCATCCTCACCCAGCCTGCCAGGGAATTGGGATTCACCTGATTACAAAGCCTTCCATATTCTCCAGGCCTCCCTTGGTTAAGAGCCCTCAGTTGCTTACCAGGCCTCACATGATTACTAGGCCTCGCTTGGCTACTAGGCCTCAAGTGGTTTCTAGGATTTTCATGGCTTTGAGAGAGTCCAGGTATACTATGCTTCTTCTCATCCTAACCAGGCTTCCATGTACACCCGGCCTAAGCTGCCATTGCAGACTTTTGATTACCAGGGTTCCCAGGCTTCCTGCTCATCTTATGCTCACCAGGCCTCCCACATTAACAGAGCTCACATCCTTACCAGGCCTTCCAAGATTTCCAGGTGTTTCTTTGGTTCTAGGATTTCCATGTTTACTAGGACTTTCAATTTCCTGCCTGGATACTCAAGAATTCCAGGCCTCCAATGATTCCCAGGCCTCTCAATACCAGGTTTCCAGTGTTTGTTGGACCTTCCATCCTTATTCGGCCCCCTATGCTTTCCAGGTCTTCTGAGGGTTCAAAGACTCCCATTCTTCCCAGGTCTCCACATGTTGGAGGCTTCTGATGCTTATCAGGCCTGCTGACATTTCCAGGCCTCTCTGGCTTATCGTGTTTATAAAAACTTCCATCCTTGCTAGTCCTTCCATAATTTGCAGGTATTCTTCAGTTCTGAGAATCCATACTTAATAGGCTTCCCCTCACTTATAGGCTGCTCATGCTTTCCAGGCCACCTAAGATTTCCAGGCCTCTGAAGCTTTCCAGACCTCCCAGGTATGAAAGGCTTCAGAAGTGTTTTTTCAATCTTTCCATACTTTCTAAGCCTTTCATAATTTTCAGGTGTCCTTGAGTTTTAGGACTGCCATGCTTCTTAGGCCTACGTATGAATAAAAGGCTATTAATATTTAATGAACCTCATATGGTTACCAGGCCTCCCATACTTATGCTTATGTAAGGTTGAGCACTCCCAACCTTACAAGGCCTTCCATGCTTTCCAGGTATTCCTTGATGTATAGGTTTCCCATGATTACTAAGCCGGCCCATGACAGCCAGGCTGCCAATCCTTATCATGCCTCTTAAATTTGCCGAAAGAGTGCATGTGTACTTTTATTTGATTTCCCTTCATTCCCAGGCAGTTGTAAGCAGAATTCTGACAAGAATCTAAGGTTTGATGATTTTTCTTTCAACTCTATGACCCCTACTTGACCATTTGCACGCCCTTAGACACCATCTGGTAGAGATTTACAATCAGGATCAATAACCCTGGTGATGGTACTAAGAACCTGTCCAGGATTTAAATGTATTGTACAATATTCATAGATATTGCATAGCAAGCTGTGAAATATAAAAAGAAGTATTTTTGTGTTGGTTTGAATAGGACCATGTGGATGGAATATCTTATGTACTACATGAAAGCATCAGGTATTAATAAAAAGCCTATGGTCTGAGGAATGGTTGGAAGGTGTGACATCTGGAAGGGAGAGTTAGGATTCTGGAAAATAGACAGGACTGGGAGATTTGCCTCAAGCACTGAAGGGAACATTCCTATGAAAATGAGGAGAGGTAACCAAACACTTGTTTTGGCTTAGAATAGAAAAAAAAAATGGGTGATTAAGTTATGAGCTAGTCGGTGATCAAGACAAAGCTTATGGCCTAGGCACTTAATCAGAAATAATTCAGTGTCAGAGTTTCTACTCTCAGAACAAAGACTCTGGGTGGAAAGGCTCATCTCTACAGGAAGAGCCCAATAGACTCATCTATTTGAATACTTGGTCCATAAGGACTGTTACTATTAGGAAGTATGGCCTTGTTGGAGTAGGCGTGGCCTTGTTGGAGGAAGTATGGCAATGTCAGGACAAGCTAATGTCTCCTGTGCCCAAGCTATTTCAGGTGTGGCACTCAGTCTCCTGCTGCTGCCTGTGGATCAAGATGCAGATTTTCAGTTCCATCTCCAGGTTTATGTCTGTCTTCACACTGTCATGCTTCCCACCATGACAATAATGACTTAAACCTCTGAAACTGTGAGCCAGTCCTAATTAAATATTTTCTTTGATAAAAAATTCCTTGGAGCTCATCTTTGGTGGTGCATTGGTGCATGACTTTAAACCTAGCACTCAGAGGAGACAGAGGCAAAGGCAGAGATGCAGAGATGCAGAGAGAGGCGGGGAGAGGCAGAGAAATACAGAGAGAGGAGGGAGGGAGGGAGGGAGAGAGAGAGAGGGAGAGAGAGAGAGAGAGAGAGAGAGAGAGAGAGAGAGAGAGAGAGAGAGAGAGAGAGAGAGAAAGGCAAAGAGGCAAAGAGGCAGAGGCAGAGGCAGAGGCAGAGGCAGAGGCAGGCAAATCTCTCTGAGAGTGAGGACAGCCTGACCTACAGAATGAGTTCCAGGACAGCCTGGGCTACACAGATAAATCCTGCCTATAATCACAGACACAGATACAGACACAGACACAGACACAGACACAGACAGGCATAGGCACAGGCACAGGCACATGCACAGACACAGACAGAGACACAGACAAAAACACTGACAGAGACACAGATAGAGAGAAAGAGAGACAGACAGACAGACACACACACACACACTAGGTGCCTCTCCTTCATGAGGGTGGAATAAGTGCTTACATTCTCATCATCTCAACTCTTTAAATTCTATAAACATGCAAACAAAGGGCATAGGAGACAATAAAGCTTGCGCTGACAGTGACATACAAGCATACAAACACCACCTTGCATTGTCTTATCCTCGGTGGGAAGCATCAAGAAGAAAAGAGCTGGCAATCTCAATAAACAGGGAACGGAAAAGTGATAGTAGACACCAAAGAATATAAAAGAAGTTCCTCCGATGTTCCCTGATATTTAGAGGGCATATGACAAGGATGCTATTTAAATAGTGCTTTTCCAGGAAGGAAGAAAATGGCTTAGCTTTCATTCCTAAACTGAGTGAAGTAATATAAAAGAGCCTGTTAATTCCACCTACTTTTCTTCCCATCTTTCTTTAAGAATTCATCTTTTTGTCACGTGCTATATTCTACTGAGGCATCTGTGTTGTACTGCCCCAATCATCATTTTATCTATGAGTATTTTAGTTGATATGTTGTGATTTAGTGTTTTAGCAGGGAGCACTAGGCTAACTTGAAATTGGTCACAAAAAAAGGAAGGAAAGAATGATGGAAGGAAGAAATAAAGGAAGGAAGGAAGGAGGGAAGGAAAGAAAGAGAAAGAAAGAAAGAAAGAAAGAGAGAGAGAGAGAGAGAGAGAGAGAGAGAGAGAGAGAGAGAGAGAGAGAGAGAGAGAGAGAGAGAGAGAAAATATTCTTGGTCTGCAAACATTCTAAGGAAAGGCCAGATATTGGGCAAGAGAAACACAACTCAACTTCATAGTAGACTCCTGAGAAAATAGTATTTTGGCTAAACTAGGAAGTTGGGTAGGAAAGAAGTTTCTTGTGTTACTTAGATTTGTCTTCAGAATGAGAAAATAGAAGAAGGGTTGACTACAAGGTTTTGAGCTTTGGTAACAAGTGATGAGGACACCCTGAGGGAGAAGTGATGAGATTTTACATCCTTGAACAGTCATGCTTAGAAAGCTGTTGTGCAGACCAAGGGATGCAGTTGCAAATCCCTGGAATGTGCCCCTCAGTCATTCAGTGGACTGTAGATTAATGTTGCTGCTCTGAACATTTTAGTCATGAGTGGGTAAGCTATTCTAAGAATTGATACCAGAAGAGAATGTTTCATCTGTAACACCAAAAGTTCCCTAGCTTTCTAGCAGTGTACGTGGGTTTTGCTTTGATTCTGAAACACTCCCTACACTGAGTTTCAGAAGGTTGCAGAACCTTTGAGAGATGGAGCTGTAAGAAGTAGTTCTTGCCCTTCAGGCTTTCTGGGTTTGTTTGTTTTCCTTTCTTTTATTGCATTTATTTGTTGGTGTGTGGGAAGGACACTTGTGGGACCCTAGGATTGAACTCAGGTTTACAGGCTTAGTGCAAACACCTTTATCTGTTGTGCCATTTGGCCAGCATGGGCTTTCATTTTTTTATAGCCTTGGCTCCAGTTTCAGTCTGTTGTCTCATTGCTGGCTGCTGAACATAGTATCACCAACTCCTTTACCCTTGTGCCACCATGCTTACCCTTGTCCACCATTCTTATCCTTTGACTTATGAAAGAAAGCCCATCCTTCCTTCCACTAGTTGCTTCTTGTTGGATACTTAGTCTCAAGAGTCGAAAAAGTAATGAATGCAATACACAAGGTGAAAATCACCATCAATTCCCAACAGACCTTTTGAGTTTTGTTGAGATTTTCCTGAAGATGGATGTGATCTCAGCCAAGCTGTAACAAAGTCCTTCAACTCCTTTCTAACTTCCTCCCTTTCCTTCCTCATATCTGCTTCTCTGAGTCACCTATCATCTCTTTTCTCAGACATGGACAGTTTGCTTTCTGGACTCCCTTACCCCTCAATAATAAAAGTGAGCATTAACCGGAGAGTCTGCTTTACAAGTCAGCAGGGAAGGGAAATAAGTGCAACTTCACCTCTCAAAAGAAAATATGTAATGCTTTTATATCAGAGTGGTAGTGGGATGAGTAATAGACATTGAGTGCTGAGAAAATGGAAGGGAGCAAGGGCACTGGAGGTAGAAAGGTACTATAGGGATGGAAGGTAGGAAGGTAGGATAAGGCTTGAGCCCTGAGGAGAATCACCAGAATAAAGAATTATGAACTATCACAAGGAAAACTGTCACTTTGTAATGCAATGTTTTTTAAAAAGTACTAATCCATTTTCTTTGCTCTGTCATGTTTTTCAGGTTTTTAAAAACATTTTAATGTCCTATTTTTTAAAGATACATTTTAACTATAATTTTATTTCTTCTCTTTCCTTTCCTCTTCCCAGACCCTCTCATGTCCCTCAACTATTAAACTGACCATCTCTTTCTCTTTTAATGTCTTCTTAGTATCATTCTTTCAATGTGTAGATCTGCCATTCACTTTGGATCAGCCATCACACCCAAAAAATTCACTTTTGCCACATCCTGCAGGGCTCGGAGGCAGACATAGCTGGGCAATGATATAATAATGATTGACAGATACATAGACATGTACGGAAAAGCTGAAGTAAGTTTTCCATGCTTGCTCTGATGGAGATCACCAACTACAAGAGCAACGTGAAAACATTGCTCATATATGAGCATGTATGAGCATATATGAGCATAAATATATAATACAACCTGTTTGGCCCATGGTCTTTGTTTATATGTTCCAGGGATTACCACTTTGTATTAGATAATTAATCAATGGGTTTATATCTCAGACACACTAATACTAACTCTTTCGGCAGCTGTTAGTCGCCTGTGGTTCTTTGGCAAGGTCTGGAACCTCAGGGGAGTTTCCCCCTTCTATATTATCATGTCTACTGATATTTTCACTGTTCAGGTCTTGTCTTTGTATTCAACCATTTCAACAAGAGACAGTCTCCCAGCAGACCACCTGGTATTCTG
Organism: Apodemus sylvaticus; assembly: GCF_947179515.1. Classification (NCBI taxonomy): domain Eukaryota; kingdom Metazoa; phylum Chordata; class Mammalia; order Rodentia; family Muridae; genus Apodemus; species Apodemus sylvaticus. The sequence continues at coordinate 14,143,480 of NC_067495.1, read as the reverse complement.
GCCTTTAAAGTTTTCTACCCCCTCCTCTGTTCCCTGAGCCACAGTTGCAAGACCTGTGCCACAGTCATATCCAGTGTGCCTGGGATCCCCATAAAACATTTATCACTGCACTATGTCTAGTTCTAGTTTACTGTGATGGTCTTCATTTGCTGTAGAAATACTTAACAGAAACCCTAGAACCAGGCATAAGAATCCTCCTTTTGAGTGGTTCACCAGAGTAGCCCATGTGCCTCCAAAACAATATAGGATATTGTTACTACCCTTTGAACATCTCTCTTTCTTGGAGGTTGAATGTTAGCCCCTATTCCTGAAAAATATACACACTTAGGACACAAAACTCCTACTATTCCAGATGGACCTAACTTCTAAGCTTCTTTTTTGAGGTCTAGCTTCCATAGTACCAGAAAATACTCTATGAGCTGTGAAAGAGGAAAAGCAATGAATATTCATGTCTATCAGTGACACTTATGGACCACAGCAAGGGCCAGCATCACAAGATAGTGTATCAAAAGGTGGATCTGTGAGTATTAACAATGTGAGCAGAGGCTGTCAATGTCAGTGTCCTTCTCTAGGATGACTGCAGCCTGAGGTCCTTAACAGAGATCTCCTCTAGAGATGGGCAAAACCCACCTCCCTTTTCAACCATGTAAGTTAAACCTAGCCCCTGAATTCACATGTTTATAGTAAATGTTGCTCTTGTAGTTGGTGATCTCCATCAGAGCAAGCATGGACAACTTACTCCAGCTTTTCTGTACATGTCTATGTATCTGTCATTCATTATTATATCATTGCCCAGCTATGTCTGCCTCTGAGCCCTGCAGGATGTGGCAAATGTGAATTTTTTGGGTGTGATGGCTGATCCAAAGTGAATGGCAGATCTACACATTGAAAGAACGATATTAAGAAGGCAGCCAGCTCAACTTTAAGCAGAACCCACATATCTCGTCTTGAGATAATATAAAATTATTCACAGGAAGGGAGTCTTATACACAAAATGTTACTCTGCATTATTTGCAAAGTCTAATGCTATGGTCAGGATAAATTATGGCTGTGTTCTGGTGAAGATGCTCTTATGATTCTCCTCACTGTATCACCACATGGTGGAATGCAGAGAAAGGAAGCCACACTCTCTACCTGTGAACTTTCTAAGTACATAAATGCTATTTATCTATGACCCCCTCTTAGGAACCAACAGAATCCTAATCACCTCTGAAGTGTCTACTATTGGTTTGTGTGTTTGTTTAGACATGATCTCACTATAGAGCATCGCTGGTCTGGAACTCAGTATGTAGACCCGGCTGGTTGCCTTGAGTTTGCAAAGATCCACTTGTCTGTGACTGAAGCTTTCTGGTTTTAGGGGCAAGTGGCATCGCAACCCTGGGGTCTACCTTTTAATACCATCTCACCAGTGACTTGGGCATCAACTCTGGTCTGTGAGAGATAACAAATACCCTGTCTATAATACTCCATTACACAGAACAATACTGTCTCAGCTACTAGTGCTCTGGGTTCTGGGGAAAGCATTCCTTTGTACCCCCTGGCATGCCAGTGTCTGAAGGTGCTTGCTGCTCTCAGGAGCCAGGTACTGATTCTTTGTCCACCCTCAATTCTTCCCGTCTGGGTCAGGGGAATACTAGTGGGTGAGATGGTGATGCATGAGAGACAGACACCTGAGGACAACAGATAACTGGAAGGAGCACTGGAAGGAGTGCAGCTGTGTGAGGAGGACAGCTAGAGGAGACACCATGAGGCTCAACACCTCTGTAACTGTAAACCAAGGGCTGGAGGGTAGATGTCTCTTCAGATATGTGAGGCAGATCACAGGCATCCCAGCTCCTGCTGGCTTCAGTTACTCCCCTGTTCTCATTGGTGCGGGGTTCCTGATGATCCCTGACACAGTAGAGGCTGTTCAGGAAATCACATGTCTTATTGTCCACTGTAGTAGCCTGAATGCTGGCAGCTGCAGAGCTGTCACCATGGCTACCGGGAGATGATTTTCTACTAGGAGAACAGTGACTCATGTGTGAGTAATGAATACTGTAGCTGTCAGTGGGGACATCATGTTACATATGGGAACGCTGGCAGTCAAGGTTCCTCCTTGAGATCTAGATATTGCTGTCTACTTTACAAGCTGTCATAGATTGATGTGCACAGAATAGACAAATATATAGTGGACTGCAAGCAGTGTTGTACACATATGGGTGGAAGACCCCACAGAGATCTCAGATTCTGGGGCATTAGTGATGCCTTTGTTAAACTAGGAACCTAGTGCTGGGACTGGATCCCAGACCCTCCTAACAGACTGTACTGAAACACTTGCTGTTCATCCTTTGGATAGGAGTTGAATAGTCAGTGATGATGCTTCCGTAGAGCAAAAATATGCTCTACATTCTGGATAAAGTTTTCCAGTGAGATTACAGTATGAAATGAAGGTTTCTGGAAATGTGCACACAAGCTACAGCCACTGGGAAATGCAGAAAATATAGAGTGGAAAACAGAATACCTAAAGCTAAAGCACGGGGAGTTAAACTCTGGTCGTATCAGTGAGTGGAGATGTGAAGGGAGAGATAGATGTTGTGTGGCAAGACTTTCCCTGGGAGACACCTCAGCATCTGTACATCTTTACAGTCTAGATAGGAATCCTGTAACAGACCAAATTCAGAATAGTGCCGAAGTCCAATTGGCTTAGCAATGAATTTATTAGGGTTACTTACACGAATACTGGTGAGGGGTTACTTAAAGAAGCACAAATGACTAAAAGATACAGTGACATTCCCAAATTATAGTCCACCAGACTTCTCACAAAAGGGGGGAATCCAGGAGAACACTTCTAGCTTACAGGTAGTTTAGAGACTTTCAGACTGTCCTTTATAAGTGACTTAGTTGGTCTAAACATCTTCCTGACAACTTGGCTGATCTAGCTTCTTCCAGGCATCTGGTCTAGTTTCAGAGTCTTGTTTGCTGGTATGTTGTCTGAAAGTGACTCACATCAGTCTTTTTGTTATACGTTTTGGAGGGAGGGTGGGAGAGAGAGGCCTATTTAATCCACCCACATTACCCTTTGTGCAGCTTCCACAATCCCACTCCACTCCTGACTTCCCATATCCTTCTCCAGGTATAGTCTGGTGAGTACTTTAACCTTATCCAGGGCTTTTCTGCAACCTAACATATTTAGCCTGGTGCCAACAACCAGTGTACCAGCCTAGCCTGGCCTTACTGCCTTTACTCTGGAGGAGCTCCGGGCTTGCACCAGGATTGTCCCTATCCACCCATCAAATCATAGGTCCCTCTCTTATCATAGCCAACATTTCCACTAAGATGTATCTACTTTTACACTCCTTCCCACCTTGGCACAGTATGAACAACTTATGTACCACCACAGTGTCCTTTATTCATTTGAATTCATTCCAACCAGCCATTTTCTCTGGCTAAACTAATATACCCTCATCATGCTCCATCCACCATACACTCTGAACTAACAAAGGAACTCCACATGCCAAGATCTCACCTTAGGAATACCAACAAATATGGAAGATCAACTCAGTATCTTCTCTTTAAAAAAAAAGTTGTGCAGAAATGCTTACCTATGAGGATTACATAGGCAAACTCCAGCACACAGAAGTTCAAGGAAGAATCTGAAATCTTTTCAAATAATTCAAGGAATTAAATATGCCAGGACACATAGAAAAAGCTCAATAACACCAAGGAGAAAATTCTAAAGTTACATGCAGAAAGCTCAAGGATTCTCATTTTTATATTTAAAAAAATCAACTTAGTCTATAGACAGATTGACATTTATTAACTGTAGGTTATTTAATATCCGTTTTCTAATAGACACATTAACTGAACAAAAAATAGAGAAATATCAAATTTTATTGACTTTATACATCAATGAACTTAAAGATATCTACAGAATATTATATCCAAACACCAAAGAATATACATTCTACTCAGCAGTACATGGATGTTTTTCTAAATACAACACATCTGGAGACATGAAACAGATATTTACAAATTGAGTAAGATTGGAATCAATCTTTGTATACTATCTGACCACAATGCAATAAAACTTAAAATCAGCAACAAACAGACAAATAAAAGGAAAGCAAAATAAAACCCAAACTCCAGTAAACACACAAGTACATGGAATTAAACTAATCATTATTAAATGATGAATGAGTCAAAGAAGAAATGAAGACTGAAGTAAAAATATAAATAAAAATATTCCTGGAACTAAGAGAATATGAAAATAGAACGTGATGAAAACCCTGGGACACATTGGAAGCAGTCCTATGAGGAAGTGTCCACATTTAAAAAAAAATTAGGAAAAAGATGCTCCTGCCACGGAACCAGGTAGGCTGATTGCAGATCTTCACATCTCCCTTTGTTCCCACAGACCTAATCCTCTAGGTCATCCCCCACTCTGCAACACAACTCCCAAGGCAGTCTTCTCTGCATCCTGCTGGATCCCACATATCTTTCCCTGTTACCCACTCTAACCCCACCATTTGCTTTATCCCAGCTCCCAACTGCAACAGCCACTATAGCATCTTTGCTTGGGTGATCTCCCTGAACTTTCTGCCTCCATGTAGTGAAAATTATGGAATTTTGGTTTCTTCTTTAAACACAGAGATACTGTATATGTTTTCATTTTAGTAACAAGTGTGGAATACAGGGTTGCTTCAGATTGTCCAGACCAGTTGACTATGATTTGCTTCATGCTCTAGCACATGCATGATTTTCCAGCTGCAGGTAGTTTATGTGTTTGTGTGCCGTTTGGAATTCTAGGGACTTTTCAGAGGAAATATAAAAGCTAGAGCCCCAAGAAGTATGAGGGTGTTGGTTGGTTGCAGTTGCTTGAGGAGCCATGCACAATGATGAAAGAACAACTTTTGAAGGATTTTCCCTGTCCAATCACATTAGGGCAGTGGAAGGCCTGTGATTGCACAGGGAAAAGGGAGGTGGAGCTAAGAGTTTGAGAAAGAGGAGCATCTCAGGGTAGGAGGAGGAAGGAAGATGACTGCTGACATGTAGCTGAGTCGCGTTTTCCAGACACAAGTAGCTATGATTCCACAAGGTTAAAAATATTGGGATAAAGCTTTTTATCCTTATCAATTGGCTCTGAAATTATTGTATTGGCATATTGTAAATTGTGATATTATTGATAGATAAATCTGATGGGTTAATTAAAAAAGACTTTCTTTCAAAATGTAAGTTGAGAACAACTATTAACATTTTGTAAATTATATTCTATAAAATAGACCTAACACCCAGTTCAACATTTTTGCCAATAAAATTGAACACTGTCCTCTATCCTAACTTAAAAGACTATAGTTCTGCACCTGACTTATGTCCTGGTTTTAGATTGTATGTCATCTGAAAACCATCCTTTCAAATCTGTTGTCTCAACGTAAATAGCCTGGGCTGGGTATGAAACTATGTCTTCTACTCAATCAGAAATCCAACAACTGATATTAACTGAAAATGTATAGGAATCCTAACACAACTTCCAAAACTTAGCCAATTGATGGAGACTGCTAATCACCTGGACAATCCCTTACTTCAAAATGTTGGAGCATCAGTCTTCAGGCCAGGGCTATCTGACAGACCTAGAGAGAAACAGGATATTAAGGGCTAGCTTACTCTGTCTCAGCAGAATCATGCTGTTCTAAATCTGTAATTGTGCCCTTTCTTTGGCAGTATTATGTCTGTAGATGAAATGAGGCAATCCTTGCCTAGTGGCTGTTTCACCACAACTGGAGTAACTCATAGATGCTTAATTTCTTCTTTGAGTCCAAGCCAGGGAAAGCTGTCAGGAGCAGAATAGTCTCAATTAGAAGTGAATAAATAACATTAAACATCACATTCTGCAGATCCCTAACATTTTTGAAAACCAACTATTTATGTAAAGTAATCTGGACTGTTGTCTGTTAACTACCCTCAGCTATTTCTAATTGCAATCTTGAAAACACCCTAATAATAAACTCAGAGCCATGAATTTGCTATTTGGCCCTAAATTCACAGGCTTAAATATCTCCGATCTGTTTATAAAAACAGTAATAGAAGAACTATATCTAAGCCCTGTACTTTCAAATTTTTAGTATCAATAGAAGAAATTTATACCAATGAAAACCTAGATTTTGCATCAAAATAAAATCTGTACCAAAATAAAAACTTATGAGTTCAACTTAGTAACAATTATGCAGATTTTCTACCAATTGCGATTATGGCTATACAATCAATTCTAGGTATTTCCTCCCTGTTCCAAATAAGACCATTTCTACATTCCCTAGAAAGAAAACCTATTAATAACCCTCTCCAGCCCCAAAGCTCATGGAACTGGGTCGACGATGCTTCAAAACTTCTTCAAACTGATTATGGACTTTGAGATGGGTGGGGGAAGGGTAGGGAAAATAGGATTGATTAGTCTCTGATTCTGTGTCTTGATTGGGTCTGGATGAAGTCCAGGACATCAGGAGTTCAAGCAGGTCACTTCAACATGGCTGACGAAGAAATTCACCAAGGGTGTATATTCTGTAATATATAAATATCAAAATTTTAGTATCATCAAGATATATTTTTTGTTTGATTCTCTGGAATCTAGTCCTCTGGAGGTTTACCTTTGTCATATCTGATCCATATAACCCTGAAAAGTATAAATACCTTAATCACCTTTCCCAAAAAAAGCAAAGACAAAACCATTTTCCCAAATCAGCATATCCTTGTACCAGTAATCAGAAAACCTTTTATTTAGACGTCTCTCCCACAGGAATAATATAACCACAAAACTCAAAATCACACCCATTTTGAAAATCAAACAATCTAAAAACAAATGAAGTAAACTAAGATGTGTGCTTATACTAGGCCTTTCCTATCTTGCCAAGTGGGAAAAGACACTCAAGATTCCCATGGAGCCCATGTTAACAGACTATGAGTTTCCCATTGCTGATTAAACAACTTATACCATCTTTCCATTTGGCTCTCTGCCCAGAGCCACAGACATATTTTATTAATACCTGTTCACTGACCTCTCTACTTGAAGTCAGTGACTAATTTTTCCTATTTTAGTTCCGAACCATGGGCAAAATTTCCCATGTGATTCGGATAACATCTGTGTATAAATCTATCCTAAAAGCAAATAATCCCAATTTTAAATTCACAGTTTAATCCTGCTGCCCTAAGAGGTAGGCAAATTCCATTCTTCTGCTCACTCAGAGCAGCCTGTAAATTTCCACAGCAGGGGTCCTCAATGCTGTTAGCAGTCTCTTTGTTTCAACTCCTGCACTAGAGCACAAGTGATTCATTTTTAGGGCTACCAAGTTACTCACTTAAAAAAATAAAATAAAACAAAATAAAATAAAATAAAGTAAAATAAAATAAAATAAAATAAAACTCTCAGGCTAATAATCTTAAATTTCTACTGGATTCGTGCCCAGCCAGCACATTGGTTCACCTTCTGTTGCAAGAAATATTAAAAAATGAGCCTGCCAACTTTCCACAGTGCCAGACCATGCTCCTGAGCTCCCATTGGCCTGCCAACTCTCCAGCCACACCTGACCACAGGGATCCTTCTGGGCCATCTCACTGGCAGCAGGGAGTGGTGAGGGAGAGGTCCTGAGTTCCTCTTGCTACCACTGAAAAAGAAATTATCTGGCCAGTGTCCCTCAACAGAGGAATGGATACAAAAATTGTGGTATATTTACACAATGGAGTACTATTCGGCCATTAGAAACAAAGAATTCATGAAATTCTTAGGCAAATGGATGGAGCTAGAGAACATCATACTAAGTGAGGTAAACCAGTCTCAAAAGATCAATCATGGTATGCACTCACTAATAAGTGGATATTATCCTAGAAAACTGGAATACCCCAAACATAATCCACACATCAAATGAGGTACAAGAAGAACGGAGGAGTGGCCCCTTGTTCTGGAAAGACTCAGTGTAGCAGTATTCGGCAAAACCAGAACAGGAAATTGGGAAGGGGTATGTGGGAGAACAGGAGGAGGGAAGAGGGCTTATGTGACTTTCAAGGACTGGGGAGCCAGAAAGGGGGAAATCATTTGGAATGTAAATAAATAATATATCAAATAAAAAAACTACATTCTTTGCACTAAAAAAAAAAGAAAGAAAAAAAAAGAAAAGATCAAACTTGCCCCAAAGAATATGACACCCCATAGCAGCAGAAAGCAGACCAAAGATAATGTTACCCCGTTTCCTTTTAATTATTTTTCTTTCTTACTTGGCATTCCAGGGTTTAAAGGGTGAAGGAGGATGGAAGAAATTAAAACCCACAAATAGCCAACACCAGTTATACCACCATTCAAAGAACACTTAAAATACAGGTCCTAGTGGAATGCTCTGCTCTGCTCCCTTCTAAAGTGTCAGCTCCCTATACCCAGAAACACATTTTATGTGGAAACCCCAATGGCCACATCTTTCAGGTTCACAAAAATTGTTTTTCAGGTAACATCTAGCCATGACCTTCTCCTAACCTCCAGAGAAGAAACAGGGGGCGGGGGGGGGGGGAGGAACAAAACACCCAGCTATCAAAGCCAGATATCAGCTCCTAGACTTATAACCTTCTCCAAACTAGATTCCTAGACATGAGAATAGAAGCATAGCCAGAACAATATGTGCCTTTCTATATAGATGAAATACAAAAAAAAAAAAAAAAAAAAAAAATACCTTAAAACAGCCTTTATGAATGATGGAATGGCTTAAAAGGGGTTAATAAATCCCTTAAATAAATCCAAGAAAACACAAACAAACAGCTTAAGGAAATAACCAAAAGTGTTCAAGACTTGAAAAAGGAAAAAACAGATTCAAATAAAAAACAAGAAAGTTCTGGAAATGATAAATTTGGGCAATGGAAGAAGAAATAAAACATACAAAAATGGAATATAAAGGATGGAAGAATCCCTCGAATTAAAGTACAATAAAGACATCAATATTTTGATCTGGAGGCAGTCTGGGAGAGCACAGCTTGCTCTGGTGGCATGGAGCTGAGGTTCCAGTCCTGAGGCCTGTGGTGGGAGCCCTCAGATCGCTCTGCTTCCTGATACAGATCAGCCTGGGCGGCAACAGCACATCTCCAGGTTCTGCAAGAGGCAAGAGGGGCTTCCGGGAGGCCAGCTGGGAGAAGTCAGTGTGCTCTGGTGAATCCATCGGGGCCCAGCAGGAGCCTTCAGGTATCTGCTTCGGGATCTGAACAGCCTGGGTAACAGCACCCTGTCTCCAGGCAGTGCAGGAGGTAAGCTGTGCACCAGAGGCCACCTGGGAAGGGGCAGCTTGCACTGGTGAGTCCAGCATTGACAAGACCAACTAACACCAGTGAGAACTAGATGGCAAAAGGCAAATGCGGGAACGTCACTAACAGAAATCAAGGCAATATGGCAACATCTGAACCCAACTCTCCTTTACCAGCATGTCCTGGATACCCCATCACACCAGTAAAACAAGATTTGGATTTAAAATCACTGGTCATGATGCTGGTACAGGAACACATGAAGGACATACTTAAAGAAATTCAGGAGAAAATGGATCAAAAGTTAGAAGCCCTTGCAAGGGAAACACAAAAATCATTGAAAGAAATTCAGGAGAATACAAAAGCCAATAAGGAGGAAATGCAAAAAACACTTAAAGAAATACAGGAGAACTTTGGTCAACAGGCTGAGGTCATGAAAGAGGAAACACAAAAATCTCTTAAAGGATTACAGAAAAGCACAAACAAGCAAGTGAAGGAGCTAAGCAAAACCATCCAGGATCTAAAATCAGAAGTAGAAACAACTAAGAAAAATCAAAGGGAGACAACTTTGGAGATAGAAAGCCTTGGGAAGAAATCAGGGGACAGAGATGCAAATATCAACAACAGAATTCAAGAGATAGAAGAAAGAATCTCAGATGCTGAAGATGCCATAGAAACCATGGACTCAACAGTTAAAGAAAATGCAAAATGCAAAAAGCTTGTAACCCAAAATATGCAGGAAATCCAGGACACAATGAGAAGACCAAACCTAAGGATTATAGGCATAGATGAGAGTGAAGATTTACAACTTAAAGGGCCAGCAAATATCTTCAATAAAATTATGGAAGAAAACTTCCCTAAGCTAAAGAGAGAGATGCCCATGAATATACAAGAAGCCTACAGAACTCCAAACAGACTGGACCAGAACAGAAATACCTCCTGTCACATAATAATCAAAACCCCAAATGTACTAAACAAAGAAAGAATACTAAAGGCAGTAAGAGAAAAAGGGCAAGTAACATATAAAGGAAGACCTATGAGAATCACAGCAGACTTTTCACCTGAGACTATGAAGGCTAGAAGATCCTGGGCAGATCTCATGCAGACTCTAAGAGAACACAAATGCCAGCCAATACTACTATATCCAGCAAAACTCTCAATCACCATAGATGGAGAAGCTAAGACATTCCATGACAAAACCAAGTTTACCCAATATCTATCCACAAACCCAGCCATACAAAGGATAATAGTCGGAAAACACCAATACAAGGAGGGAAACTTCACCCTGGAAAAAGCAAGATAGTAAGTAACCTTTCATCAAACCCAAAAGAAGTTAACCCATCAAATTTAAAAAATAACGTCAAAAATGTCAGGAAGTAACAATCACTATTCTTTAATATCTCTTAACATCAATGGACTCAATGTCCCAATAAAAAGACATAGACTAACTGACTGGATACGTAAAAAGGCCCCTACATTTTGCTGCATACAGGAAATACACCTCAGGGTCAAAGACAAACACTACGTTAGAGTAAAAGGCTGGAAGACAATTTTACAAGCAAATGGTCTCAGGAAACAAGCTGGAGTAGCCATTTTAATATCAGATAAAATTGACTTTCAACCCAAAGTCATCAAAAGAGACTCTGATTGACACTTCTTGCTGGTCAAAAGAAAAATACAAGAAGAACTCTCAATCCTGAACATATATGCTCCAAGTGCAAGGGCACCCTCATTCATAAAAGAAACTTTATTAAAGCTCAAAGCACACATTGGACCTAACACAATAATTGTGGGTGACTTCAATACTGCACTTTCCTCAATGGACCGATCAGGAAAACAGAAACTAAACAGGGACACAATGAAACTAATTGAAGCTTTGGACCAATTAGATTTAACAGATATATATAGAACATTCTATCCTAAAGCAAAAGAATATACCTTTTTCTCAGCACCTCATGGTACCTTTTCCAAAATCGACCATATAATTGGTCACAAGACAGACCTCAACAAATATAAGAAAATCCAAACTAATCCCATGCCTCCTATCAGATCACTATGGAGTAAAAGTGGTCTTCAATAGCAACAAAAACAACAGAAAACCCACATACACGTGGAAACTGAACAATATTCTACTCAATGATACCTTGGTCAAGGAAGAAATAAAGAAAGAAATTAAAGACTTTTTAGAACTTAATGAAAATGAAGACACAACATACCCAAATCTATGGGACACAATGAAAGCAGTGCTAAGAGGAAAACTCATAGCCCTGAGTGCCTCCAAAAAGAAAATGGAGAGAGCATACACTAACAGCTTAATGACACACCTGAAAGCCCTGGAACAAAAAGAAGCTATTTCACCCAGGAGGAGTAGAAGGCAGGAAATCATCAAACTCAGGGCCGAAATCAATCAAGTAGAAAGAAAGAGAACCATACAAAGAATTAACAAAACCAGGAGCTGGTTCTTTGAGAAAATCAACAAGATAGATTAACCCTTAGCCAGACTAACCAAAGGGCACAGAGACAGTATCCAGATTAACAAACATAGAAATGAAAAGGGAGATATAAAAATAGAAACTGAGGAAATTCAAAAAATCATTAGATCCTACTACAAAAGCCTATATTCAACAGAACTGGAGAATCTGGAGGAAATGGACAGTTTTCTAGACAGATATCAGACACCAAAACTAAATCAGGATCAAATAGATCATCTAAATAGTCCCATAACACCCGAAGAAATAAAAAGGGTCATAGAAAGTCTCCCAACCAAAAAAAGCACGGGACCAGATGGCTTCAGTGCCCAAGTGTAACTGACACACAGCCATCAGGACACAGCCAATAACACACCAAATAACAGATGGAGACAGGATCCTTCCAGTTTCTGTCTGCACCCCAGAGCTAAACACTATACAACAGCTCTCCATACACAAATTCCTCCAAGAGAGAATTGATCTCTCAGGAATACTGACACATAGGTTTGCAGGAGGGGCAAGCCACAGTAAGAGACAGCAAGACCAGCTAACACCAGAGATAACAAGATGGTGAGAGGCAAGAACAAGAACATAAGCAACAGAAACAAAGGGTATTGGCATCATCAGAACTCAGTTCTCCCACCACAATGAGCCCTGAAAACCCCAACATACAAGAAAAGCAAGACTCTGATATAAAGTCACATCTCACAATGATGATAGAGGACTTAAGAAGGACAAATAACTCCCATAAAGAAATACAGGATAACAAAGGTAAACAGCTAGAAGCCCTTAAAGAGACAACGCAACAATCCCTTCAAGAATTACAGGAAAACACAACCAAACAGGTGAAGGAAATGAACAAAATCATCCAAGATCGAAAAATGGAAATAGAAACAATTGAGAAATCACAAAGGGAGACGACCCTGGAGATGGAAAACCTAGGAAAGAGATCAGGAGTCAGGCTCTACTTCTTGACTTAGAGTTGACTTTATTTAATCTAGTTTACAATAGTCCAGCAGAAAACTCTTGGATTAAAGGTGTGTGCTTAAACTGACACATACCACAACTAAAAACGGGTTTTCCTAGTAAATAACACAATCTCAGGGTTCTCAGTGTGATCAATATACTGCAACACCACATCTACACAGTTTCAAACTAATTTAGCTAATTTTTTCATTCAATATTTTTTTCTCACTAGCTAACTATCTCACCAGTCACAGAACCAGAAACTAGTCTTTCCTTCTTTCCTCCTGTTCAGCCCCAAGTAATTAAAAATTAACACCTTTGGAAGAAAAGTCTGTATTACTCCACAGTAATGTATGACATAAAAATAACCATGAACATACAGTCTTCTACAGTATTCATCCTTATAAATATTAAGCATCCCACACATGTCTTACAGTTCTACAATTGTAAATACATATTCACAAAAACTATGCCTGGGTTCTTAATAGCATGTCATATAGTATATCCCACAGTTTTGCTCAGAAGTGATACATGTCTCTCCTTCCCTCACTGATCAGCTACAATGAATCTTCCAGCACCACCCTACACCTGAGAACCACAGTTTTAGAAGACTTTCAAACCAGGTAAGCATGTTTGTCCTTCTAAATACATATATTTTAATATTTTATATCTTTTTATTAGATATATTCTTTATTTACATTTCAAATGATTTCCCCTTTCCTAGATCCACCCTCCCAGAAAGTCCCATAAACCATTTCCCTCCCCCTGTTCCCCAATCACCCCCTTCCCTCTTCCCTGTCCTGGTATTCCCCTACACTGCTGCACTGAACTTTTCCAGGACCAGGGGCCTCTTCTTCTTTCTTCTTGGGCATCATTTGATATGTGAATTGCTTCTTGGGTATTCCGAGCTTCTGGGCTACTATCCACTTATCAGTGAGTGAATACCATGTGTGTTCTTTTGTGATTTGGTCACCTCTCTCAGGATGACACTCTCCAGTTCCACCCATTTGCCTAAGAACTTCACAAATTCACTTTTTTTAATAGCTGAGTAGTACTCCATTGTGTATATATACCACATTTTAGGTATCCATTCTTCTGTTGAAGGACATCTAGGTTCTTTCCAGCTTTGGGCTATTATAAATAGGGCTGCTACAAACATAGTGGAGCATGTGTCATTATTATATACTGGGCAATTCAGCACTCATCGTTCCTGGAAGTAAAAATTTCTATAACTACTATGAAAGTCCATGTGATAGTTGTGCTGGAGAATGGGAAATGATCTAACTCCCAAATCCAGCTTTACCACTCTTGGGCACATACCCAAAGGATACTTCAAGCTACCCAAGAGACATTTGCTCAACTGTGCCCATTGCAGCTCTGCTCATAAGAGGAGAAAGTAAAAACAAGCTAAATTTCCCTCAAGAGAAAAATGGCTGTCCAATGTGCTTCATCCCACTAGCACAGGGTTCTAGCAGCTCCTCTCCTGAAGGTCCAAACTGACCACCAATTCTCCCTGGATGATGATTTAAGTACAGTCTTTGCTGACAATGGATCCAACATGGGTAGAGTCCAGTGGGCTGGTTAGGATGTTCCCAGGCCCTCTTCCCCTCCATTCTGGGGTTACCCTAGGCACCAGGGCATCATGGTGGGCATGGGTTAGAAGGACTCCTTTGTGGAGGCCCAGAACAAGAGAGGCATCCTGACCCTAAAGTACCCCATTTATCATGGCATTGTCACCAACTGGTTCAATATGGAGAAGATCTAGTCCCAAACGTTCTACAACAAAAGGCATGTGACCACCGAAAAGAACCCTATGCTGCTCACCATGTGCCCCTAAAACCCTAAGGCCAACTGGGAAAACATCACCCACATCATGTTTGAGGCTTACAAAACCACAACCATATAAGTAACAATACAGGTTGTGCTGTTCCTCTGTGCCTCTGGTTGTACCGCTGGTATTGTGATGGAATCCAGAGATGGGGTCACAACCAATGGGCCCATCACTGAGAGCTCTGCTCTCTTCTGTGCCTTCCTGTGTCTGGACCTAGCTGGCCTGTACCTGACAGCCTACCTCATGAAGTATCTGACCAAGTGCGGCAAGAGTTCACCAGCACAGCTGGGAAGGAAGTCATGCATACCATCAGAGCAAAGTTGTGCTGTGTTGCCCTAGACCTGCAGGAAGAGATGGCCACTGCTGCATCCTCTTCCTCTCTGGAGAAGAGCTTTCAGCATCCAGGTCCTCACTATGGTCAATGAGCACTTCTGCTGTCTTGAGGCTCTTTTCTAGCCTTCCTTCTTGGGTATGGAATCCTGTGGCATCCATGAAGCTACATTCAATTCCATTGTGAAGTGTGACATTGACATTCTGTATGTGTATGAATTATATTCAGATTCCTATGATCCCCCTAACCTTTCTAGTCTCCCTTCCTCTTCTACAAATCCTTTCCACCTCCTGGTTCTGTTTCAGACATAGGTTTGTTTGTTTGTGTTTGAGAAACCTAGAGGTTAACCAGGATTCTCTGTGTGACCATGAGTTAAAAACTCTATCTTGGAGACCAGATGCAGGACAGGGCTCAATGGATATATGGAAGATAATGACTCTCTCTCCCTCACAACCCACCAATACCTAATATTTAAGCAAGAGAGGGAAGTGTTGAATGGGGTCCCTACCTGGCAAAGGCTTTACTGTGGAGAGGTTTTAGTCATGTATAGACATTACAAATAGTCACAGGTGTTGGGAAGTCATGACCTCCCTGGTTGTCCTGTAGTGAAAAAACAGATTTCATAGCCCTTCTCCTTATCTTCCAGCTTTTAGATTCTTTCTTCTATGGATCCATGAGTGTTCATGGCTAAACAAGACATTAATACTATTTAACCATTTCTTATTATCATGCTTTGAGTAGTAATACATATTGATCCCGACTGCAGTTTATTGCAAAAGGGGCTTCTCTGAATGAACTTTGGAGTAGCATTTTCTCATGAATATAAATATCAATACATAAAAGTGAGCTTCACACCTTGAGACTTTACATATACAACAGTAGTAAGTTCTCCCCTAGGGCCAAAGACATTTTCCATCTTCCTGTGAAATTGGCCTCAAATCCAGATAGAGATATAGACTACCCTTATAACAGTCATGGCACTATGGTATAGGGGGACATATCTTTCTCAGAAGATTGGAATTATACGTGATAAAATTCATGTCTGGGTAAAACTGCTAATAACATTAATCTTGATTCCATTACTCTGCCAGTATCCTGCATAGTCCAGTCCAGAAGAACTATGAAAGCTAACTATCTGGAAGTAAGATTCCAGGTCCACTGCAGCTTAATTCTTCTATATTTTGCAACCAACATGTGGTTGTCATTTGTATCAGGGTCTTATCAGATAGTAGTGGTTGGCAAACAGAAAGAGTGGAAAGAACCTGGATTATTTTACAGATTTCTGGAAACACCCTGAATAAAATATCATATGGCAGTATCTCATATCTGGAATTGGGATTTTGGTTTTTCCTTGGATTTCAGCAGCAACCTTATGTACATATATAGGCCATCTACCTGCTAAATCTGTCTTTTGAAACTTTTTTGAATTGCATTATAAATAGTAATTTTCCATGTGGCTTTTTAAATATATCCTTAACTTTAGTTAATCTCTCATCCCCACCAGCTTTTCTATCCCATCTCTGCTTACATTTTCCTCATAGTTGGAATGTTTATATTAATGCTTTTACAAGGAATGGTATTCTGAGAGAACAAATACTTTCACCACTTAAGCATTTCTGGGAAGCTATTAGAGATGTAAGACTCAATATAAGAATCAACTAAAAAGAGGTGGCCCTCAAGGAGAGTAAAAGGCTCATATTGCAACTGAAAGCCAATACTGATACTGACACTGTAGGGATCAAAGTTCTTAATAATATCTAGTGTGGTGAGACGTTCACTCTTCTCACAGATTATTCTTGGGATGTCATCTAGGCATGACTAAAAGCAAACAAGTTAAGGAATGCAACATTATTATTACTTCTGAAATTATTATGAAGTTGAGATTTCTGATTTCATTGGAAATTCAGGTACATTATATGATGATTCAGTGGGACAGAAAGGTATAACGATGCTTTGCTGAAGCAGACACTGCTGCAAGGATGCTTTGCTAAAGCAGATACACGTGAAAGAAGGTTTTGCTGATGCAGACACATGAGTGACAGGATGATTTGCTGAAGGAGATACAGGAAAGAGTATGGTTTGCAGAAGCAGACACAGGTGAGAGAAGGTTTGGCAGAAGCAGACAAAGGTTAGCAGATGTTTTGCTAAAACAGACATGTGAGAGGAGAGGTGATGTTAAGAAAATATACATATGAGCTATCAGACAGTGGGAGGAACGTCTGGTATTAGTTCACCTCGCTCTGCCTCAATAGTCTTTGCTGACCAGACTGGCAATGATTTGCCAGCAAAGAGTAATACAAAGAAATATTTAAAAATATGAGTTGGTTTCTTATGAAGTGCGATTTCTTAAGAGTAAGGGAGGAGGGGGAGGTGGGAAGGGCAGGAGGAGGGGAGCAAGGGAAGAGGTAGGATTGGATGCACTTCCTAGCTTTGAAAGGGCTTGCTATCAGGGGGCGGGGCCTGTGCTCAGGCAGGGCACACGTGGACAATGAAGAAGGCCATGCCTTCTCTGTGACGTCAGAGTCCTTCATACAGAAACCCAGTGAAGACTTGCCAGGACTGGCAGACTACAGCAATGCCACGACCAAGAAGCCTCTATGAGAGTCTGTTCTAGGAGGTTTCACCAATGGGGCTTTTAACCAGCAGGGTCTTGAGATGCGGGGGTTCCAGCCTGGAAGAGCCACAGCCAGAAGCCATAGCCAGTCCCAGCCGTCCATCTGTCAGTCGCAAGCGAAAACTGAGCAGTTCGGAAGGTTTGACACCAAGCTCTGAAGTTCATGGACCTCAAAACCGGGGAGTGAATCTACATCAAGTTCTCAACTACATCTACAGGAAGAGGGTTAAGATCTCATCTAATTATGCTTATGAAAATTTATTTTTGAACGGGAAAGACAGCGACATTAAAATCCTTGCTCTGGGAAGAACATGGTATTTACACAAAGTATTTTTATGTCATTCAGGCTACTTTGCTAACATCCTCAAAGGTATTTGGAGAGAATCACATAGTCGTGTTATTAGACTGGTCATTAAGAACGAGGATATTGATGCCAGATCTCTGCACATTGTGTTTGGTTCTTTGTACACGGATGAGGATTTGTCAATAACACCTCTGGAAGTTCCTCACGTTTTGGCAGCAGCATGCCTGCTTCGGGTGGATCGAGTAATTCGCCAGTGTGATGGGATCATGAAGACAACCATCAACAGGAACACTGCGTGCTCCTATTATTTGGCAGCAGAAACCTATAGATTAAATGCTGTAAAGACCCAGTGCTTTGAATGGCTTCTTCACAATTTGATGATACATCCAAGTGTGGCCCTTTACAAGGAAGTAGATACAAAATTGATGTATCTTCTTGCCTCTTCTTCTGACTTACTAGTGAGGCAAAAGGAGATGGATGTATATACCACACTGAAAAAATGGATGTTCCTTTATTTTAATCCATACTGGAACGGAACCTTCATGCAGCTTTTGGACCATGCTAACAACTGGCTTTCCACCTGCATGGGATATATCCACAACATCAGTTTTCTTGAAAGTGAAGAAGGACTAATATTTCAACCAGTGTTTAAAACGCTAAGGTTCCAGCACATCATCTGTGATTTGGCTTCCACAATTATTCTTGAAGAGGATCGTCTAATTCCTTTGCATTGGTTGTCTCCCGTTTATAAACAACAGTGGCTGATTTTGCTACATGCACAAGAATACGGGGCAACGGGACCACAAACCATCAATGAAGAACAGCTCGAAGAGTGCACCATGAGATGTGGTAAAAGGATCCCCAAAGATGGTAGATACACTTGGAAGTGGACAGCTTCCCGACTTAGCTTTCCTATTCGTGTCACCTTTACCAGGCAGTGTGTAATTTTCAGGCAAAGGCATCAGGAATGTGATGGTTCTGCTTGCGAAAACCATATCCGAAATATCATATTCAGAATAACTTTGATGTGTTTTGACTCCAACCAGAAAGTAACTTTCAGCAAAACAACAGGTTATAAAATCCTTACATTTGAATATAATGAGGAGCAAATTGTAATGAAATTGGATACTGAAATTCTCACCTTCCCTTTGTATATATTTGGCAATTTCCTGTTCGTAAACCTAGCAAGTGCAGAAAACGAGTAATCTCATCATTTTTTAGACTGTAAGAGCATTTTGCATTCATCGAATGGCTCATTTAATCTGAAGGCTGTGTCATGAATACAGTAAAGAAGACCAACAACAAACTGACAATTCTTGCAAGTCCTATACCACCAGAAGTGACTGCTTCCCACCATCACCTTATTTCCATGTATTTCTGAAGAAATCTTTTACTTCCAACAAAGTATTTGTCAAATCAAATCAAATGAAGCTAGTCTTCTGATTTTCATTTACTGCCAAGTGTCAAACTTGAAATGGAAATAAGAGACTATGTTTGCAAGGAAAAACATCTCAATGAACTTAAGTAGAGTTGGCCCTAGCTAAAGTTGAGACAAATAAAAATCACTCCATTGCTGAAACTGTTGTGAACCATTTCTTTCATTATGAAAATTTATAAGATGCAAATCATTGCTTAAGTAGGAATGATTGAGACTCGTCCGTGTTGGTGTGGGCTTTCAAAGAACCAAGTAGTGTCAAGTATGGGTTTGGAAAATATTTACTGCTGATTATCTCTAACTATAAATGCATACAAACAGATATTGATCTTGTAGTTATATATTGTGTCATATGCTGTTTAAACAAGTGAATTATACATGGAATATATTTACATAGAAGTATATATACTCATGTAATATATTTATGTATACTCATGTAATGTATTTATGTATATTCATGTAACATATTTATGTATTGATGTGTGAATAACAAGAATGCAAATTTTGAAAGTGATAAACAAGCCAGAAAATGGAAAACAGGTCTTCATGATAACTATTATCTGACTATCAAGATAATGAGCTGTCTCACAGTATCTTGCTCAATTTCTAGGCCTTAGTTTCATTTCCTATTGCCTTGACTTTCTTTTAAAAGACCTAGGAAAGCACCTTAGGAGCAACAGTTGACTTCATCTCATATGTTGAGTCTCTAGGCTTTCAGGCCAGGAGGTTGAGAAAGCTGGCCACATTACACCTGCAGGAGAAAGAGATGACCTTTGTGCAAATTCTCCACTAACTTTCTCCATTGGGTAGAGTGCAGGATCAGAGTCAAGGAACAGTGCCACCGAGGATAGATAGGTCTTCCCAAGTCACTTTACGAAATCAAGACAACCTCCAACAGGCATTTCCAGAGCCTAGACTCTCTCATGGTTGTAGATGCTGTCACAACTTTTCCTCTGGTCAGCATGATACTCAAACACATCATGTTTAAACCATAACCATCCAACCCTTGGTCTTCATAGGTCCACAACCATGGTATGGTACAAAATCCACTTAATCCAACTTTTAAAGTCCCCATAAAATGTTCCCTTGATCAGTGTTCTGTCACAATGCCATGCTGCTTTTACTACATACTACATTTTTTTTTCTTCAATGCTATAGCATTGTAGTCTTACTTGAACTGGAATTGAGTTCCCGGAAGTTCCTTTTATATTCAGGATTGTACTAGCTATCCTGAGTTGTTTTCTTTTCTATATGAAGCTGAGAGTTGTCCTTTCCTGGTCTTTACCATCCTTCCTTTCGCTACTAGCCTCATGTGCTCATTATGCCTCCTAAGAGTACTAGACTTCACCTATGTTTACTTGTAGTCACATGCACACCACACCTCATAAGAATAGTCGCATCAATATTAGACCTCATGAATGCCGGGTACTGAACAAGCCTTTCAGTCCTCCTAGGCTAACGAAGCTTGAAGCCTTTACCACATCTCCAGTGCTTACCCACCCTCTCATCCTCACCCAGCCTGCCAGGGAACTGGGATCCACCTGATTACAAAGCCTTCCATATTCTCCAGGCCTCCCTTGGTTAAGAGCCCTCAGTTGCTTACCAGGCCTCACATGATTACTGGGCCTCACTTGACTACTAGCCCTCAAGTAGATTCTAGGATTTTCATGGCTTTGAGGGAATCCAGGTATACTATG
Source organism: Apodemus sylvaticus (assembly GCF_947179515.1). NCBI lineage: Eukaryota > Metazoa > Chordata > Mammalia > Rodentia > Muridae > Apodemus > Apodemus sylvaticus. Next base: position 14,122,588 of record NC_067495.1, on the reverse strand, counting down.
CTTCTTCTCATACTAACCAGGCTTCCATGTACACCCGGCCTAAGCTGCCATTGCAGACTTTTGATTACCAGGGTTCCCAGGCTTCCTGCTCATCTTATGCTCACCAGACCTCCCACATTAACAGAGCTCACATCCTTACCAGGCCTTCCAAGTTTTCCAGGTGTTTCTTTGTTTCTAGGATTGCCGTAGTTGTCCTGCCTCCCCATCATTGGTGATCCCCAGGCCTCCTATGCTTTCTTGGACTCCCAGCTCTTATTCTTATCACAGCTCCCATTAGTTCTAGGTTTCCCATGCTTTCCAGGGATTGCAGGGTTCTAGGATTCCCATGTTTACTAGGCCATCCAAATCTTGCCAGCCTTCTTTGCATTGGGCCTCCTTGCGTTTCCAGCAGTCTCAGGCTAACAAGTCCCTTGTTTGTATCATGTCCCACCCTCCTGTCCCTACTAGGACTCCTGTGCTTCTGGGTGTACTTGGGTTCTAGGACTCCCGTGTTCATTGGGCTTCCCCATCCTTGGATGCTTCTCATCATCATCAGGCCTGCTGTGGTTTCCAGGCCTCCCTGGCTTAGCAGACATCTGATGTATTTTCACACCTCCCAAATCTTTCTAGGCCTTCAGTGCTTTCCATGGTTTTTTTTTTTTTTTTTTGGTTGGAGGGCTCTAATGCTTACTCTGTCTACCCTTATTCACCAGGCTCCTAATGCTGATCAGGCCTCCGAAGCTTTCTAGTTCTCCAAGGCTTGTCAGACTTCCCACGTTTATTGCTCCTTCCATCCTTACAAGGCCTCCCGTGTTTTCCATGTTCCTTGGGTTCTAAGATGCCTGTATTTCCCAGGCCTCCCCATATTCAGAGGCTTCTCATTCTTACCCAGACTCTAAGCTTTCCAGGCCTCCCCCAGACTTACCAATCCTCCCATCTTTTTCACTCATCTCATACTAACAATGCTACCTAATATCTCTGATCAACACATGATCTTCTGGGGTCTTCCAAAGCCTGGTGTAAACTTTTCCAATTATGCTCTCTGTAGCTCTCAAAGCACTAGTTGCCTCCAATCTACTGTCACTGCTGTTCTTGGTCATCATCCTATGGTGCTGGCATCTCCAATACAATGGAAACTTCCTCTGCATCTAGGGTTCACTCTTAGCTTCTCTTAGTCTCTCTTCATGGTGACAAGCTTAAATCCTTTGCATCATTCCTTCAGTTCTAGGCTATCAACTACAAATGTTGCTGCAGCTTCATCAATGGCCTTCCTGCCCTTTCACAATTCCAAACCTCAGCTGCTCTCCATGACTCCTTCATGCTTCAAAACCAATACTATCTGGGTGACTCTTACACATTACCAAGTATAGTAGCAGCACAAGGTAACAACCATGGCTTCTCTGGAACATAGTTTCGTTGTGCTCTCAGAAAACACTTCCCAGAAGATTTCACCTCAGTGATGCTAGTCTCTTTTTGATCACCACTAATTTCTTAGCTCCAGCTAACCAGCACCTTGTCCTGGTAGCCCCTTCTATTCTTGACTCTAAAGCCAGAGCAATATGGCCAAAGCTGCCAAGTTCTGCTGCTTTCAGGAGCAGTAACATGACCCCCTTGTTCTAGTACATTATCTCTAGCTTTCTGATTTCCAACTCCTTCACTGTCAGGAGCAATCATAGGAAAAGCTGATAAGTAGCAGGTGATCTTCCTGAAATGTCTTGGCATTAGATTATATCTATGACAAAGCTCTGACAGGCAATGCCCAGGAATAAATCATTTTAGGAAAGATTTCTATCCTTTTTCTGTTATTATCAAACATATGTAGCAACTTCTAGGTATTAGCCCACCCTATTTCCAGCAGAGCTCTTCAGATCTATGAAGATGTACTGTCTTGTACTGAAGCTATATAGACAAATAGATGGCTTCTTAATTCTTAGTGATGATACTATAATAATTCCTAAAATTATATCAGTGTTTATTAAGTTCTTTTATAGTGGGACTGCTATTTCATAGTTTTCTGATAGTTAAAACTGCAAAGAGAACTCTGTTAGTCTCCCATGTGTCACCAGTTAATAGCAGTAACCAGAGTTTCTACTACTCAGTGTACATTCCAAGAGGTTGTAAAACCATTAACCAAAGGTCATAAAAAGGGGACTAATGATTTATTATAGGGCCTAGGATGACAAAACAAAAATATTGACTGGGTTTGTATATACAAAACTTCTCTAATAACTTAGGTATGATTTTTAACTTTCAATGAATATGCAGAGATGTAATAGGTTATGAATGTTTAGTCATATAATTACTCCTAATGGATACACATAGATACATTCTCTGTTGTACACTTCTATTTCAGTTTATGATTTGAATTTTATATGTGAACCTGTGATGAACATTTTACCATGGGATCATGTATTCTGAAAAGATGTATAAGTGCTGAGGACAAAGAGAAGTGTTAGAACTGAGCTGAGGAGAATTTTTAGACAGATTTTTTTTTAGTCAGGTCTGAACAGAAATTAAGAGAGAGCAGAAGGAGCTTCTCCTTACCATGGGACAGAGCAGGTCCTTTCTTAATAACACAGCTAACTCAGTCTTATTAAAAGGAACAAAGCTTTCTTCTTAAAAAAAAAAACCTTGGGTTTAATTCCTTTATTATTAAAAGGTAGAAGCTTTTTTATTCTCTATGTAATAAAGATTTTAGCTAATTTTACCTCCATAATGAATGAGTGAGTTCTTTCTGCAGTGCTGCTTGGTCTTTTGCTTCAAATATATATGTAAGTATGTGTGTGTGTGTATGTGTGTGTGTGTGTGTATAAGTATATAATTGCAAGAATGTATGTAAGATAAACACAACTAGTTTGAATGGAAATGTACACGTGCTCATGCATGAATTTATGAATTTATATATTTATATATACATGAATTTATGTGAATTTATGCATATTTGTTTATGTAAAATTTTGCCTTCTGTGAGCCTTATTCCCTTCTCCTATTTCAATAGAAGTTTATTGCTCCAAAGAAAAGAGTGTGAGAAAAATTTTCCTTTCCCCTGCTTAGTATCTTCTGTTTTCCCACTTTTTCTTAGAGAGCTTTCATAGGTAACTTTTTACAACTTAGTAATAAACATCATAATCACTTTTCAATGTGTCCCTTTTTCTTCCTATGACTTCAACTATCAGACTGAAAGTTAAGAGCTGAGTGGTTCCTGCTGAGATGGAAAAAGGCCACATTTCTTAGTCCTTCCCTGTTAGACTACAGGTGTCAATTGCTTAAGCCCACAACTTCTTACCCTCAAAAAGAGCAAGAATTTTTTAAGACTTTCTAGATGTTATCACCAGCATTTCAGTATAGTTAGAGAGAACTAGAACTTCCAGAGACCCTCAGACTTTAAAGCCACACCAGAGTCCTACTATGTGCCTTGACTCTATTGTCTCCAGGCTGGAGGAATAGGGTCTTCCTGCACTTTACTGCCTAAGCATAGCTGTCCTGGATATTGCTTTGTAGATTGACCTTGACCTCAGAGATCTGCATGCCTGTCTCCTGGGATTAAATGTGTGTACCACCACACCTGGGCTGGCTTTGAGTTTTGAGTTCAGAGATGTGCTTGTCATTATCTTCTGAGATTAAAGGTGTGTACCATCATGGCTGCATCTAAACTTAACTGGGTAGGCTCTTGCCCCAAAGTCCCTTATATACTTTATATAAAAATTATATATCAATGAATAAGTTATATGTTAAAATGTGAATTAAATAATGAGGAGCCTTTTGGTTTCTGACTGCTGGAGACCATCCTCAGCCACAAGCCTGCATACCCAGGTGACAAGGGGAGATAGCTAGGAGTGCGGACAGGCCTGAGAATGCAGGTAGGACCACACCTGCTGCTCAGAGGAACAGGCCTGCCCAGAACAAAGAGGCTGGAGCCTTCTTGTTTCTGTCTGCTGATGGAGACCATCGTAGGCCACAGGGCTGCATACCCAGGTGGTATGGTGAGATGGCTAGACTTCCAGGAGTGTGGACAGGCCTGAGAATGCAGGCAGGACTAGCCCTGCTACTCAGAAGAATCAGCCCAAAACCCTCAGGACATAAGAATTCAGGTCTTTTGATTTGAATTTGTGCCCAGAGCTGATCCTGGCCCACGGGGCTACATACACAAATATTGCCATGAGGGAGTTTGTCTCCCAGGAGTGCCTACACACTTGCATATACACAGAGAGCTGGTCTCTTAGGAGTACTGATACACAGGCTTGAAGGACACAGTCAGAGACAGCAAGACCAAATAACACCAGAGATAACCAGATGGTGAAAGGCAAGCATAAGAGAATTACCAACAGAAACCAAGGTACCTTGGCATCATCTGAACCCAGTTCTCCCACAACAGGAAGTTCTGGATACCCCAACACACTGGGGAAGCAAGATTTAGATTTAAAATCACATCTATAGATGCTGATAGAAGACTTGATGGAGGACATAAATAACTCTCTTAAAGAAATAGAGGAAAGCTATACCCAGAGGATTCCCCAGCATGTAATAAGGATACATGCTCCACTATGTTCATAGCAGCCCTATTTATAATAGCCAGAAGGTGGAAAGAACCCAGGTATCCCTCAACAGAAGAGTGGATGCAAAAAATATGGTATATATACACAATGGAGTACTATTCAGCCATTAGAAACAATGAATTCACGAAATTTTTAGACAAATGGATAGAACTGGAGAATATCATCCTAAGTGAGGTAACCCAGTCTCAAAAGAACACTCATGGTATGCACTCACTGATAAGTGGATATTAGCCTTGAAGCTTGGAATATCCAAAACACAATTCACATATCAAATGATGCCCAAGAAGAAGGAAGGAGTGGCCACTGGTCCTGGAAAGGTTCAGTGCAGCAGTGTAGGGGAATACCAGGACAGGGAAGTGGGAAGGGGTGGATTGAAGAACGGGGAGGAAAGAGGACTTATGGGACTTTTGGGTAGGGGGGGATCCAGGACAGGAAATAATTTGAAATGTAAATAAAGGATATATCGACTAAAAAATTAAAAAATAAAAAATAAAAGAAATACAGGAGAACACAAACAAACAAGTGAAGGAACTGAACAAAAATCATCCATGATCTAAAAATGGAAGTATAAACAAAAAGGAAATCACAAAGGAACACAACTCCGGACATAGAAAATCTAGGAAAGAAATCAAGAATCATAGATGCAAACATCAACAACAGAATACAAGAGAAAGAAGAGAGAATCTCATGTGCAGAAGATACCATAGAAAACATTGACACAACAGTCAAAGAAAATGAAAATTTCGAAAAGCTCCTAACCCAAATTTCCAGGAAATGGAGGACAAAATGAGAAGACCAAATCTAAAGGTTATAGTTTTAGAAGAAATCAAAGATTTCCACCTTAAAGGGCCGGTAAATATCTACAACAAAATTATAGAAGAAAACTTTTCTAGGCCACCATCTTGGCTCCTGTGACCAAGCAGCCAGATCAGTCAGGTACGCAGGGAACAACGGAGTGAAAGATCACTCGGGATACAGTCTGCCTGAGTTCCTTCTGCATGTAGGAGCTGGGCCGCTCTATGGCTGTCTGGCCATGTATCCTGCAAGGGAGCATTTGACCCGCAGGGAGTCCTGTGCTTAGAGGGAGTCCTGCTCTCAAAGACCTGTGCCACATCTGACAAGGGGAAGATCCCACTTCCTGATACTCTCTACAGAACTGGCATGAGCAGGTTAATCACCACTGCCCCATCCATTGGATGCGGTAGACCTGTGGCATATCTGACATGGAAAAGATCCTGCTTCCTGATACTCTCTGGAGAACTGGCAGGAGCAGATTACTTGACCTGTGCCCCTTCTGACACAGGGAATAGATTACTTCCCAGTACTCTTTAGAGAACAGTCAGGAGCACGGCATTCAAGAACTGGCAGGAGCAGGGCATTCGAGAACTGGCACCAGTAGGTGCATTCGAACTGGGAGAAGTGGGGCATTCGAGAACCAGCATCAGCAGAACATTTGATATCCAGCAGCAGCAGAACATTTGAGAAATAGCAGCCTTGGCATTAAACCCTTGCCAAGTCTGCCACAGGGGAGACCCCATCACCTGATATTTCCTGGAGAACCAGCTGTTTGCAGGGTATTGGTGAGAAAAGGAATCCCAGGAGTACAGAAACACAGGCCAGCAGGACAGAGAAGATAGGGACAGCAAGACCAGCTAACAATGGAGATAAGAAGATGGCCAAAGGCAAACACAAGATCATTACCAACAGTAACCAAGGTAACATGGCACCATCAGAACACAGTTCTCCCACAACAGCAAATCCTGCATACAGGATTTGCTTTTCCATCACATCAGAAAAGCATGAGCTAGATTTGAAATCATATCTCATATTGTTGATGGAGGACTTCAAGAAGGACATAAATAATTCCCTTAAAGAAATACAGGAGAACATGGGTCAACAGGTAGAAGCACAAAAATCCCTTAAAGAAAGACAAGAGAATATGGATCAAAATGTATAAGCTCTTAAAGAGGAAACACAAAATCTCTTAAAGAAATAGGAAGAACATGGGTCATCAGGTAGAAGCCCTTAAAAAGGCAATACAAAAATCCCCTAGGGAATTATAGGAGAACATGGGTCAACATGCAGCAACCCTTAAAGAGGAATCACAAAAATCCTTGAAAGAAACACAGGAGAACATGGGTCAACAGGTAGAAGTCCTTAAAGAGGAAACACAAAAATTCCTTAAAGAATTTCAGGAAAACACAAACAAACAAATGAAGGAACTGAACAAAACTATCCAGGATCTGAAACTGGAAATAGAATCAACAAAGAAATGGCAAAATGAGACATCTCTGAAGATAGAAAACCTTGGAAAGAATTCAAGAGTCATAGATGCAAGCATCAACAACAGAATACAAGAGATAGAAGAAAGAATCTCAGATGCTGAAGATTCCATAGCACACATTGACTCAACAGTCAAAGAAAATGCAAAATATAAAAAGCTGGTAACCCAAAACATCCAGGAAATCCAGGACACAATGAGAAGACCAAACCTAAGAATCATGGTATATAAGAAAGCAAGGATTTACATCTTAAAGGCCCAATAAATATCTTCAACAAAATTATAGATGAAAAGTACCCTAACCTAAAGAAAGAGATGACCATGAACATACAAGAAACCTACAGAACTCCAAACAGATTGGACCAGAGCAGAAATACCTTCCATCACATAATAATTAAAACACCAAATGCACTAAACAAAGAAAGAATATTAAAACAGTGAGAGAAAAAGGTCAAGTAACATATAAAGGCAGACCTATCAGAATTACACCAGACTTCTCACCAGAGACTATGAAAGCCAGAAGAGCCAGGGCAGATGTCATACAGACCCTAAGAGAACATAAATGGCAGTCTAGACTATTATACCCAGCAAACCTTTCAATTACCATAGAGAAAACAAGACATTCCATGACAAAAGCAAATTTACACAATATCTTTCCATAAATCCAGCTCTGCAAAAGATAATGGGTGGAAAATACCAACACAAGGCAGCAAACCACACCGTAGAAAAATCAACAAGGTAATCTTTCAACAAACCCAATAGAAGATAGTAGATACAGAACCAGAATTTCACCTTTAACTAAGAAGATAACAGTAAGCAGCAATCACTTTTCCTTAATATCTCTTAATATCAATGGTCTCAATTCCACTATAAAAAAAGACATAGACTAACAGACTGGATACGTAAACAACATTTTGCTGCATACAAGAAACCCACCTCAGTGACAAAGACAGTCACTATTTAAGAGTCAAAGACTGGAAAACAATTTTCCAAGCAAATGGTCCCAAGAAACATGCTGGAGTGGCCATTCTTTTTTTTTCTTCCATTTTTATTTTTATTTATTTATATTTTTTTATTTACATTGCAAATGATTTCCCCTTTTCTGGGTCCCCACTCCCCACAAGTCCCATAAGCCCTCTTCCTTCCCCCTATTCTTCCATCTACCCCTTCCCACTTCCCTGTTCTGGAATTCCCCTATACTCTTGCACTGAGTCTTTCCAGAACCAGGGGTGGAGTGGCTATTCTTATATCAGATAAAATTGACTTTCAACCAATAGTTGTCAAAAAAGATAAGAAGGGATACTTCATACTGGACAAAGAAAAGTCTACCAAGATGAACTCTCAATTCTGAACATCTATGCTCTGAATGCAAGGGCACCCACATTCATTAAAGAAACTTTAATAAAGCTCAAAGCACACATTGAACCCCAGACAATAATAGTGGGAAACTTCAACACCCCACTCTCAAAAATGGATGAATCATGGAATCAGAAGCTAAACAGAGATACAGTGAAGCTAACTGAAGTTATGGACCAAATGGATCTAACAGATATTTATAGAACATTCCACGCTAAAGCAAAGAAATATACCATCTTCTCAGCACCTTACGGTATATTCTCAAAAATAGACCATATAATTGGTCACAAAACAGGCCTCAACAGAATCAGAAATATTGAAATTATTCCATGTATCTTATCAGATCACCACAGCCTAAGGCTGGTCTTAAGATCAAACAAAAGCAATGGAAAACATACATACACATGGACTCTGAACAATGCTCTTCTCAAGGATCGCTTGGTCAAGGAAGAAATAAAGAAAGAAATTAAAGACTTTTTAGAATTTAATGAAAATGAAGACACATCATACCAGAATTTATGGAACACAATGAAAGCAGTGCTGAGAGGAAAACTCTTAGCTCTTAGTGCCACCAAAAAGAGAATGGCGAGAGCTTACACTAACAGCTTGACAGTGCACTTGAAGGCTCTAGAACAAAAGGAAGCAAATACCCCCAAGAGGAGTAGACAGCAGGAAATAATCAAACTTGGGGCCAAAATCAACCAAACAGAAACAAAAAGAACTATACAAAGACTTAACAAAACAAGGAGCTGGTTCTTTGAAAAAAAATCAACAAGATAGATAAACCCTTAGTCAGACTAACCAGAGGGCACCACAAAGAGAGTATCCAAATTAATAAAATCAGAAATGAAAAGGGAGACATAACAAAAGAAACTGTGGAAATTAAAAAAAAAATTATCAGATCCTACTACAACAAGGTTTGAAAACCTGGATGAAATGGACAACTTTCTTTCTAGATGCAAACCAAGTGTCAACATTAAAACATTAAAACAGGATCAGATAAATTATCTAAATAGTCCCATAAGTCCTGAGGAAATAGAAGCAGTCATTCATAGTCTCCCATCAAAAAAAAAAAAAAAAAAAAAAAAAAAAAAGTCCAGGACCAGATGGGTTTAGTGGAGAATTCTATCAGATCGTCAAAGAAGAGTTAATACTGATACTCTTCAAACTTTTCCAGGAAATAGAAATTCAAGGAACACTACCCAACTCATTCTATGAAACCACAATAACACTTATACTGAAACCAAATAAAGACCAAACAAGGAAGGAGAACTTTAGACCGATCTCCCTCATGAACATTGATGCAAAAATATTGAGCAAAATCCTGGCCAACCAAATCCAAGAATGCTTCCAAACTATACTTCACGACAATCAGGTAGGCTTCATCCCAGGGATGCAGGGATGGTTCAATATACAGAAATTTGTCAATGTAATCCACTACATAAACAAACTAAAGGAAAAAAACCACATGGTTATTTCATTAGATGCTGAAAAGACTTTTGGCAAAATCCAGCATCCCTTCATGATAAAAGTCTTGGAGAGATTGGGAATCCAAGGCCCATACCTAAACATAGTGAAAGCAATATATTGCAAACTGCTAGCCAACATCAAGTTAAATGGAGAGAAACTTGAAGCAATCCCACTAAAATTGGGGACCAGACAAGGTTGCCCACTCTCTCCCTATCTCTTCAATATAACACTTGAAGTCCTAGCCAGAGCAATCAGGCAGCAAAGGAGGTCAAAGATATGCAAATTGGAAAGGAAGAAGTAAAAATATCACTATTTGCAGATGATATGATAGTATACTTAAGCGACCCCAAGACTTCCACCAGAGAACTCCTAAAGCTGATAAACAACTTCAGCAAAGTAGCTGGATATAAAATTAACTTAAGCAAATCAGTAGCATTCCTCTACTCAAAGGATAAACAAGAGGATAAAGAAACTAGGAACTGACACCCTTCACAATAGTCCCAAATAATATGTCATACCTAGGTATGACCCTAACGAAGCAAGTGAAAGATCTATTTGACAAGAACTTTAAGTCTCTGAAGAAAGAAGTCAAAGAAAGTCTCAGAAGGTGGAAAGATCTCCTATGTACATGGATTGGTTGAACCAATATAGCAAAAATGGTTATTTTGCCAAAAGCAATCTACAGATTCAATGCAATCCCCATCAAAATCCCAAATCAATTCTTCATAGAGCTAGAAAGAGCAATTCTCAAATTCATCTGGAATAACAAAAAACCCAGGATAGCAAAAACTATTCTCTATAACAAAAGATCTTCTGGGGGAATCACCATCCCTGACCTCAAGCTCTACTACAGAGCAGAAATGATAAAAACTGTTTGGTATTGGTATGCAGACAGGCAAGAAGATCAATGGAATAGAATTGAAGACCCAGAAATGAACTCACACAGGTACCATCACTTGATATTTGACAAAGGAGCTAAACACATCCAGTGGAAAAAAGATAGCAGTTTTAACAAATGGTGCTGGATCAACTGGTGATCTGCATGCAGAAAAATGCAAATTGACCCATTTTTATCTCCTTGTACAAAGCTCAAGTCCAAGTAGATCACGGATCTACACATAAAACCAGACACACTGAAGCCCATAGAAGAGAAAGTGGGGACAAATCTTGAACACGTAGGCACGGGGGAAATGTTCCTGAACAGAACACCAATAGCTTATGCTCTAAGAACAAGAATGGACAAATGGGACCTCATAAAACTGCAAAGCTTCTGTAAGGCAAAGGACACAGTCAATAGGGCAAAACAAATTGGGAAAAGATCTTTACCAACCCTACATATGATAGAAGGCTAATATCCAATGTATACAAAGAGCTCAAGAAGTTAGTCTCCAGAGAGTCAAATAACCCTATTAAAAAAATGGGGTACAGAGCTAAACAGGGAATTCTCAATGAAGGAAACTCAAATGGCTCTAAAGCACCTAAAGAAATGTACAGCATCCTTAGTTATCAGAGAAATGCAAATCAAAACAACACTGAGATTCTACCTCATACCAGTCAGAATGGCTAAGATGAAAAACTCAGGGAACAGCAGTTGCTGGAAAGGATGTGGGGAAAGAGGAACACTTCTCCATTGTTGGTGGGATTGCAAGCTGGTAAAACCACTCTGGAAATCAGTTTGGCGATTCCTCAGAAAATTAGACATAGTACTACCAGCAGACCCAGCTATACCACTCCTGGGCATATACCCAGAAGATGCTCCTACGTGTGATAAGGACACACGCTCCATTATGTTCATAGCTGCCTTATTTATAATAGCCAAAAGATGGAAAGAACCCAGATGTCCCTCAACAGAGGAATGGATACAGAAACTATGGTATAGATACACAATGAAGTACTATTCAACTATTAAAAACAACGAATTCATGAAATTCTTAGGCAAATGGATGGAACTAGAAAGTGTTATCCTGAGTGAGGCAACCCAATCACAAAAGAATACACATGGAATGCACTCACTAATAAGTGGATGTTAGCCCAAAAGCTCAAAATAAACAAGTTACAATTCACCAAGCTCAAGAAGAAGGAGGACGTAAGTGTGTGTGCTTCGGTTCCTCTAAGAAAGGGAACAAAATACTCACAGGAACAATAAGGTAGACAATGTGTGGAGCAGAGACTGAAGTAAAGGCCACCCAGAGACTGCCCTACCTGGGGATTCATCCTGTGAACAGTCAACAAAACCTGACACTACTATGGACGACAAGAAGTGTATACCAAAAGGAGCATGCCACGGTTGTCTCTGGAGGGACCCTTCCAGAGCCTAAGAAATACAGAGGCAGATGCTAACAACCAACTATTGGACTGGGCATGGGGTCTCCAATGGAGGAGCTGGAGGGGCATCTGGAGGAGCTGAAGGGGTTTACAGGCCCATGGGAAGAACAATGATTTTGGCCACCCAGATGCCCCAAGACTCCCAGGGACTGAACCATCAACCAAGGGGTTTACAGGCCCATGGGAAGAACAATGATTTTGGCCACCCAGATGCCCCAAGACTCCCAGGGACTGAACCATCAACCAAGGGGCACACATGGTTTCAGGCAAAAATGTGGCAGAGGAAGCCCTTGTTGGGCATCAGTGGGAGGAATGGTCCTTGGTCAGGTAAAGGCTCAACAAAGACCCAAACAAAGGGAAACTGAGGGCAGAATGAGGGAGTGTGTTGGGTGGAGAGGCATAAACATGGACGCAGGGGGAAGGAGGAAGGGGAGGAATTGGGGGGTCATAGGGGAGGGGGGATATCAGGAAAGGTTTTACCATTGGCAATGTAAATGAAGACAATATTCAATAAAAAATAAATTAATTAAAAAATAAAAACTTTTAGATGCCCATGAACATACAAGAAGTCTACAGGCTTCCAGTCTCTACCTCTGGATCAGGAACAGCCTTGGCAAAGGTGCTCCCATCTCCAGGCAGTACAAGAGGCCAGCTGTGCACCCGGAGGCCAGCTGGGAGGAGGCAGCGTGCACTGCTGAGTCCCCCCTTGCAGAGCAGAGGATCCAGTCCTGAGGCCTCTTGCAGGAGCCTTCCAGTCTCCGCCTCTGGATCAGGAACAGCCTCGGCCACTGTGCCCAGTCTCCAGGCAGTGCAAGAGGCCAGCTGTGCACCCGGAGGACAGCTAGGAAGAAGCACCTTGTACTGGCCAGCATTGACAACAAGACCAACTAACACCAGTGAGAAATAGATAGCAAAAGGCAAACATAGGAACATTACTAACAGAAATCAAGGCAATATGTCAGCATCGAAAACCAATTCTCCATTAACAGCATGTCCCGGATACCCCAACACACGAGAAAAACAAGATTTGGATTTAAAATCACTGGTCATGATGCTGTTACAGGAACATATGAAGGACATAAATAAATCTCTTAATGAAATTAAGGAGAAAAGGGATCAAAAGTTAGAAACCCTTACAAGGGAAACACAAAAATCATTGAAAGAAATTCAGGAGACTATGGGTCAAAAGATAGAAACCAATAAGGAGGGGGAAAAATCACTTAAAGAAATAAAGGAGAACTTTGGTCAACAGGCTGAGGTCATGAACGAGGAAACAAAAAGATCTCTTAAAGAATTACAGGAAAACACAAACAAGCAAGCAAAGGAGCTGAGCAAAACCATCCAGAATCTAAAAACAGAAGTAGAAACAACTAAGAAATCACAAAGGGGGACAGCTTTGGAGATAGAAAACCTTGGGAAGAAATCAAGGGCCATAGATGCAAATATCAAAAACAGAATACAAGAGATAGAAGAAAGATTCTCAGATGATGAAGATACCATAGAAACCATGGACTCAACAGTTAAAGAAAATGCAAAAAGTGTGCAACCCAAAACATCCAGGAAATGCAGGACACAATGAGAAGACCAAACCTAAGGATTATAGGCATAGATGAGAGCGAAGATTTACAACTTAATGGGCCAGCAAATATCTTCAATAAAATTATGGAAGAAAACTTCCCTAATCTAAAGAGAGAGATGCCCATGAATATACAAGAAGCCTACAGAACTCCAAACAGACTGGACCAGAACAGAAATACCTCCTGTCACATAATAATCAAAACCCCAAATGTACTAAACAAAGAAAGAATATTAAAGGCAGTAAGAGAAAAAGGCCAAGTAACATATAAAGGAAGACCTATCAGAATCACAGCAGACTTTTCACCTGAGACTATGAGAGCTAGAAGATCCTGGGCAGATCTCATGCAGACTCTAAGAGAACAAAAATGCCAGCCAAAACTACTATACCCAGCAAAACTCTCAATCACCATAGATGGAGAAACCAAGATATTCCATGACAAAATCAAGTTTACCCAATATCTTTCCACAAACCAAGCTCTACAAAGGATAATAGGAGGAAAACACCAATACAAGGAAGGAAACTTCACCCTGGAAAAAGTAAGATAGTAAACTTCTTTCATCAAACCCAAAAGAAAATAACCAATAAAATATAAAAAATAACATCAAAAATGATAGGAAGTAATAATCACTATTCCTTAATATCTCTTAACATCAATCGATTCAGTCCCCCCAATAAAAAGGCATAGACTAACGGACTGGATATGTAAACAGGACCCTACATTTTGCTGCATAAAGGAAACACACCTGAGTGTCAAAGACAAACACTACCTTAAAGTAAAAGGCTGGAAGACAGTTTTACAAGAAAATGGTCTCAGGAAACAAGCCAGAGTAGCCATTATAATATCAGATAAATTGACATTCAACCTAAAGTCATCAAAAGAGACACTGAGGGACACTTCTTGCTGGTCAAAGGAAAAATACAACAAGAAGAACTCTTAATCCTGAACATCTATGCTCCAAATGCAAGGGCACCCTCATTCATAAAAGAAACTTTACTAAAGCTCAAAGCATACATTGCACCTAACACAATAATTGTGGGTGACTTCAACACTGCACTTTCCTCAATGGACGGATCAGGAAAACAGAAACTGAACAGGGACACAGTGAAACTAATTGAAGCATTGGACCAATTAGATTTAACAGATATATATAGAACTTTTCATCTAAAAGCAAAAGAAAATACCTTTTTCTCAGCACCTCATGGTACCTTCTCCAAAATCGACCACATAATTGGTCACGGGACAGACCTCAACAGATATAAGAAGATCAAAATAATCCCATGCCTCCTATCAGATCACTATGGAGTAAAAGTAGTCTTCAATAGCAACAAAAACATCAGAAAACCCACATACACATGGAAACTGAACAATACTCTACTCAATGACACCTAGGTCAAGGAAGAAAGAAAGAAATCAAAGACTGAAATCAAACAAGTAGAAACAAAGAGAACCATACAAAGAATCACCAAAACCAGGAGCTGGTTCTTTGAGAAAATCAACAAGATAAATTAACCCTTAGCCAGAGTAACCAAAGGACACAGAGACAGTATCCAGATTAACAAAATTAGAAATGAAAAAGGAGATATAACAACAGAAACTGAGGAAATTCAAAAAATCATCAGATCCTACTACAAAAGCCTATACTCAACACAACTAGAGAATCTGGAGGAAATGGACAGCTTCCTAGACATATATCCGACACCAAAACTAAATCAGGATCAAATAGATCATTTAACAGTCCCATAACACCTGAAGAAATAAAAAGGGTCATAGAAAGTCTCCTAACCAAAAAAGCACGGGACCAGATGGCTTCAGTGCAGAGTTCTATCAGACCTTCATAGAAGACCTAACACCAATACTGTTCAAACTATTCCACAAAATAGAAACAGAAGGAACTCTACCCAACTCCTTCTATGAAGCCACAATTACGCTGATACCAAAACCACATAAAAATCCAACAAAGAAAGAGAACTTCAGGCCAATTTCCCTTATGAATATTGATGCAAAAATACTTAATAAAATTCTTTCCAACTGAATCCAAGAACACATCAAGATGATCATCCACCATGATCAAGTAGGCTTCATCCCAGGGATACAGGGATGGTTCAATATAAGGAAATCCATCAATGCAATCTACTACATAAACAAACTCAAAGAAAAAAACCACATGGTCATCTCATTAGATGCTGAAAAAGCATTTGACAAAATTCAGCATCCTTTCATGCTTAAAGTCTTGGAAAGAACAGGAATTCAAGGCCCATACCTAAACATAGTTAAAGCAATATACGGCAAACTGGTAGCCAACATCAAACTAAATGGAGAGAAACTTGAAGCAATCCCACTAAAATCAGGGACTAGACAAGGCTGTCCTCTCTCTCCATATCTTTTCAATATAGTACTTTAAGTTCTAGCTAGAGCAATTAGACAACATAAGGAGGTCAAGGGGATACTAATTGGAAAGGAAGAAGTCAAATTATCACTATTTGCAGATGACATGATAGTCTACTTAAGTGACCCAAAAACCTCAACCAGAGAACTCCTACAGCTGATAAACAACTTCAGCAAAGTGGCTTATAAAAAGTGGAGTTATAAAATCAACTCAAGCAAATCAGTTGCCTTCCTATACTCAAACGATAAGCAGGCTGAGAAAGAAGTTAGGGAAATGACACCCTTCACAATAGCCACAAATAGGCACTCAGGGCTATGAGTTTTCCTCTTAGCACTGCTTTCATTGTGTCGCATAGATTTGGGTATGTTGTATCTTCATTTTCATTCAATTCTAAAAAAATCTTTGATTTATTTCTTTCTTCCTTGACCAAGGTATCATTGAGTAGAGTATTGTTCAGTTTCCATGTGTATGTGGGCTTTCTGATGTTTTTGTTGCTATTGAAGACCACTTTTTCTCCATAGTGATCTGATAGGAGGCATGGGATTATTTCGATCTTCTTATATTTGTTGAGGTCTGTCCTGTGACCAATTATATGGTTGATTTTGGAGAAGGTACCATGAGGTGCTGAGAAAAAGTAGTGGGATCCAATGCCCTCCTCTGGCATGTCTGAAGACAGTGACACTGTACTCACATACATTAAATAAATAAATAAATAAATAAATAAATAAATAAATAAATATTTTTCTAAAAAGAATATGTTGTCCTTATAAGAGTTGCCTTAGTCATGGTGTCTGTTCACAGTAATAGAACCCTAACTAAGATACCAGGATTCAGTTGATTACCAGGCCTCCCATACTTACTAGGTCTCACTTGCATACGAGGCCTCAAATGGATTCCAGGCTTTCTATGTTTGGGACCCTTTCCTTGCATGCTATGCTTCTCATATTAACAAGGCAACACATGTATACCTGGCTTAACATTCCATCTAGGAATTTATACGCACCGGGTCTCCCATGTTTCCAAGGTATCTTTTATACTTATTAGCCCTTCCAAGATTTTCACATCTTTCTTTGTTTCTAGGACTCCCATGGTTAGTATGCCTCCCCAATCTAGCCAGGCTACTCATACTTTCCAGGCCTCTCAGAAATGCAGTCCTCCAATGTATATCAGACATCCCATCCTTTTTAGGTCTCCCATCTTTCCAGGTTGTCCTTGGGTTCTAGGACTCCAGTGCTTATTAGGCCTTCCCATGATTCCAAGGCTACTAATGCTTCTAATCCTAAAGTGGTTTCTAGGCCTCCTATGATTATTAGACCTTCCTTGCATACTAAGCTTCTTATATTAACCAGTATTTCCATGTATATCTGTCCTAACCTGCCATCTAAGACTCTGGTACTTAACCAGGTCTCCCATGCTTGCTGTACATTTTATGCTTATCAGACCTCCTATGTTTATCAGACCTTGGATCATTCTTAGTCCTTCCAAGATTTCCAGGTCTTTCTTTGTTTCTAGGATACCCATGGTTAGTTGGCCTCCCCATGCTTGCCAGACTACTCATGTTTTCTAGGCCACTCAAGCTTTCCAGGCCTCCCAAGCATACCAGGCTGTCTATGGTTATAGGACGGACCTCCCCTTTTTTCTACGTTTCTTATGCTTTCAGATTCCACAGGTTCTACCATTCCCATGCTTACTAAGCCTCCCAAAATTTCCAGGCTTCTTGTGCAATAGGGCCTACTAAACTCTCCAGGTCCCTCAGGCTTACCAGGCCTCTTGTGTTTATCAGTTCTTCCATCTTTATTAGGCCCACCATGCTGTTCAGGTCCTTCTGGGGTTCTGGGACTTCCCTGCTTACTAGACCTCCTAAGGTTTCCAAGACTTCCAGGTTCAGCAGGCCTTAAACATTTGCATAAACAATATCCCATGTTAACCAGGCATCCCATACTTACCAGAGCTACCAGGGTGCTAGGCCACATTTGGTTATGAGACCTGACATATTCTTCAGGCCTCCCCTCATTACTTGTCCTTAGTTGCTAACTAGGCCTTACATGCTTGCCATACTTCCCATACTAGGCCTCACATGTTCACAATGCCTCCCATGTTTACTAGGCAACATATGGTTATTCCAGCTTCCATGGTTACTAGGCCTCCCATGTATACCATGTACTAACAATTACTCCAGGCCTCCAATGATTAAGAGGCTTATGATGCTATCTAGGCCTGTTATGCTTGTGATGCCCTCATGCATATCAGGCCTCCGAAGCTTTCCAGGTCTCTCAGGTTATGCAGGCCTGAAATAGTTACCAGGCTGGATACTGCCAGGCTTACTTGGTCTCTCATACTTACCAAGTCTACAATGGTTGCTAGGCATCAGTTGGTAACTAGACATCACATACTTCTCAGACTTCTCTTGGTTACTAGGCCTCATGTGCTTATCATGCCTCCTATGGTTGCTAGGCCTCACCTAGTTACTTGGCCTCACATGTTCACCAGGCCTCACATGGTTATTCTACCTCCCATGTTTAGTAGGCTTTTCATGAATGCCTTGTCCTGACATGTTTACCAGGTCTCTCATGTTTATCAGACCTATCATGCTATCTATGCCTCTTAGGTGAACTAGGCCTTTGAAGCTTACCAGGCCTCCTGAGGTTTCCAGCCCTCCCAGGCTTAGCAGGCCTTAAACATTTACCAAAAACATAACTTTAGCCATTTTGTATTCAGTATCCATTTTGCTCATAAGGTAAAATTAAATTCAGGTTCTCAGGCTCTACTTCCCAGAATAATTATTAATAACTGACAGTGAAGAGTGCTACTAATAAGCCAAAAAGTTATGGTTCAATCATTCATACCCTGTTAATTCAAAGTTCTGAAATTCCCCAGTTCACCACATGTCCACCTTCCCATTTACCTCACTCAGGACCAATCAACTTAAAGTGTGGCTGATAATACTTTACCTAGATAGCCAAAAATATGGTACCATGTCACTGATTGTCTTTAGATGTTTGAACCTAGTTTTTCATATAAAAAGCCTGTCCTGAAGACAAACTGGTGCCGCATTAGCTTTTCCTTCTTGTAGTCCGGGATGTCCAGTATTATGGTTTGTGGTCAATAAACTATTCTTGCTTAACTGAAAGTGGTGTGTTTATGGTTTGTGTGACAACTCTCAGACCTCAACACCATACTTATCAGCACTCTCATACTTACCCAACCTACCAGGGTACTAGGACCCACCTGGTTACCCACCTGGTTACAAGGCCTTCCATCTTCTCCAGGCCTCCATTGATCATTAGGATTCAATTGCTAATTCAACCAGGCCTCTCATAGTTAACTAAGCAACTACTAGGCCTCAAGAAATTTCTAGGCCTCCCATGGTTATAAGACTTTCTATGTATACTAAGCTTCTCATATTAACCAAACTTTCCGTGTATACCTGGCCTAACATGTCACTTAGGATTACCAGGTCTCCCATGGTTCCCACACATCTTGTGCTCACCAGGACTTCCATGTTTACTAGAACTCACATACTTACCAGTCCTTCCAAGATCTCCAAGTCTTTCTTTGGTAGTAGAACTCCCATGGTTAGTAGGCCTCCCCATGCTTCCTAGGCTATTAATGTTTTCCAGATCTCCTTAGCTTCCCAGGCCTCTTAGGCATTCCAGACCTCCAATGTTTATCAGAGCACCCCACCCCCAATTATTTATAGGCCTTGGAGAGGAAACTTAATGGTTCTTTGGAAAGTCAGTTATGTTGAATGGTGTTTTGCTGCGGCAAACACTTGAAGGAACATTTTGCTGAAGTTGACACATGTGAAAGGCTAAGGCAGACTTGTGAATGAAACTTTTGCTGAAGCAGACACAGATGAAAGGATGTTCTGCTAAGGCAAGCATGAAAAAGGACACACAATGAAAAATTCTTTGCTAACTGCATGCATGTATTGGTCCTTACATTGCATTGTTGAGCTGCATTTGTCAAGACTGCATAGAGAGAAACACCAAAAAACTTCTGGTGGTGTGCTGCAGTTTCTTGTTGCTTCCTTGAACTCAGGATGATTGACAGAGTGATGCTAGCTGAGACAGACTCACATGCTGAGGTAAGACACATGGAGGACATGTGATATTTGGAGGAAGTATAAAAGGGACTAGAAAGATAGTGAAGGAGCCTGAGCTTGTCTTGCTTGCATAGCAAAACACCTCTTGGTCTAGTATCTTTGATGATCTGATCTTCTTCACTTCACTGAGAGAGACATAGTGGAGAACTTTTCCTGGCATTCCTCCTGGTCCCTCATACCAATTTGGCTGAGAAGCCTGGTTGTCTCTGTTAAGTAGTGCCACTGCTGCTGATTCCTGTTTGCTATCTTAACTCTACTGGACTGTAGCTGCTGTTTCATGTGTGGTAATTGCCTGCCTAGAAGACTGGTCTGCAGCTGCTGTATCATATTTGGTGTTTGATATTGGACTGAATTTCTGCCAAAGAAGATTAAGCTCACCCCCAAAGAACTATCACTGAACATGTCCACTTCCTCCATAGCCTAATAATTGTTCTCTTCCTCTACCTCTGCTGGGTGGTGGGCTAGAGAAGAGGTTGAACCTTTAATAAAAGTAGGTTGTAAAAAAAAAATTACGGTTACAATGCTTTCCATATTTCCCAGGTCTTTTGTGTGTTCTAGCACTCTAAAGCTTTCTGGCAAGCTTCTTACAATTATTGGGTGTTTTCCCAGGAGTCACAGGCTAACTAGGAATCTCTTGGTGATCAGACCTCCAAATCTTACTAGGTCACCCATGTTTCCTGATCTTCTTTGGGTTCAAGGACACTTATGCTTACTAGTCCTCAAATGGTTGGACTTTTTTGACTTCCTAAGCATTCCAGGCCTCCCAGACTTACCAAGCCTCCTATGATTCTTAGACATCTCAACCTATCTATGCTTCCCAAAGTTTCCAGGTCTTCCTGGGGTTCTAGGCCTCCCATGCTTACCAGTCTGCTAATACAGGCCTCCTAAACTTTCCAGATGTTCCAGCCTTACTGGGCCTCTAAGGGTGAGCAGTACCTCTATGGCCTACCATGTTAGCCAGAACTTCCTTCAGTTCTAAGAATACCACGATTGCTGAGCATCCCTATATTTGTCAGATTTCCTGTTCTTATCATGCTTCTTAATCTTTCCAGGCCTCCCACATTTACCATGCCTCCCATACCTCCAAGTCCTCTCATAATTACCAGATCTACCATGGATACTAGGACTCAGTTTCTAACTAGGCCTAACATCTTTACTACACTTCCCTTGGTTACTAAGCCTCATGAGCTTATTTTGCTCACTATAGTTACTAGGCCTTACCTAGTTACTAGGCACCCCATGTTCAC
This sequence comes from Apodemus sylvaticus, assembly GCF_947179515.1. Lineage (NCBI taxonomy): Eukaryota > Metazoa > Chordata > Mammalia > Rodentia > Muridae > Apodemus > Apodemus sylvaticus. Next base: position 14,101,303 of record NC_067495.1, on the reverse strand, counting down.
CAGGCTTCAAATGATTATTCCAATGCCATGATCACTACTCCTCCAATGTACATCAGATCCTGAGAAGTACAGCAGGCCTCCCATGTTCTAAGGGACCTATCATGCTATCTAGGTCTCTTAGGCTTACCATGCCTCCCATGTTTACAATTCCTCCTACACTTTCCAGGCCTCCAAGACTCAGTAAGCCTCAAACATTTTCCAAGGCTCCCATGCTTACCAGATCTTTCAAACTTACCAGGTCTACCATGGTTACCGGGCCTTGGTTGCTAGCTAAGCCTCACCTACTTAAGGCGTCCTTGGTTACTAGGCCTCATGGACTTATGCCTCCTATTGTTATTAGGCCTCATCTGATCATTAGTACTCACATGTTTACTAGGTTATGGCTTCGCATGAGTTCCTGGTCCTGATTAGTTTACGTGGCCTCTCACGTATACCAGGACTGTCATTCTATCTACTCCTCTTAGGTAAAACTGGGCATCCCATGCTTACCAGCTTAGGAGGACTGGTAAGAAGGAGCAATGGGAAAAATAATAGGTCTAGATAGCATGATAGGCCCCTTAAACACTGGAGGCCTGCTACACTACTCAGGACCTCACATATACGGAAGGCCTAGTAACCTTGGAAGGTTGAATAATTATGTAAGTCCTTCTAAACAGGTAAGGCTTAGAAAACATAACAGGCATGATGAACTGGTGAGGCTTAGGAACCAAGGTGAGTATGGTGAAAGTGTGAGGCTTTTCTAAAAAGTGGGGCCTAATATGGGTGGTAGATGTGGTAAATTGGAGAGGCCTTGGAGACATGGGAGGCATGGTAAATGTGGGAGGCCTGGCAAGATTAGGAAGCTTGGTGAGAACAGGAAATCTGACAAACATAGGGAGGATCATCAATCATGGTATTATTAGAACCGAAGGAAGACTTCATAAACATCTTAGGCCTAGTAAGCATAGGGGTTGTGCTTAGCATTAGAGGCCTAGTAAGGCTGGAAGGTCAGTTGAACACAGGAAGCCTGGTAAACATTGGTGGCCTGAGAAATTTAAGAGGCCTGTTAAGTATGAGTAGCTTGGCAAACCTGGGGAGTCCTAGTAAGCATGGGAATTCTAGAAACAAAGAAAGAGCTGCAAAGATTGGGAAGCATGGTTACTATGGGATGAACAAAAAAACATAGGAAGCTTGGTACGTCTGGGGGAGGCCTGGAAAGCTTAGAGTCTGGGTAAGAATGAGAAGCCTCTGAATACTGGGAGGCCTGGGAAATACAGGCATCTTAGAACCCAAGGAACGTGGAAAACACGGGAGGCCTTGTAAGGATGGAAGGAGCAATAAACGTGGGAAGTCTGACAAGCCTTGGAGAACTAGAAAGCTTCAGAGGCCTGATCAGCATTAGGAGCCAGGTGAATAAGGGTAGACAGAGTAAGCATTAGAGCCCTCCAACCAAAAACAAACCATGGAAAGCACTGGAGGCCTAGAAAGATTTGGGAGGTGTGAAAATACATCAGATGTCTGCTAAGCCAGGGAGGCCTGGAAACCACAGCAGGCCTGAAGATGACGAGAAGCATCCAAGGATAGGGAAGCCCAGTGAGCACGGGAGTCCTAGAACCCAAGTACACCCAGAAGCACAGGAGTCCTAGTAGGGACAGGAGGGTGGGACATGATACAAACAAGGGACTTGTTAGCCTGAGACTGCTGGAAACGCAAGGAGGCCCAATGCAAAGGGGAAGGCTGGCAAGATTTGGATGGCCTAGTAAACATGGGAGTCCTAGAACCCTGCAATCCCTGGAAAGCATGGGAAACCTAGAACAAATGGGAGCTGTGATAAGAATAAGAGCTGGGAGTCCAAGAAAGCATAGGAGGCCTGGGGATCACAAACAATGGGGGAGGCACTGCAACTACGGCAATCCTAGAACCAAAGAAACACCTGGAAAACTTGGAAGGCCTGGTAAGGATGTGAGCTCTGTTAATGTGGGAGGCCTGGTGAGCATAAGATGAGCAGGAAGCCTGGGAACCCTGGTAATCAAAAGTCTGCAATGGCAGCTTAGGCCGGGTGTACATGGAAGCCTGGTTAGGATGAGAAGAAGCATAGTATACCTGGACTCCCTCAAAGCCATGAAAATCCTAGAAACTATTTGAGGCCTAGTAGCCAAGTGAGGCCTAGTAATCATGTGAGGCCTGGTAAGCAACTGAGGGCTCTTAACCAAGGGAGGCCTGGAGAATATGGAAGGCCTTGTAATCAGGTGGATCCCAGTTCCCTGACAGGCTGGGTGAGGATGAGAGGGTGGGTAAGCACTGGAGATGTGGTAAAGGCTTCAAGCTTCGTTAGCCTGGGAGGACTGAAAGGCTTGTTCAGTACCCAGCATTCATGAGGTCTAGTAATGATGCGACTTTTCTTATGAGGTGTGGTGTGCATGTGAGTACAAGTAAACATAGGTGAAGTCTAGTACCCATAGGAGGCATAATGAGCACATGAGGCTAGTAGCGAAAGGAAGGATGGTAAAGACCAGGAAAGGACAACTCTCAGCTTCATATAGAAAAGAAAACAACTCAGGATAGCTAGTACAATCCTGAATATAAAAGGAACTTCCGGGAACTCAATTCCAGTTCAAGTAAGACTACGATGCTATGGCATTGAAGAAAAAAAAAAAAATGTAGTATGTAGTAAAAACAGCATGGCATTGGGAAAGAACACTGATCAAGGGAACATTTTATGGGGACTTTAAAAGTTGGATTAAGTGGATTTTGTACCATACCATGGTTGTGGACCTATGAAGACCAAGGGTTGGATGGTTATGGCTTAAACGTGATGTGTTTGAGTATCATGCTGACCAGAGGAAAAGTTGTGACAGCATCTACAACCATGAGAGAGTCTAGGCTCTGGAAATGCCTGTTGAAGGTTGTCTTGATTTCGTAAAGTGACTTGGGAAGACCTATCTATCCTCAGTGGCACTGTTCCTTGACTCTGATCCTGCACTCTACCCAATGGAGAAAGTTAGTGGAGAATTTGCACAAAGGTCATCTCTTTCTCCTGCAGGTGTAATGTGGCCAGCTTTCTCAACCTCCTGGCCTGAAAGCCTAGAGACTCAACATATGAGATGAAGTCAACTGTTGCTCCTAAGGTGCTTTCCTAGGTCTTTTAAAAGAAAGTCAAGGCAATAGGAAATGAAACTAAGGCCTAGAAATTGAGCAAGATACTGTGAGACAGCTCATTATCTTGATAGTCAGATAATAGGCATCATGAAGACCTGTTTTCCATTTTCTGGCTTGGTTATCACTTTCAAAATTTGCATTCTTGGTATTTACACTTACATCAATACATAAATATGTTACATGAGTAAACATAAATACATTACACGAGTATATATAAATATATTACATGAGTATATATACTTCTATGTAAATATATTCCATGTATAATTCACTTGTTTAAACAGCATACGACACAATATATAACTACAAGATCAATATCTGTTTGTATGCATTTATAGTTAGAGATAATCAGCAGTAAATATTTTCCAAACCCATACTTGACACTACTTGGTTCTTTGAAAGCCCACACCAACACGGACGAGTCTCAATCATTCCTACTTAAGCAATGATTTGCATCTTATAAATTTTCATAATGAAAGAAATGGTTCACAACAGTTTCAGCAATGGAGTGATTTTTATTTGTCTCAACTTTAGCTAGGGCCAATTCTACTTAAGTTCATTGAGATGTTTTTCCTTGCAAACATAGTCTCTTATTTCCATTTCAAGTTTGACACTTGGCAGTAAATGAAAATCAGAAGACTAGCTTCATTTGATTTGATTTGACAAATACTTTGTTGGACGTGAAAGATTTCTTCAGAAATACATGGAAATAAGGTGATGGTGGGAAGCAGTCACTTCTGGTGGTATAGGACTTGCAAGAATTGTCAGTTTGTTGTTGGTCTTCTTTACTGTATTCATGACACAGCCTTCAGATTAAATGAGCCATTCGATGAATGCAAAATGCTCTTACAGTCTAAAAAATGATGAGATTACTCGTTTTCTGCACTTGCTAGGTTTACGAACAGGAAATTGCCAAATATATACAAAGGGAAGGTTAGAATTTCAGTATCCAAATTCATTACAATTTGCTCCTCATTATATTCAAATGTAAGGATTTTATAACCTGTTGTTTTACTGAAAGTTACTTTCTGGTTGGAGTCAAAACACATCAAAGTTATTCTGAATATGATATTTCGGATATGGTTTTCGCAAGCAGAACCATCACACTCCTGATGCATTTGCCTGAAAATTACACACTGCCTGGTAAAGGTGACACGAATAGGAAAGTTAAGTCGGGAAGCTGACCACTTCCAAGTGTATCTACCATCTTTGGGGATCCTTTTACCACATCTCATGGTGCACTCTTCGAGCTGTTCTTCATTGATGGTTTGTGGTCCCGTTGCCCCGTATTCTTGTGCATGTAGCAAAATCAGCCACTGTTGTTTATAAACGGGAGACAACCAATGCAAAGGAATTAGACGATCCTCTTCAAGAATAATTGTGGAAGCCAAATCACAGATGATGTGCTGGAACCTTAGCGTTTTAAACACTGGTTGAAATATTAGTCCTTCTTCACTTTCAAGAAAACTGATGTTGTGGATATATCCCATGCAGGTGGAAAGCCAGTTGTTAGCATGGTCCAAAAGCTGCATGAAGGTTCCGTTCCAGTATGGATTAAAATAAAGGAACATCCATTTTTTCAGTGTGGTATATACATCCATCTCCTTTTGCCTCACTAGTAAGTCAGAAGAAGAGGCAAGAAGATACATCAACTTTGCATCTACTTCCTTGTAAAGGGCCACACTTGGATGTATCATCAAATTGTGAAGAAGCCATTCAAAGCACTGGGTCTTTACAGCATTTAATCTATAGGTTTCTGCTGCCAAATAATAGGAGCACGCAGTGTTCCTGTTGATGGTTGTCTTCATGATCCCATCACACTGGCGAATTACTCGATCCACCCGAAGCAGGCATGCTGCTGCCAAAACGTGAGGAACTTCCAGAGGTGTTATTGACAAATCCTCATCCGTGTACAAAGAACCAAACACAATGTGCAGAGATCTGGCATCAATATCCTCGTTCTTAATGACCAGTCTAATAACACGACTATGTGATTCTCTCCAAATACCTTTGAGGATGTTAGCAAAGTAGCCTGAATGACATAAAAATACTTTGTGTAAATACCATGTTCTTCCCAGAGCAAGGATTTTAATGTCGCTGTCTTTCCCGTTCAAAAATAAATTTTCATAAGCATAATTAGATGAGATCTTAACCCTCTTCCTGTAGATGTAGTTGAGAACTTGATGTAGATTCACTCCCCGGTTTTGAGGTCCATGAACTTCAGAGCTTGGTGTCAAACCTTCCGAACTGCTCAGTTTTCGCTTGCGACTGACAGATGGACGGCTGGGACTGGCTATGGCTTCTGGCTGTGGCTCTTCCAGGCTGGAACCCCCGCATCTCAAGACCCTGCTGGTTAAAAGCCCCATTGGTGAAACCTCCTAGAACAGACTCTCATAGAGGCTTCTTGGTCGTGGCATTGCTGTAGTCTGCCAGTCCTGGCAAGTCTTCACTGGGTTTCTGTATGAAGGACTCTGACGTCACAGAGAAGGCATGGCCTTCTTCATTGTCCACGTGTGCCCTGCCTGAGCACAGGCCACGCCCCCTGATAGCAAGCCCTTTCAAAGCTAGGAAGTGCATCCAATCCTACCTCTTCCCTTGCTCCCCTCCTCCTGCCCTTCCCACCTCCCCCTCCTCCCTTACTCTTAAGAAATCGCAATTCATAAGAAACCAACTCATATTTTTAAATATTTCTTTGTATTACTCTTTGCTTTTTTTAATTTATTTATTTTTATATACATTACAAATGATTTCCCCTTTTCTGGGTCCCCACTCCCCGCAAGTCCCATAAACCCTCTTTCATCCCCCTATTCTTCCATCCACCTCTTCCCACTTCCCTGTTCTGGAATTCCCCTATACTCTTGCACTGAGTCTTTCCAGAACCAGGGCCCACTCCTCCATTCTTTTTGAACATCATTTAATTTGTGGATTATGTCCTAGGTATTCAAAGTTTCTAGGCTAATATCCACTTATCAGGGAGTGCATACCATGATTGATCTTTTGAGACTGGGTTACCTCACTTAGTATGATGTTCTCCAGCTCCATCCATTTGTCTAAGAATTTCATGAATTCATTGTTTCTAATGGCTGAATAGTACTCCAGTGTGCAAATATACCACATTTTTTTGTATCCATTCCTCCGCTGAAGGACACCTAGGTTCTTTCCAGCTTCTGGCTACTACAAATAGGGCTGCTATGAACATAGTGGAGCATGTGTCCTTATTGCAAGCTGAAGAATCCTCTGGATATATGCCCAGGAGTGGTATAACAGGGTCCTCAGGAAGTGACATACCCAGTTTTCTGAGGAACCACCAGACTGATTTCCAAAGGGGTTGCACCATCTTGCAATCCCACCAGCAGTGGAGGAGTGTTCCTCTTTCTCCACATCCTCGCCAACACCTGCTGTCTCCTGAATTTTTGACCTTAGCCATTCTGACTGGTGTGAGGTGAAATCTCAGGGTTGTTTTGATTTGCATTTCCCTTATAATTAATGATGTTGAACATTTCTTAAGGTGTTTCTCAGCTCTCCGAAGTTCTTCATGTGAAAATTCTTTGTTTAGCTCCGTACCCCACTTTTTAATGGGGTTATTTGGATCTCTGGGTTGTACTTTCTTGAGTTCTTTGCGAGTCTGGTCAGCAAAGACTATTGAGGCAGAGCGAGGTGAACCAATACCAGACGTTCCTCCCACTGTCTGATAGCTCATATGTATATTTTCTTAACATCACCTCACCTCTCACATGTCTGTTTTAGCAAAACATCTGCTAACCTTTGTCTGCTTCTGCCAAACCTTCTCTCACCTGTGTCTGCTTCTGCAAACCATACTCTTTCCTGTATCTCCTTCAGCAAATCATCCTGTCACTCATGTGTCTGCATCAGCAAAACCTTCTTTCACGTGTATCTGCTTTAGCAAAGCATCCTTGCACCAGTGTCTGCTTCAGCAAAGCATCGTTATACCTTTCTGTCCCACTGAATTATCATATAATGTACCTGAATTTCCAATGAAATCAGAAATCTCAACTTCATAATAGTTTCAGAAGTAATAATAATGTTGCATTCCTTAACTTGTTTGCTTTTAGTCATGCCTAGATGACATCCCAAGAATAATCTGTGAGAAGAGTGAACGTCTCACCACACTAGATATTATTAAGAACTTTGATCCCTACAGTGTCAGTATCAGTATTGGCTTTCAGTTGCAATATGAGCCTTTTACTCTCCTTGAGGGCCACCTCTTTTTAGTTGATTCTTATATTGAGTCTTACATCTCTAATAGCTTCCCAGAAATGCTTAAGTGGTGAAAGTATTTGTTCTCTCAGAATACCATTCCTTGTAAAAGCATTAATATAAACATTCCACCTATGAGGAAAATGTAAGCAGAGATGGGATAGAAAAGCTGGTGGGGATGAGAGATTAACTAAAGTTAAGGATATATTTAAAAAGCCACATGGAAAATTACTATTTATAATGCAATTCAAAAAAGTCTCAAAAGACAGATTTAGCAGGTAGATGGCCTGTATGTCTACATAAGGTTGCTGCTGAAATCCAAGGAAAAACCAAAATCCCAATTCCAGATATGAGATACTGCCATATGATATTTTATTCAGGGTGTTTCCAGAAATCTGTAAAATAATCCAGGCTCTTTCCACTCTTTCTGTTTGCCAACCACTACTATCTGATAAGACCCTGATACAAATGACAACCACATGTTGGTTGCAAAATATAGAAGAATTAAGCTGCAGTGGACCTGGAATCTTCCTTCCAGATAGTTAGCTTTCATAGTTCTTCTGGACTGGGCTATGCAGGATACTGGCAGAGTAATGGAATCAAGATTAATGTTATTAGCAGTTTTACCCAGACATGAATTTTATCACGTATAATTCCAATCTTCTGAGAAAGATATGTCCCCCTATACCATAGTGCCATGACTGTTATAAGGGTAGTCTATATCTCTATCTGGATTTGAGGCCAATTTCACAGGAAGATGGAAAATGTCTTTGGCCCTAGGGGAGAACTTACTACTGTTGTATATGTAAAGTCTCAAGGTGTGAAGCTCACTTTTATGTATTGATATTTATATTCATGAGAAAATGCTACTCCAAAGTTCATTCAGAGAAGCCCCTTTTGCAATAAACTGCAGTGGGGATCAATATGTATTACTGCTCAAAGCATGATAATAAGAAATGGTTAAATAGTATTAATGTCTTGTTTAGGCATGAACACTCATGGATCCATAGAAGAAAGAATCTAAAAGCTGGAAGATAAGGAGAAGGGCTATGAAATCTGTTTTTTCACTACAGGACAACCAGGGAAGTCATGACTTCCCAACACCTGTGAGTATTTGTAATGTCTATACATGACTAAAACCTCTCCACAGTAAAGCCTTTGCCAGGTAGGGACCCCATTCCACATTTCCCTCTCTTGCTTACATATTAGGTATTGGTGGGTTGTGAGGGAGAGAGAGTCATTATCTTCCATATATCCACTGTGCAGTGTCCTGCATCTGGTCTCCAAGATAGAGTTTTTAACTCATGGTCACACAGAGAATCCTGGTTAACCTCTAGGTTTCTCAAACACAAACAAACAAGCCTATGTCTGAAACAGAACCAGGAGGAGGAAAGGGTTAGTAGACATGGAAGGGAGACTAGAAAGGTTAGGGGGATCATAGGAATCTGAATATAATTAATACACATACAGAATGTCAATGTCACACTTCATGATGGAATTGAGTGTAGTTTCATGGATGCCACAGGATTCCATACCCAAGAAGGAAGGCTGGAAAAGAGCCTCAAGACAGCAGAAGTGCTCATTGACCATAGTGAGGACCTGGATGCTGAAAGCTCTTCTCCAGAGAGGAAGAGGATGCAGCAGTGGCCATCTCTTCCTGCAGGTCTAGGGCAACACAGCACAACTTTGCTCTGATGGTATGCATGACTTCCTTCCCAGCTGTGCTGGTGAACTCTTGCCGCACTTGGTCAGATACTTCATGAGGTAGGCTGTCAGGTACAGGCCAGCTAAGTCCAGACACAGGAGGCACGGAAGAGAGCAGAGCTCTCAGTGATGGGCCCATTGGTTGTGACCCCCATCTCTGGACTCCATCACAATACCAGCGGTACAATCAGAGGCATAGAGGAACAGCACAACCTGTATTGCTACTTATATGGTTGTGGTTTTGCAAGTCTCAAACATGATGTCGGTGATCTTTTCCCAGTTGGCCTTAGGGTTTTAGGGGCACATGGTGAGCAGCATAGTGTTCTTTTCGGTGGTCACATGCCTTTTGTTGTAGAAGGTTTGGGACTAGATCTTCTCCATATTGAACCAGTTGGTGACAATGCCATGATAAATGGGGTACTTTAGGGTCAGGATGCCTCTCTTGCTCTGGGCCTCCACAAAGGAGTCCTTCTAACCCATGCCCACCATGATGCCCTGGTGCCTAGGGCAACCCCAGAATGGAGGGGAAGAGGGCCTGGGAACATCCTAACCAGCCCACTGGACTCTACCCATGTTGGATCCATTGTCAACAAAGACTGTACTTAAATCATCATCCAGGGAAAACTGGTGGTCAGTTTGGACCTTCAGGAGAGGAGCTGCTAGAACCCTGTGCTAGTGGGATGAAGCACATTGGACATACTTTTTCTCTTGAGGGAAATTTAGCTTGTTTTTACTTTCTCCTCTTATGAGCAGAGCTGCAATGGGCACAGTTGAGCAAATGTCTCTTGGGTAGGTTGAAGTATCCTTTGGGTATGTGCCCAAGAGTGGTAAATCTGCATTTGGGAGTTAGATCTTTTCCCATTCTCCAGCACAACTATCACACAGACTTTCATAGTAGCTGTATAAATTTGTACTCCCACCAAAGATGAGTGCTTCCCTTACTCCACATCCTCCCCAGCATGAGCTGTCACTTGTGTAGTTGATCTTAGCCATTCTGACTGGTCTAAGATGGAATCTCAAAGTAGTTTTGATTTGCATTTCCCAGATGGCCAAGGATATTGAACATTTCTCTAAGTGTTTCTCAACCATTTGAGTTTCCTCATTGGAGAATTCTATTTAGATCTACACTCCATTTTTAATATGGATGATTTGTTTCTCTTGGTATCTCGAGTTCTTTATATAGTTTACATATTAGTCTTCTATCAGATATGGCGTTAGTCAAAATATTTACCCATTCTGTAGTCTGCGTCCTTGATGGAATGATAGTGTCCTTTGCCTTACAGAAGCCCTTTTGTTTCAGGATGTCTCATTTAGTAGGTTTTTTTAAACTTGTTTTTGATTATATATTTGCTTTATTTACAGTTCAAATGGTATCCCCTTCCTGTGCTATCCCTCCGAAAGATTCCCATCCCCCTCCACCTGCTCACCCCCCCCTCCAATTTCCTGACTTTCATTCCCCTACTCAGTGCCTTCACTAAAGGTGTCCTGTTTAGAAAATCTTCTGTGCCAATGAGTTCAAGGTTATTCACCCCTTTCTTGTCTATCATGTTCAGTGTCTCTGTTTTATGTTGAGGTCCTTGATTTTCTTGTATTTCTTGTGCAGAATGCTACGTGGATCTATTTGTATTCTTTTACATGCAGCCACCTATTTTGACCGGCATCATTTGCCAAAGTTGTCTTTTTTCCAGTGTGTATTTCTCACTTCCTTATCAAAAATAAGGTGCCCATAGGTCTAATGATTTCTGTCTGTGTCTACAATTAGGTTCAATAAATCTGTCTGGTTTTGTGTCAGTATATTTTTGTTACTCTAGTTGCAAACACAGAATCCGTACTGTTTCTCTATCCAAGAAAATTTCTCTGTAGTACAACTTGAAATCAGGGATAGTGATACCTCCAGCAGTTCCTTTGTTGTTTGTGATTGTTTCAGCTATCCTGGGTTTTGGTGTATCCATGAAACTGAGATTTGTCCTTCCAACATATGTGATAATTTGTGTTGGAATTTTGTTATGGATTTCAGTGAATCTGTAGGTTGCTTTGGTAGGATGGCCATTTTTCCTCTGTCATGTCTACTGATCCATGAACATGTGAGATCTTTCCATCTTCTAATATACTTCTTCGAATTCTTTATGTGATGTCTTGAAGTTTTTAATGAATGCATGTCTTTTACTTTCATGGTTAACATTACCCCCAAGATGCTTTATGTTATTTGAGGCTATTGTCTAATGCCTTGTTTCGCTGGTTCTTTTTCATAGTCTATTTTTCATTCATAGGAAGGTTATTGGGGTTTTTGTCATTAATCTTGTATCCACACACTTTTCTAAAAGTATTTATCTGCTCTAAGAGTTCCCTTGTAGATTTTTTTGGTAATCTATATATCCTATCATATTTTCTGTGAATAGGGAAACTTTGAATCCTGCTTTTCCAAATTTTGTTCACCCTCGTCTCCTTTAGTTGACTTTGCTGTAGCTAAGACTCCAAGTACTATATAGAATAGGTCTTGGAGAGAGTGGAAAGCCTTGTCTTGTTTGAGTATCTCTCCATTAAGATGACGTTAGCTATGACCTTGATGTATACTGCCTTCATTATGTTTAGGTGTTTTCCTTGTATCCTTGTATCTTTTGAGGACTTTTTATCATGAAGATATGTTAGATTTTGTCAAAGGCTTTTCAGCATCTAATGAGTTGCTCATGTGGTTTTGTCTTTTAGTCTGTTTATATGGTAAATTGCACTAATAGGTTTACATATGTTGAACCATCCCTACATCTCTGAAACAAAGCACTCTTGATCATGGTAAATGATGGTTTTGATGTGTCCTTGAATTCAGTTTGTAAGTATTGTGAGTGTATTTTGCATCAATGTCAATGAGGAAAACTGCTTTGTAATTTTCTCTTGGTTGGGTCTTTATGTGGTTTTGGTGTCAGAATAACTATCTGTGGCCTCAGAAAATTTTTTGCACAATGTTACTTCCCTTTATATTTCGTGGAATGATTTTAGTAGTATTGGCTTTAACTTTTCCTTGGCAGTCTGGTAGAATTTTGTAGAAAACAGCCTTTCCATTGGCTGGATTTCTTTTTCTTTTTTCTTTCTTTTTTTTGTGGTTTTGTTGTTGTTGTTGTTTTTCTTTCTTTTTGCAAGGGGTTTTAATATATAAAAGTTTATACTATGCTTTATAAGTCACTTTAAATTGCTTATCTGATTTGACATTTCTGATTTTTCAACCTTAAATGATATTTAACACTGGTGAGTGGTATGCATCTAGAAAAATATGCTTGAAATATCCTTTCCAACCTCTTGAAGTTATTATCTATCCTTGATTGTGGCATGCATTACTTGTATTCATGCAGAAGCATGAATCCTGTTTCCCCATCTATTCTTTTAATCTGTGAGATTTTTATTGTAGAATTTGAGATCATTTATATTGAAGGATATCAATGACCAATAATCGTTGATTCCTATTATTTTGCTGCTGCTGGTGGTGGTGGTGGAGATAGTAGTAGTGTGTGCATGTTTCCCTTGTTTTTGGTTTGGTTCATCTAAGATTATTTACTCCCTGTGAATTCATGATTATAATAAATGTGTTTGTATTGAAGTTTTCCTTGTAGCCTCTTCTATACGACTGGATTTGTAGATTATATTGCTTAAATTTGATTTTATCATGAATTTTTTTTAAATTTTCTCCTTCTATGATAATCAAAAGTTTTATTAGGTATAGTAACTTGGGCGACACCTGTGGTCTGAGTCTGCAGCACATCTCTCCAGGCCCTTTTGGCTTGTAGCATCACAATTGAGAAGTCTGCCTTTTTATAGAACTAGGTTTGTTCCTCTTGGCACTTTTCATGTTCTTTCTAGGTCCTGCACATTTAGTGCATGGATGATTATGTGCTAAGGTTCCTTGTTTTCTGGTCTAGTCTTTTTCTGTTCTGTGTGCTTCTTGTACATCAATAATTATCTCCTTTATGCTAGGGAATTTTTCTCCTATGATTTTATTTAAAATATTTTTTGGCCCCTTTACCTCTTCTATTCCTATTATTCCTTAGTCTATTTATAGTAACCCCAATTTTGTGGAAGTTTCATACCAGGAGTTTCTTAAAATTAGCATTTTCTTTAAATGAAATATCCATTTTTGTCTATTATACTTCAATTCTTGAGATTATGTCTTCCATCATTTGTATTTGGCTGTATTTTGTAGTTCCTTTTCTATTTCTGGTAGAATTTTGCAGAAAACTGCCTTTCCATTAGCTGGATTTATCATTTCCAGAATGTCCTCATTTTTAAAAATTGAATCTGCTTTTCTTTTCAAGTCTTGAACAATTTTATTTATTTCCTTACCCTGTTTGTTTTTTCTTACATGTCTTTAAGAAATTTAATAATTTCTTCTTTAATCCCTTTTACCATATTCACAATAAGGACTTTTCCTTGTATATCAGCTATATTGGAGTATTCAGAGCCTGCTGTAGTGAGGCTATCGGGTTCAGGTGGAGACATATTGTCCTGGCTGTGCTTTTACACTGGTGTCTAAGAATCTGGTTTGGGGAAAGTTTTAGGTGCTGATGTGGGGCTTTGTTGGGTGGGTGGGGTTTTTGTTTGTTTGTTGGTTGGTTGGTTGGTTGGTTGGTTAGTTGGTTAGTTGGTTTTACTTATTCATTTTACATTCCACTGTCTCTCTCTTTTGGTCACCCCCTCCGACAACAATCCTTCCCCCATCCTCCCTTCCTTTTCCTCTGAGCCTGTGGGACTTTCCCAGTTGTTCCCCTACCCTGGCACTTCAAGTCTTTGCTAGACTAGCGATCCTTCTCCCACTGAGGACAAACAATGCAACTCAGATAGTGGAATCTATTTCACATACAGGCAGCAGCTTTTGGGATAGCCACCCTATTCAACTTGTTTGGAACTCACATGAAGAACAAGCTGCACATCTGCTATATATGTGCGGGGAGGCCTAGTGGACTTCCAGCCCATGTATGTTCTTTGGTTGGTGGTTAAGACTCTAAGAGCCTTTAAGATCCAAGTTAGTTGACTCTGTTGGTCTTCCTGTGGAGTCCCTATCCCCTCGGGGCCCTCAATCCTCCCTGATAATCTTCCATAAGAGTCTACAAGCTCCATCAAATGCTTGGCTGTGGATATCTGTATCTGTCTGAGTCATATGCTGGGTGGTACCTCTCAGAGAACATCATGCTCCTATCTTTATGATTCAGGAGATGGTGTTTTGTTGTTTGGTTTCTGTTTCCTCTCTGGAGTTTAAGAGGTCATAACTGGATTTTGCCTGAAATGTTTTTTTGTTTTTTTGTTTTGTTTTGTTTTGTTTTTGTTTTTGTTTTTGTTTTTGTTTTTTTGGTGGACCTGAAAGTTGTGACCATTGGGGGTACCAGGTAAAAAGTATTTCTGGGTATTGGGAGCAGACATGTGGGTATTTGGATAGGCTAGGTTTCTGAGGGAGTTCACAGAAGGGAACAAAACAGAGGGTTCCACCAGGATCTGCATTTTTAGTCTTCTTTGAATCGGGGTGTAACTGGCATTTGGCTATTTTGTGGGTTCTGATTTCTTCCATTCTTCTCCACCCTTTCAACCCCCTAATGTTAGGTAAGAAAGAAGAAAGAATAGAAAGGAAAGAGGTGATGTTATCTTTAGACTACTTTCTGCTGCATAGGGGTATCATGTTCTTTGGGGCAAGTTTGATCTTTGTTGTCAATATATCTAATTTCTTCTTGTTATTCTTTGTGCATGACTCCTCAACAAACTGCAACCAATAGCAACCAACAACTAACCCACTTCTTGGGGCCTTTGCATGTATATACCCCAGAAAATTCCCCAGAATTCCAAATGTCACACAATCACGGAAACTATCTGCAGCTGGGAAAATCATGCCTCTTCTAGACAGCGAGGCAAATCATAGCCACCTGCTGTGCATAATCTGGAGCAGCCACATATCACACATTTGGGATTAATATAAAAACATATTCTTATACTACCTTTATGTTTTTAAAGGAACAAAAATGCCAAAATTGTCACTACATGATAGCAGAAAATGCAGAGAAG
The DNA here is from genome assembly GCF_947179515.1 of Apodemus sylvaticus. Lineage (NCBI taxonomy): Eukaryota > Metazoa > Chordata > Mammalia > Rodentia > Muridae > Apodemus > Apodemus sylvaticus. The sequence goes on along the minus strand of NC_067495.1, from coordinate 14,086,207 downwards.
TTACCCCAATAGGTCTACTATACTGGCTGTTGCAATTGTGGGCTAGAATAAAGCAACTGGTTGGGGTAGAGTGGGTAGGAGAAAAAGACCTGCGGGATAAACAGAAGATGGCATCAGGGAGCAGGGAAGACTTCCATCTGTGTTGTGTTGCAGAAATGGGAGTGAGACTAGAAGCTTACAGAGGAAGATGGAAGACCTGCAGTCAGCCACAGTTCCATGGCAGGAGTGGCCTGTTTCTTTATAAATTGTTTTAAAATGTAGATACTTCCTCAAAGAACTGCTTCCAATGTGTCTCAGAGGTTTTCTTATGTTCTGTTTTCATATTCACTTAGTTCCTGGGATTTTGTTATATGTACTCTTTTCACTCTTAGTTTCTTCTTTGACTCATTCACCATTTACTATCAAATTTATTTCCAATAATTTGTGTATTTACTGGAGCTTGGGTAGCATTTTTCTTATGTTTTTGTTTATTTGTTTGTATGCTGTCATGTAGTATAAAAAGATTGATTCCAAATTGAATTTGTGATGGTCTCTTTTATGTCCCCAGATGTGTTGTATTTTAAAAAATCTTCTATGTATTGCTGAGTAGAATGTGTATTCAGTGGTGTTTGGATAGAATATTCTGTAGATATCTGTACTTCATTGATGTATAATGTCAATAAATTTTAATGTTTCTCTATTTTTTTTGTTTAGTTGATGAGTCTATTAGAGAACTTGGATGTTAAAATAATCTACTACTAATGAATTGGTGTCAATCTGTCTTTAATCCTAGTATATTTTTAAATATAAAATTGGGTATCTCTGAGTTTGATGCATGTAACTTTAGTCTTTTGTCCTTGATGTCACTGAGCCTTTTCTATGTGTCCTGTCTTATTTAAATCCTTGAATTATTTGAAAAGATTTAGGATTTTTCTTTGAACTTCTGTGTGCTGGCATTTACCTATGTAATCCTCATAGGTAAGCATTTCTACACAACTTTTGATTTTAAAGAGAAGATACCACTGGGTTGATCTTCCTTATTTGTTGGTATTCCTAAGAAGAGATCTGGGCATGTGGAGCTCCTTTGTCAGTTCAGAGTGTATGGTGGATGGAGCATGATGAGGGTAACAAGATAAATGGGTGTGTTAGGCCCAGAGATGTGCTAGGTTAGTCAAACAAAATGGCTGGGTGGAATGAATTCAGATGGACTTAGGGTACTGTGGTGGTACATAGATTTTTTTGTCCTATGCCAAGGTGGGGGTGTGGAAGTAGATAGGTCATAATAGAAATGATGGCTATGATAAGAGAGAGTCCTATAGTTTGATGGGTGGGTAGCCAGGATCCTGGCCCAAGCTTAGAGTTCCTTCAGAATGAAGACAGAAAGGCCAGACTAGGCTGGGGCATTGTTTATGGGAACCAGGCTAAATATGGTAGGTTGCAGAAAAGGCCCATATGAAGTTGGAGTAATCACCAGGCTTATACCTGGAGGAGGATATGGAATATCTGGGGTAGAATGGGGTTGTGTGAAAGCTGAACCAAGGGTCCTGTGGGTGGATGCAGGTAGGGCGTGTCCTTATTCACTACTTTTTAAAATATAGATATGTTTCCATAGTAAAGAGTTTTCCTAGCTAACATTTTTCATAATCAGTTTTCACCTATTTCCCTGAGTTTCCTTATCTGGTCTCCCATTGTTCTTTATTTGTCTAGAATATGCTTATTGTCATTTTCATCATATGCTATAAATGTAAAAAGTGTTTCCTTTAAGATTTGATGAGCTCTTTGAGATTTAGTGTTCATTTTAGGTTTGAATTTGTTGTGGGAAATTGTTTTTATTGTTCATTTATTCCAATTGCTATTGATCAGTTCATAGTTCTGTGTTTTCCTCAGTCACTTCTGCTGGTCTGCATACCAGGCATATCCTAGGGGATCTACAGGGCTCTGGCTTGGCCAGAGAGGCCAAAGAATTGCAGCTTTCCATGAGGGAACTGGAGCAAGACAGGCTCCAGGGCCTCTCCCACAACCGACCAACTGACTGCTGCAGCTAGCCCAGAGTTAGTGACAGGCAGTCGGATGCATGGGTGGCTAAGAGCCAAGGTCCAAGCCACCAAGCAGGAAGTGGCTGTGGTAGGCTTAAGCAGCTTCCAGTGATGAAAGTTTCAGGAGAGAATACTCTTTCCTGGAGTGTTACAGCTCAGTAAGACAGGCACTCTCAGAAGATCTTTGGTGAAATAACGCATGCACATTATCCCCTGTAGACAGGGATCTTATTAGCATTTTAGGGTAGGTTGGGATTTAAAGGCAGATAGATGTTTTGGGTTGTTTTTTTGTTTTATGAGACAGGGTTTCTCTGTGTAGCCCTGGCTGTCCTAGAACTCACTCTGTAGACCAGGCTGGCCTCGAACTCAGAAATCCACCTGCCTCTGCCTCCCAAGTGCTGGGATTACAGGCGTGCGCCACCACCACCCTGCAGATAGATGTTTTCTATTAGCTTAGTCTGAGATGTTAAGGATGTATCCATCTGCATGTGGAAGGGCTTCAGGTGTTGTTCCTACATGACTGATTGTCACAGTCCTCTCAATGGGATTTCCTGGTCACATGTTCCAGGACATGAACCTGGTCTGAAGTAGATTTAACCACCTACAATTCTCTATTATGAGAATCGCCAAGATTTCTGACCCTGCTCAAACTTACTAGGTTTTCTGTCTGGTGGCATGGCCCACAGCCCCACATACCTAAGCTATATTTATAAAATTTCTGCCATGTCACTTAAATTTTCAAGTAATTGAATAAATGTTGTACATGTTCTCCTTTTTGTTACAGTGTAAAGACTACGCTTATAAAATGTAAATAAAATATAAACATACATATGAAAATAGAGAGGCATAGTCTTCAGTCATCTTTCAAAAGATGTAGCTCTGTCTTTTCAAATCCAGGATCAATCAGAGTAGTGAAACAAAGGAGAAACCCTATGTTCTGGAACTAGCTGTAGAAAGGCAGTTTCCTGTGGCCTGCAGGGGCACAGTCAACCACAATTTGAGTATTTCCCATGCAATGTGCCTGTATCCACAGAGCATGTTAACATCACACCTTAATCTTGCATTATATCAATTACATATTCCTTTGCTTTGACAGTTGATTTTTCTAAAAATATAGACCAGGCAATGGCACAAAATAGTCCTTGTATTCTGTTGTGTTGAATATGGGGACCAACTCACGGGGCATAAATAGCATTTAAATCTGAAGACTTCCAATCGGGTGACACCATTCTTTTGATCTTATTTAATTGAATTACTGTTTATTCAAAGACAACTTATATGTTTTATTGATTTTAGCTATAAATGTGTTTGAGGTGGTGTTGACTTTATTAGTTATTTTCATTGAAGTATAATTTCAAATCCATACATTTTTCTCTTTTGCAAACAGTGCCTGTGACTGCATGTAAACAGCACTAGCCCACAATAAAGAAAGAACAGGTTTTCCAACCTCCAAATCCCTTTATAAGAAAAACATCCCTTTAGAGACAGACACCCTTCACCAGTTGTTTGCCAAGTATCCCTGCCCTTCTCTTTCTCTCCACACCCTGCTCCAAATTTCCCTGTCCCTCTTGTGCCTAAACTCTAAAACACTTCCAAAGAAAATCATCCAGCCAGTCTTCCAAATCACAAACCCTAGGATCATTATTATATGCCTGCCATTCTGGCTTCTGTATGGTCCTTATCTTTGGTTCATGCTTCAATCCAAACACATCTCAGCTCTTTTTGAATAGTAATTTCCACAGAGATTGAAACATTCCATCCTGCTGAGGAGTTAAAGCCGGAAGATAAAAAACACAAAATAACATGAGGAAGTTCCTGAAACTGGCCAGATTATCTAGGCCACTTCCTCCCTCTCAAGAGTATACCAAAAAAAAAAATTGCCTTGAGTAACTTTCAGGCAAATTACCAGCAAAGAAGACTCTGAGTCCAGATCAGCTGCCTGAAAGAAGCTAGATCAGCCAAACTGTCAAGAAGCTTAGACCAACTGAATCACTTGGAAAGGCAAATTTCCAAGCCTCTGCTCTGCTTGTAGGTTGGGCATTGTCCTGGAGTGGGCTTTGTGGATTTAGCTGTGTCTTTAGTCACTTTTGCTCCTATAAGTAACCCTTCACCCATATTCCTGAAATAACTCCAATAAATTCATTGCTAAGCCAAGTTGGACTTTGGCACTGTTCCTACTTTGGTCTGTTATAGGATCCTTATCTGGGGTGAATAGAGGTCTGTGTTGTGTTTCCCAGGAAAAGTCTTGCCACACAACATCTCTCTCTTCACAACCCCATTCACTGATACCATCTCACAGCCCTTGCTTTATAGTTATAGAGGTGTTGAGTCACATGGTGTCCCCTCTAGCTGTCTTCCTCACACAGCTGCACTCCTTCCAGTGCTCCTTCAAGTTGTCTGTTGTCCTCAGGTGTCTGTCTCTCATGCATCACCATCTCACCCACCAGTATTCCCCTGACCCAGACGGGAAGAATTGAGGGTGGACAAAGAATCAGCACCTGGCTCCTGAGAGCAGCAAGCACCTTCAGACACTGGCATGCCAGGGGGTACAAAGGCAATGCTTTCCCCAGAACCCAGAGCGCTAGTATCTGAGACAGTATTGTTCTGTGTAATGGAGTATTATAGACAGGGTATTTGTTATCTCTCACAGTCCAGAGTTGATGCCCAAGTCACTGATGAGATGGTATTAAAAGGTAGACCCCAGGGTTGCAATGCCACTTGCCCCTAAAACCAGAACTCTTCAGTCACAGATAAGTGGATCTTTGTGAACTCAAGGCAACCAGCCGGGTTTATATACTGAGTTCCAGAGCAGCGAGGCTCTATAGTGAGATCATGTCTAAACAAACACACAAACCAATAGTAGACACTTTAGAGGTGATTAGGATTCTGTTGGTTCCTAAGAGGGGGTCATAGATAAATAGTATTTATGTACTTAGAAAGGTCACAGACAGAGAGTGTGGCTTCCTTTCTCTGCATTCCACCATGTGGTGATACAATAAGGTAGCAGAGGAGAAACATAAGAGTGCTTCACTAGAACACAGCCATGATTTACCCTTACCCTGAACTAGTACTTTTCAGATGAATGTAGAGAAACTTTCTGTGCATTCCCTTCCTGTGAATAATTTTGTATTATCTCAAGAGGAGATATGTGGGTTCTGAGTAAAGTTGAGCTACCTGTCTTCTTAGTATCGTTCTTTCAATGTGTAGATCTGCCATTCACTTTGGATCAGCCATCACACCCAAAAACCTCACATTTGCCACATCCTGCAGGGCTCAGAGACAGACATACCTGGGCAATGATGTAATCAACACTGACAAACACAGACATGTACATAAAAGCTGAGGTCAGTTGTCCATGATTACTCTGATGGAGAACACCAATTTCAAAAGCAACATAAAAACTCAACACATTTATTTTACACCTGTGAATTCAGGAGGTGGATTTAGCCAATATCCATAAGAGATCTCTGTTAGGGACTTCAGGCTGCAGTCATCTTATAGGAGGACAATAAGACTGACAGTCTCTGCTCACATTGTCAATATTCACAACTTGATCATTTAGAAAGCTTTTTCCATATTCCTAGGCATAACCTAAGGAAGGTTTTGCTAATTTCTTGATAGCCAGGTGATTAGAAAGGATATAGAGTAATAACTGCTGTGCTGTAAATTCAGTAATATATAGATATAGATAGATTATAGATATATAGATATATAGATATATAGATATATAGATATATAGATATATAGATATATAGATATATAGATATATAGATATATAGATATATAGATATATAGATATATAGATATATAGATATATAGATATATAGATATATAGATATAGATATAGTCCCACAAGTGTCCTTCCCACACACCAACAAATAAATGCAATAAAAGAAAGGAAAACAAACAAACCCAGAAAGCTAGAATGGCAAGAACTACTTCTTACAGCTCCATCTCTCAAAGGTTCTGCAGCCTTCTGAAACTCAGTATTCAGAAGCGACCAGGTAGGGAGTGTCTCAGAATCAAAGCAAAACACACGTACACTGCTAGAAAGCTAAGGAACTTTTGGTGTTACAGATGAAACATTCTCTTCTGGTATCAATTCTTAGAATAGCTTGCCCACTCATGACTAAAATATTCAGAGCAGCAACATTAATCTTCAGTCCACTGTCTGAATGACTGAGGGGCACATGCCAGGGATTTGCAATTGCATCTTAAGCACTTATTCCCCCCCTCATGAAGGAAAGGCACATTGTGTGTGTGTGTGTGTGTGTGTGTGTGTGTGTATGTATGTATGTGTCTCTGTCAGTGTTTTTGTCTGTGTCTGTACCTGTGCATGTGCCTGTCTGTGTCTGTGTCTGTCTGTGTCTGTGTCTGTGTCTGTGTCTGTGTCTGTGTCTGTGTCTGTGTCTGTGTCTGTGTCTGTGATTATAGGCAGGATTTATCTGTGTAGCCCAGGCTGTCCTGGAACTCATTCTGTAGGTCAGGCTGTCCTCACTCTCAGCGAGATTTGCCTGCCTCTGCCTCTGCCTCTGCCTCTTTGCCTCTTTGCCTCTTTGCCTTTCTCTCTCTCTCTCTCTCTCTCTCTCTCTCCTCTCTCTCTCTCTCTCTCTCTCTCTCTCTCCTTCCCTCCCTCTCTCTGTATTTTTCTGCCTCTCTCTGCCTCTCCCTGCCTCTCTCTGCATCTCTGCCTCTCTGCCTTTGCCTCTGTCTCCTCTGAGTGCTAGGTTTAAAGTCATGCACCAATGCACCACCAAAGAGAGCTCCAAGGAATTTTTATCAAAGAAAATATTTAATTGGGACTGGCTCACAGTTTCAGAGGTTTAAGTCATTATTGTCATGGTGGGAAGCATGACAGTGTGAAGACAGACATAAACCTGGAGATGGAACTGAAAATCTGCATCTTGATCCACAGGCAGCAGCAGGAGACTGAGTGCCACACCTGAAATAGCTTGGGCACAGGAGACATTAGCTTGTCCTGACATTGCCATACTTCCTCCAACAAGGCCACGCCTACTCCAACAAGGCCATACTTCCTAATAGTAACAGTCCTTATGGACCAAGTATTCAAATAGATGAGTCTATTGGGGCTCTTCCTGTAGAGATGAGCCTTTCCACCCAGAGTCTTTGTTCTGAGAGTAGAAACTCTGACACTGAATTATTTCTGATTAAGTGCCTAGGCCATAAGCTTTGTCTTGATCACCGACTAGCTCATAACTTAATCACCCATTTTTTTTTCTATTCTAAGCCAAACTAAGTGTTTGGTTACCTCTCCTCATTTTCATAGGAATGTTCCCTTCAGTGCTTGAGGCAAATCTCCCAGTCCTGTCTATTTTCCAGAATCCTAACTCTCCCTTCCAGATGTCACACCTTCCAACCATTCCTCAGACTATAGGCTTTTTATTAATACGTGATGCTTTCATGTAGTACATAAGATATTCCATCCACATGGTCCTATTCAAACCAACACAAAAATACTTCTTTTTATATTTCACAGCTTGCTATGTAATATCTATGAATATTGTACAATACATTTAAATCCTGGACAGGTTCTTATTACCATCACCAGGGTTATTGATCCTGATTGTAAATCTCTACCAGATGGTGTCTAAGGGAGTGCAAATGGTCAAGTAGGGGTCATAGAGTTGAAAGAAAAATCATCAAACCTTAGATTCTTGTCAGAATTCTGCTTACAACAGCCTGGGAATGAAGGGAAATCAAATAAAAGTACACATGCACTCTTTCTGTGGTAATACTTAATATGTTGTTGAAAACCAGGAGCTGATACTGAGATGGTGCAACATAAAAAAACTTATCTACAGCCTAGCCAAATATGAAGTCTTCCTTATTATGAATGTGTGGTCAGGTAGGAGGCATGTTAAGGATTAGTAGCCTGACTACTATGGGTAGGCCTAGTAATCCTGGGAAACCTAGAACCCAAGGAAGACCCGGTAAACATGGTAGGCCTAGTAAACAAAGAGCTCTGATTAGCATGGAAGGATAGGTGAAGTTGTGCAATAAGATGATATCAGAGTCCTGGTAAGCCTGGGATGCTTGTAAACCATTGGAGGCCCTGATAGGATTGAGAAGCCTGGAAAGCATGAGGAAGCCTAGTAAGCTTAAGAGTCCTAGAACCCAAAAAGTCTTGGAAAGCATGAGAGGCTTAGAAAGGGTGGGATGTCTGATAAATAACAGAGTCCTGGTAAGCCTGGACTTTGGAATCTTTGGAGACCTCACAAGCATGAGACCTGGCGGGAAGCATAGGCATATATATATATATATATATATATATATATATATATATATATATATATTAATATTATACTTTAGAGGGTTCAACCTCCCCTCTAGTCCACACCCACCAGAGGTAGTAGAAAAGAAATGTTACTAGGATACAGGAGAAGTGAAGCTGTTCAGAAATAATCTTTGTTTTTCTCAGTCCACTCCTGTAGCAAACAGCAATCATGAATCAGCATGTCTTTGAGGTCATATGTATATTCCTTCTACACATCATGTGTCCTTTCACATTTGCAAACCATCCTTTTACCTGTGTGCCCCTGTGAAACATCATTTGACATACTGACTTTCCAAAGAAACCAGAGTTCCCACTTCATATGCCCTTTTGATTAAGAATTGTCCTTTTCTCTAAGATTAATAATCTACACAGAATAGAAATAATTACAAGAACCCTCATGTTTTAAATAAATGGCTTATGTACAACATAGATAAATAATAGTCTAACAAAACAACTCTAAATTTCTGTCAATATACTATAAATCAAACATACAACTTTTAATTTCTGTCAATATACAACAATCAAACCAAAACCTTAAAATTCTATCAATTATCAAATAATTCAAAAACTTAAATTTCTATTAATATAAAATAATTCAGACAAAAATACTTCAACTTTTTTATCAATCCCTGATCATAACCAATAATAAACTTCCACCCTAGAATGATAACAACCATAACAAATCAAATGACCAAACATATCCACCCCAACTTAAGGGACCTGGATGATGGTGTTCTAATTGCTTCCTACTCACTTTCCCCATCGTGGTCACCATCTCCCACAATCCTTCCTTCCTTCCACTCCACTTCTCCTCCTCTGAGTGGGTGCAACCACATGGATATCCCCCCACCATGCCAAATCAAGTCTCTGTGAGGCTAGGTATACATTCTTCTACTGAGGTCAAAGAGGGAAGCCCAGCTAGAAGAACATATCCCATCTATAGCAAACAGCTTTTGGGACAACCCCTGTTCCAGTTGTTCAAGACCCACATGCAGACAAAGCTGCACATCTGCAACATAGGTGCAGGGAAGCCTAGGTCCAGCCTCTGTGTGTTCGTTGGTTGGTGGTTCAGTCTCTGAGAGCCCCAAGGGTCCAGGTGAGTTGATTCTGTTGGTCTTCTGTGGAGTTCCTATCCCCTTCAGGGCATGCAATCCTTCCTCCTATTCTTCCATGCGAGTCCTCAAGCTCCCTCCACTGTTTGGCTGTGGGTGTCTGCTTCTCTCTGAGTCAGCTGCTGGGTGGAGCCTCTCAAAGGACTAAAGTGGAAACTTCTGGTTTCTTTTGAAAGTCAGTTTTGTCAAGTGATGTTTTGCTGGGCACACAGGTGAAAGGATGTTTTGCTAAAGCAGACACTTTAAACAATGCCTCACTGAATAAGACACAGGTGAAAAGATGTTTTGGTATATCAAACATGTGAAAGGATGTGTGATGTTTAGAAAGAATATAAATATGACCCCACAGACAGCAGGAGTTCAAGCATTGGTTTGCCTTGCTCACTCACCCTAGTTTTCACTGATGACATTCATGTATTGGTTCTCCTTATATTGTGTTGCTGAGCTTCGCTTGTAGTGACTTCATACAGAGAAACTCTCCAAAGAACTTTTTGTGATATCCCTGCAGCTTTTTGCCACTCAGCAGACACAGGCTGGTTGAAAAGCTTCACAATTTCTTCTGGATTGAACTTCTCTTGCTGATTTGTGTATGGTGTCTGCACATTAGACTGGATTGCAGCTGATGTTTAATGTTTGATGTTTGCAGGTTGTGAAATATATATGCCTGCAGGTGGTGCCCAACATGGCTTAGGCATAATGGGTAACTCTGCTTCTAATGTGGTAGAGGAAATGACAAATTATGAGGGTTAGCAATGATGCTTAAGGAGGTTGGCAAATGGCAGCTACTGCTACTGGGTCTCCTACTGTGTTCTTGGAGAGGGTTTTCTGGTTTGCTTCATATTCTTCATGTATACCATTTTGAAAAAGATTGGGGGAAAAGATGAAATATCAGATGGTTCACTCAATTCTCTTATATTAAAAAGGATTGCAGAGTTGGCTATGCAAGTATAGAGTTTTCAAGTAGAGGTAGAAATACTTGGAAAGCAAAAAGAGTCAGTGGGAGAACAACAGAGTTCAGACTCGGTGAATGAGGCTGGGAATGTATTGCTCAATGAAAAAGGGAAGCAAACTAGGCTGGAAGGTAAATTGCTGCCCTGCCCTGCTCCAAGTACTTTCACTATCAAGTACCCAAAGTACCTCAGTGAGACAAGGGACTGGGGAGAGCAGGAGGTGCCATAGGGATAGCATATGTCATATTGCATAATGTCATATTGCAGCTTTAAGAGCTTGGGATATGAATAAATAGCCCAAGAAACAAGCTACTTCATTTTCTAAGGTAATACAGGGTTCTGCAAAAGCATTCACATACTTCTTATGGAGATTGTGTTCAGCTACAAATAAAGCCATATCAGACCCTGAAACTAGACAGTCATTGATAGCAATCTTGGCCTTTGAGAATGCAAACACTGAATGTAAGAGAGCAGTTAGACCATTGAAAACATGAGGAGCCCATATAGATGAATGTATAAGGAAGACAACTGGCATCGGTTATCATGGTCATAATGTCATCATGATCATAGGGCAAATCATAGATATAAATAAATATCAGGAATCAAAATGCTCTGTGATTTAATTGTGGTGAATTTGGTTATTTCCAAAGAAATTGTGTAAGGCTAAGTCAGAGCTCAAAATAACAGTTACATTGACTCTAGATGTAGGACCATGAAAGTCAGCCTGTTTCTGGTTGAGCTAGGTTTAAACTCAATGACCCATCAGGAGATAATCCAGCAAGGAATGTTAGCCATGCTCCGAGATACCGGGCTCATGACTCAAGGCCGCAGCTCTCCACTCCATAGGTCTGTGGCCATGAGTCACATATTTTCAAGACAGATCTCCATTTTAATGAGGTACCTAAAGCCCCAATGGGCTTAGCCAATTAAGCTCTCCTTCCCAGACACTCCTCCCTGCAAAAGGTATTTTACCTCAGGCCCAGTCTGAGAAAGTGGGGTATAGTTTTACTCATTATAACTCTCAGTCATGACAATAAATGCTTCAAAACCATGGACTTCCTCTTCTTATCTAGACAATTAGGTAAGTGTGAGGCCTGCTAAGCCCTGGAAGCCTGTAAATACTAGGAAGACTAGTAAGCATGGGAGGTTTGGTAAGCATAAGAGGCCTAGATAGTATGATAGCCCCTTAAAACATGAGAGGCTTCTACACTTTTGAGAACCTGGCATTCATGGGAGGCCTAGTAACCTTGGGACTTGGAATAATGATGTGAGTCCTAGTAACCAGGTGAAACTTAGTAGCCATAGTAAGCATAATAAGCCCCTGGGTGCTAGTAACCAAGGTAAGTAAGGTAAGGCTATGAGGCCTAGTTAGAAACTGAATCCTAATGACTATGATAGGCCTGTTAAATGTGAGAGGCCTTGTAAGTATGGAAACATGGTAAATGTGGGAGGCCTGACAAGTTTAGGAGGCCTTGTAAGATGAGGAAATCTGACAAACGTAGGGAGGCTCAGTAATCATGGTAATCTTAAAACCCAAGGAAGTCCTAGTGAACATGGTAGGCCTAGTAAGCATAGGGGTCGTGCTTAGTATTAGAGGCCTAGTACGGCTGGTATGTCTAGAAAGTTTAGGAGGCCTGATAAGTATTAGGAGATTGACAAGCATGGAGAGTCCTGTCAAGCATGGGAGTTGTAAAACCCAATAAAGACCTGGAAATCTTGGGAAGCATAGTTAGAATGTGCTGTCTGGAAAATGTGGGAGACTTGGTAAGCCTGGCAGGTCTGGAATACTTAGGAGTTCTGGTAAATATGAGAAGCCTCCAATCATGGGAAGGCCTAGTAATCATGGGTGTCCTAAAAACCAAAGATGCTCTGGAAAGATGCCCAAAGAGACCTTGTAATGATGGGAGTCCCGTAAACATGGGAGGCATGGGAAGCTCAGGAGTACTGATAAGGATGAGAAGCCTCTAAGCATGAGTAGGCCTAGCAAACATCAGAGTCCTAGAACCCAAGGAAAACCTGGAAAGCATGGGAGAGAGGCCTTGTAAGATTGGCAGGTCCCATAGACATGGGAGGCCTGGTAAGCATGGGAGGCTTAGAAAGCTTAGGAGGTCTGATAAGTATTAGTAGCCTGGTAATCATGTGCAGAGCTAGTAAGCATGGAGGACCTAGAACCCAAGGATGTCCTGGAAAGCAAGGGAAGCCTAGAAAGAAAGGGAGGTCTGGTAAACAAGCAGGCCGAGTAAGCCTAGGAGGCCCCAAAAGCTCAGGAGTCCTGATAACAATGAGAAGCCTCCAAGCATAGGGAGGCCTATTAACATGGGAGTCTTAAAAGCCAAGTAAGACCTGGGTGGCTTAGTAAGAATGGGACATCTAATAAACAAGAGAGTTGGTAAGCAAGCCTGACTGGCCTGGAAAGCTTTGGAGTTCCTATAAACATGAGAAACCTGGCAAGTTTGGGGAGGCCTAGTAAGCACAGGAGACCTAGAACACATGGAAGACCTAGAAAACATGGAGTGACTAGTAAGGATGCAAGGTCTGGTAAACATGGGAGGCTTGGTAAGCATAAGATGTATGGGAAACACTGGAAACCTTTTACACATGAGTCCTAGATGGCATATTTGTTCAGGTATACATGAGAAGCCTGCTTTATATTATCTTAATATACATGGCAAGTCTCATAACCAGATTTGGTTGATGAAGCTAGACTGGTGGTTACCACAAAAATCACACCATTCAACATGTGGGAGGTTTATTAAAGGAAAGTGGTACAGAGGCTGTCCCTGGGATAAGGAAGGAAAGAAAGAGATGGGAGAAGGATATTTATCGGGTCTGTTCTGCATGTGCAAGAGGATATTCGAAGAGAGAGAAGAGAGACAATGTGTTTGTTGCCTCTGGGCAGCTAATGATGACATGTTGCATCATTGCTGACTCCTGTGAGGTGTCTGTAAATATGATTTCCAGGCACTTTGTGAAGTCCCTTTTGGCTGTCCATAGATGTGCCTAATTGCAAACAGTGCTCTCTTTTTCTTATGATAAAGAGAAGAATTAAAAATGGCAGTGATGGTGAGGCAAGGTTATGGGTCTCAGATTTCTTAAACTGCTTTCTGCTGCCTAGGGACATTGTCAATTTTGGGGTGCAGTTGATCCTCACCATCAGGATACATTTGACCACTGTTGGCACCAGGCTCCTCTGTGGTCAGCAGTTGGTAATCCTATAAAAAGACCTGAATAATTGTTTAGTTGGAAAGTTTTTGGATTTGTCATTGGAGCAATGTGGGGAGTTGACAAAGCAGAGTACAAATAGTAAAGGTAGAAAAATAACAAGATGTGGGGCCAAGAAAGGCAGTATCCATTTCCATATGGGGTTTTCAAAGGCCTAGGGATCAGAAGAAGCATTGAGTTGTTCCTTAACGTTTTTTGGAGGTCTCTTGGAGCTGCTGGATTTTCTTCTTTACTATACCTGAGTGATTAATTTAGAAGTAGCATTCCTGGAGAAAAAGTCAGAAGCCACCTTCTTCAGCTATTAAGAATGTCTAGTTACCATCAGATTTGAAGTACCACTACTTCCAGGGAATCTATCTGTCCTTGGAGAGTGAGTATGGTTTGGGCTACCTATTGAAGATCTTGGATAAACTAGAAAGAGAGGTGGCCAGTCCTGCTGTTCCTGTAGCAACACCTGACTTTATTCCTGCAACAGCAGGAGGGGTAGGATTTGCATTGCAGCTATTGAATCCACAACCAGAATTGGTAAGGCTACTCTTCATGGATTATCCCTAACTTAGGGAAAATAAACACCAGTGTACAAACTCCTGGCTAGCTGGCAGGTAGATGACCATACACCTGAGTGTATCGATAAGTTCTGGACTGTAGGACACTGTGGTAGAGGTGAGGTATCTAGAGTTTTTCTTATAGTCTAGGGAACTTAATGTTCCTATAGAGCATGTCCCAAATGACTTAAAACAGTCTGTCATGCTAAAGAGGATGTGACAGAAAAGGTAAGGTGTTGAGACAACACCATGGTCAGGGCAGTTGGTGAAAGGTGAAGCAAGGCTATTTGACACTAGATGCCTTAGTTGGGGTTTTACTGCTGTGAACAGACACCATGACCAATTCAAAACAACATTTAATTGGGGTTGGCTTACAGGTTCAGAGGTTCAGTCCATTATCATCAAGACATGGCAGCATCCAGGCAGGCATGGCGTAGGTGGAACTGAGAGTTCTACATCTTCATCTGAAGACTGCCAGCAAAATACTCAGTTCCATGAAGCTAGGGCAAGGGTATTTAAGCCCATGCCCAGTAGTGACACACCTACTCCAACAAGTCCATTCCTCCTGATAGTGCCACTCCCTGGCCCAAGTAGGGATACAAATCATCATACTAGAGAAACTCTAAGTGGCAAATGTGAACCAGTTCTAGATGGCACACACAACTAGCAATCTACAAAGCAGCCAGGTTAGGTGACATTAAGGAGCTGAGAGGCCAAGGTCAGAGTCTAGACCAGAAGGAGAAATGACAGGTTAGAACTATTTAGAAGAGGTAATGTTGAAGAAGTAATGACTTTGGAGGAGTATTTTAATTACTTCTTATATTTCTTCTGTCTCTGGGGCTGGATAATTGGGATGTATTTTCTATGGATATGAATCATCCTTATTGGGAGCTCCAGTTAGTGCAGTAGAGTTTACCAACAATGCCCATTTCCCATCTTGGATTCCATGGGTCCTGGATATAGAACAAGAGGATCTTGCATCATTGATAGAAGAGGCGATTGATCTATAATACTAGCATATGTAATTGGCAAGGCCAATATAGGCACTCCCTGTAAGCATCAGGACTATCCATGAACAGCCAAAGCCTGTTTACAGTCAGCTCCTGAACCCAGAGATGGCATCATCTCTAGGCAACCGTGCAGCTCCTGCACCTGTTTCCATGGCACCCATCTCTCTCTCTCTCTCTCTCTCTCTCTCTCTCTCTCTCTCTCTCTCTCTCTCTCACACACACACACACACACACACACACACACACACACACACATACACACACACACACACACACACACACACAAACATCCTGCGCATGCATTACCTGTATCACAGCCCAGATAAAAGACATATACCCTGACTCATAGCTCTCTCTTCTTCACTTCTTCTCCTTCACTCCCACCTCCCACAAGGAGCCTGTTAATAAAGACTCTCACATGGGACCTGTCTGTGCTGACTTAGCATGATTTGCCTAGGAGTGCACCATTTATTTTAACAGCACCCCCCATATTTGTCTGGTCATTCCTTACAGCAATCCTTTGTCTGGTCAAAAAAGAAGCAAACAAAAGGTCATAATATTTAGATGGAATGGTGGATATGGGGATGATGGAAATTCTGATTGGCTCCTGGCATCTGGTTATAGAGCAATCCTATTTGGAGATTCTGATTTAAGTGATGGTTTCTTGAACTTTGAATCTCTATGTATAAATGTTACCCTGGATAGAAATGAACAGCAAAAGGAGGAAGAAAAAGCCTTATGCAATCCAGTAGCTGCAGGACTGAGCCTCATTTTACTGGAATTGGGGACAAAGTGGTTGGTCCCGATGTCCTCTGAAGCTTAAGAGAGCAGAGTCCTGTTGGAGTCAATATCTAAGAAGAATAATTTTGAGATGGAGGGATAATGGGCTTGAGATGAGACAGGTGAACCCATGAGACAGTCCCTCAAGCTTACAGGATGTGGAGGTCACACAAAACACCTTGAAAAGGCCCTACCATTTAGGGGAAAGGAGTGGGAGAAAATGGTCAGAAGAGAGAGAAGGACCTGTTCTCCAATGCTGATAAAGAGTAGACAGGAGATAGTGTATGACTATGGAAGACAGTTGGCAGTAAAGGTCCATAGGAGGGAGCAGAGATGACAGAGTAAGGGAATGAGTGGGTAGTAGAGAGAGGAGAGAGTTTGGGTGCAAGACTTGGAGTCAGGGCCAGGCTCATATATGAGCTCAAGGAGTGAGATGAAAAGAGGTCAATTGTGGAAAGCCCATAGCCTGAGAAGAACCAGTGGTACCTGAAAGGAAAGAATCTTGGAGGACGTAGAGATTGTAAGCCTTTGTAAATTAAGAGCTGGGACAGGTTATGAGAGGAGAAGATAGTGAGAGGTGACCCAAAGGTTAGTTTTTTGGATTCTCAAATAAGGAGCTTAGCAGTTGCTAAAGCACATATACAAGGTGCCCATCTCTGGATGGTCAGGTCTAACTTTTTTTCACAAGTATGCTACAAGTGCAAAGGAAGGTCCTAGTTGGTGACCTAGAACTCCAAGGATATATCTCTATTTTTCAGTTACATAAAGGGAGAAAAGATGGGTTAGGTTTGGAACTTGCAAAGCTGGGGCCAAAGGAGCCTCTGAAAGTGCTTAGTAACAGGTTTGAGAAGAGGTTGCTGAGTGGGGCCGAAGGTTGCTCTATATAAAGGGTCAGGAAAGGAGGAGGAAGGAAGGAACCCAGAAATGCAAAATGCCAGCCATTCCTAGGAATGATAAAATCTCTTTAGTAGAGGGGACTGCTAGAGACTAAGTTAGGTGTTTTCTACCTTTAAAAAAAGTGGCTTTGTGGGTTGGAGTAATTGTTCGTCCCAAGTACATGACTTGAGGAGTGGACAATTGAACCTTAGTAGGTAAGACTCTATAGCCTTGGCTGGACAGAAAATTTAGAAGAACAGAGGAGATAGTTTGGCTAATTTCTAGAGAGGGACTTCAGACTAGAATATCATCAATGTAGTGAATAATCTTAGATTTAGGGCAAGACAGAGAGAGTAGGTCAGAAGCCAGGGCCTGGCCAAGTAAGTATGGGCTGTCCTGGAATCCCTGAGATAGAACAGTTCAGGTGAGTTGGGTAGAGAAGTGGGTATCAGGTTCAGTCCAGATAAAGGCAAAGATATTTTATGACTGGACATATAGGGGGATAGAGAAGAAAACATCCTTGAAATCTAGGACTGAGAAATGAGAGGTACTTAAAGGGGGTGGTAGATAGAAGTGTGTAAGGGTTAGTCACAACAGGATGGAGAAAAGCCACTGCAGAATTAAGGAGCTAGAGATCTTGAACCAAGTTACAGATGTAGTTGTGTTTCTTAACTACAAGTATAGGGGTGTTAAAAGAGAATGAAGTAGGACAAAAACTGGTTTTTTTCCTTAGGAGGTCAGAGATGATAGACTTAAGTACCCTGGGGTGGGGTGGGGGCGGTAAATCCTGAGCTTGGGTGATCTATGAGGTTTGGTCCTGAATTGGATCACTATAGGAGAATGGTGTTTAGCTACAGAGGAGTTCTAGATGTCCCTGACACGGGGGTCCACCTGGAAGGCTGGCAAAGGAAATGACATGTTAGAGCCAGTAGGTTGGGTAGCTAGAAGGAGGGTTTTGCTGGTGAGCTTGAGTTCATATGAATGATCAGAGCAAAAGAAATAGAGGCTCCTACTTTGGGTAGAAGGTTTCCTAGTAAGGGGATGGGACACATTGGCACCAACAGAAAAAAAAAGATGGGTGAGAAGAACGCCACTGTTATGGGAAATATTAAAGAAATTGAACCATCATGTTCCTGTGTTCGTGCCCCTACCCTGGTGGCCTGGCCGGCCATACACTGGCAAGCAATGACCAACCTGTTTTATCTGGTGGAGATTCTAACTCTGAACTCCACAATCTCTCCACCCAGCTGGCTCCCTAGGTTCCCACTGTCAAGTTGCTACAATGCCAACCCTGTGCTTTAAATCCCCCACAGCCTTGGTACAAGCAAACCCATGCCTGGCCACCATACCATTCTCTCTTGAATCCAGCTGAGCTGCCATGTGAAGGAAAGTACAACACAAACTTTGTTCAGAAACAATGGTAACTCAGTCTCTGGGTGCAACAACTAAAACCTAACCTTGTAAGCTTTATTAAACTCTGATCTCTCTGGTGACAAATGCTTGTGGATCTGCCATGATACTAGAAAAATTCTAGCAGTTGCATCTTACCCCTCTGCTGTCCCTATTCCAAAGAGGACATAACATTTTCCTGCTTCCTCTCTTCTTCTGTCCAACCCGGAAGTCCTGCCTACTTGCCCAGTGATTGGCTCCTTTATTCACTAGGGGATTGGTTCACAAGAATAGCACTGGTCCCATCCACAACACACCCCTAAATGCAATTAAATGGTGGGGTCTGGTGAGGTTGGTAAGGCTTTCTCCTACCCTGACAATAGGAAAACAAAGAAAGATGGGTCCCCAAAATGCTCTCCGGACTAAGTAAATGGTCCCAGTGTCCAAAGAAAGGAGTTGGGCCTCTGTGATACCTTAATGACTACCCAGGGCTACCTGTTAATAATGGTAGTGATTGGGTCAAGGGAGCTTGGGCCCCTTCAGTTGTCCATGGTCATAGACTATTGGCTGTATGGTGGTCTGGAAGTGATGCCCCTGTGCCATGAGCTACAATAAGGGCAATCAGCAGCTAAGTGTGCCACTTCATAGCACTTTGGACATGGCCCCATGGCTTTCAGGGAGGGCCTATGTGTAGTGATCCTGCTGACCACATTTGAGACAGAGATATGGTGGTTCCTGAGTCGTAGGAGACCAGGGAGCCTGGCTGGAGCTGGTTGTACAGTCTTGGCCAGCATATGGTAGTTTTGTTTGTAGGCCTTCTCCTCCCTCCCATGGTAAACTTTAAAGACTAGGGCTAAGACTTGTGCCTGTGGAGTTAGACTTGTCCCTCCATGTGTTATAGTTTGACCCTAATATCAAGGTAGCTTTGGGAAAAGAAATGGGTCATCAGGAGTTGTTTACCTTCTAGATAAGGTCTTTGTAAGGCACTCTAAAATTTGAGGTGGGTTTTTCTATTTGTCCTGGATGACTTCTTGAAGTTTTCCATAATTTATCGTCTTAAGGGCATCCAGGAAGCAAGTTGTAAATTGGTCTCTAGCTAAAATGAGACCTGATATATTACAGTTTCATTGGGGATGCTGGTTGGGCACTGTCTTAGACCAAATCAGGTGTGCCACACTGGTTTGGTGTATTTCATTTGCATGTACTCTAGCCTGATCTGAAACTCACCTGTGCTTCTTGGAAAGTAAGTTGTTACTGAGAATCATGTATATATCACAGAAACTCAGATTATAAGATTGAGTGATACACTGAAATTCTTTAATAAAAGTGAAAGAGTAAGAGGTTTAGGATCCCAGTCTTTTTTTTTTTTAATCTGAGAAAGTTCACTTAACAAAAAGGGGATATATATCCTAACTACACCATCTAGCCCAGTGACTTACCACAAAGAAAGAACTGAAACTGTGTTAGGCTGGGTGACAGAAGGGCTCTGGAGGAGGTTGGCTGCAGAGCAAGAGCTAGTAATTTGAGAACTGAAAGTAGGTGCTAGCATGGGATGGTTATAGTGGCCTATAGCTAGTGAGGGAGGGGAGGAATCTGGAGAAGCTGGATGCAGAGAGGAAGCTGAGGAGGCTGGGGAGTATGGGAAGCTGAAGAAGCTTGGGGAGCAGAGGAGGTGTAAGAGGCTGGTCAGGGAGAGTAAGGAGGGAGCTTGTTAGCTTGATCAAGGATAGTGGAAGTTTCCTCTGGCTGAGATTTCATAGCTAGGAGGAGCTGGGTTGGGGAACAGGAAGAACAGAGAGAAGGTTTGGAGCAAAGGTAAGAAAAAGCCTGTATGCAGGAAATTTCCTTCTATTTTCCAGATCACTGGCAATAGTTGCAAAGATTCCTTAGAATATTAGGAACAGAAGTGCTATTAGAGGCCATTTAGAGTAGTTATTTAGTGGGTATTGGAGTGAAATCTGATTGCAAAGCTGTATGAGTCTGGAAGTCTAGATCAGGCGCTAGTTTTGGAGGGTTGAAGTTTTCCAGGAGGCATCCCAGTTGGGAACCTAGAGGTATGGACAAAGATGCAATTCCCATGGGTGAGGAAAAAAGAGTTATTATTTTCTATCACTTGTGGTGTCCCAAGGGTAGAAAAGGTAATAACAAAACACCTGTGGTACAAACTGGCTTACCAGATCATCACATGGTAACCAGGGACCAATAAGACATATGCCCAGGAAATGCATAATACCAAGTACTGAGATTTTTGAGAGAAAATGAAGGAGCCATGTCATGAGAAGAGAGAAATTTTGCCCAGGGGAAGAGGTACTAAGGTGGGGAATCAGCAAGAATGGTCAGTCATAGCCATGAAGACTATGACTGGGGCTCTTCTATCTCCAAGGACACCAGAGAGTTGCTGGGAACTCAACAGTCACTCCTTCAGGTCCAGTGGGAGCATTTATGCTGACCAGGAGGGAAAACACACTAATATTCAGGTGTTTGAATGCAAAGATTTAGCAAGTTGATAGTTGGAAAGTGAGCCTAAGTAGCAGGCAAATTTGGGATGGGGTCCTTGCCTGTGGGCTTATCCCACACAGCAGGGTGCATGAGGCAGGACCGCAAATCCACCAATAAGCAAATCCAAGTCTAGAAGGAAATACTAATGGAACCAGGTGGCTGATTCCAAAAAAAATCACACTGTCCAGCAGTTCTCACACTGGAGTGTCCCTTCCCCCACAGCATTTGGCTGGACTTCTTAGCCCATCCTATTCAAGCTATGACTTTCATGGCCGGCAGCCTCCACCCTTCCGCTGGTGTTATCTCCAGCCCTTGTTCAGTTGGGAACAATACAGCGGCTTTCACCTTAACTACCAAGGCAGCCTCAGGGCAGTCTCACCTGGAGACCAGCAGAAACCTATGAGACTGGAAGCAGGCGACCCACTGAGAAGAAGAACCAAGGAATTCGTGGCCATTTGGGGGGCAGGGTGGTTTTCTAAAGACTATATATTTTGGTTAAATAATAGTAAAGTTAGTCTCTATTGGCAACTGTCGTCTTGACTCACCTCTCTTTCGTCCCCTTCCCATTTATCCCCAGAATTCTCTTCCAGGTATCCAGTTCGCATGTGGCCGTGGGCGGCTACACTGGAGGTTAATTTTTTTTATTATTATTTTATTCGATATATTTTTTAGTTACATTTCAAATGATTTCCCCTTTTCTGGTTCCCCACTCCCCGAAAGACCCATAAGCCCCCTTCCCTCCCTCTGTTCTCCCACCCATTCCTTCCCATTTCCCTGTTCTGGTTATGTCTTATACTGCTACACTGGGTCTTTACAGAACATTAAGGGAAAGGAGTACAGAGGCTGCCTCTGGGAGAAGGAAGGGAAGAAAAAGGTTAAGGGAAAACATGACTTTTTATTTGGGTTGTGGAACATGTGCAAGAGGACATGAGACAGGAGTGATAATATGTTGCCTCTTGGCAGTTAATGATGACATCTCCTGTTTTCTCACAGTCTAGGAGCTTGCTGTGAAGATGCCTGATTGACAACACTGTCATGTAGACAGTGGGTCCAGTTGATGGGCTTTCACTGATCAGCATGGCAGATTAGTTCAATGTTTGAGGCCTGCAGTGCCTGGGAGTCCTGGAACAATTAGGAGGCCTGATAAGCATAGGAGGTGTGGTTCACCTATGGCAAACACAAGAGGCCTAGTAAACTAGTCAGGACATGGCATTCATAGGAAGCCTTGTTATCATGAGAGGTATAATAACCATGTGAGGACTAGTATTCAGGTGTGACCTAGCAACTGTAGGAAGCATAATAAACATATGATGCCAAGGGAAGTGTAGTAAACATGTGAGGTCTAGTAACCATAGTAGACCTGGTATGAGAGGCCTGGTAAGTATAGGAAGTTTAGGAAACATGGGAAGCCTTCTCAGCCTGGGAGACCTAGAAAGCTTAGGAGGCCTGGCAAACATGGGAAGCATAGTTCACTAAGAGGCCTGGTAAAAGAGGCCTTGTAACTTTGTCAGGACCTGGCATTTGTGGGAAGCCTAATCATCATGAGAGGTAGAATAATCATGTGAGGCCTGGTAAACACATGAGGACTAGTGACCAGGTGAGGCCTAGCAACCATAGGAGGCATGATAAACATGCAAGGCCTAGTAACCAAGGAGGTCTGGTAAAGATGTGAGGATTAGTTAGCATCTGAGCTTAGTAACAATGGTAGACCTGGTAAGTATGAGAAACCTTATAAGCATGGGAGGCATGGTAAATTAGAGAGGCATGATAATTCCTAGTAAGCTTAGGAAGCCTGGTAACTATGAGAAACATGCCAAGCATTGGAAGGGCTAGTTATCATGGGAATCCTAGAACCTAAGGAAGACCTGGTATTCATATGGCAGGCTTCATACACATAGGTGGCCTGTATAGCATGAATACTAGTAAGCATGGGAGATCTGGTAAACATTGGAGACCTGAAAAATTTAGGAGGCCTGAAAAATATGAGAATCATGGAAAGTATGTGTAGGCCTGGAGTGGGGCAAGTAGACTGTGCCACCAGACTGGAGACCTGGTAAGGTTGAAACCAAATGAGGCCTGGTTAATCATGTGAGGCCTAGCAAACATAGGAGGCCTAGGAACTGTGGGAGGCTGATAAATATGGTAGGCATAGTAACCAAATGAGGCATAGTAATCATGGGAGGCCTGGTAAACATGTGAAGCCTAGAAACCAAGTGGGGCCTAGTGACCATGGTAGGCATGGTAAGTTTGAAAAGGCTGGTAATCATGAACAGCTTGGTAAACATGGGAGGCCTAGTAAATGTTGGAGGCCTGATAAGTGTGGGAGCCCTAGTAAGCCAGGGAGTCCTAGTAACCATCAGACCTGGTAAACATGGGAGTCCTGGTAAATTTGAAAGGCCTGCTAAACATGGATGGCCTACTAAACATAGGAGTCTAAGCAAGTATGGGAGACCTGTTAAATTGAGGCCTGTTAAACTTGTGAGGTTTGGTAAACATACAAGACTATAGAAGGACTTTCTCAGACCTGCAAGTGGTATATTGACATGGAGGCTTTTAATTATGTTGAAAACTTAGGTCTTTCACATAGGTGAATGAATATTTTGCTGAAGCAGACACAGGTGAGAGACTGTTTTCCTGAAGAGGACACAGGTAAAAGGATGTTTTGCTAAAGCAGATGCATGAAAGGATGTTTTCCTGAAGCAGACACAAGTAAAAGGATGTATTGCTATAGCAAACTTGTGAAAGGACACATGATGTTCAGGAAAAAAAAATATATATATATATATATATATATATGTATATATATATATATATATGACCCCACAGACAGTAGGAGATCGAGCATTGGTTTACTTTGCTCTGGCTCACTATTTTTCATTAATGACATGCATGTGTTTGTTCACCTTACAATGTGGTGACACCATAGAGAAAAACTCATCAAAGAACTTTTCATGAGGTTCTTATGGCTTCTTTCTGAATCAGGGGCCTCAGGCAAATTGGTAAGCCTTGCTGTTTCTTCTGTTTCTTCTTGCTGTTTCTTCTTTGAACTATGCTTGCTGGTTCATGTTTGCTGACTGCTGCTGATGATTCGTATTTAGTGTTCGCTACTCGACTAAACTGCTGATATACTAACAATGAAGATTGGACTCGCCCCCCTCCCCCAAAAAACTATTTCTGAACAGGTCTACTTTCCCCATGTCCTAATAACTTTTTCACTACCTCTGGTGGGTCATGGGCTAGAGGGGAGGTTGAACACCTATTAAAATAGTTTGAGAAAAAAAGAGGTTGAGAAGTACAACATACCTTCACACAATGTGAAGAATATTTTACCCCAACAAGAGACCTAGTGAGCATGGGAGACTTTGTAAACATGGAAAGGCTCATAAATATGGCAGACCTGATAAATTTTGGAGGCCTTGGAAGCCTGGAAACCATTAGAGATCTCGATAGTATATTAGGTTTAGAGAACACAAGAGTCTTGGGAAACTTGGGAGACATAGTAACCTAGTAAGGTCTAGTAACCATGGAATGGAAGATCTGGAATGCATGGCAAGTCTGGTTAAAATGGGAGGTCTCAGAAGTATGGAAGCCATTGGAAACATGGAAGTCTGATAAACATGTGAGGCCTAGGAACCATGGGAGGCCTGGTAAGCAAGTAAGATCTTGTAAGTATGGGAGGTCTGGTGAGCATGGGAAACCTGATAATTATGGAAAGCCTGGTAAGCAGCAGAGGCCTAGCAAGCATTGGAGTCCTGGTAAACATAGTGAAAGTATGGAAGCTTTATGTTAGTATTGTCGTCATATGATAGCTGCCATTTTACTAGGGCATGAACACCATTTAAATTCAAGCCAAAGACTTAGATGTGTTCTCTCTCTCTCTCTCTCTCTCTCTCTCTCTCTTTTCTTCAGCTTACTAATTCCAAACAAAATCCATGAGTTAGAAACATATTATTAAGAAGGCAACCTGTCATTGTTTCTCCTGTATAATCTTAAATGGCCCATCTGTTTGTGGGTTTCAATCTTGTGATGCTATCTTAGACACATTACTTGTGGTTTTCAGGCTTAAAATCTGCTTGCCCAAAAGAATCCAGGTTGCATTATCAACTCCCAAGTCTGCTGTGTCCCTAGCTAGTCAGTTGGCTGTTCAAATCAATAACATTACTCTGCTTAAGAAAACTTGGTGTGTCCTGGGGTTTGGATTTTTGCCAGACTCCACAACCCTTGGAAACCCTTTCAACAAAGGAAATTTGAAGTACTCTAAACTGTCAAGACATTTAAGTGGAACTCTCTCTCAAGTAAACACCCATGCCTTGGTTATGTACTTTTCCTTTTCCTAAGGGCAAGTCTCTCTGCCTTTCCCTTTGCCTCCCCCAACCACATTCATAAGAAAAACTTTGCCTTAATAAATTCAAACTCTGCTTCAACTGATTCGTCCTAAAATTCATCTCTACACATGTTCAAAAATCCCAACTTCTGCTGGGCAGAAGTCTCTGAAATGACCTCCTCTGGCTGCTATAGATGGCAGCACAGAGCTCTGTCTCCTGTTTCTGCTGCAAGTGATGCTTAATTTTTCTTTCTTTCTTTCTTTCTTTCTTTCTTTCTTTCTTTCTTTCTTTCTTTCTTTCTTTCTTTTTCTTTCACTATCTTTTAAAAATTAATTATTTTTTTATTTAGTTACGTCCAAAATACTGCCCTCCTCAGTTCTTCCCCCCCCTTTCCTTCACCTCTGAGAGGGTGCCCTCTCCAGCATTCCCCCTCCCTCTGGTATCAAATTACTTCAGGATTAGGTACATCCTCTTCCACTGAGGCCAGACAAGGCAGTCCTCTGCTATATATGTGCCAGGCCATCATACTAGCCTGCATATGTTTTTTGGCTGGTGGCTTAATCTCTGGGAGCTCTGAAGGGTCTGGGTTTGTTGATATTGTTGGTTATAATCACCTTCAGTTCCTTTGATCCTTTCCCCAACTCTTCCATAGGGATCCCCAACCTCAGTCCAATGGTTGGCTATCTCTACATTTGGCTCAATAAGCTGCTGATAGAGTTTCTTACAATCAGAGCAATGGCGGCGGGGGTGGGGGGGGGTGGACACCTGGTCCAGCAGAAGGGCTATCAGCAGTGGAACCAAGGTGACAGGGTCCAGGCAGGCCTTGTGCCCGCTACCACTGACTTTGCTGGCCAGCCAGGCTGCAAGTGGTGGTAGATTTACAGTGCTTTCACCACACAGAAGCCACATCAGAACTCTGCCTCCCACCAGGCAGTTACAAGAGTCTTTCTGCCATCTTGGATCTCAGGCGCCAGAGAAATCAGACAGTCTGAGGTACACAAATATAACCCAAGGCCAACATCGCAGGTAGGGGGGGGGTCTAAGCCCAACGGGCTGTTGGGGGGGGGGCATCGGTGTACAAACCCAGCCAGGAGGTTATTTGCGCAGCTATGGGACGCCAGAGAGTTCTAGCAGGCAAAGTCAGCTAAGAGTCATAGCCCGAGGCTAACATAGCAGGGGTCTAAGACTGACAGGCCTTGGACTGACCCCAGGCCCTCGGCTGCTCGGTGGGCCATCTGTGTGCCAACCCAGCCAGGAGGTTGTTAGCCTAGCAGACTCTCCCGGCACTTTCAGGGAGCGTGCACATGCTGCCATCTTGGCCACCTGACAGAACCAATTAACAGTCATAGCCTGAAGGGAACTTTGCTTGGGCCTTAGCCTGCCAGGCTTTTGCCTAGACTCAGGGCCTCAGCAGCTAGGCTAGCCTTGTGTGCACCAACCCGGGTGGGAGATCGGCTGCCCAGCAGAGTGACTAACACTCAGAAAAGGTCCCGCAGCAGCATAGACCATCAGCACTCACTGAAGGAGCAAACAGGCACACCCTGGTTCACACAGACAACCTGGGGCAAGGCATTCTAGGGCTGCAAGGACAACCAAGAGGAGGGCAGCGCATTAGCCATCGGTGACAGGGGAAACCCAGTCATCCAGTGTTGCAGAAATAGCCATATAGCCTCAAAGGAGGCACAAATACCAGCCAGAGACAAGACCAACTAACGCCAGAAATAACAAGATGGCAAAGGGCAAACACAGGAATGCTACTAACAGAAACGTAGGCAATATAGCAGCGTCTGAACCAAACTCTCCAACATCAGCAAGTCCTGATTACACAAACACACTAGAAAAACAAGATTTGGATTTAAAATCTCTGTTCATGATGCTGCTAGAAGAACACAAAAAGGGCATAAATGAATCTCTTAAAGAAATACAGGGGAACATGAATAAGCTAGAAACCCATATAATGGAAACACAAAAATCACTTAAAGAAATTCAGGAGAATAAGGCTCAAGAGATAGAAGCCAATAAAGAAGAAACACACACACACAAAAAAAACTTAAAGAAATGCAGGAGAAAGTGAGTCAAACAGCAGAAGTCATGAAAGAGGAAACACAAAAATCTCTTAAAGAACTACAGGAAAACACAAACAAGCAAATGAAGGAGCTAAGCAAAACCATCCAGGATCTAAAATCAGAAGTAGAAACAACTAAGAAATCACAAAGGGAGACAACTTTGGAGATAGAAAACCTTGGGAAGAAATCAGGGGCCATAGATGCAAATATCAACAACAGAATGCAAGAGATGGAAGAAAGAATCTCAGATGCCAAAGATACCATAGAAACCATTGACTCAACAGTCAAAGAAAATGCAAAATGCAAAAAGCTTGTAATCCAGAACATCCAGGAAATCCAGGACACAATGAGAAGACCAAACCTAAGGATTATAGGTATAGAAGAGAGTGAAGATTTACAACTTAAAGGGCCAGCAAATATCTTCAACGAAATTATGGAAGAAAACTTTCCCAACTTAAAGAGAGAGATGCCCATGAATATACAAGAAGCCTACAGAACTCCAAACAGACTGGACCTGAGCAGAAATACCTCTCGTCACATAATAATCAAAACCCCAAATGTACTAAATAAAGAAAGAATATTAAAGGCAGCAAGAGAAAAATGCCAAGTAACATATAAAGGAAGACCCATCAGAATCACACCAGACTTTTTACCAGAGACCGTGAAAGCTAGAAGATCCTGGGCAGATCTCATGCAGACTCTAAGGGAACACAAATGTCAACCAAGACTACTATACCCAGCAAAACTCTCAATCACAATAGATGGAGAAATCAAGATATTCCATGACGAAACCAAATTTACACAATATCTTTCTACAAACCCAGCTCTACAAAGAATAATAGGAGGAAAACTCTAATACAAGGAGGGAAACGACACCCTGGAAAAAGCAAGATAGTTACCTTCTTTCATCAAACCCAAAAGAAAATAACCACTCAAATATAAAAATGACAGGAAGTAATAATCACTATTCCTTAATATTTCTTAACGTCAATAGAATCAACTCCCCAATAAAAAGACATAGACTAACAGACTGGGTAAGGAAACAGGACCCTATATTTTGCTGCATACAGGAAACACATCTCAATGTCAAAGACAAAAACTACCTTAGAAGAAAAGGCTGGAAGACAATTTTAAAAGCCAATGGTCTCGGGAAACAAGCCGGAGTATCCATTCTAATATCAGATAGAATTGACTTTCAACCTAAAGTCATCGAAAAAGATACAGAAGGACACTTCTTGCTAGTCAAAGGAAAAATCCACCTAGAAGAACTTTCAATTCTGAACATCTATACGCCAAATGCAAGGGCACCCTCATTCATAAAAGAAACTTTACTAAAGCTCAAAGCACACATTTCACCTAACACAATAATTGTGGGTGACTTCAACACTCCACTCTCCTCAATGGACCGATCAGGAAAAGAGAAACTAAACAGGGACACAATAAAACTAATTGAAGCTTTGGACCAATTGGATTTGACTGATATTTATAGAACATTTCACCCTAAAACAAAAGAATATACCTTTTTCTCAGCACCTCATGGTACCTTCTCCAAAATCGACCATATAATTGGTCACAAGACAGTCCTCAACCAGGATAAAAAAAAAATAGAACTAATCCCATGCCTCCTATCAGATCACTATGGAGTAAGAGTGGTTTTCAATAGCAACAAAAACAGCAGAAAGCCCACATACACATGGAGGTTGAACAATAATCTACTCAACGACACCTTGGCCAAAGAAGAAATAAAGAAAGAAATCAGAGACTTTTTAGAATTTAATGAAAATGAAGATACAACATACACAAATCTTTGGGACACAATGAAAGCAGTGCTAAGAGGAAAACTCATAGCCCTGAGTGCCTCCAAAAAGAAAATGGAGAGAGCATACACTAGCAGCTTAATGACACACCTGAAAGCCCTGGAACAAAAAGAAGCCAATTCACCCAGGAGGAGTAGAAGACAGGAAATCATCAAACTCAGGGCTGAAATCAGTCAAGTAGAAGCAAAGAGAACCATACAAAGAATCAACAAATCCAGAAGCTGTTTTTTTTTTTTTTTTTTTTGAGAAAATCAACAAGATAGATAGACCCTTAGCCAGACTGACCAAAGGGCAGAGAGAAAGTATGCAAATTAACAAAATTAGAAATGAAAACTGGGATATAACAACAGAAACTGAGGAAGTTCAAAAAATCATCAGATCCTACTACTCAACACAACTGGAGAATCTGGAGGAAATGGACAATTTCCTAGATAGATACCAATTACCAAAATTAAATCAGGACCAAATAGATCATCTAAACAGTCCCATAACCCCTAAAGAAATAGAAGTGGTCATAGAAAGACTTCCAACCAAAAAAAGCACAGGACCAGATGGCTTCAGTGCAGAATTCTATCAGACCTTCAAAGAAGACCTAACACCAATACTCTTCAAACTATGCCACAAAATAGAAACAGAAAGAACATTACCCCATTCCTTCTATGAAGCCACAATTACGCTGATAGCAAAGCCACACAAAGAGCCAACAAAGAAAGAGAACTTCAGACCAATTTCCCTTATGAACATCGATGTAAAAATACTCAATAAAATTCTTGCCAACCGAATCCAAGAACACGTAAAAACGATCATCCACCATGATCAAGTAGGCTTTATTCCAGGGATGCAGGGTTGGTTCAATATACAGAAATCCATCGATGCAATCCACTACATAAACAAACTCAAAGAAAAAACCACATGGTCACTTCATTGGATGCTGAAAAAGCATTTGACAAAATTCAGCATCCTTTCATGCTTAAAGTCTTGGAAAGAACAGGAATTCAAGGCCCATACCTAAACATAGCAAAAGCAATATACAGCAAACTGGTAGCCAGCATCAAACTAAATGGAGAGAAACTTGAAGCAATCCCATTGAAATCAGGGACTAGACAAAGCTGCCCACTTTCTCCTTATCTTTTCAATACTGTACTTGAGGTACTAGCTCGGGCAATTCGACAACATAAGGAGGTCAAAGGGATACAAATTGGAAAGGAAGAAGTCAAACTATCATTATTTGCAGATGACATGATAGTCTACCTATGTGACCCAAAAAACTCCACTCGAGAACTTCTACAGCTGATAAACAACTTCAGCAAAGTGGCAAGTTATAAAATCAACTCAAGAAAATCAGTAGCCTTCCTATACTCAAAGGATAAGCAGTCTGAGAAAGAAATTAGGGAAATGACCCCCTTCACAATAGCCACAAACAGTATAAAGTATCTTGGGGTGACTCTTACCAAACATGTGAAAGATCTGTATGACAAGAACTTCAAGACTCTGAAGAAGGAAATGGAAGAAGACCTCAAAAAATGGAAAAACCGCCCATGCTCATGGATCGGCAGGATTAATATAGTTAAAATGGCCATTTTGCCAAAAGCAATATACAGATTCAACGCAATACCCATCAAAATCCCAACTCAATTCTTCATAGAGTTAGAAAGAGCAATTGTCAAATTCATCTGGAATAACAAAAAACCTGGATAGCTAAAAATATTCTCAAGAACAAAAAGAAAGTCTGCGGGAATCAGTATCCCTGACCTCAAGCAATATTACTGAGCAATAGTGTTAAAAAACTGCATGGTATTGGTACAGTGACAGGCAGGCGGATCAATGGAACAGGATTGAAGATACAGAAATGAACCCACACACCTATGGCCGCTTGGTCCTCAACAAAGGGCCTGAAAACATCCAATGGAAAAAAAGATAGCCTTTTCAACAAATGGTGCTGATTCAACTGGAGGTCAGCATGCAGAAGAATGCAAATTGATCCATCCTTGTCTCCTTGTACTAAGCTCAACTCCAAATGGATCAAGGACCTCCACATAAAGTCAGACACTCTGAAGCTAATAGAAAAGAAACTGGGGAAGACCCTTGAGGACATCGGTATAGGGGGAAAGTTCCCTAACAGAACACCAATAGCTTATGCTCTAAGATCAAGAATTGACAAATGGGACCTCATAAAATTACAAAGTTTCTGTAAAGCAAAGGACACCATCAAAAGGACAAATCGTCAACCAACAAATTGGGAAAAGATCTTCACCAACCCTACATCAGATAGAGGGCTAATATCCAATATATACAAAGAACTCAGGAAGTTAGACCCCAGAAAACCAAATAACCCTATTAAAAATGGGGTACAGAGTTATACAAAAATTCTCACCTGAAGAACTTTGGACGGCTGAGAAACATCTTAAAAAATGCTCAACTTCACTAGTCATCAGGGAAATGCAAATCAAAACAACCCTGAGATTTTACCTTACAGCAGTCAGAATGGCTAAGATTAAAAACTTAGGAGACAGCAGGTGTTGGCGAGGATGTGGAGAAAAGAAACACTCCTCCACTGCTGGTGGGGTTGCAAATTGGTACAACCACTCTGGAAATCAGTCTGGCGGTTCCTCCGAAAACTGGGCACCTCACTTCCAGAAGATCCTGCTATAGCACTCCTGGGCATATACCCAAAAGATTCCCCAGCATGTAATAAGGATACATGTTCTACTATGCTCATAGCAGCCCTATTTATAATTGCCAGAAGCTGGAAAGAACCCAGGTATCCCTCAACAGAAGAATGGATGCAAAAAATGTGGTATATCTACACAATGGAGTACTATTCAGCCATTAGAAACAATGAATTCATGAAATTCTTAGGCAAATGAATGGAGCTAGAGAACATCATACTAAGTGAGGTAACCCAGTCTCAAAAGATCAATCATGGTATGCACTCACTAATAAGTGGATATTAACCTGGAAAACTGGAATACCCAAAACATAATCCACACATCAAATGAGGTACAAGAAGAACAGAGGACTGGCCCCTGGTTCTGGAAAGACTCAGTGTAGCAGTATAAGGCAAAACCAGAACAAGGAAGTGGGAAGGGGTGAGTGGGAGAACAGGGGGAGGGAAGGGGGCATATGTGACTTTCGGGGAGTGGGGGGCCAGAAAGGGGAAATCATTTGAAATGTAAATAAAAAATATCTAATAATATATATATATATATATATATATATATATATATATATATATATATATATATATATAAAGAGTTTCTTACAGGACATCTATGCTAGGCTCCTGTCTGCAAGCACAACATAGCATCAGTAATAGTGTCAGAAAATGGTGCCTGCACATGGCATGGATGCCAAGTCACTGGATGTCCTTTCCTTCAGCCTCTGCTCCATTTTTGCCCCTGTATTTCCTTTAGACAGGAAACTTCAGAATTTTCAACCCAAAATTTTTCTGAAGAGGTCAGCTCAGAGACATTAGAAAATTCCAACAGACCACCTCCTTTCCCAGAAGGGAGAGGGCATTGGAGCACATAGGCACCCATCCCCTCAAGGAAGAGAGAGATCATGAAGCATGTAGGCACCCCTCCCCTACGGAAGGCTCTTTACATTCCTCAGAAAGTCCACAGGGGAGACTGACCTGGTGGCCACCCAAAGATAAGGGAAGTACTTGCTACATTTCCTAAGGACCAATCAGTTTAAAAGTCACACTGTTCTGCCAATCATATTGTACCTATTGGCTGATGCTGTATTCTATCCCTGGAAACTGTATAAAATCAGCTGCCCGGGGGTCACCTCCTCTCCTTCTGGTACAGGATAACCCCAGTGCACTAGAACAATAAATTCCTCTTGCTTTTGCATTGATCCCCGGCTCAGAGTGGAGTAGTTCATTCCAGGACTGGGTGTCCCCAGTAGCTAAGGCTTATCAGAGTCTTACAATTCCCATTTAAATGAGATGCTTGAATTTTCATGGGTTTAGCTGCACCTTGTTTCAAGAATTAAAGAGATGATATGCCAATGTGGAAAGAATAAGTGCAAAGCAGTTAAGCTCCATGCCATACTGTTTACCTCAGCTTCCTGAGCATTTCTTTTTTTCAGAGATTATCTATTCAGGCAAAATTGGATCATTATCCAAATTGTTAGATAGCTACATGTATATTAGTAGCATTGGAAGATATGAGAATGGGTCCCTGCACTATGATCCTCTTTGGACCCCAACTTCCATTTTCCTAGTAATACTAGGGAATATTCCCTCATAATAATAGAAAGGCTAGCAAGCTTTTCCACTTGTGGTCAAAAGAATAGAATGCCCCTGGACCAAGGTAGAAATATGTCATTCTAATATGTTCCAAAGATGAGAACATTACAGACTATTGTCTCCTCTCTTAAGAATTAAGCCAACTATGCCTATCAGTCATCTTGCCAGGAGTCCATTCTCTCCCAGAGGAAAGCTGATTCACCCAAAGATATATTAAGGAAAGATATATTAAGGATAAGGGAGGAATAATTATCTTCTTAAAGAGAATATACTCGGTCACCTTTCCTGAAAACCATGTAGTCATTGACAGAGCACCTACAATGTACACACATGCCCACTTTCTTTGGTTAGTTGGAAATGTAGAACATTTCCTTTCACTTCTTTCTATCCCTCTCCTTTTTTTCAAGCACTGGCAAAAGCTTGAGTGTGCTTTGCCTGATAGTCTGGAACTTCTTAGACTCTCTTTGAAGTACCTTGCTCCCCTGTTTACACTTGTATTTCATGTAAGCAGTTTGCTAACCTCAATTGCTGAGCTTGCCTGCATTCTTGGATCAAAACTCAAAAGGAACAATGTTCTCTCTTCCTTTTCTACATATCCTTCCTCCTAGGAGCTATGAAGCTTGCCTATTTTTCTTCCGTTGAAACTCCAGTAAAATTTCCCTTGAACTTCCTTCTTGGTTTGTTGTTAAGTTCTTTTCCTAATGAGACTAAGAATGCCAAAGAGGAAACCCCAATCTTTCTGGAAATAAAACCACACAAGAGAACTTAAAGTTGAGCCAATTTGAAGCAGAATTGGAGTTTATTAAAAAATGAAAGAAAAATGGCAGTAAATGTATGCTTACCGCTTTTCCAGAGGAAGGGAGTTGATTTTCAGTGTCCACATCAGACATCTAATAACCACCTGTAACTCCAGCTTCAGGTGATTAGAGTCCATATTCTGGTCTCCACAGGCACCCAAACACAGGTAGACAAATGAGCACACCTGGACATAGAAATAAATAATAAAACAACCCATTTTAAAAAGAAGGAAGTAATGAAGGAAGGCCCTTAGAGGAAAAGGTGAGGAATATCCAAAAACCTGGGTGTGGTCTTTCCAAAGTCTTAGCATTAGACATTTATACCACTTGTTTTCTCTTGTTACATCTCAACAGGTGGCTAATTTTATCTTCCTTTTATCCCTCCTCAATAAATGAGTTTAGAGTGCTATAGAGATAGAAAGTCTTGGAGTATTGAAGGTGAACATTGCCATCCCCTTGAATTTATACCCTACCTTCCATGGTAATACAAGGAAGGTATACCCTCTACCACTCCACATGATGTAAATTTTCATATGATGAAAAGGTGGAGGAATCTTCATTTTGTTGAAGGCTAGTAAAATATATATATATACTACTTCACAGTTTTAAAACAGACTGTAAGTTCTACCTCTGGCCATGGGTGGGACCCGCCATTCCAAGCTACCCAGAATATTTTATATTTCCTTCTCCTCCTTTTAAGTGGTAATCCAGCTTGGTCTGTGGTTCACATAGTCAGGAGTCCATCTCTTCGCCTTCCCACGAGAGGAAATCACCAGAGGAAACCACACATGTCAAAGTAATAGGAAGACTATATACGCCCTTATTGAGATAACATCCTAGTTCTTCATGGCATCCCCTCTCATGGCAGCCACATGCGGTCCTTCCAGCATATAGCACTGCAGAGTCCACCACCTTTTTGGTGTTACAGAAAAGTCTTAACTTTTCCTTTTTTTTTTTCATTTTCATTGATTATTATCCTTTATTGTGTTGTATACTGTGATAATTATTCTTCACAATTGAGATCTGTCACAAACTTTAGGTAAGATAATTGACTTTTCTTTGTAATTTTAATTTTATCATCTGAACACAGACCTACCAAAAAACTATAAATTGAGAGAAACTCACATTTCAAAGAAAATAGAGCTCCTAAGATTTGGAAATCACAAAGAACTGGTAAATTGAAGGGTTTCAAGTATTTGCTGTCAAAACTCACCCCACTTTTCAAAAAAAAAAACAATATTTGAAAATTTTACACTATCTCTTCTATTAGATTCAGTGTATCATATTTAATGTTGAGGTCCTTGATCCACTTGGACTTGAGCTTTGAGCAAGATGACAAATTTGGGTCTATTTTCATTTTTCTACATAAAGACAGCCAATTAGACTAGTACTATTTGTTGAAGATGCTTTCTTATTTCCATTGTATATGTTTGGCTTCTTTGTCAAGGATCAAGTGTCCGTAAGTGTGTGGTTTTATTTCTGGGTCTTCAACTCTATTTGGATGCTGGCTGAATGTGAAAGCATGTTAATCCTGGCACTCTAGGCTTTTTAAGACTTTTTCTGAAGTTCCTGATCCTATACTGACAGATGACTACATGCTGGTCTGCATTACAAAAGCTATATTGTACTCTCTTCCACACCCTCTGAGTGTAGCTGCCAAGATTTACAGTTTGCCTGCCCAATTAGCTTACCTTTTTTGAAATTTTGTCTCAAACACTGCCTTCCTTCTGAGTCCGTCTTAAAATTCTTTATCAAAGAGAATTAAGAACTCAAAAGAATACCTTGGATCTGCCATAACAAAAACATTAGTATAGGTTTCTGCCTAGAAGTATGTCATACATCTTTTCAGTGCTTTAAGTTTCTTTAGCTAATGAATTTTCTACTCTAGATTGGTGGGTGACTCCTCTATGTAGGCCCAGTATTTCCATAATATGAGTATGTTGCAGGATTTTCCATGTCCAACCATATTAGGGCAGTGGAAGGCCTGTGATTGGACAGGAAAAGGGAGGCGGAGCTAGGAGTTGGGGGGATAGAGGTCTCAGGAGGAGGAGGGGGAAGAACCAAGATGGCTTCAGACATGGACCTATGTGGCATTTACTAGCCCCAAATAGCTAAGTTTTTATAAGGTTAGAAGTATTGGGCTAAGGCTTTTTATCATTATCAATTGGCTCTTAAATTACTGTACTGGCATCTTGTAAATTGTAATATTATTTATACATAAATCTGAAAAATTAATTAAGCTTTAAGAGTTTTGATTTACTTGGTTACTGGAATGTGGGTCCATTGATTAAAGGGGCTTATGGCAGAGAGGAAACCCAGCTGAGATGCTGTGGGAGCTCTCTAGGAGAGAACAGCTCAATGTGAAAACACAGTGAGCAGGACCCCACCAGGACATGGTGTTGTGGTCTGCCAGGGCCGGAGAGATGGTGGGATCTTTTTAATATTTCCCAAAACATGAGTTATGCTTACTCTTTCAGGAGTTAGCATTATTCTTTCTTTCCCAGTAGATCTATGTAATACAATTTCATCCCAGCCTCTTTGACATTAGAAATGTGAAGACAAAATCAGTAGAGGAGACAGTTTATTCAATCTGGAAAGAAGAATATAGGTAACCACTCTGTCTCAAACACACCATTTTCTAGTGAGGCCAAATTCTCAGGCCTTTTTTGTGGGAGAATGAATGTAAAATGCCTGGTTATGCATGTGCAAAGTAGAATTCTAGGGCTCAGGCCCAATGCATGACCCATTTGAAAGTTTACAAGGCTGAAACTTCCCATATAATTTTTCGTTATGGTTACATTCAATCAGGAAGCTAGCATTGCCACTTTTGCAAGTCAATTAGAATTTAGAACATCAGGTGAAGAGATGGTTTTTACAAGATTCGAGAAAGCAAAGGAGGTGATAGCAAGCCTCTTTAAAATTCACTATGTTGTATTTAAAAAAATACATTTTTCCTTCTGACAAAGCAAATTTAGATGGTTTTCACACTTCTCATATAAGCTCTAATGATTATTATAAGTTATATGAATTAAAATATATAATTAATCTGATGATTAATATAAGTTTCTGTATTCTTTGTTCTGTTATACCACTTGGGATGGAATCCAGGGCCATTAACATTCTAAGCAAGCACTCCACAACTGAGTCACCACCTCAGCCACTCAGTATTTCTCTGTATAACAATTTAGGGACAGTCTAAAACTAGTGTCAGAGATACTGAAAAAAATTCAGGCACTTCCTAGAGCATAGCACTTTTGAAAATAACACTTCCTCAAAGCTAAGGGGATCTCCCTAAGTCAACAAGGATGAAGTCCCATCTTTCCAAATGCCTATAAAGAATTAAGTATACTATTCAACAATACAAGGACACTGAATGTATTGCAATGAACGGAATACAGAGGAAGGAATGCAGAGCAATGAACAGGGACTTGGAAATCCTTACACAAAGGTTGCAACAAATTAGCATATGAAAGAAAC
Organism: Apodemus sylvaticus; assembly: GCF_947179515.1. Lineage (NCBI taxonomy): Eukaryota > Metazoa > Chordata > Mammalia > Rodentia > Muridae > Apodemus > Apodemus sylvaticus. The sequence continues at coordinate 14,048,780 of NC_067495.1, read as the reverse complement.
CAAGGTTATTGAGAAGACTTCCAGGGGTCCACTTGAGATTTAATAATAAAGATGTGGAGACATTTTTATAGTATAAAGGCTGTTAGCCTATTTGCAGGGAAGTCCCTTAGCCACCCAACTAGAAGCCACCCAAAATACCCACCCTTTTCCTATTGTGCTTCTGTCCTCTCCGCCTCAGTTCCAGCCATCAGCCCTTTATCAAAAGCCACACTCTGTTCTCACACAAAAACGCTATTAGCATAGTAGGAGAGGTTCCATACCCTTCTTATTCTGAAGCAATATGCAGCAGGACTATGCCCGGTCAATCTCTTAGTGTTGCCTTTTGGCCAGATTGAGGGCTACATGACTTCCCCCATGGCAGCTTGCTTTAAAACATGATAATCTCAGAAAATCATCTTTTAGGGCAGGTGAGGAAGCAACAAGCATAGAAAGCAGGTCTTGTGGGCTATCGGAAAGACAACATAAATCCTGCCAGCACCTGGAACTGCCAGCGCAGCAATTAACAATTGAGAATACTGGGACACACCTTCATTGCCAGTTAATACAATATGCATGGGGCTAGGTTACCCCAACAGTGGCTAGATAAGAAGCTTGGGACCCCTTCATATTCTCTCATCCCACTAAAGTAACCTGAGCAAGTAGTAGAAAGACTAGACTTTGGTTTCAGACAGAGTCACATATTTTACATATCAAAGCAGACCCGGCCTCCAGGTTCTCCCAGCATCTCTCAGTCCCTACCTGGCATACCCTGCCCCCAACCCTGAACTTTCCAGCCCAGAGGCTGGGCACCTCTTCCCCCAGCAGTTCCTATTTAATCCAGATATTTTGGTCTCTCGCTGTCTCTCTTCTCTCTCTGTCTGCTTCCCCTCGTTTTTTTCTTACCTCTCGCCGCCCCATGGTGACTTCTATGGCCTCAGTCCTTGGGGCCAGTGAACTCACCTGAGAGCGGCTTCCCAATCAACCTGCATTTAATATAATCTAATCTGGTTTCAATTGGCTCATTTCACCCTCGAAAAAATAACCCATCTAATGCTGCTGAAAATGGGAGGAGCTGAGTCCCCAGCTCAGTGGCTTGGGTCTTTCCTGGCCACACTGGTACTGTTCCTTTCCCTCTGTCCTCCACTGGAAATATCATATTTTTTTTTTTTGGACTCTGTGAGTACCCATCCTGAAATACTGCCTCTCTGGGTCCAGGACCCTCCAGGCTTCCTCTGCCAAATTGAGTCGTGACTGTTTCCAAACAAAGATCAGGTCTTTGTGTTAGGGGAACCTTTACTACAAAGGCATTGGATCTGAGGTTACCACCACTGTATAAACCATTTGACCCCAGACTATCAAATGGAACATTTCCATATTCTCAGGACCTCTTGCAAAGTCTGGTCTCAGGACCTCTTGCAAATACATGCCATGGTATCTAAAACAAAAAATTACCCAAATTGGTCTGAACTTCCTGCTGTGTTTTATAAAAAGAAGGGAGAGCCAGGATATGTTTTGTAGAGCCAGGTATGGTGAGGTGGGAGGGGTACCCCCATGCTGAGGCCTCCCATTCCCCCTGAGGTACCAGCCTTAAGATGGGTAGAGTGCAGAATAGAGTTTATTTAGGGCATTGGAAGGGGAGATGAGAAGGGAGGAGAGGCAATGAAAAGCAGAGAGAGAGAGAGAGAGAGAGAGAGAGAGAGAGAGAGAGAGAAGAGAAGAGAAGAGAAGAGAAGGGAAGGGAAGGGAAGGGAAGGGAAGGGAAGGGAAGGGAAGGGAAGGGAAGGGAAGGGAAGGGAAGGGAAGGGAAGGGAAGGGAAGGAAAGGGAAGGAAAGGGAAGGGAAGAGGCCATGAGGCCATCCAGGAACACATGAAGAGATAGCAGGAGGGAGAAGGGGAGAGAAGGAGAAAGGGTTAAGGAGTCAGGGAGAGTAAGAGGGTAAGAATGGGAAGAAGGGCCAAACAATTCCTTTTATAGTAAGCCAGGCCTACCTGACTATTGCCAGGTAACTGCTGGGCAAACTTTGGTTTAATTAAAACAGAAGAAACTAAAAAGAGGCAATGGTGAAGGAGTAGGGTTGCGGTGATCTTTTTCTACTTCCTGTTGAGTTTGAGGGCGTATGTCTCTGGGAAACTTAAGAAAATGGGGTGGAGATGTTGGTCCAGTCTTAGGAGAGTTGACTATTCCTTGCTCTTCAGGGTCTATGGAAACATATGTGGGTAGAAGGAGCAGGTCCAGTAGAAGTGTCTGTGAGAGTAGATTGGACCATCTGTGGATTGCTTCTCTAGAGCTGTCCTGGATGTAGATTTTGAGTAAATGCCTAGACATGACAAGATGCCGAGACACACATATATACATTAGAGGTAGAGAATAAAGTTAGGTACATTTGAGCGGAAAAAGATTTCTTGGGTGTACATTTGAAACCCTTAGGTCCTGGTGGTTGGGGTAAAGGGAGTCCCAATCCCAGGGAACATAAAAGTAATTGCACCCTCTTGAGTATGTAGCAAGTGGGAACTTCAGCCTAAGTTCATTGGTAGGTATACTTCCAGATGGAGTCTGTTTGGGCAATGAGAGGTAGACTGAATCTGTTTCTTGGAGATTATAAGTTTACAAAAGAGATAAACTTGTTAACAATATAAACAGTCTTTAAGATGAGCTGAGGGAAGACAAACACCTTTCATGGATCAGAAGGAGCAAGAAGACTTTTTCTTCTGTTGAGGAGATTGAATATGTATAAATTTAGCATAATGAGAAACATTTTTAAGTTTCCATTTAAAAGACAATTAAAGGAAACTCAAAACCTTGACATTGTGAATATGATAGTTGATCATATAGATTTAGTATGAGAAACACCTTAAGTCTATAACTAAAGGAAACTTATACTTGTAACTATGATAGCTAATAGTATATTTAGCATTAGAAATACTTAAAGTCTATAGTTAAAGGGCAATCAAAGGAAGCTTATATTTGTAGCTATCAAGATGAAGTTAGCTTAGCTGTAAATGTATTCAGAAATCTAGGAAGAACAAATTATAATCAGATGTCATGTGTTAATTAAAATGACTGAGGTTAGTCTACAATCTACTACCTAAACAGTTCTCTCAGGCCCTGTGGTCTCCATGGCAACTTGGGCAGAGTCAGATTGTCCATTAGACCCAGAAGATGAGAAGCTTTTTCATGTAGAGTAGGAATGTGGGAGAAATTGTAGTGCCAGAAAAATGTTAGCAACCCCCCCCAAAAAAAAACAACAACAACAACAACAACAAAACAGACGGGAGCTGATCTGATGCAACTCACAGCAGGGTCTTTATTCTGTTTGAGCTAGCTCAGCTCCACCCCCAACCTCTAATGCACCACCTTCAGGCAGGATGTTTTTGGTGGTGATGGAGGAGCCTTGAATATATATTGGGGCAAGGCTTTGTAGTAGGCAGCAAGCAGAGGGTAAGTGTGCAAGCATCTAATTGGAAAGCTACTCTGGCCTTTAACATAATTGGCTGATGCTGGGAGTCATATCATAAACTTAATTTCTGCTCTCCTCTGCATTGATGGTCATTGATGTAACCTGGGGTGCAGGTTTTTTTGGGGAATAACCTGGAGTTGCTGGTCTTGTTGGGGGAATAACCTGGAGATGATGGTCTTGTTGGGGTGTAACCTGGAGACTGGACCTAGGCTCTGGTTTTGTTGGGGGTCAACTTAGAAGCTAATGCTATTTTCCAGCCTGATAGTTTACCTGAGTTCAGACTTAGGTCAGGTTCTGTAAAATGGAGTCTGAACTTAAAAAAGATTTGTCCTCTCAAAATGATTGACCTTGTCTCTGGCAATATGAGACATTTAACTTTCTGGGTATCTTCTGTTTGTCTATAGTTTAGGCCAAGCCCTGGTAGTGGACAAGGAAATGGAACAGCATTTCTCAGGTTATCATGTCACAATCCAGGCAGACTTGTCTCTGTGTGCACATCCTTCCGAAGACTTTGAGGGTAACCACTGTTAGGTTTGGGGAATTTCTGTCTGTCGTAATAAGCGTAAACATTTAGCAGATTTCTGCCAAGATTGAGAACTAGTATGTATTGAGCATATCTGAGTTACACTATCTGTGTTTGTTTTGAAAGGGTTAACTCAGGAACTTTGACAAGGTCATGGAACACCTGTCCCTTGCAGAAGGGCAAGTGTTCCCCCTCCCAGAAGAGAGAGGCTAAATTACCTTCCTCAGACCACAGGGAGGTCCCCCTATGGCTAGGAAAGGCTCAGAGTCTGTTGGCCACCTACCTCACCCCCTAACAACCAATTAGTTTAAAGGTAACATTTGAGCATTTGGGATGAGAGGTGGCACCTGGAATTGAGCTTTTTCTGCCAGCAACTCCATTCTAACACAGCATGCCACACACACCATCGGGTCAGGTTGGGCAGGGAGTGAAAGAACAAGGTGGAAAGCAGAAAGCAGAGGCTATCTGCAGCAGGACAGTGACAGAGTCACAGGGCTAGGGACTGGGGAGCAGAGAGCAAAGAACTAAAGCAGTGAGAGAACAAGGGAGAGGGGAAAAGCCTAAATAGAAATCTTTCTGTCTTCAGATCATTGGCAAGAGACGTATAAAGGATTCTTTGTTTGTTTTGTTTTTTTGCTTTGTGTGTGTGTGTGTGTGTGTGTGTTTTTTTTTTTTTTGCACTGTTAAACAGCCATGTAGAATTATTGCTTTGTGGATAACAGGGCCAAATTTGGCCTGTCAATTTGGAAGTCTTTAAGAGTAGGAAGCATCCCAGTGGGTGTTGGCAATGACATACGCTTTCTGAGCAAGAGTGAAAGTTATTAATTACCCCTACCAGTGTCCTGAGGAGAAATTAATAGCTAGAAGATGGAGGCAGCCAAGCTAAGTCACCAAGTTGTCACAAGATGAGTGGGGGCTGAGCTCTGAACCAGCATCCTGAGTGATGGTGGGAGAGGCCTGGGATTTCACAGTAGCAAGAATTGGACCATCTCAGAGGAGAGGGAAAACATCTCACCCAAGGGAAAATGTCCTAGAATGAGGATTCAGTGAGAAGACAAGTCCATGTGACTGTGTCCATCCTCAAGGAAACCATAGGGTGGATGGGTGCTCAACAGCCCTCCCTTGGTATCAAGGGTGTTTATACACTGACCAGTGTGTGTGTGTGGGGGGGGGGAGCTTTCCAATTCACTGGTATTTGGATGGATAGTTCTATTAAGTTGGAATTTCATGTGGTGGTGGTAGATGTGAACCTTCAAGTTTCTAAATCCAGGTCGTACAGCACCAACGTGTTTTATAAAAAGAAGGGAGAGCCAGGTATGATGAGGTAGGAGGGGTGCCTCAGCAGGCCCATGCGGAGTCATCCCTTCCCCCTGAGGTACCAGCATAAGATCAGTATAGGTAAACTCAAATAGAGTTTATTTGAGGCATGGGAAGCAGAGATGAGAAGGAAGTGGAAGGAGAGAGAGAGAGAGAGAGAGAGAGAGAGAGAGAGAGAGAGAGAGAGAGAGAGAGAGAGAGAGAGAGAGAAGGGGGAAAGGAGAGAGAAAGAAAGAGGCTGGCCAGAAACATGTGGAAAGAGAGGGAGGAGGGGAAGGAGAGAGAGGAAGAAAGGGGTAGGGAGTCAGGGAAAGTAAGAGCATGAGAGGGAGGAGGGGCGAAACATCCCCTCTTACAGTAAGCCAGGCCTGCCTCCTAACTGCCTGACAGAGCCTAGAAGAAATGGTAACACTCTCTATATCCAATTTTTTTGGAAACTGAGCTCTTGCCCTGCCCCTCCTCCACCACAAGCAGCTTCAGTGGTTGCTTCAACACTGTCTAATAGGGCTCCAGATGTTGCCTAGCCTCACCCCACCCCCACCTCCTTCCAGTCCATGGATGGCTGCAGCAGCAGCAGTGGTGATTTCAATGGTGATGGTGAACAACCAGCCTACTCAATTTAAATATCCCACTGTGCTGGTGGAAAGTATACACACTGGGCAAATAGTATATGACTGGCTGCTATCTTCACTTTGGGAATAAGTGAGTAGAGTCATGGTTTCACTGCTTCTTGGGTTAAGGGCAGTCACATGATAGCAGCCATCTTTGTTATGGTAAAATTATACATCCATCAAATCGCCATGAATTCTTGCTTAAAAATAATGTATATTTACTAATCAAGAAATATGTTTTTGCTTTTCACTCCAGTGATTGTGCAAGGAAGGTATGGCCAGGGGCACAGGGAACACAGGAGTGGCAGAGCAGCTGAGACAGGGTACTTCTGGGCTCCATCTGCACCCAGGAGCTGGACTGAGCCATAGCCTTCTGTGCCAGGGAGAGCTGGTCTCCCAGGGGTGCTGAGACAGGCCTGCAGGCCCACAGGAGGGACAAGCTCCAGCCTGAGCAGCAGGACCAATGAACACCAGATATAACCAGATGACAAAAGGCAAATGCAAGAATATTGACAACAGAAACCAAGGCAAAATAGCACCATCCAAACCCAGTTCTCCCACAACAAGTCCTGGATACCCCACATACCAGAAAAGCAAGATTTGGATTTAAAATCATACCTCATGATGCTCATAGAGAACTTCAAGAAGGGCACAAATAACTCCCTTAAAGAATTACAGGAAAGCACAACCAAACAGGTGAAAGAATTGAACAAAACTGTCAAGGATCTAAAAATGGAGGTAGAAACAATAAAGACATCACAAAGGGAAACAATTCTGGACATAAACAACCTAGGAAAGAAGTCAGAAGTCATGGATACAAGTATCAACAACAGAATACAAGAGATAGAAGAGAGAATCTCAGATGCAGAAGATGCCATAGAAAACATTGAAACAACATTCAAAGAAGATGAAAAATGCAAAAAGCACCTAATGCAAAACATCCAGGAAATTCAGGAAAATTAGAAGACCAAACCTAAGGATTATAGGTATAGGAGTGAAGATTTTCAACTTAAAGGGCAAGGAAATGTCTTCAATAAAATTAGAGAAGAAAACTTCCCTAACCTAAAGAAACAGATGCCCATGAACATACAAGAAGCCTACAGAACTCCAAATAGTTTGGACCAGAGAAGAAATTCCTTCTGTCATATAATAATTAAACCACCAAATGCACTGAATGAAAAAAAAAAGAATATCAAAAGCAGTAAGAGGGAAAGGTCAAGTAACATATGAAGACAGACCTATCAGAATTACATAAGAGACTATGAAAGCCAGAAGATCCTGGAAAGATGTCATACAGACCCTAAGGGAACACAAATGCCAACCCAGGCTACTATACCCAGCAAAACTCTCAATTACCATGGATGGAGAAACCAAGATATTCCATGACAAAACCAAATTTACACAATATCTTTCCACAAATCCAACCCTTCAAAGGATAATGAATGGTAAACACCAACAAAAGGAGGAAAACTACACAGTAGAAAAAGCAAGAAATCAATCTTCTTTTAACAAACCAAAAAGAAGAGAGACACACCAACATAACACCACTTCTAATAACAAAAATAACAGGAAGTAACAATCTCTTCTCCTTAATATCTCTTAATATCAATGGACTCAATTCTCTGATAAAAACACATAGACTAACAGACTGGATACATAAGCTGGACCCATCATTTTGCTGCATACAGGAAACTTACCTCAGGCAGAAAGACAGACACTACCTCAAAGTAACAGGCTGGAAAACAATTTTCCAAGCAAATAGTCCCAAGAATCAAGCTAGTGTAGCCATTCTAATATCGAATATAATTGACTTCCACCTAAAGTAATCAAAAAAAATTAAGAAAGGACACTTCATACTCATCAAAGGAAAAATCTGCCTGATATAAGATATTTCCTATCCATTCACATTGTGGTAGTGAGAGGCCAGTGATTGGAGGGGAGAGAAGAGGAGGAGCTGAGAGAAGGAGGGGCAGAGAGAGAGGGAGCTTGGGAGCTGTACAAGGGAGCAGAGGAGGAGACATGGAGATCCAAATGGCGTCAGATGTGTTTCTGGTGTGGTGAGAGGTTAAAAATATTAGGATAAAACTTTATCATTGTAATTTGGCATTATGTAATTGGGAATTTCATATACATTTATTTGGTTAACTATTCAAGGTTAAGAGTCATGCTTTGCTGGATACTTGGAAGGAGTGGGTGCTTGGCAGGAGACAGAGACCCACATGGAATAGAGGCCTGGCAGGTTGATACTATATTTTAATTATTTCCCACTACATCTATCAAGATGAACTGTCTGTCAATCCTGAACATATATTCCAAATACAAGGGCACCCACATTCATAAAAGAAACTTTACTAAAGCTCAAGGCACACATTGCACCCCACACAATAATAGTAGGAGACTTTAACACCCCACTCTCATCAATGGACAGATCATGGAAACAGAAACTAACAGAGAAATAGTGAAACTAATAGAAGTTATGAACCAAAAGGATATAACAGATTTCTATAGAACATTTTATCCTAAAAAAAGAATATATCTTCTTCTCAGCACCTCACAGTACGTTCTCCAAAATTGACCATATACTCAGTCACAATACAGACCTCAGCAGATGTAAGAAGACTGAAATAATTCCATGCTTGCTATCAGATTACCACAGACAAAGGCTGGTCTTCAATAACAATGAAAACAACAGAAAGCCCACATACACATGGAAACTGAGCAACATTCTACTCAATGATAACTTGGACAAGGAAGAAATGAAGAAAGAAATTAAACACTTTTTATAATTTAATAAAAACGAAGGAACAACATTCCAAACTTATGGGACACAATGAAAGCAGTGCTAAGAGGAAAACTCATAGCTCTGAATGCCTCTGTCTTAGTCAGGGTTTCTATTCCTGCACAAACATCATGACCAAGAAGCAAGTTGGGGAGGAAAGGGTTTATTCAGCTTACACTTCTGCTTTGCTGTTCATCACAAAAGGAAGTCAGGCCTGGAACTCAAGCAGGTCAGGAAGCAGGAACTGATGGAGAACCCATGGAGGGGTGCTCCTTACTGGCTTGCTTCTGCTGGCTTGCTCAGCCTGCTCTCTTATAGAACCCAAGACTACCAGCCCAGGAATGGTACCACCCACAAGGGTCCCTCCCCCTTTATCACAAATTGAGAAAATGCCTCACAGTTGGATCTCACGGAGGCACTTCCCCAACTGAAACTCCTTTCTCTGTGATAACTCCAGCCTGTATCAAGATGACACACAAAACCAGCCAGTACAATTGACCCCTTGTCAACTTGACACACAAAGACATCACTATTAAGCCTCAACCCTTACTTTCTTATTCATCCCCAAGATCTAAATTACTTTAAAAGTCCCACAGTCTTTATATATTATAAGTTCAATCGCTTTAAAATGTCCAGTATCTTTAAAATTCAAAGTCTTTTAAAAATTCAAAGTCTCTTAACTGTAGGCTCCACTGAAATACTTTCTTCCTTTAAGAGGAAAACATATCAAGGCACAGTCACAACCAAAAGCAAAACTCAAACTCCAATGGTTCAATGTCTGGGATCCATCTCACAATCTTTCAGGTTCCTCCAAGGGCTTAGGTCACTTCTTCAGCTCTGCCCTTTGTAGCACACAGCTTGTCTTCTAGGCTCCAGCTGACTGTACTCCACTGCTGCTGCTGTTCTTGGTGGTCATCGCATGGTACTGGCATCTCCAAAACGCTGCTATCTTCCACTGTAATTAGGCTTTACCAATAGCCTCTCATAGGCTCTCTTCATGGTGACAAGTCTCTGCTCCTATGCATGACCCCTTCAAGTCCTGGACCATCAATTGCAACTGAAGCTGCACCTTCACCAATGGCCTTCTGTGGCCTCTCACTGTGCCAGGAGCCTCAGCGGCTCTTCACCCCTTCATGCCTTCAAAACCAGTACCATCTGGGTGACTCTTACACAGTACCAAGTCCAGCCACAGCACAAAATACAACTGTGGCTATCTCTGGAACACAGCCTCTGTGCTCTCAGAAAATACTTCCCAGAAGATTCACCTCAGTGATGCTGGTCTCTTCTTAATCACCGCTAATTTCTTAGCTCCAGCTAAGCAGCATCAATAGTCCCAGTAACACAAAGGTTCGATTTAGTGGTTCTGGTATCTTGTTAATCACAGATGATTCTTCAGCCCCAGCTAACCAAAACCACAGAATCTTCACAATCGAAATGTGGCCCTGATAAGAGTCTTTAATCTTCCCTCTGAAATTTCACAAGTCAGGCCTCCATCTTCTGCAATGTTCTCAACATTATCTTCCAAGCTCCTAAAGAACATTCCACAGAACTCTTAACACCGAATGGATCATCTAGCCCAAAGTTCCAAAGTCCTTCCACAGTCCTCCCCAAAACATGGTCAGGTTGACACAGGAATACCCCACTATGCTGGTACCAATTTGTCTTAGTCAGGGTTACTATTCCTGCACAAACACAATGACCAAGAAGCAAGTTGTGGAGGAATGGGTTTATTCAGCTTACACATCTGCATTGCTGTTCATCACAAAAGGAAGTCAGGACTGGAACTCAAGCAGGTCAGGAAGCAGGAGTTGATGTAGAAGCCATGGAGGGATGTTCCTTACTGGCTTGCTTCTGCTGGTTTGCTCAGTCTGCTCTCTATACATATACATATACATATACATATACATATACATATACATATACATATACATATTCTTTGTTTACATTCCAAATTATTTCCCCTTTCCCAGTTCCCCCCTCCCCATATGTCCCATAAACCTTCTTCTCTCCATCCATTCTCCAATCACCTCCCTCCTTTTTCTCTGTCCTTATATTCCCCTCCAATGCTAGATCAAGCCTTTCCAGGATCAGGACCCTCTCCCTACTTATTCATGGGAGTCATTTGTTATGCTAATTGTGCCTTGGGTATTCAGAGCTTCTGGACTAATTAATATCCACTTATCAGAGATTGCATTCCATGTGTATTCTTTTGTGATTGGGTTAACTCACTTAGGATGATATTTTCCAGATCCAACAATTTGCCTAAAAATTTCATGAATTCATTGTTTTTAATTGCTGAGTAGTATTCCATTGTGTAAATATACCACATTTTCTGTATCCATTCCTCCATTGATGGACATCTGGGTTTTTTCAAGCTTCTGACTATTATAAATAAGGCTGCTATGAACATAATGGAGCATGTGTCTTTATTGCATGCCGGGGAATCCTTTGGGTTTATGCCCAGGAGAGGTATAGCAGGGTCCTCAGGAAGTGACACGTCCAGTTTTCTGAGGAACCGCCAGACTTATTTCCAAAGTGGTTGTACCATCTTACAGCCCCACCAGCAGTGGAGGAGTGTTCCTCTTTCTCAACATCCCTGCCAACACCTGCTGTATCCTGAATTTTTAACCTTAGCTATTCTGACTGGTGTGAGGTGAAATTTCAGGGTTGTTTTGATTTGCATTTCCCTTATGATTAATGATGTTGAGTATTTCTTAAGGTGCTTCTCAGCCATCTAAATTTCCTCAAGTGAAAATTCTTTGTTTAGATCTGTACTCCATTTTTAATAGGGTTATTTGGTTCCCTGGGGTATAACTTCTTGAGTTCTTTGTATATATATTGGATATTGTCCCTCTATCAGATATAGGGTTGGTGAGGATCTTTTCCCAATTTGTTGGCTGCCCTTTTGTCTGCCTCACAGTGTCCTTTGCCTTACAGAAACTTTGTAATTTTATGAGGTCCCCTTTGTCAATTCTTAGAGCATAAGCTATTGGAGTTCTGTTCAGGAACTTTTCCCTGTGTCCATGTCCTCAAGGGTTTTCCCCAGTTTCTTTTCTATTAGTTTCAGTGTGTCTGGTTTTACATGGAGGTCCTTGATCCACTTGGAGTGGAGTTTAGTACAAGGAGCTAAGAATGGATCAATTCGCATTCTTCTGCATGATGGCCTCCAGTTGAACCAGCACCATTTGTTGAAAAGGCTATCTTTTTTTTCCACTGGATGTTTTCTGCTCGTTTGTCGAAGATCAAGTGACCATAGGTGTGTGGATTAATTTCTGGGTCTTCAATGCTATTCCATTGATCCACTTGCCTGTCACTGTGCCAGTACCATGTAGTTTTTAATACTATTGCTCTGTAGTATTGCTTGAGGTCTGGGATACTGATTCCTCCAGAAGTTCCGTTCTAGTTAGAGCAATTAGACAACATAAGGAGGTCAAAGGGATACAAATTGGAAAGGAAGAAGTCAAATTATCACTATTTGCAGATGATATGATAGTATACTTAAGTGATCCAAAAAAACTCCACCAGAGAACTCCTACAGCTGATAAACAACTTCAGCAAAGTGGCTGGTTATAAAATCAACTCAAGCAAATCAGTTGCCTTCCTATACTCAAAGGATAAGCAGCCTGAGAAAGAAGTTAGGGAAATGACACCCTTCCCAATAGCCACAAACAATATAAAGTATCTTGGTGTGACTCTAACCAAACAAGTGAAAGATCTATATAACAAGAACTTCAGGTCTCCGAAGAAGGAAATTGAAGAAGACCTCAGAAAATGGAAAAATCTTCCATGCTCATGGATTGGCAGGATTAATATAGTTAAAATGGCCATCTTGCCAAAAGCAATCTACAGATTCAATGCAATCTCCATCAAAATTCCAAATCAATTCTTCACAGAGTTAGAAAGAGCAATTTCCAAATTTATCTGGAATAACAAAAAACCCAGGATAGGAAAAACTATCCTCAACAGTAAAAGAACTTCTGGTGCAATCACCATCCCTTACCTCAAGCTATATAGTATAATACAAAGCAATAGTGATTAAAAAAAAACTGGTATTGGTATAGTGATAGGCAGGTAGATCAATGGAATAGAATTTAAGACACAGAAATGAACCCTCACACCTATGGTCACTTGATCTTTGACAAAGGAGGTAAAACCATTCAGTGGAAAAAAGACAGCATTTTGAACAAATGGTGCTGGGTCAACTGGCAGTCAACATGTAGAAAGATGCAAATTGATCCATTCTTATCTCATTGTACAAAGCTCAAGTCCAAGTGGATCAAGGACCTCCATATAAAACCAGATACACTGAATCTAATAGAAGAGAAAGTGAGGAAGAATCTGGAGCACATGGGCACAGGGGAACATTTCCTGATTAGAACACTAATAGCTTATGCTTTATGATCAAGAATTGACAAATGGGACCTCATAAAATTGCAAAGTTTCTGTAAGGCATAGGACACTCTCAATAGGTAACCGTAACCAACAGATTGGGAAAAGATCTTTATCAATCTTACATCCAATGAGGTTATTATCCAATATATACAAAGAACTCAAGAAGTTAGACCCCAGAGAAACAAATAACCCTGTTAAAAAATGGTATTCAGATGAATTTGAGAATTGCTCTTTATAACTCTATGAAGAACTGAGTTGGGATTTTGATGGGTATTGCGTTGAATCTGTATATTGTTTTTGGCAAAATGGCCATTTTAACTATATTAATCCTGCCGATCCATGAGCAAGAGAGATTTTTCCAATTTTTGAGGTCTTCTTCCATTTCCTTCTTCAGAGTCTTGAAGTTCTTGTCATACAGATCTTTCACATGTTTGGTAAGAGTCATCCCGAGGTACTTTATACTGTTTGTGGTTATTGTGAAGGGTGTTATTTCCCTAATTTCTTTCTCAGCCTGCTTATCCTTTGAGTATAGGAAGGCTACTGATTTGCTTGAGTTGATTTTATTACCTGCCACTTTGCTGAAGCTGTTTATCAGCTGTAGGAGTTCTCGAGTGGAGTTTTTTGGGTCACTTAGGTAGACTATCATATCATTTGCAAGCAATGATAGTTTGACTTCTTCCTTTCCAATTTGTATCCCTTTGACCTCCTTTTGTTGTCTAATTGCCCGAGCTAGTATCTCAAGTACAATATTGAAAAGATAAGGAGAAAGGGGTCAGCCCTGTCTAGTCCCTGATTTTGGTGGGATTGCTTCAAGTTTCTCTCCATTTAGTTTGATGCTGGCTACCAGTCTGCTGTATATTGCTTTTACTATGTTTGGATATGGGTCTTGAATTCCTGTTCTTTCAAAGATTTTAAGCATGAAAGGATGCTGAATTTTGTCGAATGCTTTTTCAGCATCCAATGAAATGACCATAGAGTTAGAAAGAGCAAGTCTCGAATTCATCTGGAATAACAAAAAACCAAGTATAGCTTAAACTATTCTCAACAACAAAAGAAATTCTGGGGGAATCAGTATCCCTGACCTCAAGCAATACTACAGAGCAATAGTGTTAAAAACTGCATGGTATTGGTACAGTGACAGGCAGGCGGATCAATGGAACAGGATTGAAGATCCAGAAATGAACCCACACACCTATGGCCACTTGATCCTCGACAAAGAGGCTGAAAACATCCAATGGAAAAAAGATAGCCTTTTCAACAAATGGTGCTGGTTCAACTGGAGGTCAGCATGCAGAAGAATGCAAATTGATCCATCCTTGTCTCCTTGTACTACGCTCAAATCCAAATGGATCAAGGACCTCCACATAAAGCCAGACATTCTGAAGCTAATAGAAAAGAAACTGGGGAAGACTCTTGAGGACATCGATACAGGGGGAAAGTTCCTGAACAGAACACCAATAGATTATGCTCCAAGATCAAGAACTGACAAATGGGACCTCATAAAATTACAAAGTTTCTGTAAGGCAAAGGACACCATCAAAAGGACAAATCGGCAACCAACAAATTGGGAAAAGATCTTCACCAACCCTACATCAGATAGAGGGCTAATATCCAATATATACAAAGAACTCAAGAAGTTAGACCCCAGAAAACCAAATAACCCTATTAAAAAATGGGGTACAGAGCTAAACAAAGAATTTTCACCTGAAGAACTTTGGATAGCTGAGAAGCATCTTTAAAAAAATGCTCAGCTTCTTTAGTCATTAGGGAAATGCAAATCAAAACAACCCTGAGCTTTCACCTTACACCAGTCAGAATGGCTAAGATTAAAAACTCAGGAGACAGCAGGTGTTGGAGAGGGTGTGGAGAAAGAGGAACACTCCTCCACTGCTGCTGGGGTTGCAAGATGGTACAACCACTCTGGAAATCAGTCTGGTGGTTCTTCAGAAAACTGGGCATGTCACTTCCAAAAGATCATGCTATACCACTCCTGGGCATATACCCAGAGGATTCCCCAGCATGTAATAAGGATACGTGCTCCACTATGTTCATAGCAGCCCTATTTATAATTGCCAGATGCTGGAAAGAACCCAGGTATCCCTCAATGGAAGAATGGATGCAAAAAATGTGGTATATATACACAATGGAGTACTATTCAGCCATTAGAAACAATGAATTCATGAAATTCTTAGACAAATAGATGGAGCTGGAGAACATCATACTAAGTGAGGTAACCCAGTCTCAAAAGATCAATCATGGTATGCACTCACTAATAAGTAGATATTAATTAGCCTAGAAAACTGGAATACCCAAAACATAATCCACACATCAAAAGAAGTACAAGAAGAATAGAGGAGTGGCCCCTGGTTCTGGAAAGACTCAGTGTAGCAGTATAGGGCAAAACAGAACAGGGAAGTGGGAAGGGGTGGATGGGAGAACAGGGGGAGGGAAGTGGGCTTATGTGACTTTCGGGGAGTGGGGGGCCTTAAAAGGGGAAATCATTTGAAATGTAAATAAAAAATATATCGAATTAAAAAAAAAAGGAAAAAAAAAAGGTGGGCACCACTATGCCTGGCTGAATTATAGCTTTTTAAAAATTTCTTTTGAGCTAGGGGTGTGTGATGATTTGTACATGCTCTGTCCATGGAGTGGCACTATTAAAAGTTGTGGCCCGGGCTAGAGAGATGGCTCAGCAGTTAAGAGCACTGAATGCTCTTCCAGAGGTCCTGAGTTCAAATCCCACAACTACGTGGTGGCTCACAGCCATCTGTAATGAGATCTGATGCCCTCTTCTGGTGTCTGAAGACAGCTACAGTGTATTATACACATATAATAATAAATTAAATCTTTAAAAAAAGTTGTGGTCCTGCTGGAGTAGGTGTGGCCTTGTTGGAGTAGGTGTGTCACTGTGGGCATGGGCTTTAAAACCCTCATTCTACTGCCTGGAGGCCAGTACTCTGCTAGCAGCCTTCAGATGGAGATGTAGAACTCTCAGTTCTGCCTGCACCATCCCTGCCTGGATGCTGCCATGCTCCCACCTTGATGATACTGGACTGAACCTCTGAGCCTGTAAGCCAGCCACAAATAAATGTTGTCTTTTATAAAAAAAAAAATAATGGTGTACAGAGCTAAACAAAGAATTCTCAACTGAGGAGTACTAGATGGCTGAGAAACACCTAAAGAAATGTTCAACATCTTTAATCATCAGAGAAATGCAAATCAAAACAACACTGAGATTCCACCTCACAGCAGTCACAATGGCTTAGTTCAAAAACTCAGGGGACAGCAAATGCTGGAGAGGATGTGGAGAAAGAATTTCTGGTGGAATTACAAGCTGATAGAACCACTCTGGAAATAAGTTTGGAGGTTCCTCAGAAAATTGGACATAGTACTACCTGAGGACCCAGATATACCACTCCTGGGCCTATACCCAGAAGATGTTCCTACATGTAATAATGACACATGCTCTACTATGTTCATAGATGCCTTATTTGTAATAGCTAGAAGCTGGAAAGAACCCAGATGTCCCTCAACAGAGGAATGGATACAGAAATTGTGGTACATTTACACAATGGAGCTATTAAAAACAATGAATTAAATGAAAAAAACTCAGCTATTAAAAACAAGGAATTCATGAAATTCTTAGGCAAATGGATGGAGCTAGAAAATATCATCCTGAGTCAGGTAACCAAATCACAAAAGAACACACATGGTATGCACTCACTGATAAGTGTATATTAGCCCTGAAGCTCGGAATACCCAAGATAACAACTCACGGACCACATGAAGCTCAAGAAGAAGGAAGACCAAAGTGTGGATACTTTAATCCTAATTGGAAAGTGGATCGAAATACCCATGGCTCACAGCCAACCAATACACTGAACATAGGGTCCCCAATTGAGCAGCTATAGAAAGGACCCAAGAAGCTGAAGGGGTTTGCAGCCTCATAGGACAAACAATGAATGATATGTATCAACCTGTAACCCCAGAGCTCCTAGGGAATTAACTACCAACCAAAGAATACACATGGAGGGACCCAAGGCTCCAGCCACATATGTAGCAAAGGATGGCCATTTCAGACATCAATGAGAGGAGAGGTCATTGGTCCCATGAATGCTTGATGCCCCAGTGTAGGGGAATGCCAGGTCAGGAAAGTAGAGGGTAGAGGGTTGGTAAGCAAGGATAGCAGGGATGAGATGGGGGTTTTTCGAGAGGAAACCAGGAAAAGGGATACCATTTGAAATGTAAATAAAGCAAATATCTAATAAAATAAAAATAAAAAAGAAATATGTTTTCAAGGCTACCCTAGGATAGGTAACTAGAACCAAACTAAGTTTTTCTACTCAAATACTGTAAATAGATAGTCCTCAAACCCCTACATATTATCTTGGTTATTTGTGTTGTTCGAATTTTTGTAATGGGACCTAAGCATCTGGAGTTAGATCATTTTTGGTCTTTCTTGGTATGGCCATCTGGCATTATTACTTCTGTTGAGTGGGTATTTGGATCTTTGCTGTTACACTAACTTGTCAGGTTGTGGAATAACTAAGTATTCCTTGGGGTTTAGTATTCTGGCATCTGGGTGTGAATTTAAGCACAGCTGGGGATAGGTGCTTCACAGCTGGGAATAGGCACTTCCTGTCCTACAGATAGGAAACCTTTGTAGGCTTACAAGGTTCTCACCATGCATATTACAAGCATGTGTGTATTAGTCAGAGTTCTCTAAAGTCACAGAACTTATGGAATGTCTCTCCATATTGAGGGAATTTATTGTGATAACTTACAATCTGTAGTCCAACTAGCCCAACAATATGCAGCTGTGGATGGGAAGTCCAAGAATCTAGTAGCTGTTCAGTTCCACAAGGCAATTATTTCAAAAAAGCAATTTTAAATATGTTTGAGAAACTCAATGAAGAGATTAATCAATGCCTGAATGAAGATCTCTCCAACCTCTCTAAATAGTTCCCCTTTACCATTTCTTCTATCAGATCATTTGTATCCTAAAAATGGGAGGCAACCAACAGACATACCTAGCCTAGCTATGATGCCTATGAACCACCAGCATGGCACTACAACCCTAAAAAGGCAGTACTGGCAGACACAACTTGGAAGTAGTTGACAACTTTCTAATTGGACTGAAGACACACTTCAACAAAAAGGAAAGACTGTACCTGCTACTGGAAGCCTAGCTAAACACTCAATGCAACTGGCATGGTTATTGGAGGTCAATCTACAACCACTAACTTATCAAACTAGCACAATCCCTAAGAACAATCTATAAACACTTACTCTTATATCCGTAGATACATGTAGACTTCACCCCTTGTTAAGAAAACTTCACTTTGCAACATACAGATAAAGTGGAAACTTCTGGTTTCTTTGGGATGTCACTTATGTCAAATGATGTTTTGCTGCAGCACACAGGTGAAAGGATATTTTGCTATAGCAGACATGTGAAAGGATGCATGATGTTTAATATAAATATGACCCCCCCACACACACACAGTGGGAGCTTGAGCATTGGTTCACTTTGCTCCTTCTTGCTTGCTAGTCTCCACTACTGACATGCATGTATTGGTTCACCTTATACTTCACTTGAGCTTCACTTGTGGTATCTTCATAGAGAGAACTCACCGGAGAACTTCTAAGGATCCTTTGGCTTCTTCCCCCTTCCACAGACTTGAACCAATTGGTGAGCCTCATTGTTTCTTCCAGATCAAGCTGTCCTCCTTTACTCATGTGTGGTATCTGCTGAGTAGACTAGACTGCAGTTGCTGAGTCATGTGTGATGTATGCCGAGTGGACTGGACTACAGCTGCTGATTCATGTTTGGTGTTTGCTGGTAGACTGAACTAAGAACAGTTTGTGAAGATTGGAATCATCACAAAGAACTATTTCTAAACAGGTCCACTTCCCCTGTATCCTAAAAACATTTCTTTTCCGCTACTTCTGGTGGGTGGTAGGCTAGAGGTGAGGTTGAACCCATACTAAAGTTGGTTGAGAAAAATATACACTGGCAGAGACTATTACAGAAAACTGGAACTAATCAAAGAACAGAGCTGTGGATCCCCATCTCAAGAGATACAGCTATAAAATACTCCTGAAGCTAAGGCTCAGGGAACATTGTAAAAGAGGGGGCAGAAAGATTTTAAAAACAGAATATCAGAAACTTTGCTGTGAGACTGTTTCTCCTAGTAACAACAGAAGCTGCAAAGTCCCACCAACATGACTGCCAAAAATGTGGCTAATTGTTTCATCTGGTTTTCTGTAGAAGTAGGTTCTAACAACTGTGCTGGCTAGTAAGTGCAAGTAGTCGAAGAAGAGTGAATCTTCCTTCTTCTAATGTTCTTATGTAGACCTCTAACAGAAGGTGTAGCTCATATTAAAGGTGTGTACCACCATGCCTGGATCTGGGACTTGCTTGTTCCAGGCTGACCTTAAACTCAGAGAACTCCTTGCCTCAGTCACCTGGGATTAAAGGAATATACTACCTTACCTGGGCACAAGCTTTTCATGGCCACTGTGCCTCAAGATCTCCATGCCAAGATCCAGATAAGAAACTTGTGTCTTCTGGCCTCAAGTTCTGGATCACAGGTGTGCCCTCCAATTCTAGATTGTACTTCATTCCAGATACAGTCATGTTAACAATAAGGAATAGCAATTACACTATGGAAAGCTCAACAGATTATAAAGGTGTTACTTGGACAACAGAGCCTAGCATTAACAGTGCTACAATGAAAGGGGAAAAGGGGAATTGCAATATTCCTATGCCAGGTTGGGCCCTTTTGGTTTGCCCTCTCCAAAGTCCAGAGGCATCTATGAAGTATGGGGAGAATGAACACTGTCTTATAGTCCTGTACAGAGGCAAGGAAGTGCAGAGGCAGACTTCCTGTGTCCCTTCACCAGTATAACTCTAACATCCACCCACTGTCATGTACAAAAATGCACAGTGACTCAGATTCTTGTTGAAAGGGCCAGCAATTTCTTGTCTCTGAGAATATTAGAGCTGATTGAAGATCCTTACTTGTGGTCATGTTTGTGACGTACTTTACTCAGTACATTCCCCGTGGGTTAAATAGATCATTCTCAGTACAGAAAGCAACAAAAGGTGAAAGTATTGATCTTAGAGGCCCAGGAGGGATTGTGGAAATGTAGGAGAAGGAGGTTTCAGGACACAGTAAATTCTATTTTCATTTAATTTTGTCATTTATAATATAAATATATAATATATAATATATTATATATATTAGATTTGAGAATTTAAGCAATAGATGAAAACAGTAATATTCTATGCATTTCATATCTATAATATACTGAAGTTCTAATCATAAACTTAAGAATATTTAAAAGCTTCAAAATGAGTGATAACTCAGTTATCAACTGTCGCCCATTTAGAGTAATTATTTGTATTTATTAATTAATAAAAAGCACTTAATTGGAGCTGGCTCATGTTTTAGAGACAGTCCATTGTCACCATCAGAGGAAGCATGGTGGCCTGCATGTAGACATGGTGCCCTGGTGCCATGGTGCCATGGTGCTGAAGAAGTAACTGAGAGTTCTACATCTGGATCCACAAGCAGCAGCAGCAGAGAGAGAGAGAGAGAGAGAGAGAGACTAGACTTGCCTACCCCTAGTGACCCATTTCTTCCTACAATAGCAATTATAATGCTGTGGAAGTTTCTTTAACATCTTCACAATATATTTCATGTAATTCCAATGCATATGCACTTTGATTGTGTGATAACCAGAATTCTATGATGATCTTGAACTGTACTGGTAAGTTCTTACACATTGCTTTGAGATTGAACCTGAACATGAGGCAAAACAATAAAACATTGATTAAATATTTTACATATTTTAGAGATATAATTCAAGATTTATTAATGGCACAGCACGATGCTGTTAAAATCAATATATTATTTAGGTAAGGACTTTGAATAACCTGGTATTTTTCGTTGACTGACTAAGGGCCTGGCTGTATAAAATAGAGCCTGGTGCAAAGGTATGGCATTGTTGAAGAACAGTTTGAGTCCTGGGTACAATGATACAGAAAACAGGAACTTTTGGGGTACAATTGCAGAGATAAAGACCTCATGCATATTCATAATTCTAAAGGACATAATCTTGCCCTAGTGATGTGACTATATATCGAAAACTGGAGATGGCAGCTTCTAGAGACTTTGCGGAAATGGTAGCTGAAGTATTGACTGATGAGGCATAGGGGCCATAGCAAAGAGATGCTGTCATGAAGTCTCTGTACAACTTGGTCATAAAAGTGTTGCTTCCTAGAAAGTTTTTTTGGGGGGTACCTGGGTCTTTGCTAGGTACAAATGAGACATGTCAATATCCTAGAGTTGCCTCATCTTAGCTTGGTAGTCAATCTTGAGCTCTACATATCTAAAATTTCCATGGAGGCTGAGGCTTCCCTGCAGAATAGATTGTTACTTCTCAAGCACTGATACTGTGGAGGATGGCAAGGCCTTCACTGAGTACTGAGATAGGAGGTGGCATTTTCTTTAATAGTATAGCTATTGGTAAGTTGTCTATGTTCTAGTAAATAACCCCCAACTCATACACATTCAAACAATGCAGGTTAGCCAACTAAGCTCCGATTAACAAATTAAAAAAGGAAACAAAAACAAAAGCCCACAACATCAAAATAGGAGCTGGGCAGTGGTGGCATACACCACTTAAAGGATATAATTCTTATTTGGTAATTAGATAAGATGGTATATTAGAAGCCCCCTCTCTGTGAAAGACAGCAATGGTATAAAAAATAGATCCTTCACTATGTCACTTCATACAACATGGTATCCTGCAATCCAGAACTCAGGTAAGAACACCTATAACTAGGCATGCTCACCACCTTCCAGCCAACCTACCTGCTCAACTACTCTGCCACCACATATCACATGGAGTCCTACAATAGGAATTTTAAGAAGTGACATTCAGAAACCTACCCATAGCTCACCCTGGGGACCATGTGTCATCTTGTTCCCTAACTCCATCCACATCTTCCCTCTCCCCCGGGGAAGATGCCAGCCTTGGGAACAGACAGAAAGAACCATACCCAAGCCTCTGAGTCACCACCAATACTTCCTTTGCTTGATAACCAGTACTTCTCTGGTGTAGATGGCTCCTGACCTTGAAGGAAGCTGGGACCAATATCCTTGAAATGATAAAAAAAAAAAAAAAGCCCACTCTTGGACTATGGGAGAGGGGCAATTAAGTGTTTCCAGGCAGCTGTGACCAGGTTGTAAAAATACACTAGCTTCTGATAGCACAATAAGTTACTTTTCCCAGGTCAAGAATGTCCTTCTCCATCTGCACGGTTCCACCCTGCTATCTGAACAAACATTATCAGGTTTGAAGGATGGCACTCCCTTATCACCTCCCCAGTCACATAACCCTAAAGTTCAAGGATCCCAGCTTATGCATATGCACATATATACTCCAAGCCCCTGAACTCAAGTATGGCATTCCTAACCTGTGGAGTGGGAAAGGCTAGCAATACAAGTCAGACTCCTGTAACAAAGACTCTCTTTGTTTTTGCATCGAACTCCCAATTCCTGGCATTCTTCTGGGGTTCCCAAGAACTGGGCATAACACTGGATACCTGGAATCTTGAACACCTACAGTACACAGCATGTAACAGCTGAGATTTCCATCCTGGAGGAGAGGCCCCAGCCTCCCTAACTGATAGGAAGGCTGAGGTGGTAAATAGGATGGAGGATGGAATGTGAAGGATTGCAAAATACCCTGTTACTTGCAGACTGTTGGTTCATGCTCAAGAGTTGCTCAGGAGATAGTCCTCCAAGGCGCCTTGCTTTTTCTGGACAACTGAAAGGAATATTTGGTGTCAAATGCCCTCAGAGCCTCTCCCAAATGAAAATTTACTCCCCAAGGAAATCATTTTGTCCTAGCCTATTCCTAGGTGGAGAACAGTTGTTCTGCCTGCCTCAGTCACCTTTAGCCACCCTGCCTTATCTAAAGAATAAACATTCAGGAGAAGTCACATCCCAGGGAAATAATGTGAGAACACTGTGGCTAGAGAAAGGAAGAGAGCATGAGGTGAAGGCAATATCACCAGGGAAACACCTTTGAAGATCACAGCCTAGGGCTATGGTCCCTCCTACAGACGGAGATTCAGTCATGTGTTCATTAGTTGTCACTGCCTTCCCCCACACCAACCTAATGCAAAGAAAATTGCAGCTCAATGCAGCCTAAAGTCTTCAAAAATGAAAACTCTCTTTCTAAATCTCTTGGGAAGAGCATACTTTTGAGAGGGAAATTGATGCAAATTCTCTAGTGGAATCAGAAGCCTCTAGCTTACTGCTACTGCACCATCAAACACAGATATCTTTAAGATGAATGTTCACAATACATTATTATTCAGTTGAATCCTACTTCTCAAAGGAAAGAGACAACAGTGGGGAGGCAGAGGCCGGTATATCTCTATGCGTTCTAGGCCAGCCTGGTCTAGATATTGAGTTTCTGTACAACTGGTGCTACGTAGTGAGATCCTCTCACAAAAGAAAAAAAGAAAATAAAAATGGAGAATGAAGAGACAAAGCAAGTGATAAATTTCTGATATGACACAGACAGTGGAACCAAAAGCAGTTTAAGGAAATAATTATTATGCTAAGGGATGCCATAAAAATTAGACAGTATCCAAGAGCACAGGATAATGCTTGGTGAGTCATAGCAATTCTGAGATGAGTTAAAAAAAATATGAGAAACCAAATGCAGTGTGAGAAACAGCAAATGACTGTGAAAGGGTCCTCAGTAGAATTAGACGGACCTGGACAGAATTGGTATCCTGAAAATAAATAGTGTTAGTGTCAAGAGAAATGTACCAAACTGAGATACTTATAGAAACAAGACAGTGAGTAGGGATGAAACTGAATTCCTGAGCATGTGACAACTGCAAAACATAGGGCTGGGAATGTGGCTCAATAGTGGCTCACGTTGTAGCATGTGAGAAACCCTAGCATATGAGAAGCTACACACACACACACACACACACACAACTTGCAAAACTTTTGACATATTGATCTATGAGAAAAAAGAAAATAAAAAGATTATATATGTCACTAATAAATACGTAACTTGAAAATACATACCACAACTTCAATCATATTCAAACTATATAAATAAACAGATAATGGCGAAACCTTGAATGAGTATTTTAGAACTTGAAGTAACCTCACTTCTAGAGTAAAATGGGACAGAATTACAGCAGATGTCTCATATAAACTCATGTGAAAATACAGAGGGGTGAGTGAACTACTTAATGTGTTCATTAAGAGAAGGACACACTTTCTAGAAGTTCTATATCCAGTATAGTATTCATTAAGATTCATTCATTAAGAAAGAAATAAAAACTTTCTCAGAGAAATAAAGTTAATTTATCCATAATAAAACTGTCCTGAAAGAACTGTTTTAAAAACAACAAGGAAAATAATCATGGTGAAGACACAAATTTTGATGTATACTTCATATGGAAAGCTATTATTTTGCAAGTAAAATTTAAAAGTTATGGTTAAAATAAAAATTGCAGTAATAAGTAAAAACCTTTTATAGCTTAGATTTTACCATAAAGAAAGAACAAGACTTAGTAAATGTACTAATGGAATTATATGGTGCTTGTTTTAGACATTTGAAAATTTGTATGTTGTAAAATATGACCAAGAAGAACAATGTATATTTGTAGTTATATGAATAACAGAGATGGTTATCAGGAACATTAAGAAGTACTTGGGAGCACTTTGTTGTTAGATATAAGCACGAGATATTATGTGGTATAGTGCTATTTGTTGGTGGGTTTAGGTCCAGGGAGCCCAGCAAATCAATTTTAAAAACATTATAATGAATATAATGAGTGTAAGTACTGATCACATGAGGTTCATTAAAGCCAAAATAGTCTAAATTGAAAGAGGCACAAAGAAACAAGAAAAATAAATGAAATGAATAGAAGTTGATATTAAATATGATTCATATAGAGTCAATTATATAAAAATTCACTTTAAATGGTGATTGTTCCCATACTCCTCCTACAGACATGAAAATTCAGAGTGACTTACAAAACATGCCTATAATTTTTATGCAGGATGTTCATATTCACATTCAATTCAAAGACTCAAAAGGGGATGAAGAGAGTTCTATATTGCTGATGTTAATCCTCCAAAAATGACACAGTAGCTATACTAATTTCAAGTGAAGCAAACATCAGAGCAAGGAAAAATGACTAGGGCTAAAGTAAGGCACTGCATAGAGACTAAGAGGTCAATTCTCCAAGTGGTTATGACAATTCATATGTTTGTCCCTATCTGGAAATTGTTATATGAATATGGAAATGTCCATAGTGGTAATGGTAGATTTAAACATTCTTCTATTACTAATTAATAAATCAAGGGAGGGACGGGCAGAGGTGGCACACACCTGTGATCCCAGCACATGGGAGGCAGAGGCAGGTGGATTTCTGAGTTCGAGGCCAGCCTGTTCTACAAAGTGAGTTCCAGGACAGCCAGGGCTACACAGAGAAACCCTGTCTCGAAAAAACAAGAAAGAAAGAAAGAAAGAAAGAAAGAAAGAAAGAAAGAAAGAAAGAAAGAAAGAAAGAAAGAAAGAAAGAAAGAAAGAAAGAAAGAAAGAAAGAAAGAAAGGAAGGAAGGAAGGAAGGAAGGAAGGAAGGAAGGAAGGAAGGAAGGAAGGAAGGAAGGAAGGAAGGAAGGAAGGAAGATGACCAAAAAGTGACAGGTAATATGAAGAGCATCACCAGTCATCTTAATCTGCATGATAATTATAGAATATACCATATCCAACCACAGTAGGATTCACTTCTCTCAAGGAAACAAGGTCTATTTACAACCAGAACTTATCAGTGGACAAAGGACACATATTAATAAATATCACAAAACAGAAGCTATCTTACTCGTTTTTGTATTGTTGTGACAAAACATCATGACCAGGGCAACTTGCAAAAGACAGCAATTAATTGGGCTTGTGATTTTAGAGAGTTAAAGTTCATGATGGTGGAGCAAAGGCATTGTGTACCAGCTGAAAACTGGTATCTTTATCCATAAATAGGAGGGAGGGAGGAAGTGAGAGAGAGAGAGAGAGAGAGAGAGAGAGAGAGAGAGAGAGAGAGAGAGAGAGATGTCAGCCTTTTGAAACCTCAAAGTCCCTCAGTGAGACACATCCTCCAATATGGCCATACTTCCTAATTCTTTCCAAACAGCGCTATAGACTGAAAATCAGTTATTCAATCATATAGTCGATGGCTATTTTCATTCACCAGTCACAGAAGCCATGAAAAAGACAGTTCAAACCAAATATTTAAGATATTAAGAATACAAAGGCTTTGGGAATAGAATACATAATGCTTCAAAATAAACTCTTTCTTATGTACACACACACACAAACAAATCTGTATACTAAACAGAATGAGAAGCATGAATCTAAAGAACATTAGACCACACAGTATGCACATACATGTTTATATATATCTATATAATACATAATATTTATAAATATAAATTTATATATAACATATGATATATATATATATACAAAAATGTGTGTAGGTGCATGTGTGTATATAAAATAAAGTGTGTGTGTGTGTGTGTGTGTGTGTGTGTGTGTGTTAAGTAATAAGAATTAAATGGATGGTAGATGGGGAAGTGGCAGAATTCTCACCGTTGGTATGAGGAATGGATAACAAAACGACAAAGACAAACATTCTCCACATCATAATGGAATAATGTCAGAAAGACAGGCTTGAATGTATCTGAAGCTTGGTAGAGCTACTCATGCTAATGTTTTCTAAAAGTTCTAACAATGTATGTATATGGGTTAGTATACATATTTGGTTCATTATTCTTTCTAGTGTGATGGACTAATAAAGGTTGTACCAAGTAAGAATAAAGTTATCTAATGGGATTTACTACTACTACTACCATTTTGTTGTAAAGAAGTAGAACTGTAGGAAAGGCTGTCTTGTCCGAAAACTAAAATATATGCAATGTGAAGCAAAATAGAAAATGGTGAAGATTTAGATTTTAACTTAAAATTAGTAAACATTAGTTGAATGAAACCATAAACAAATGGAGAAACAGTGATCTATCTTGTAGGCAGAACAGTTTCCAGTAATTTAAGGCAGAGAAATGGCTCAGAAGGTAAAAGTGTTTGCCACAAAAGCCTGATGACCTGAGTTTGAACCCCAGAACTCATGTGAAAAGCCAAATGGGGTACTGAGCATTTGAAATTGCAACTCTCCTGACATAAGAAGGGAAGCAGAAACACAATAGCCAGGAAGGTCATGGGTCAGCTAGCCTGGAGTACATAGCCTGTCAACAGAAACAATAAGGGAGATCCTGCCATGGAAATAGGGTGGGAAGAAAGTAGCCACCTCTAAAACTTTGTCCTCTGACCTCCACAGGTGTGCTACGGTACATGCATGCCTCCCCTGGCCCCAGTATTTTTTTTTTAAATAATCTATGCACATGCTCTCTCTTGAGGAAAGAATTTGTAACTATCTTCCACAGCAGTGATGTGTGGTCTGGTTCTTAAAAACTTCATTCCCGGTGTAACAAGTTGGGCAGCAATGAAGATATTCTAAAGAGACACTTAGGTCTTCAACCTGACTAACATACTATTGAAACAATGGATCACAAACAAATTGGAATTACCCAAAGAATCTCATGCTGGGAGAAGGAAAGGGCCCCAGCCTGAAGGGGATCTTGTCTCCCAGACAGAGAGTGCATACACTTTTCAAAGCTTGCCAGATGACTCTACATGGTAAGAAAGAAGCTCAGACAATGACGGTTCAGTGGCGGCCAGGACCAAGACTGATTACATGTGCATATCCTTGACCCTCAATATAAACTATTTTACTTCCAGACCTGAAAGATGGACCTGAGGGGTTTGCCATATCTTTTGTCTCTCTTCCCAATGTGACCACCTTCAATAAATCCATGTTCTGCTTCCTAATTTTTTCCAATGCAAAAAGTAAGAGGAATTTATTGTTTCAATATGTTGGGGTCATCCTGCACATGGAGAGAGAACAACCATGCACAGCCCACCCAGTGGGCCTATATACAGTCCTCAGGGTAGCCACCATTAGGCACAATGTGATTGGCAGAACAGTCTTACCTTTAAACTGATTGGTTGTTAGGGGTAGGTGGCCAACAGTCTCAGGATAACTCTGGGCTTTATAGCCCAGCCACAGGGACCTCCCTGTGGTCTGAGGAATGTAATTCAGCCCCTCCTTTCCAGAGGGGTCTGCTGGAATTTTCCAAAGTTCTTGAGCTGACCCTTTCATTCTCGCCTTTTCTTTGTGCATGCTTCAATCCTCAAATAATTGCTGATATTCTGATAGCTCATACTCCTTGTCTTTTGTACTAGTTCTTTGTATCTCTGCTTTAAGATCATTAGCTGTACTGTACCTAAGTGTTTCTTAACAATAGTGAACAAGTGGTCCAAAATTTAGGGGTCAAATTTAACAATAGCAGGAGAACAATTAAGGGTCCTAACAGTATGGATATGTAAGTGGTTAGATAAGGGGAGGAGTTAAGCCAAGACTTGAACCAGCCCTGACTCTGTTCTCTCTCTTTTCTGCTTGACTAGCCTTTTCCTCAACTTGGCCACTGACTCTTTACCAACCCTGGAATGCTCTATATAAAAGCAACACTATTCAGCTAAGGCGGCACATAGCCCTCCTATTCTGCAATACTACTTCTGAGAATGAAGTTGGTTATTCTTTTTTTTAAGGTTTTATTTTTTTTATTGAGTATATTCTTCATTTACATTTCAAATGTTTTTCCCCTTTCCCAGTTTTTCCCCTCCCAGAAAACCCCCAAACCATCCTCCTACCCCCTGCCTCCAAGAAAATGCCCCTCTACCCAACCCACTCCCATCTACCCTCCCCTTGATTTCCCATGCTGGGGCATCTATCGAGCCTTCACAGGACCAAGGAGCTCTCTTCCCATTGATGCCTGACAAGGCATTCCTCTGTCACACCTTTGGCTGGAACCATGTGTACCACTTGGTTGATGGCTTAGTCCCTGGGAGTCCTGGGGCGTCTGGTTGGCAGACATCATTGTTCTTCCCATGTGGCTGCAAACCCCTTCAACTCCTCCAGTTTTCCCTCCAGCTCCTCCATTGGGGACCCTGCGCTCAGTCCAATGGTTGGCTGCTAGCATCTGCCTCTGTATCTGTAAGGCTCTGGCAGAGCCCCTCAGGACACAGCCATAACAGGCTCTTTTCAGCATGCACTTCTTGGCATCCACAATAGTGTAGGGGTTTGGTGACTGTTTATAGGATGAATGTCCAGGTAGGAGAGTCTCTATGTGGCCTTTCCTTCAGTCTCTGCCCCACCATTTGTCTCCATAATTGCTCCTGTGAGCATTTTGTTCCCTTTCTCACAAAACTAAAGAACCTACACTTTGGTCTTTCTTCTTCTTGAACTTCCTGTGGTCTGTGAATTGTAACTTGTTTATTGCAAGCCGGTAAAACTACTCTGGAAATCAGTTTGGTGGTTCCTCAGAGAATTGGACATAGTACTACCTAAGGTTCCAGCTATACCACTCCTGGGCATATACCCGGAAAATGCTCCTACATGTAATAAGGACACATGCTTCACTATGTTCATAGCAGCCTTATTTATAATAGCCTGAATCTGGAAAGAACCCAGATGTCCCTCAATGGAGGAATGGATACAGAAAATGTGGTATATGGAGTACATATGAATAGTACAATGGAGTACTATTCAGCTATTAAAAACAATGAATTCATGAAATTCTTAGGCAAATGGATGGAACTAGAAAGTGTCATCCTGAATGAGGTAACCCAATCACAAAAGAACACTCACTGATAAGTGGATATTAGCCCAAAAGTTCAAAATAAACAAGTTACAATTTGAAGTCAGTGATTCTTGAAGGTGACTGATGGAAGTTTTTATTCTCTCTACATCTAAATCAATGGCTGCCCTCAGACTTTCTTAATTTTTCCCTTGTAAGACCAGAGCAGAGGTCCTGGTGACTGCGCTGGCCTTTCCCAAACCCAACAGAAAGGAAATAGTGAGTGCTGTAACAGATTTGGTGGATGGGCACATAGGATGGGGAAAGGAACCAGAATCCAAGAGTACCACCAGGCAGTCATGATCAAGGTCTAGTGAGCTTGAGCTTGAGCAGACTGTCTATCTTCTGTATCATCCAGCAGGGGTCTCTGGGGAGCAGGGTGTCTGCAGGTTTCACATGGGAAGCACGCACCCAGGCCAAAATACCATCCACCTTGAGGCCTGTGGGAGTGGCTAGCAGCTCCAGGAAGGGTCTCTTCCATCAGGGTTCCAGCATCTGTCCCTGATATCTCCTTACATAGATCCAGTCACCAATCTGGAAGTGGTGAGGGGTATCTGGCATCCTGGAGCATTTACAGCAGACAGGTTGGTCTAAATCTCATGTTGTGGGATACCTCCTGGAAGGGCCCAGTGAACACCAAATGAGTTGGGGTACCAAACAGGATCTCAAAAGGGGTTGGGTTAAAATGGCAGGGGCTGTTCTGGGCTCAGAACAGGGCAGGGGAGGGGCACCACCCAGCCAGAGCCAGTGTCCAAGGTCAATTTGTTAAGGTCTCTCATAGGGTTCTGTTAATTTCTGCCTTTCCTGAGCTCTAGGGACAGTACACACAATGGAACTACCATTAGTCCCCAATGTCTCTGTTAACCCTTGACTTACCTTAGAGACAAAAGCAGGACCATTGTCCAATCTAATTACCTGGGCACTCAACCTCAGGAAAATTTCCTCTAATACCTTCTTTAGCTATCATGTGGTAGCTGTTTCCTGCTTGGTGGAGAATGTCTCAACCCATCTAGAAAAATCATCTAAAAACACCAGAAAGTATTTGTGACCATATTTTCCTGCTTTAACTTCTGTAAAATTTCAATATACTCCAGGCTGTTCTCCCCTAGGTCTTTTGCTTACTTTCTAGGGAGTATAGTATTCCCTTTTTGTGTGTGCCATTATCCTTCCTTTTCTTGGTAATAGTTGCTAGGGTGGCTAGCAATCTGAGTCCTTTCTTTTTCTATACATTTTAATTGAAGCCATCCCTTAGTCCAGTCCCATTTCCCAGCAGGTGTTTCTTTCAGGCCTATAACCAGGATAGGCTCCTGCAGAGCCACTTGATCTGTCTGGTTTTTGACCTGGGCCACTGAGTCCTGAGCTGTGAATGATACTCTCAGTTGCTGCCTTAATTAGGGCATCCAAGAGGTCCAAAATTTCCTGCTTGTTTCCTCTGATGTGAGCAGTCCACTCTCTTGGTATATATCCCTGTGGACGTGGGCTGTGGCAGAGTCATACCTGCTATCTGCATGGATGTTAATTTTTTCCTGGCTCCAAGTTCCAAGGCCTTGGTGAGGGCAATTAGCTCCACTTTCTGTGTAGACGTGCCAGGCACCTCCCTAACCTTCATCAAGAAAACTGGTCCTGTCTGTAAACCAGGTAGCTTCAGCTTTCAGCAGAATTCAGTCTGGTAGGTCTCTCCTTTTGGACAGTTAGCTGTGGCCTGTCAGGCAGGAAGTGTATCTGGGCCCCCATTTTGGAGAGTATGTCTCACCCCAAAAGAGGGTAGGGACAGTCTGGGGTGACCCCAAATGAATGGGATACCCAGGCCATCTCTAGGTCCACTGTTCTTTGGGTAGTCCATAAATATATTTTGGTGCCAGTGGCTTCTTGGACCCAAGATCTTTTCTTGGAAATGAGGCCATTGGCTTGGAGGACCAAGTGTTGAACCCCTGTGTCCACCAAGAATTGAGTGGGTTTCCCCTCCACTCTTAGAGTTACCCTGGGTTCGGGGAGGGACTCTGAATCCAGCCTCCCCTAGTCACTGTCTTCACCCAGGGCTAATACCTTTGTGGTTTGGATGAGCTCTTCCCACAGCCTGGGACTTCCTGCTCCCGGCTCTCTGTAGAGTCCTTCCCTGTCACTTTCCTTTCTTTCTTCTCCTCCTCTGTCTCCCTGTAATGGTAGACTTTCTCAGCAACCTGCACTAAATCCCTCAATGGCTTATCTTGTCTTTCTAGCCTCTGGAGCTTTTTCCTGATATCTCTACTAGCCTGGTCTATAAAAGGCATTGTCACAGTAGCTTTATGCTGGGATCATAGGATATATATTGGTGGAATGCCTCCACGAGCTGCTCTAGAAAGGCTGTGGGATACTCATCCGGTCCCTGCTTAACCTCAAGTACCTTGGTCAAATTTGTGGATCTCCCTTGAAACCCGCCAATGGAGTCTGGTGGTGGACCTTCAGGTGCCCCTTACCTTTAGCCATATTAAAGTCACATTCAAGTCTAGTCAGGGAAAACCCGCTGTTCACAACAGGCTGGTCAATCAATGGTGCCCCTGTGTCTGAGGGAACATTCTTTCTGGCTTTCTGCATTATAAATAAAACAGTCTCAAAGAGATTAATTCACCATCTGGAAAATATGCCCTTAGTGAGAGAGCCACCATGGTATCAGGGGAGGAGGCTCTCAGGTCTCTTCATGCTTCTCCCTGGTCCTGTATGGGCTGAGGATCCTGGAACCAGTACCACGAGGATAAGGGTAGGGAGATATACATGGGTCTTGGAACAACGGGTTCACTGTTGAAAGACCCTGGAGGATTGACTTCTTCTCAGGTCCGAATCTCTCTTCTCATGCTTCCTTTTTCATGAAGGCCAGAACCTGTGAGGTGGCTCTTGGGAAAAGAAAGGCCTTTATCTATGATGAGGAGGGGTTCTTCCACTAGATTCTTCTGGGTAATTATATAGGGCGCCTGGTCCAGGTGCCTGAGGGATTCTGAACTAATGAATCTCTCCTCTACTTTGCAAGTCAAAGGTCTCTACAGGAGGGTCATTTGGAGAAGCAGAGAGTAACTAACTTACCTTTCAGTCTGTTCAACATCCAAAAAATGTCATCAGTCTAAGTCAGTCTAAGTCCAAGAACACAAAACAAGATACCAACAAACACAGAGAAAAACAATTACCACACAGACAGCTCCACCCTGCCACGGCCACATGTCCAGGTCCAAGTACACAGAGAAAGACAATCAACACACAGTTGCCCCTTCCGTGGGCCCAGTTTGTCCCTTCTACGGATACAGAACAGAGTTGCTCGGCCAGCCAGCTCCAGTCATGCCAAAATAAATCAGCTCCTCCTGCCCAGAAGGCAGGAGCCAGATAACAGAGCTGAGTGGCTGGCTCTAGCTGCACTGAAACAGACCAGACAAACCAGGTTAAAGCAAGACTCAGCTCCCACCATACTGTCTTGCTGTTTCCAGAAGGAGCAGAGCCTTCCCAGCTCTCTCCTGGGGTGCCTGAAGAGTCCTTCAGCCACCACCACCCCCCACCAACTCAGTGAAGACATTCAGGCATGTCTGCCTGCCGCACTTGACTGACAGACACCATAGTCTCTCCAAGCCTCCCAGACACTTGCAAGCAAACTGAAAATTCAGACAGGCTTACAGACTCAGACTATGACAAACAGCAAGACAGACAAAAAAGGTACCTGTGCTCAAGACCTCAGATTCATCGCTCCAGTGTTCCAACAGGAGGTCAGATTCCTGGACAACACACCAAATGTAAGACTCTGGTGAGCCCTAGCTTACTGGGACCTCCTGAGTGAACAACTCAGAGTCAGGAACTGATGCAAAAAGCAAGAGGAATTTATTGTTCCAACATGTTGGGGTTACCCTGCACATGGAGAGAGAATGACCCTGCCTCCCACTTTTAATTTGGCTCTTTTAGTTATTTTATTGAGGACAGGTATCTAGACCTGATTTGGGGCACAAGTTATGACTCCCTCCTCAAGTATGATAACATAAGGAACAATGTATTTAAATGAACAAAGAAAGAAAATTTATGTGGACAAACCTGACAAATGCTACTTCAGACATAGAATCAAGATCAACTGCAATAGTCAAAAACCTATGTTGAAATAGGCAGAGTTTGGGAAACTACCACAGAAGAGGGGAAGGAAGAATTGTAGGAGCCAGAGGGGTCAAGGACACCATGAGAACACAGGCCACAGAACCAACTAAACAGGGCTCATAGGGACTCACTGAGATGAACCCAACAATCAGGGAGCCTGTATGGGTCTGAAATA
The DNA here is from genome assembly GCF_947179515.1 of Apodemus sylvaticus. Classification (NCBI taxonomy): domain Eukaryota; kingdom Metazoa; phylum Chordata; class Mammalia; order Rodentia; family Muridae; genus Apodemus; species Apodemus sylvaticus. The sequence continues at coordinate 14,014,585 of NC_067495.1, read as the reverse complement.
GGTCCTTTGCATATATGTTATAGTAGTGTAGCTTGCTGTTCTTATAGGACTTCTAACAGTGGAGCAGGGGCTATCTCTGACTTTTTTTTTTTTTTTTTGCCTGCTTTTTGAACCATTTTGAACTGGCAGTCCTACTGGACTGCCTTGTCCAGCCATGATATGATGGGGTGTCCCTAGCCTTATTGTAACTTGTTAAACAGTGTGTTATATATCAATATAGTCTTTTTAATATATATATATATATATATATATATAATTTTAAAATCTGTTGATATATAACACACTTTTTAAGAGATAAAAATGGCCTTTTATCTTTGTTTTTTTTATAGTCAAATCACTGGAATCACAGAAAACATCACAAAAAGAAAATAATATTCTACATAATATCTTACCACTAACTTTCCATGCTGTTATGCATATATATATATGCATAACATATACTGAAATATTCATAACCAAAAGAAATTAAAATGACATAAAGACTATGTGTAGCATGGAAAGCTGGACAGGAACCTGAATAAACTATTTCATCTACCTTTGCCATCCATCACCACAGAAGACTTAGAGCCTCTGTGCTACCATATAAATCAAGCAGAAAGTCCTGGAAATATGCTCAGTGGTTAAGTGCATGTGTTGCTTTTGCAGAATAGCTCAGTTTGCTTCCCACAACTTCCCACATGGTGGCTCACAACCATTCATAATTCCAGTTCCAGGGGATCTGGATGCCTTCTTCTAGCCTCCTAGGGCAACAGGCACACATCTAATACACAGACACAAATGCAAGCTAAATACTAACACACATAAAAAAATCAACAATTCTTTTCAAAGATAAAACAAACTAAGCAAACAAAATAGCACAGCAAAAGCTCTGAAAGTCATCTTTTCTAAAAGTGGAGGCCAGGATCTTCATGTTCCACCTAAACGAGGCACGTGGCTGACTAAAAGACTAGGATCAGAGGCCCTTGACATGAAAACTAAAATATCTGGAAAACATCAAAGAAAAGGAAAATGACAGTACAAATGAAATGAAGCAATGAAATTGTGTCAAGAAATATATGAATTAGATTTTGCAATTATCTGATGAACCTTTAAGAGCAAGCATTACAAACATGCTTCATTTAGTGATTACAAGCAACCTAGAATGAGACAAAATATGAAATCTCATCAACAAAAATGATTTTATTTGAAAAGACATTAAGGAATGGAAAAAATTCAAATAAGAAATGTTGAAACACTGCAATATAGGCCCGAGGAGAGAACTGAGATGACAGCGTACAGCTGAGGACTGAACAATAGCATTTCAATCCAGTGTGGGCAAGAGAAGACATAGAGAATAATAACAAGGAGTGATGAAATGTACCTGGGTGGAATGTGAGAAGTCACTTAGGTATCTGTGAATCCTGGAGCAACCACTGAGAAAGTGTACAAGGTAAAACAGAGTCCAAATGAAAAGGCACAAAGTTTCGAGTCAACCATAGATAGACAGAAAGGGCAGAGGCAATGGATTTAACCCAGACAAACCAAAGACAACTAATGAGTTTGTGAAACTAAACACTACCTGTATAGTTCTAGCAGTGCAAATGAACAATATAAATAATTTTAAAAGCAAGCTTGGTAAGAATAGATCCTAACTTGATAGAATGGTATGAAAAAAAATTGGGACAATCCCATCCCATGAGCATGAACTTAACATTTTGATTACATGTTATTTAGTCATGGTCCTTCTATTATATTTTATGCATTGTCTGTGTATCTGTGGGGAGCTGTAGCTGTGGGTGCACAGGTGTGTGGCAATCAGAGGACAATTTGTGAAAGTCTGCTCTCTCCTTCTGTGGATTCTCAGACTGGAAATGCATTCACTGGCTGAAATATCTCCTTGGCCCTTTTCCCATTTTTATTTACTTATTCCTTATGAATGTGTGCAGGTGTATGGATGCCTACATGTCATTATGTGCATATGATGATCAGAGGACAACTTGTAGGAAATTTTCTCTTTCCATTATGTTGATCCTAGACATCGAACTCAGGTTGCCAGACTTGACAGCATTTGATGAGCTTATGAACATTAATTTTGAACTCAAAGAAAGAACATTTATATTAAAATGTATTTAATTAGGAAGAAAATTACTAATGGTAGAAAGAAATCATTACTCCAAATGAATTAATCTTGCAGAAAGATATTGAAAATTGTCCTGGCTTCTCCCACTCACTCTTTCCAACTGGTACGCCCAGGTACCCCCTTGGTTGCAAAAGCCCTCATCTCTTGTCCATGTCACTATTTTGGTTGACTCTAGATAAGTATGAGCTCATTGGATATACTAATAATTTATCATAACCTCAGAGTCCAGTGTATAGTACAGCACACAGAGATGGCTACCTTTGGGGAGCACAGGCAGCTTTAATAGATTGTTTTGATGGAGTCAATGAAAGGGTCTTTACATCATTTTAATAAGCAGTCACTCATACTGGTACAGACCTGGAGCCTTCTCAGTAGCTGCAAAGGAAATGAATAGTGGTGGGCATTGGATCAGCAACCTTCATGTGCCATGGTGAAATAAGGAACACAGACAGTTTCAAAACATGGGTGAAAGTTATTTGGGACCTTCCCATTGCCTGTTTGGGTGCTGGGACCACTGGCCCATGGTGCCATCTCTCCAAGCAGTAGAGTTTGGAAGCCACGGGACAGGCAAGAGCCAGAAAGTATGATGAAAGGACATAGCATAAGCGTTTGGCAGATGATCCAGAACCTCAAAATCTGCTGGTGTCATTACCACTGAGGAACACTTGGTGTCAGTGTCCCATGCACATCTCCTATCACTAGTCTTTGAGCTCAGCAAGAGTGCTTGGAGAGGCACTCATTGCTCTTTGTGGAGGACCAGGGTCCAGTTCCCATCACCCACGTGGTGATTAATAGTCACCTGTAACTCCAGTTCAAGGGCATCTGACAACCTCTTCTAAACTCCACGAGCAGTAGACATACATGTGGTTCATATACAAGCATGCAGCCGAAACACTCATACACATAAATTAAAATAAATAAATCCTTTTAAAATATTAATGAAACCTTCAAGGTGATGTTTTCATTTTTAATTTCTAAAAAATCTTGCATTATTGGATCAAATTTATTCTAGTTCTTAAGAATGCATTGTAAAGGGTAGTCAAGGGAACTGGAGGAAAATAGAGAATGTTCTTTGATGGTTGTCTTAGTTAGGGTTTTACTGCTGTGAGCAGACATCATGACCAAGGCAGGTCTTATAAAGACAGCACTTAAATGGGGCTGGCTTACAGGTTCAGAGGTTCAATCCATTATCATCAAGGCGGGAACAGAGCAGCATCCAGGCAGGTATGATGCAGACAGAGCTGAGAGCTCTACCTCTTCATCTGAAGGCTGCTAGCAGAATACTGACTTCCAGTCAGCTAGGATGAGGGTCTTAAAGCCCACACCCACAGTTACATACCTACTCTAACACCTTCTAATAGGCCAAGCATATACAATCCATAACATTGATATTAAGCAAAGAGACGCCTACAAGGTTATCAGGAATAGAGAAAGAAAGATATTTGTTCCTGCTTCAAATCCTTGAAGAGATATAACAGATTGGAGCTCTCGATCCTATCCCATGACCAAAAACCAATCACTCCTATATGTCTGAATATAGCTACAGAAGAATTTGAAACACTGGTTTCAGTCTCTGATTCTTCACAGCTTACACTTTCTCCAGCCAATCTTGAACCTATCGCTATCATTGTCTCTCTCCTGAGAATAATTTTCACAGTATTCCCATGCAAGTTCCTGCTAAAAGCATATCCGAGGTTATTGTGTGTACTTTAGTGGAATAAGGATGGTTTTTTTGCAAAAACACAAACAAAAAAAAACAACAAAAAAATAGTCCTTAGATATTAGATTGCTTTGGTTCACAAGAGAGGTTTGCTTGAATAAATTTGTTTGTTTGTTTGTTTGTTTTAATAGAATCTGGGCAAAAATTGCAAAATGATGGTTATTCCTTCTTTGGACTCCCATGCACTAGTGAATGTCTTATTATCTAGGAAATTGAATCCATATCCCCAAGGATAGAAATGATGGCTATACACTAACAAGGAGAATTTTAGAGGAGCTAGATTATGACAAAGCAGATGTAAACGATGCATAGACATCAGAGAGCAAAGTTAAGCAGGATTCCTGAGAAAGGAGCAAAAACCATTGCCTCAGCTTAATGACTACCCCTTGCTTCCAGGCAATGGGCTTAGGCACTAAGTTCTCAAATAGCTTTCAGCGTGTTTCTCATCCTGTCAATCTGTGTCATTGCTTTGAACTCTGGGCCCACTGAGGTTTGCCCTGTACAAGAAACAGGAAGCCAAAGATGCCTGGCAGGGTTAGCATGTAAAAACAATGAATTCTCAGACATTATCAACAACAGTCAGCCTTCACCTCACATTCATCCCTCCATCTGGGGTTTTGGCATCTAAGAGGAATTACCCAGGGTTACCGTCAAATCTATGGAGAGAATGCCCTGTTCTAGAGACCTGAATTGGGAACTGCAGCAAGACTGTTTCACTAGGACTTTGCCAGCCACTCCTGTAGATTCACTGTTTTGCTGTCTGCTGCTCGCTATGTGCTCTTTTATGTAGACATTTTTTATTTATCCCTCACACAAGGGAAAGCACCCTACTCCACCTGAGCCTCTCAATCGGGAACTCTATTGGATACCCTTACCCAATTAGATAACTTGTTATTTGACTTTTGCTTGCTGCATGCTTAACAAACATACTCATTTAAAACCAAAAGAGCAACCATCACAGGCCAGTCTCAAGATCAGTGGTTCTCAACCTGTGGGTCTCATCCCCTTTGACAAACATCTATGGTTCATAATAGGAGCAAAATTACAGTTCTAACGCAGCAATAAAAAAGAATTGTATGGTTGGGGGGTCACAATATTAGGAACTATATTAAAGGGTCACAGCATTAGGAGGGCTAAGAACGACTGCTCTAGATAGAATGGAATCATAGCTTGTCTGTGGGAAATCTTGGTTGGTGGATCTATTTGACATCAGCATATTTGGAAAAGTAGTTTTCTTTGCTTTTGCAGTGGGCACAAAGGCTCTACAATTTATTTTACTCAGTGTGACTATTATTTCTGATAACTATCTGGTTTCTGAGACCTATGGATTTGACATTCAAGAAACTCCTCCTCATGTAGATGAGGAACACCAACCAACTTATGTGGTAATTTTAATAAGAATTGTTCCCATTGGCTTGTATATTTGAACACTTGGTTCCCCAGTTGGTGGCACTGTTTGGACAGGCTATAGAACTATGCATTTTCTAGGACGTAAAGCCTTTCTGGACATGGTACACTACTGGATGGAAAACCATAAATACTTACAACCTTGCCTCACTTCCAGTTTGCTGTATCTGCTTCCAATGTGAGCAGCAGAGGAGTGTGCTCTCAGCTCCCTGCTCCTGCTCTCATGCCTGCTCTGCCATTATGGACATCTAACCCTCTGAAACCATAAGCTAAAGTGAATTCTTAAGTTGACCTTGTCATGGTATTTTGTCACAGCAACAGAAAAAGTAACTAATATAATATGCATGATACATACTCCCCCCCACACACACAAATAGTGCACATACTGGAAATAAACAAAAATAAATAATCAATGTGATTTAGCCAGCACTATATGATTTGATCATATGGTAGAAGGATGATTTTATGACTAGAATGGTGGTTAATCCATATGTTCACATTCGTGTCTGAATAACAAAACCCCTAACTTAGTACATAAAGAATAGCCAACTCTAAGGATGGGATTTCAAAGTCAGGAATTCAGCAAGGACATGGCAGATATGATTTGTTCCTAGTCTTTCTGTGACTTCAGTTGGAAAAACCTGACTGTGTCTGAGGGCTAGATCCACTGAAGGGGCAATCAGTTCACTAGCATCTCTGCAGGTGATATTAAGAGGACTGACATTTGGAGGTCCATGATGCCTCTGGTAGGCTGCCCGGCACTCAGGCTCCACACTTGATGACTCAGACTCCGAGGAACACTTTTTGTAAACAAGGTAGATGTCACATCACTTTCTATGACCAACACACAGAACTCATGTTGAGTCATTTCCGCCATACTCTATTGATTAGCAGTTGAGTCATAAGCCCTTTCAGATTCCAGGGGCTAATTAAGCTGCATCTTCTGTCGTAGGAGGTGAAACCTGGCATAACGGCATGAGGCATGAAAGATTGTGCTGTGGACAATTTTTAAAAATGTAGTTCTGTACTGTGGCTTTCAGGTAGCAGGTTATGTATCACTCAGTTTCACTCTATGGCAGCCACACAGCTGGGAACATTAACATTGCTAATGGGTGACAAATAGTTTATGGTCAATTTCTGCAAGACTGAAGTTATAATATAAAATATCTGAATCCTGACTAATCTCTGGGGTACATCGAGACCAGAGTGAATGCATTCTGGAGGTTACAGAGGGAGAATCATTTTTCAGAAGGAATGCCTGCATACAGTCACATAATCCAAGGTAGGAGGTTAATTTGTGGACTTTAAGTATTTCTACTGCTGGGAACATTATGTTCAGAATTCTTTTCTTTATAGTAGCTTTCGATCTTCAAATCCAGGCACAACAATGTCAGAAAGAAGAAAGAGACACTGCCTTTCTGAAGTCCCTCTTCCTGAGAGGCAGAAAAATCTTTTTCTACAGTCGGCTACAAATCTTACTTCCAATGTTCTTTTTGTGAGCTTTCATACAAATCTTGCTAAATATAGATACTCTCAATTCCATAAAGAAGGAATTCCAACTCTAAGAGATTATGTCTCTGACTACAAGGGAAGAAAAAAAAATGAGACTTTTACATCCTAATCAGAGGCGGGGAGTCATCAGTTTATGTAAAACAATGGTTTCTGAGATTGCAGACATAGGCCAATGAAAGGGAGTGTTTGTAAAATATAGAAAGTAAGCATGCTGAACAACACGACTACTTCTGCTTTCTTCAGTGAGGGAGAGCTCAGGTACAAACTGGTGGTCTCCCTGGGTGAGAAATGGGCACAGGAAAGCAGGAATGTTTAGAGGTGAGATGGACTCAAACCGAGGCAACCACAGATTTAGACGGCTGGTAAAGGTTGCTTGGTTTGTGGTTCTGCCCTTTTGTGATAAAAAGCAGGTTAACCATAGCAGAGACCAATGGCTCCAAACTGGTGGTTTAGTATTATTCATGTTCTCCTCTCTGAGTGGTACCAAGTATTAAGGCCCCAAGACATGTACTGCTTACTTTTTTAGACTCCAAAATAACAATAGAAGAGATTGTCATCACAACAGATATGCAAATAACAGCACAGAAACATGTAAAAAATCAAAGTATACAACTCATCTAAAAGGTCATAGATCTTTAAAGATCAAATTTAATAACACAAATATTTTAAAATGACAGATGAACTCAAAACTTTATTTGTAAAGCTTATCAATGATTTCAAAGGGAATATGAACAAGCACATGCAATATATAAATAGGTTCAAAACACAATAAGAAGCAACTGCTTATACACACAGAAAACAATCAGTTAGCTACCTTCTTTCTACTATATCCAGAAATTAACTAAAAAACGAATCAAATACTTAATAGAGGGAAATGTGACAAATAATTCACAAAAAAATGAAGAAAATTACTTTTGTGTCATTGTCTTAAGCAAAACTTTTTTTATTCTTGACACCAAAGCACAAAGAACAGAGGAAGAAAAGTAAGGCCCTATATGGAATATATTTTGATAAAAGAAACTAATGCAGACTTGTTGTGGCTAATGCTAGAGTGCTTGCCCAGCATTTATAAAAGTCTAAGCCTGTCTGTTTCCATTGGTTGCTGGATGAAGCCTCTCTGGTGGTAATTTGGTTAGGCACCAATCTATGAGTATAGCAGAATATCATTAGGAATAATTTCTTTGACTTTTTTCCCAGCTATGTTGAGTTCCAAGGTGATTAGGTTATCTGGCCTCTGATTTCTGGCCTTCCAGGAAGTACCAGAGTTGCCTCCCTCTTATGGCATGGGTCTCAAGGTGGAACAGCCATTGGTTAGCCACTCTCACAGCCAAACATTAGGCAGAGCTCCAGGAATCCTGTAGAAGAGCAGAAGGAAGAATTATAGGAGCCAGAGGGGTCAAGAACACCACAAGAAAACTGACAGAGTCAACTAACTTGAATTCATTAGGGGGTCACTAAGACTGAACTGACAATCAAGGCACCTGCCTGGGTCTACCCTAGGCCCTCCGCATAAATGTTATGGTTGTGTAGCTTGGTATATTTGTGGGATTCCTAACTCAAGGAGGGAGGTTTCTGATGCCTTTGACTGCTTTGGGGATCCTTTTTTCTCCTACTAGATTGCCTCTTCTAGCCTTAATATGAAGAAAGTTGTCTAGTCCTTATTACTACTTGATATGCCATGTTTGGTTGATATACCTGAAAGGAGGTCTTCCCTTCTCTGACTAGAAAGGGAGGAGGAATGGATGGGGATGGAAGGGGTGTGTAGGAATAAACTGGGAAGAGAGAAAGGAGGGGAAATTGGTAGGCATATAATAAATGAGAGAACAAATTAGTAAAAATAGTCTAAGAACAAACCCTAGGACCACAAAATGGGGAAAATATAAACAAGAAAACCAGAATAAAAGGTAAATACACAGGGCCTGTGAGATAGTCCAGCAACTAATAGCAACCCTGACAAACCAAGCTTAATCACTGGGACCCATATAAACAATAGAACTGATTTCCACAAGTTGTTCTCTATGTTCACACATGCATCATGACACAAGCACATCAGAAAGACTGCGCTGGGCTACACTAGGATACGCACACATGTACATATATACATATACCCTATATATTTAATACAGGTATAATCATGCATGTATATACATATATTTAATGTATATATATAAATAATACATAATAATACGTATATAAAATACATGATGAATATGCATATTCTTCTATGCATATATCTCTTTGTAGTTTGCTACAGCTATTCTCCACAATATTTATATTTCATTGTGAAGCTACCATTTAAGATTTGGTCAGCTCTTAAAACTTGCTTTGAAGTAAAAAGAGATAATTTCATAAGCTTATTGGAAAAGTCTAGGATGAAATTTATCCGGATTTGTAAAAGCTTTTAGTTTGGATTTTCTATCCTATTGAACAAACGAAGTCACACACAGACATGTGTTCATTAGGTATGTGCACTATGCCTCTGGTGAGAGTATTTAATTCCAATCCAACACTTGTGAGTTAGTTGCTATAAGTAGGTTTCAGGAACACTGTGGGGTTAACTTTTGCTTCACAATTCAACCAGAAATTCCTTTTATCAGATGCTGTGTATGGATTATTGAAGTTGTCACTCCTTTCAGTTCTGTGTTTGTGTTCTCTATTTTGGGACTCTAGTATTTGCTATAAACATCAATATGTTCATATCACTACAATCACTACAATATGCCTATATGATTTATATGTCCAATCCTTGTGGTTTTATGGGACCATTGATTTGTGCCGTTTACTTTTTTTGAAGAAAATTTCTAGTTTAGCATTGGAACATGTGTAAAGAAATGGGAATTTCTATCTTTTCCTCTATATTCCCACATCTACTCCAAGAGTTTCTTTTATTAGCTGTTTTGTGTAATGTGAATGTGTAAGTGTAGGGTTTACGTAACTAAATTCAGTCCTCACAGGTCAGATTATACATGGTTTGCCATCAGTGGCATGTCACCTACCAGGAGTTTATTCGAGCAATATCACATGCTATCTTTTAACACCAGATAACTACACAGGGAATGGATGTATCTGACTTTCTTAGAGTCTCTGCCATAAACCAATTATAATCTGGAAGACAATGTCAAGCAGATAAAAAGACCTGCCACTTTCTATTTGTGTTAAAATACCCAATCTTTCAGAAATTTAATGTCATTAGGTCCTATATGCAGTTGGGAGTTTTGTTTGCTCTGGTTCTGGGGTTCCCCCCCCCCACTTAGACTATAAAGAAAAGGACATTTTGATGGTTTTGCCTCAGCAAACCAGAAAAGACAGGGGGAGGGAAAGGAAGGAGAAGGAGAGGAAGGAATGGAAAAGGGAGGGAGGGAGAGAGAGAGAGAGAGAGAGAGAGAGAGAGAGAGAGAGAGAGAGAGAGAGAGAGACAGAAAGACAGGGAGAGAGACAGAGACAGACACAGAGACACAGAGACACAGAAACAGAGAGTGATTTCTGCAGTATGTGATGGAACACGTCTATAGTTTCATTTATTCAGGGCTCTGAGACAAGAGACATTTTAACTCAGGATAAGGAGAATAAATAAAGAAGCTATCATGAGAACAGCAAAAGAAAGTAAAGATAAGAGAAAGGACATCCAAAAGAAAGAAGGAAGGGCTGGCGAAATGGCTCTGCACTTAAGAACACTAGATGCTCTTCCAAAGGACCTGGGTTCTGTTCCTCCCACCCACATGGAAGCTCACAATCATCTATAACACCATTTCTAGGGCAACAGACATGTACACAAATGTACATGCACAAATACAAAACACCCATATACATACATTTTTAATGCTTTTTTATTCCAAAAACATAAATAAAGGAAGAAGGCCTGAGAGCAAGGAGAATAGATTAGTAGGTGGGAAAGGGGAGGGGGAAATTACAGAATTATATGTCTTAGTTAGGGTTTTACTACTGTGAGCGAGCATCATGACCAATACAAGTCTTATAAGGGCAACATATAATTGGGGCTGGCTTACAGGTTCAGAGGTTCAGTCCATTATCATCAAGGTAGGAACATGGCAGCATTTAGGCAGGCATGGTTCAGGAGGAGCTGAGAGTTCTACATCTTTATCTGAGGGCAGCTAGCAGAATACTGACTTCCAAGTAGCTAAGATGAGGGTCTTAAAGCCCACGCCCACAGTGACACTCCTACTCCAAAAGGGCTGCATTTTCTAATAGTGCCACTCCCTGGGCCTATATAGAAACCATATAGAAACCATCACATTATATATCAATTTAAAAAAGATTTTTAAAAATATGTTGCAGTACACCCTTCTATGTATATGTTCATCTGAACACATTAAAGAAGTTAGAAGAAGGTCTGTCTTATCTTTCCACAACTCACTATCAAAGGACTACCTGGAGTCCTATCAATACTATATTAAGTCCCCTTGAGAGAGCATTTCCCTAAGGACCCAATCACCTTCAAAGGCCTCCATCTCTTACAGGTTGGAAATCACTGAATATTGATGCTGGGAATCAATCCTTCATATTTAATTCTTTAGGGGAAAAAAAAACCCAAGCCCAAACTGCATAACCTTTCAAAAAAGACTTAACAATTAATAGAAATTACATAGCCCAAAACATAATTAGAATAGTCTAAAAAACAGAAATAACATACATTAAGCCTTAGATGCTGGATGTGACCAGCAAGTTTCCAACACTATCCCTGTTTACCTGCTGACTTCTCTGCAACGTCTTGACTTTATTCTGAATTCCGAATGCCCTCTATAGCATCTAACAGATTAATGTAAACTATTGAGGAAGAGGGGAGTTCTAATTCCTTTCATATTGCAGGCAGGGATCATTATGTAAACTAATGTGAGAAAGGATTTAAGAGAAGTTATTCAGTTTTTTTCAACTTTAAAAGTTTTAGTATTTCTGAATTTATGTGCTATATGCAGCTATTTGACAATTGTTACAGTAAAATGGAATACCCTTTAAATTATAAGCACATTTAATTTATGTGACAAGGGAAAGAGAAAATCAGCACAACAAAAGACAACTGAAAGTTAATACAATAAAATGTTTCAAAGGGTTAATTGCATTTTAATTTAAAAGCTGTTAACTTATTCATCTCCTTGTCTTTATTAAGATGATACCAAGATGACCAAGATATTTCTACTTATGTGTATTATTATCCAATCATGAACTAATCCAGAACACAGTACCATCCCATTGATCAGGCTGTGTGGACTAAGGTCTGAAACAAACATTGGCAACATAATGAATAATAGTAAGATAGCTTTGGAACAGATTTGAGAGGCAAAAACCAGTTTCCTGATGTCCAAGTCCCTTAAGACGACTGAAGAGGAAGTATAGACAGCCACCAGGTTAATAATTATAAGTCTCTTTGGCTTGACTTTGTATGTCTCTGTTTCAGTGTCGCTGACACTAAGAACAAATTTACTTTGACTTACCCAGGCTCTGTGGTAAAATACTGAGGACCCCTAACACAATCAAGGTTGGCTCCTCATAGCCTAAGCACAGATGTACCGTCTACTTTCTGAGAATAGGGAGATTTGTTTGGCAACTTTTCTGAAAAGGAATTTGTCTTCCAAGGTTTGTGTCCTGGAGGGTGGCAGTGGTCCTTTATGGAATATGCAGTTTCTGATGGAAAAGATACCAATCAGAAGCAGAACTGCACAGTGAAGATTCTTTCAGGGAAAAACATAAGTCTCGTGATGAATTGCTAGAAAACTGACAAAGGGAAAAAAACCTAGGCAATTGCTAATAGTGGGAGAGGCTTAAGAAGGGAGGAAATGTTCATTTTCTATGAAGTCTGCACTATCAACAGTTTTCAATATGATCTTATAAAGTCTTTATTTGACCATGATAGCCTATGTATGGCCATGGCATTGCCACATGTTACTGAGAAATAGTGCGCTTAGACTAATGGACATCCATTGATTTGACATTCGGAAATCCAAAGTGCTCTAAAAGCAAAAACTAACAAGCAAGCAACCAAACCAAACCAACAACTTTCTGAGCACCCATAGAATCCTGCAAGTAGCAAAATCCACACTGGACTTCATGTGATTGGCAGTAGTCCAAAGACAGTTACATTTAGATTCTGTGTACTAGGAGCATATGACATACAAATGAATTTCACATTTAGACCTGTGTCCCTTCACCAGGATATCTCATTAATACATTTGCAAATATTAGCAATTCTGAAAAAAAAAAACAGTTCAAAACTGGAAATGATGCCTCTGGTCAGTGGCATTTCAAATAAGGGGCGCTTGATCGTTTCCAGGCAGGCACTCATCTCTACAGCCTCTTCAACTTGTATTTCTCATAAACCTTTAACAGAAGGTTAAAAAAAAAAATACTAAAACCCCTAGAGCTAAATACACTGTGGAGCTCATCAGTTTTCCATATTTCACACTTCCAGAAATGTCTATTTCCAGAAAACAGAAAGGGTTTTGAATTGAGTCAGGCCTGAACTAGAAACATATCCTATCTATCAAGAGGGAATGATTTCATCAGCCATCTCACCCACAGTTCTACACTCCAGAGTTTGCAGCCTGGCTAACCCTCAATTCTGGGTTAAAGTGTCCTTTCCATTGGGTCTTAGAGTAGAACATGCTGTTCTTCATGAGATAGTCCTCCTTCTGATAATACTGTTTCCACCTGCACAATATAAAAATCCTCTAGGACATATCACCTCAGTAATGTGCTAAGACCCATGGGTTTCACAGTGACAAGATTTCCTTTGAGCTATAAGGCTTATAGCCCATCTTCCTACTACTTCTCAAATGTCAGAAGAGCAGACCATTCATCTAACAAGGGGAATGTCTTTTCAGGACATTCTATGCCTTACCCAATGGGGAAGTCTGGGAAACCTTTCGTTGAGACTTCTCTCATCATTTCTCCAAATTCTGAAACTCACTTTGGAAAGAGTAGCTTTTCAGAATCACCTGTGATATATAAGTGGGGTTGCAAAGGTCTGCCTCAAAACCAGATGCAACTCCCAATAAGGAAGAAATTTCATTTCAGGGCTTCCCTCAAAGCTGGTAGTGGGGAAATATAGAGAACAAAAGCAATTGTCACAGAAACTGCCTCCTGAAATCATGGCTCACAAAGAACTTCACTGATCTTAACAAATAAGAAACAATTATACCAGGGCTCCTTGTGTTTAAGACTCCTGGGGAAATTGAGGTTTCCCCTTTGGGTTCTTAGTCTGGTTAGCAACATGTATTTTAACAGACTCAGAATAAAAGACAAGGGTAATTTTATTAGCATCTGATGGGAAAGCAAAAGGGCAGGCAAGCTGTAAATCTTGGCAGGTGCCTGGAGGAGGGAGATGGAGACAGAAAAAAGGAAAAAGGGCCATTTTCAAGAGAGGTCAGTAATCAGCCTTGTGTTGCAGAAGAATGTAGGGAGGCAGCTCAGAGAAACAGTGCCCAGAGAGTCAGCAAAAATCTGAAAGGAAAAGATAAAGAAGAAAAACAAGTTATACTTCTCAGAAAAGATAAACAGCGAGGCTCTGCCCAACTGTGTGAATTTCCACCTCGTTCTCACTCTCAGCCAGTTTCCAGTAATGTCCTTCTTTGTTTCTTTCTCAAATCCCATGATGACAGTCTTATCTACAGCCTTTCTAACATCACTCTGCTCTTCCACATGCCCCTCAGAATATTTTATTAAAGTTCTGCTTACAGGACTGGAATGGAGCTCAGCTGGGCGAGTGCTCGCCTGGCATAGGCAAATGTAGTCCTGAGTTTCTCATCCACAGCACCGCTAAACCATGCATGCATGCCACTGCATGGCTGCAGACCCAGTACTCAGGAGGAAGAAGCAGATGGATGAGAAGTTCAGTATAATTATTGCCTATAGTAAGTTCAAGGCCACCCTGGGATGTATTAAAAACAAACCAACCCCTCCCCCCAAATACCACCTTCTCTAGCATGCCGCCCCAAATTCTTCCACGTCCCGCCTAACAAATCATGAAACCATTTTTAAAAGGCCTATGGACCATAAGGTCGGATGTTTCAATATCAGTCTTTTGCATTAGTTACTCTTCTTATGGCTACGACCAAATATCAGACAAGGGACTAGGAGCTACTTAAAGAAAGGAAGGTTTATTTTGGGTCGTGGTTTGAAATTACGAGTCATGATGGTGGGGAAGGCAAGGCAGCTTGAGTGGTTCTCAGATGTGGCAGCAAGCTTGTGGTCTCTTTGCTTTCGTAGTCAGGAAGCCGTGGGAGATGAACACTGCTGCTCTGCTTGTGTTTCTGATGTTTATTGTTTATTCAGTTTAAGATCCCAGCCCAAAGTAGGTTGCCACCCTCATTTAGAATGAGTCTCCTCTCTCTGGTTAAATATCTCTGGAAATGTCCTGGAAGACTCATCTTGAAGTTTGTCTGCTAGGTAAGGCCCATTGAGCTGACAATTAAGACCAACCAGCACAGTATTAAAGCGAATAATCTTTGGGTTGAAAATAAACCCAACACTTTGCTCTTGACTAAATGAATGAAATGTATTTATCTCCATTAATTTTTCCCTAATGTTGAAAACATGCCATATAAATTTTATTAATTGATTGTGTGTGTGTGTGTGTATGTGTGTGTGTGTGTCTGTGTACCATAGCATTCATGTGAAGGGTCAAAGGACGCCTTGCAGGAGTTAGTTCTCTCCTTCTACCACATCTCTTGAGGACCGAACTTATGTCCTCTGGCTTGCTGGAAAGTAAGTGCCCTTACCAACTGAGTCATGTCACTGTCTCAAACTTTACTTTGCTCTCTTCTTTTCTCTTCTCTTCTCTTCTCTTCTCTTCTCTTCTCTTCTCTTCTCTTCTCTTCTCTTCTCTTCTCTTCTCTTCTCTTCTTTCCTTTTCTTTTCTTTTCTTCTCGCCTCCTCCACCTCTTCTTCCTCTCTCTGTCTCTGTCTCTCTCTCTCTCTCTCTCCTCTCTCTCTCTCTCTCTCTCTCTCTCTCTCTCTCCTTTCTTTCCTTTCTTTGTGACTCTATCTGTCCTGAGACTGTTTGTAGATCAGGCAGGCTTTGAACACAGAGACTCAGAGAGCCTCTAAAGTGCTTGCCTACTAAAGTGCTGGGCTTAAAGGCATGTACCACCACATCTACCTTCCATTCATTTCTATCTTTTATTAAAAACAAGATAGGTTTACTTCTATTTTATTTTTGCTTATTATTGTTATTTTTAAAAATTTATTTATTTACACTCCATATATCCCCCCCACCCCTGTCCACCCTCCGACTGTTCCATATCCCATACTTCCTCCCCACCCCCTGTCTCCACATGGATGTCTCCACTCCCCACCCCACCTGACCTCTAAACTCCTGCATGTATATCTGTGCACCACATGCAATTTGCCCAGTGGAAGTCAGAAGAGGGGATTGGATACCCTGGAACTGGAGTCACCATGTGGGTGCTGGGAATTGACCTCAGCTCCTGTGGAAAAGTGGCTAGTTCTTGTTAACTGCTGAGCCATCTCTCTACCCTCGTCCCCCATTCATTTCTTGAAGCAACATGCAGTCAGTGTTTGCTCCATACCAGTAAAGTATTTTCAATGATTTCTTAACAGGAAAATATAGATAATATTACCCCCTTCCTAGACAAGCTTTCCCGAGACCACGTGGATGAAAGGAGTACATTACTGTTTTCTCTGTAGTATTTTAATTATCAGCGTGCCTTTGTGTTCATCCTCTAGAGCCAGGAACCAAACTTGTGTCATGGTGCCTGCAGTACCTAAAAAGACTCATCCAAACTCAATTGTTTAAAGACTATGGGGCATTGTAAACATCCCATAACAGATATTTGCAATTGTACTGGTTACTTGTGAATTGACAATATGTATGTTGAATTGACAATGATGTATGTCACCTGTGGCATGAATATGAGAGGCCCACTCTGGCACAGCTTTGATGCTAGTAAACAACTGCTGTGAGATCAAAATGGCTGCAGGAATATCACATTCCTAAAACAATGTTCCACCTCACTCCACCTCCACCTTTAGCTCTTGCATCCTTTCCAACCCCTATTCCATGATGTCTCCTGAGTTGAGGGGAGGGGTGATACAGATGTTGAATTTACTCCTGAGCATTCAAGAATCTGGTTTTGGCACTTTGAGCAGTTGTGAGTCTCTAGTTGCCATTATCCACAATAAAAGGAAGCTTCTCTAGCCAAAGGAGACAGCAGCACTAGTACCTAAAGCAGAAATGTAATATTTAGAAGTTAATCTGATAGGCATATCATGTTCATTTATCAGTAGCTTCCCCCAATATGATCTCTGGCATCCTTGGTCATGGGCTTTTACCAGGATTGGAGTACCAGGTGTGGATTCACACCTGCAGAGAATATCAAATCTGATCTGAAAGAAGTTACTAATTTGCCACTATTGCAGCAGTGGGCACTTCTTGACTGGCTGATTAGGAATACAGCATGCTGGGTAGTACTTTTGATGGCAGTTATCTTCCAAGAGCCTGCCTAGTACTTCCCAGTACTCCATACCCTAGTTCATAAGGACGAAACACGTATTTCAATTTCAACTTGATTTCTCAATGTCCTGTCACCAAACTATGCAATGTCTTCCAGAAAGGATCTTACTTTTTTCTCATTTGTTTGTTTGTTTGTTGTTTTGGTGGACAATCAATGCATGTACAAATGTTTGAGAAGCTCTGTATAATCTAACCAATAAGTCATAGAGAGTTAGCCTGTTCCAGTGTACTGGGATTTTTATTTAATAAACTATGGCTTCTTTTCTAATTTTGCTTTTTAGCTATTTTTCCATTGTCAGAATTCCTTATAGGCTTTTCATATAATTTTAGTTTTGCTTGATCCTCATCTTTGCCTGCTTCTTTTTATAATCTGATCTGAAAGAAGTTACTAATTTGCCACTATTGCAACAGTGGGCACTATTGTCCATCCCTGCTTCAGCCTTAATCCTTCAAGTATTCTGATCTTTAATCACATATGTTTTACTGTTCTTTCCCTCACTTTAGAGGCTCCTTCTTTTCCTCTACTAACATTCTAGTGTGTCAGCCTCATGCATACTCGCTCCCACATAAATATATATTAAAAATTACCAGCTGGGATTTGCATATGAGGAAAAATATGCAGCATTTCTCCTTTTCCTGGAATGCCGTTAAGTTAATGTAGTGTTTTTCAGTTACATCCATTTTCCTGAAAATTTAACTTTTCATATAATGACTTCTGGAGGAATCACTATAATCTCTTACATATTAAATAATATCATCTGTAAATAAGGATTTTTTTCCTTCTTCCTTTCCTGTTTGGATTCATTCCACTCCCTTTTCTTATCTCATTGCCTTAGGTAATATTTTAAGCATTATATTGTGTAGGAGAGGAAAGAATATCTGCATCTTGTTCCTGGATTTAGTGGAAATGTTTTGAGTTCCTCTTTAAGTGGATTTTGGCTGATGGTTTGCTGTCTGTTAATTTCACTTTTCTTGTTGAGGTGAGTTCCTGTTATCCCTTGTGTCTCCAGTACTTTTGCTATGGATGTTTGTTAGATTCTGTCAAATGCCTGATCAGGGTGGGAATGTCTTTAGTTTTTCTCCATTAAAGTGATGGATTTAGAAATATTTTATTGAAATGTTTTGTTTATTTGATCAGGGAGATTTTTCTACAAATTTTTGTATCTTTAATTGATTTTTAGTTTCAAGGAAATATTGTTTTTGTAAGTGGAATTTGGAACTACTTCCTTACCTACTTTATAGAACAATTTCAGAGATTAGTGTTGAATCTTTATTAAAGGGCTAGTAAAATTCTGTCATGAATCTAGAACTGAAGGTTTTATTAGTGTGGAGATTTATTTATTACTCCTGCCAGCCATCAAGAATTATAGATACACTTAAGTTATTTATCCCATCTTTCATTTAATTTTGGCAGATCAAATACAACTAGGAATTCATCTATTTCTTTTAGATTTTCTAATTAACTACGGGTATTTAAAATATTCCCCCAATTATTTGGGTTTGGGGGAGAGTTCATTAGTATCTATTACAATCTCTCCCTTTTCATCTTATTAATAATGGTCAAGTCTTTCGATCTTTTGGTTCATTTTGATTCATCTGTTTTAGGTCTTTACCATATTTTCTTTTCCTTTTGTTTACCTTTTTCAAAGAACCAACTCTTTGTTTCAATGGTTCTTTCTATTTTTGTTGTTGTTTCTATTTCATTATTTTCCATCTTGCTACTAATTATGTCTTTCAACCTACTACTTTTCTGTGTGTGTATGTATGTGAGTGTATGTGCATGAATGTTTCCAAAATCTGGTTATTATGTTACTTATTTGATCTCTTTGATTTTCTCCTGTATGCATTTAGAGCTATGATTTTTTTTTTCCTAAGACAGGGTTTCTCTGTATAGCCCTGGCTCTCCTGAAACTCACTTTGTAGACCAGGCTGGCCTCGAACTCAGAAATCTGGCCTGCCTCTGCCTCCCAAGTGCTGGTATTAAAGGTGTGCACCACCACTGCCCGGCTTATGATTTTTTTTTTTTTTTAAGGACTGCCACCATTTTATCATAGATTTTGTCAGGACGTATTTTCCTTTTCTTTAATTCCAGGAATTCTCTGATGTTTTCCTCAATTTCTTCAATGGCCCATTCAATTCATCATTTAATTGTGTGCTGTTTAATCTCCACGGTTCTGCATATTTTCTGAGGTTTTCCTTGCTGTTGACTTCCTCCTGCTTGATTTCACAGCAGTGGTAGACTGAAATAAACTATTTCAATTTTTATATATTTACGGGCTTTTCTTTGTGTCATGATACATTAACATTTTTGGAAGTTCTATCACCTGCTAAGAATGTGTCTTGTGAAGTGTTTGAATGGACTATTCTGTAGATGTCTCTTAGATTCATTTCATCTAAAATGTAATTTAACTCAATTGCTTCTGCTAATTTTTGGTCTTCATGTTCTGTCTATCTGCAAGAGTGGGGTATTGAAATCACTATTTGGGGTAGTCTGTAATTTTGTATCTAGTAGAATTTGTTTTTAGAAAGTGTGTATATCTGTGTTCACTGCATATTGTTTAGAATTGTAAAGGTCAGTCTGAAGTAACCTTTTTAGACTCTTCTGAACACCGTTTTTTTTTTTTCTTTTCCTTCTGACTCCCTTTGATTTTGAGTCTGTTTGTCAGATATCAGGATAGCAATACTCACTTGTTTCCTGGCTTCATTTGCTTGGGATGTATTTTTTCATCCTTTCACCCTAAACTGATATGTATTTTTTATGTTTGGTTGTGTTTTTTAGGCAGCAAGCAATTCAACCTGTTATTCTGTGTCTTTAGATTTTGGAATTAGGGCTGTTAATGTTCAGAATTATTGGTAAAAGTTTATACTGATTTTTGTGCTTTTGTAATGTTTGGCATTTTACTAATCCTCCTTAGCTTAACAAGAGTTCTAGCGTAATTTAGTGTTCACTGGGGTTGTTGGATGAGATTATTAGGTTCACTCTGAAGAATTCCTTCTGGTATTCTCTGTCAGGCTAGCTTACAGATTATGAGTTCCTTTAGCCTGTTTTTGTCATAGAATCATTTTCTTTCTCAATCAACCATGAACGATCATATAGTAGTCTGAGTTGGTAGCTGTTTTATATCTGAACTTGAAATAATTCAAAAACCCCTTTGGGGTTCTGAAGTTTATATTGAGAAGTCCATTGTTATTCTGAAAGACTTTCCTTTATCTCTATATCTATATCATCTATATCTTGTAGCTTCCCACAGACTCTCTTTTCTGCATAGTGTTTTAACTGTGAGAAGCTGTGAGGACTTTTTTATCTTTATCTTGTCTGTTTGCTCTTTATACCTCTTATATGGACTTGGATAGTTTTCTACTATACTTACTGAAAATATTTTGGGGGTTGGAAGGATGGATCAGCAGTTAAGAGCACTGTTGCCTCATCCAAAGTTTCAGAATTCAAATCCAAGCACCTATATGATGGCTCACGGTATTTATAATTGTAGTCCCATGAATCTTTAGAAAATATTTATATACCCTCAGCATAGAATTTTTCTTCTATGGTTGTAGTCTCTAGGTTTATTCTTTTGATTATGTCCCTCAAATCTTGTATGTGCCTTTTGTACATTCTTATTATCACTGTCCTTGGCTGATTGCATAAATTCTTTCACTTTGTTTTCAAGGCCTGATATTCTGCTTTTTCCTGTCATCTATTCTATTGTAGTGACTCCCTACTGGGCTTTGATTTATTAAACTTATTGTTTCTAGCATCATTTTCAATTTTGTTTTTCTTCATTATTTCTCTTTACTGAATTATTATTTTTATATCTTGCACTAACTTCGTTCCAGTGATTATTTTGTATGTATTCACTTGGTATTTATTCAAGTGTATTCTTTATCTCTTTTATTTACTTCAACATATTTATCATCATCATTTTAAATTCTTTATATGGAATTTTATCTCAGTCAATTATTGTGAGCTATTACTTTGGGATTTATAGATTTTTGGGGAGATGTGTTACCTTAGTTTTTCATATTATTTGTATTTTGATGTTGTGATTTGTGCATTCAAAGTTAGATAATTGTGGTGTTTCTGTTGCTTTACATCATCTCAGCTTTCTTCTTGTATTGATCATGTTTAACATGTCCACAATCTTTCCATAAAAGTTGAATATTACTTAAAACAACAGTCACTGTTCAGCAGTGAATATAACTGCATGAGTAAGGGAACACTCTGTTATAAAACAATAATCACTTAAATATCAATTATTTAGAAAGTAAAGGGTTATTGATAACACCGTGAATAGTAGTAGATTATGTTTTTATGAGCATGAATAGGAAGAAAAGAAAAAGCATTACAAATAAAATTAAAATGGACTACACGGCAGGACTAGTTATCAGCATTAGGTTGATAAATAAGAAGGAATGGGGGTAGGGTAATGTAAAAGTAGGAAAACTGTAAAAAAGACACAAAGGGAGGTATCAGTGGTGTGGGCATTCTGACTAAAAGTAGACTGAAAAGAGAAGGGCAAAGAAATGCAATCAGTTAGCATAGGCCCATCTTCTTTCTCAGAATGATGAGACACAGAGACTCTGAAAACCAGGCAAGCCTGTGTACTCTGAGAATAGAAAAAGAAAAGGGAGTAGAGAGAAGAGGAGAGAAAATGATAACACAGGAACAGTATGAGAGATTCATACTGTTATTTTGTTAGCAGGTTGACTAAACTGACCTTGTATATCTTGGGGGAAAATAGATTTGTGTGAGGACACAATGCATGAAAACTGAATGGTCTGATTTTGAATTGTATCTGGAGAGTCTCTGTGTTTTTTCCCTGGCCTTGCTCTGAACTATAATACATGTTGCTTTATGTTGTTTTTCTCCAGTTACATTCATTCTTTGGAGGTTTCCAGTGCTGCATCCTTCTGATGTCTACTGAAGCTAATTAACTCTGTTCCATATGCTGGCACTGGCTACAGTGGTATTCATCCAACAGCCATTGTAGCAATAAGTAATAGCTGGAGCACTGTTTGGGTTTGGTGCACTATTCTTAGGTTCCTGGTTGAGGTTCTGAGAGCAGTATCTGCTGTGATGGTTCAGAGGCTTGCTCTATAAAATTCTGTAGATTCTTTGCATAAAACCATGAAGTCTAGTCTGCTAGGAGTGATGAGTAGCTATACTGGCCAGGGCACCTACAGAAGCAATGGTGGTGGTATTAGTAGTCACAAAATCTGCAAATGGGACAAGGTCCAGAGCACATTAAGCAAGTGATTTATGCAAAAAGGGAACAGCAGCAAGCCAAGCAATACAATATTCCTATTTCTTTTATCATCCTAACTATAATCACTCATTCAGACATGATTTCTAAACCACAGTCTTCAATAAAAATCACAAATGAGTTTTGTATCTAAAATAAAGGTACCCACAAAGGGAATTGTTTGAGAGAGGTTTAAAACAGGCTATGCCAGTCAAATTAGAATTTGTTCTTATCTAAATTATACTGGATAATAAAAGAAACCTTTTGCAGCACAGTGAAAATTTAATATCTCCAATTATGAAGACTTGGTTCAAGTAAAGTGGGAGGTATGAGTAATCAAATAGTCATAACAAAGATATGCATAATAAAACGGACAATATAATTACCATTTGCAACTTTACTGAAACCATCAAGATCTACATTCTTATAATTTAAGAAAATATACCAAGGTAATTTTCAAATATTACAGACAAGTTCTAAGGTCTTTCTTTCTCTCTCTTTATCTCTTCTTTTAAATATATTTGTAGTGCATAAAAAATATTTAAGAAATATCTTCTAAAGACTGAGTGTTGACAACACTGGGGTTTAAATCTCATCAGATGAACAAACTCAACAGCTGTAACTAGAACATTGCCATTTTTCAAGCACAATACAAATAACATTTACATAGTCGCTATGCTTTTGGAATAGTGCATGACAATTTTCTCTGGCCTGCCTATTCAAAATAGTCAATAAATCTCGTAATTGTTAGCTGTTATCCATTGCCCAAACAATGGTCCATCATCAGTGTCTCTGAACATTCTAATATACTACTAAAGAAGCAAAAATAGTAAGTTAACCCATGAAACGTGTCTCTAGTGTCTGGAACTGCATGTCCCAAAGTAGTCTTTTCTGTGTAATGTGGGGATTCTATTGTTATCTTTCTTCAGGTTTAACATGTTTCCAAAATGAAAAAAGACATGTGGTACCAAAGAGTTGTAAACTATTTCCCCCAAACCATCATTGCTTGTGACAATGAAATTGCATCTTCTGGAGTACATCCTGCTTTAACTCATTGAGCACCAGAGAAAATAATAATAATCTTTTAGAGTAAGTAATTTGTTTGGAAAATGCCTCAACAGTAATTACACTGTATATTCAATGGGCTATATTTGTCCCTAATGGAATTTTAGTACATTGCTTAATGGGTTCCAAGGACACTTCCCTTTAGAATAAGTTATTTGAAACTTGGTATTTATTTCTCCATTACTCTGCATTAGTTGAGTTAACAAACAACAATGTTTTTTAGAGGAATAGAAATATTTCAAGTTCATTTACCTGGAGTTATCAAATGTCAATCTACCCCAGGCTAAGTCCCTAGGGGATCTGGATTCTATAATAATCACAGGCACTGAGGAAAATAGAGACCTCAGGAACTATAGGACTGAGGCACATCTCCAACTATCCATTGACTACACATAAGGTAGCCTTCCTCCTCCCCCATATCCTCTATACTCCTTCTTCACTTACCAATGGTGCAAGATTCTCCTCCCCACACCCTCTGCCTACATGCTTTTTGTTCTTGCAGGTGATTTCAAATCCTCTCCCTTTGTACCTCTCCTCCATACTCTGACTGGTACTATACTAATGAAATTTTGTGGACTCAAGAGATAGTCTGTGTCCCAGAGTCCAAAATCACATCCCAGATCCTGTATTTGTTTTCATCTCAGATTCATTCAGCTCTTCATCTCCTGGGCACTCATTACAAGAAGATTTTATGGATAGATTCTAAATTTTCAGTTATCATTTTAGAAATTCCTTTATAATACTATCTATCACTGCTCCTTAATGGAGATGACTCATATGGTCCTACAATCATTGTCATAGGATATCCACTAATTATGGTGAAATGAGATAAATCTTCAATTTAAAAGAATTCATAGGAACATTATTGGTTAAAGAAGGCCAAAACTGTTCTTTGTATGAATTTTGAGAACTGGTTGTTTTTATGGTGACTATTGTTAAAATAATAATTCAGTTTTGGTTTTTCTTTACTATTTCGCTTTACTGAATTATTATTTTTGTATCTTGCACTGACTTCTTTATTTCATTGCAGTGAGTATTTTGTGTGTATTCACTTGGCATTTATTGAAGCGTATTCTCTATCTCTTTTATTTACTTCAACATATTTATCATTATCATTTTGAATTATTTGTATCAATACATCTTGTTGGAAGTGTTACAGAAGGCAGAGATCTCTTCTTAAGGCTTCAGATGCTGTCCTGCCTTAGTCTTAGCTTTGGGGTCTGTAGAAGCTAATGTTCTGTTATGCTAACACTTTTAAAAAGTTTTAGCTAATAAATTAAAATGTGTTGGGACAAGATACAAAGGTTAATGATAAATGGGATTAAGATAGCTGAATATAATTGTACTCTAGACCTGTAACTGTCCAGCCTGCCATATGGATGAAGTTCTAATCAGTCAATAATTCTGTAGAATCTTCTATACAGATATGGATTTCTCATGAAAATTCAGTTCACTCTGTGCAGATTATATTTATACAAGATAAGTGGTGTTTTGTTTTGTTTTGTCTTTGTGAGATGCTAGGAATTGAAATCAGGTCCTCCTACATGGTAGGCTAATGCTGTACTTCTGAGATACTCCCTCCAGAAAAGATGTGCTTTAAAACTACAGGTATACCCTAACTGTTCAGTAATATTGATATCTCTAGAATTTTCTTCATACTGCTAATAATGTGATAACATTCTGTCAAAAAAGCAACCTAGAACACAAAAGGAGCTCTTTTAGTTTATAATTCCATGTGTTCCCTAACATCGGATGGTCAAAGCAGGAACTTAAGAAAGTTAGTCAAATCAAACCCACATTCAAGAGCAAATAAAAATGAATGCACACATGCTCACGCGCTTACTTGTGTTCAGCTGATTTCTTGACTCACTTCAGGACTCCCAGCCTAGGGAATGGTGCTACCCACAGTATATCACTTAACTTTATTAAGATAGTTCCCCAATAGACAGGTCCACAACCTAATCCAATGTAGATAATAGTCCAGTGAAACTCTTCCCAGATGATTCAAGATTGTGTTAAGTTGGCAATTAAAGCTAATCAACATAGGGGGACAGGAGAGTTTCTTTTCTGATACCCTGAGGTTTTTTTTTTTTTTTTTAGTATTGCCATGATGGGAACCTAGAGATTTTGCTGTATCCCTCATGAAAGAAGAAAAGAATTCTAAAAGGAGAGACACTTGTGCTCCTCACTTTTGATATCAGGTTATTGAAACAATAGATTCCAAAGAATTAAACTTGACTCATCAACCTTCTGCCCAGAGAAAGAAGACTGAAGTCCTGATAACAGCTAGAGGGATAATTTGCACCCCAGAAGATTCCACAGAGTCCCCAAAACTTATTGAACCACTTTACAAAACAGACTTGAGCTGAAGATTACTTAATTGATGTATAACTCTTGCCATGTATTTAAACTTATCCTCAAGTTGATCTCCAAATATGAACTCTGGATGATTTTGAACTATATTAATAAGTATGAGCTATTATTTTGAGCTTTCTTTTCTTCCCCTTCCAAAAAATTAAATGACTCCAGCTCCTTATCTCATTCAGGCCTGGCTGATATCCAGACATTTAAGAGTTAATGATACAATTTGGGCCTGAAGAACAGGCCCAAATATTTGTAAAGTTTTTCTCTGTTATGCACAACTAAAACCCATAAATTGAAATGTGAATGTTTTTCTTTGAGATGGAATGGCATGGGTTTGCCTCTGTCAAATGTTAATTCTAGAACCTGGCGCTGAGAAGTAGAGAAACAAAATTTGCTGCAGGTTTACTGGGGGTTGGAGGGACCTGGTGATTTACTACACAGATTTAAAATGGAGACAGATGCTATTAGTTTGCCATAAACTTTGTTTGGATTTAACTATGTGTTCAAAGATCTGATGAATCTGTACTGCCTTATAGACTTAAGTACTCTTAACTTCTTGAAACCTACTAGAATGCCATTATTCAGTCTATTAAATACATTGTATAAACTATTAAAATGCTCTGAATACATTAAGAGATATTGATCTCCTAAAGCAAGACTTTTGGTTTATTTAAATCAGCAGCTACAGAGTTGTAAGATAAAAATAGTTTAGTTGGAGAATTTTGCATTGCCTTCATTGATGTTTTTATTAGTTGTGGTTCTCTAAAGGAACACAACTGACAGGATTAATACATATTTTAAGAGGGAGTTTACTTGGTTTGGTTCCGGTACCTACCTGGCAGCTCACAATCTTTTATAACTCTAGTTCCTGGGGATTCAACACACTTTTCCAGCTTCCTTGGGCATTCCATTCATGTTTGTGCATGTACATACATGCAGGCAAAACACTCATAAAATAAATCTACTTTTTAAAAGAGGGGATTTATTATATTGACTTCCATGATATAGTCTAGTGTGTCCAACCATGGTTGTGAATCAGTCAAGAATCCAGTAATCCATAAGTCTGAAGGTCTTAGCAGTACTAATCTGGTGCTGAAGACCTGGGGGATTCCTAGAGATCTACTTAGCTTTGGTCTACATTGGAAGCCTGAAAAGGCTGGAGTTCCTCCACCCTTAGCAAACACCTTAGTAGGTCTTTTGTTCCCTCTGTGCATGAAGGGTCTGTGTCTTTTGTTATTCTGCCTGCATTTTGCTGTAATTTGCCATTAACTTGTATCATAGGACAACAATCATTTGTAATTGATGTCTCTGAACATCAATAGTCTCAATTCCCCAATAAAAAGACACAGACTAATACAATGAGTGTGAAAACAGGATCCTTCATTCTGTTGCATCCAAGAAACACACCTTAATATCAAATATAGATGTTACCTTAGAGTAAAAGGTTAAGAAAAGTTATTCTAAGCAAATGTTCCAAAGAAAAATATTGGAATAGACATTTAAATATCTAATAAAGTATACTTCAAACCAAAACTAATCAGAAGAGATAAGGTAGGAGGACATTACATACTCATCAAAAAACATCCACCAAGATGGCATTTCAATTCTTAACATCTATGCCCCAAACACAAGGGCACCCAAGTTTGTAAAAGAAACTTATTCAGCTTAAATCACCTATTGACACTTTCAATACTAGCTTGAATAACCTATTGATCCTTACACACTGATAGTGGGAGACTTCAGTATTCCACTCTCACTAATGAATAGGTCATCCAGATAAAAACGAAACAGAAATACTTGACACAGCAGATGTTATAAATCAAATGGACCTAAGAGGTATTTATGGAACATTTCACCCAAACACAAAAGAATATACCTTCTCTGCACCTCATAGAATTTTATCCAATATTGACCATAAGAAAATTGGAATTACTCCCTGCATTCTATCAGACTACCAGGGATTAAAGCTGGATATCATCAACAAACAAAAGAAGAGAAAGCTTACAAACTCATGAAAACTGAACAACTCTTTATTGAATGAAAAATGGGACAAGATGGTTACCTCCTGTAGCCAGACAAGAACCCTAGTGGAACAATAGAGACACCAAACCACCCACAAACTTTAAACACTCAATTTATCCTTTGTGCAAATAATGCAGGCACAGGGGAGAAAACAGAGACTGATGGAATGGCCAAACAAAAACAGGCCCAACTTGAGACCCATCCCATAGACAAGCACCAATCCCTGATAGTATTAATGATATTCTATTATGCTTGCAGACATGAGTATGTTGTCCTCTGAGAGGCTCCAGCCAAACAGTGGATAGAGCTTGAGGATGCTTATGGAAGAACAAGAAGAAGAATTGCAGGGTCCTGAAGGGAATAGGAACTCCACAGGAAAACTAATAGAGTCAACTAACCTGGACCCTTGGGGCTCTCAGAGACTGAAGCACTAACCAAAAAACATGCACAGATTAGACCTAGGCCTCCCTGCTCATATATAATAGATGTGCCGCTTGACCTTCATGTGGGTCCTGAACCACTGGAACAGGGGCTATCCCAAAAACCATTGCCTGTATGTGGGATGTTTTACTAGCTGGGCTGCGTTGTCTGGCCTCGGTGGGAGAGGAAATGCCTAGCCTTGCAGAGACTTGAAGTGCCAAGGTGGTGTGATGGATATCCAGGGCTTCCCTACCCACTCATAGGAGAAGGGGAGAAGCGATATGGGAAGGATTGTGGGAGGGAGTGACCAGGAGAGCGACAGTGAGTGGAATGTAAAGTGAAAAAGTAAAAGAAATAAAATAAAAGAAGAAAGAAAGAAAGAAAGAAAGAAAGAAAGAAAGAAAGAAAGAAAGAAAGAAAGAAAGAAAGAAAGAAAGAAAGAAAGGAACGAAAAAAGGAAGGAAGGAAGAGAGAGAGAGAAAGAACCACTCAGGTATATACCCAAAGGATTCTGCATCCTACCACAAGGACACTTGTTCAACCATGTTCGTTGCTGCTCTATTCATAATGGCCAGAAATTGGAAACAACCTAGATGTCCCTGAACAGAAAAATGGATAAAAAGAAATGTGGTACATTACACAATGTAATATTACTCAGCTCTTTAAAAATGACATCATTAAATTTGCATGCAAATGGATGGAAGTGGAAAACATCATCCTAAGTGAGGTAACCCAGACCCAGAAAGATAAATATGGTATGTATTCACTTATATCTGAATATTAACTATTAAATAAATGATAAGCTACAATCCATTTAACCAGAGAGATTAGGCATATAAGAAGGGATTAGGGAGACACATAGATCTCCCTGATGAGGGAGAAATAGAATAGACTTTATGGATGAACTGTGTGTGGGGGGGGGGAGAGGATGAGAAGGGAAGGAGGAGGGAAGAGAGGATTGAGGGAGGGAATGACAGGAGAGACAGCTAGAATTGAATGGCATTTGAGGGGTGGTATGGAAATGTAGAGCAGCAGAAAGTTCATATTATATATGAAGGTCATCATAATGAAGTCTCCAAATGATGAGAGAGAAACCCCAACTGGTCATCTCTTGTCACCAAATGAAGTTTCCAGTATTGGGACTGGGTTTCATCCATTTGTTCTTGCAGAGTACCCAAGTTCAGTTTCCAGGATCCATATTGGGGACTCACAACTGCCTGTAACTCTAGGTCCAGGTAATTGGATTCTATTTTCTGGCCTCCATGGTCACCTGAACTATGTGTACTTATTTGCAATTACATAATTAAGCTTCATTAAATAGGGGATGCAGAAATAGTTATGTGGTTACAACCATTGGTTATTCTTCCAGAGGAATCTCGATTGAATTATTGGCAGCTACATGATGCCTCATGATGGCTCATTAACATCTGTATTTCCTTAAGAAATGTTCAACATCATTAATCATTAGGGAAATGCAAATCAAAACAACCCTGAGATTTCACCTCACACCAGTCAGAATGGCTAAGGTTAAAAACTCAGGAGACAGCAGGTGTTGGAGAGGGTGTGGAGAAAGAGGAACACTCCTCCACTGCTGGTGGGATTGCAAGATGGTGCATCCACTTTGGAAATCAGTCTGGTGGTTCCTCAGAAAACTGGGAACGTCACTTCCTGAGGACCCTGTTATACCACTCCTGGGCATATATCCAGAGGATTCTTCAGCATGCAATAAGGACACATGCTCCACTGTGTTCATAGCAGCCCTATTTATAATTGCCAGAAGCTGGAAAGAACCTAGATGTCCTTCAACGGAGGAATGGATACAAAAAAATGTGGTATATTTACACAATGGAGTACTATTCAGCCATTAGAAACAATGAATTCATGAAATTCTTAGACAAATGGATGGAGCTGGAGAACATCATACTAAGTGAGGTAACCCAGTCTCAAAAGATCAATCATGGTATGCACTCACTAATAAGTGGATATTAACCTAGAAACCTGGAATACCCAAAACATAATCCACACATCAAATGAGATACAAGAAGAAAGGAGGAGTGGTCCCTGGTTCTGGAAAGACTCAGTGCAAGAGTATAGGGGAATTCCAGAACAGGGAAGTGGGAAGGGGTGGATGGAAGAATAGGGGGGCAGAAGAGGGCTTATGGGACTTGCAGGGAGTGGGGACCCAGAAAAGGGGAAATCATTTGCAATGTAAATAAAAAAATAAATAAAAAAATCTGTATTTCCAATTCCAGGGTATCTATTGTCCTCTTTTGGTCCCTACAGGTACTGCATATACACGGGACACAGGCATACAGGCAGGCTAAACACCAATACACATAAAGCAATGATAAAGTAAATCTTTTTAAAATATAAAGCAGTAAAATTGATGGTAAAAAGCAGAAAAAAATATTTATTCAATTAGGAAGAGGGACCAAGAGATACAGTGATATTCTTCCATCGTTCTGCATCCTAACTAGGGAGCCTGGGATATGCAGTCTAGGCAGTCACAGTCACAGTGTGGTCCTGTCCTACGCTGGCTCATCATTGTCTGGGTTCCAGTTTCTCCAGCAAGGCAGTCTGACCATCTCTTCTAGGAGACAAGCATGATCTCTGTCTGGTACGAGACTTTAACATTTTGTTCCTCCCAGCAAGTGCTTCCTGGAGGAATTCCAGTTTGTTGGAGTCTAGAATTTCAAAACCAATCACATGGCCAAGGCATCACTCCTTGAGAAAGCAGGTTTACCTTAAGTTACTCTAAAATGATAATTATCACTTTAACTATATAATGTACTTTTCTTTCACAGAATTAAAATCCTCTAGTACTCAGAACTTCAGCTCTCCAGCCCCCACCTCACCCTCTTGTCTTAGATTCTAGCAAAAGCCTAAGTATATTTTTTTTTCCTGGTACTTCAGGCTCCCTCCCCCAAGTCTCTCTCTAATGTTTCCTTTGATGATTGTTTGCCTGTAGCTGACCTTCATCCTGGCTTAACTTAAATGGCATGGCCTTTAATTTGTCTTTTCCATCTCCCTCCACAGGCAGCTGCCAAAATCTGCAGCTTGCCTACCCTGAGGTTTTTCTTTGTCTTTAGACTTCCCTTTGAGTCTCTTCTTAAATGCTGTTGTCAATGAGACTAAGAACCTAGACCCTGACTTTCTCAGTATCCTATGGTTACTATGATAGGACTCCCTAAATTTTCTGGTAACACTTCTGATATTGTTTTCTCAGTCCCTTTGGCTTTCACAGATTTAAGCTGGATTGTCTCTCCAATGAGAAAAGACCCTATAATGACTGTGCAAATCTGAGGAGCAAACTTACACAAAAGTTATTTTCAACACAAAAGCACAGCTCAGAATTCAAAGGGAATATAAGATAGTATATTTTGATTAGGGTGGTAGTAACACACACCTTTAATCCCAGCACTTGGGAGGCAGGGATACTCAGATCTCTGAATTTTAAGCCAGCCTGGTCTACAGGGTGAGTTCCAGAGCAGTCAGGTCTACACTGAGAAATCCTGCCTAGAATCACCACCCCTCAAAAAAAAAAAGATAGTTAATTTGAAGTCAAACATTAATGACTATAGCCTGGGAATACAAATCATATTTTCAGGCGTTCCTAAATATCTTAGTACTGCATGGTGACAGATTTTAGAAGTGCTACAGGGCTTTGGGGGTTTACTTTCAGCTTGCTAGACCACCTCTACTTTTGGATATGCTTTTGTGCCTTGATAAACTGTTTCTATTATTATTTCTAACCATGGATCCCTGGCCTAATTCTTTGCCATGAAACAGGAAGAACCTGGTGTGCTAGTTGATTGTTGTTAACTTGACACAAACCTAGATGTATTTGGGAACAGGGATCTTAAGTGAGAAAACATCTGCGTCCAAAGTAGACATAAGCAAGTCTGTAGAGCATTTTCATGATTAATGATTTGATGTGGATGGGCCAAGCCCATGGTGCATGTGTGGGGTTAATGCCATCCCTGGACAGGTGGTCCTGAGTTATATAAAAGGTTAGTAAGCAGTGTTCTTGCATTGCCTCTTCTTCAGTTCCTGCCTCCAGGTTCTTTCCCTGACTTCCCTTAACGATGGAATGTGACAAGAGAGTTAGAGGCAGAAATAAACCTTTTCCTCCCAAATTGCTTTTGCTGGTGGCATTTTATTACAACAGCAGAAACTATAGCTATGATACCTGGCTAGTTCAGCAGGTAGCCTGAGACTCAAATCTCTACCTATTAAATAGCTTAATATTATTTATGACATAAATAAGAATAAAAAGTCAGACTTGTGAGAAGTCTAGATTCCATAGGTTTATGGGCATAACCAAGTCTTATTTCATAACCAGAAAGGGAAAGAGAACTCTAGTAGGGGTTACATTTAGTACTGTTCAGTGGGGATGTTATTTAAATTTTAATCTATCTAGTTGTATTATAAGGTATCCTAAATACTCATTTAATCAAGAAATGGACTCTTAATATATAAAACACCATGAATATTGATTTATGGTTTTGAATAATTTGAATGAGAAGAGTTAACCCAAATCTTTAAGCGTCTATAAAGAGTAAAGTGCATTCTGCTTGCTACACGTGGACATTGAGTTTTCCCATCACAGTTTGTTAAAAATACTGTCATTACTCTGGTATATGTTGTTAAATTTGTCAAATATCTGAAGGCTGTAGCTATGTGCATTTATGTGTCAATCTTATTTTTTTTTTGTCATTTGATCTCCATGTCTGTTTTTGTGCCAATACCATGCTATTTTTGTTACTATATCATTATAACATAGCTTGGAATGATAACAGTGGCAATATTTTTTTTTAGTTCTGGATTTCTTTGGATACCAAGGGTCTCTTGTGGTTCCACATGCATATATATATATATATATATATATATATATATATATATATATATATTCTACTTTTGTGAAGAATGTTGTAGAGATATTGATATGGACTGGGATGACATTGAATCTATAAACTGCTTTTGGTAGAATAATCACTTTTACAGTATTCATTTTACCAGTCCATGAGCATGAGAGGTCTTCTCATCTTCTACTGCCTTCTGTAACCTCCTTCCTCCGAGATTTAAACTTTTCATTGTAGCTCTTTCAGCTCCTTGGTTAAATTTATTCCTATATATTTTTGAGGCTATTGTGAAGGTGTTTGTCCCCATGATCTCTTTATTTGCCTGTTTTGTTGTTGATATACAGAAAGGCTACCAATTTTTGCAAGTAGCTTTTTGTATCTTGCCACTGTGGTGAATTATTGATCAACTCTAGGAATGTTCTGGTGGAATTTTGTGATCTCTTATGTATAATATTATACCAAGTACAAAAGGGAGATAATTTGTCAAAGAGTAGTAGGAAAACTATATGTGTATGTCTATAACAGTAGAATTAAGCCCATATCTATCATCTTCCATGAAATCAGCTCCAAAGTGGATCAAAGACTTCAATGTGAAACATGAAATACAAACCCTGAGAAATAAAAACATAGGTAGCACCCTATAAGGTATAGATAGAGGAAAGAATTGTCAGAATAGGACTCCATTTGCCCAGAAATTAGTATTATCAATTGACAAATGGAACCTCATAAAACTAAAAATACTTCTGAATAGCAAAGGAAATAATCAATATCGTGCAGAGAAAGCCCACAGAGTGGGAGATAATCTTGTTTAGTCATACATCTGAGAGAGAATTAATATTCAGCCTATATAAAGATCTCAAAAAACAGTCAAGAAAACAAGTATCACAACAAAAATAATGGGCTTGGATCTGAACAGAGTTCTCAAAAGAAGAAATAAAAATGGCTAAGAACTATTTTTTAAAATGTTCAACAACATCGTTAGCAATTAAGGAAATGCATGTTAAAACAGCTTTGAGATTTCATCTCACCCCAAGTCAGAATAGGGAGATCAGCAAAACAACTGGCAACAAGTGCTGATGAGGTTGTGGGGAAAGAAGAAACCCTCATTCACTGTGGGAGGGGGGTTGCAAATTACTGCTCAGCCATGTTCACTGCTGCACTGTTAACAATGGCTCTCTTTACTATGTCATACTTATTCCTGGGCCTATATAAGGAACACATTTTTCATTTGGAATATAAGCAGACAGAAACAAAAAGCTGGATAGCATTAAAGATGTAAAATGTGACATATTCCAGGAGAAAACAAAAGAGGAATTTTAATTCCCCAATGGGTTCACAGAAATATTTGTCCATGTATAGCTTATTGGGCTATTCCTTGGACCAAGGTTTATCTGGAAAATGATGAACCCAGGATTTTATTCCAAATACTTTAATGGGTGTAGGAATTGCTAGAATCACTGGTGTAAAGAAAAGGGAAAGATTTGACCAATACTCTAGGATGAAACAAAAGTGCCTCAGTCTCACATAGGCAGTATAATGTTTGTTGAAACTGAGCCAAATACCTGAGCAGCAATACCTTGAATCTAAGCAGCTGTCTTATCAATAATAAAACTATTATGGAATGTGGTATAACATTTCATATAGAGTAAAGACTATGCGGGAGGAGTGTTTTCGGTCCATAATATAGCTATTGGCAGCAAAATCATCTATGGAAAGTGGGTTTCTTGAGAAAGTTTTCTCACATTATCTCCTTGGGATCTCATTAATTATTTTACCTATCCATCAGACTGGTCTCTGGGCATGGTGCAAATTACACTGTATCCCAAATGTCTTAGAAACTCCCTAAGTTATGATCACCTTGAAGGACAAGATGTTGTTATTGTGTAGACTCTTGTGGAGTCCAAGCCTGCGAATAATATAATTCACTAATGACTTTCCAGCCTCTGAAGCATTTTCTATTCTTCAGGGAAACACTTCCACCCAGTTGAGGAAGGGATCTACTTCTACCAGGAGATATTGTATGTCCTGGAACTTGGGCATATGGATGCAACCTACCTGCCAGCCTTCCCAGAGGTACTCACATGTGACAAGTTGAGTCTGTGCCCAGGTAGATTTGTTGGAGAGTTTTAAGAATTTTTCCATGGATTGGCTTCATGTGAAAGTAATGCTAGCCCTATATCTGGAGCTATCCTGTGGCTTCATAAAAGGGCCAGTTTCTTTTCTCAGAGTATTTCTGCCCAAACTCAAGGTGTCTTAATTTGTTTCAAGGGAGAGGACTTCTAGAAGTGGCTTTGG
Organism: Apodemus sylvaticus; assembly: GCF_947179515.1. Lineage (NCBI taxonomy): Eukaryota > Metazoa > Chordata > Mammalia > Rodentia > Muridae > Apodemus > Apodemus sylvaticus. The sequence goes on along the minus strand of NC_067495.1, from coordinate 13,979,073 downwards.
GTCAGCCAGACTGTTTTCCTCTGAAGTCTCATCAAGTCTGTTTTGATGCTCTTTGAATTGCATCACTGCAATTTCAGAAGAAAGGAAGACTGGATGGGCTAGCCATGAACAGAAAGGTGAAGAATTCAGTAGTTGATAAGTAGTTCTAGAGAGCTGGAAGTCTCAACTGGTGAAGAAGTAGGCTCTAATGTCAGTGAAGAAATGGACTTGCTAGTGAGGCAAGAGCAAGCAGGCAAAGAGAGAGCAGGCTTCTTTATTCCATGTCCTTATATAGGCTTTCAGCAGAAGTCATTACCTAGATTAGAGGTGGGTTTTCCTAGTTTCAAAGATCTAGATTAAAGGTATGTCTTCCTACCTCAAAGATACAGGTAAGAAGTAAATTTTCTCACTTCAAATTAAGCGAAAAGTTCCACACAGATGTGCTCTCTCCATTTTTGGGTTTTAACTAATTCCAGATGTAGTCAAGTGACAACCAAGAATAACCACCACAAGTCTACCAGTTGTCAACTTGACACACAATCATATCTCCTTATATCATAATTAATTTCCAAATAAAAACAATAGCCAGGTCATAACCACATGATATAGCTAGCCCAGGCACAATTTCACATGCATTATATATTTTTAACCAGGTCATAATTACTCCTAACGTGCTATATCTATCCCTTATACAATCTCAAACACACTATAATTGTAGAATAAGTGACAATGTCCCTTGAGGGACATTCTTTTAGTATTTCAAACTTAAATATGGGGGCTAGAGATATGGCCCAGTGGTTAAGAGCACTGACTACTCTTCCAAAAGTCCTGAGTTCATTTCCCAGCAACCACCTGGTGGCTCACAACATCTGTAATGGGATCTGTAATTTTCTGGTGTGTCTGAAGACAGCTACAGTATATTCATATTTATATATAATAAACTAATAAATATTTTAAAAAACTTAAATATGATGAGAATTGTCATTCTCTTAATTGATGTTATATCACATGATACAGAAAAATGAGGAAAGAAAAACAAAAATCTGTGCCAACACATTCTTAACAAAAATACAACAGAAACATGTCAATTGTAATTCTCATTTCTGCAACTGACTTTGTCATGGCCTGAGCTGGAATTATAACTACTTTCCTCTAACATCTTTTGTTTGGGTTACTATTGTTATGATGAATCACCATGGCCAAAAGAAAGTAGAGGAGGAAAGTATTTATTTGGCTTATACTTCCACATCTACAGTCCATCTCTGAAGGAAGTCTGGACAGGAACTCAAACAGAGTGGAAACCTGTAGGCAAGAGCTGATACAGAGGCAGAGGATGTAGATGCTGCCTACATTCTTGCTCTCCATGACTTGCTCAGCCTGCTTTCTTATGGAACTCAGGATCATGGGTTGCCTGATCCATAAAAGAACTTCCTTCTGAAAAGACAGTTCATTAAGGGAAGCAGAGAAAGAAAACAGGAAGTGGGGTGAAATAATAAACTCTCAAAGCCTGCCCTCAGTGACACATTTCCTCAATCTCCTAAGGCTTCCGCACCTTCCCACACAGTGCTGCTAACTAGGGACCGAGTGTTCAAGTACATGAGTCTATGGGAAACCACATCATATAAACCTCTATAGTCTACCCCGACCCCCATATGTCATGGCTATTTCATGATGACAAATGAATTTAACACAACTTCAAAGTTCCACACACTCTTTAACAATATCAACACTGCTCAAGAGTCCAAAGTCCAAAAGTCTCTTTTTATACTCAAGGTAGTCCCTTAACTATGATCCTCCTGCAACACAGACACACACACACACACACACACACACACACACACACACATACAAACACCACTCTCTGCATAAGTCTGAATTGTGTCTTAGTGAAAAGGCAGCCTTCACACAAAGCATCTCATTCCATTTCCCTTTTCTGTTCTTTTAAGTGAAATATGAACACATGTCTGTTGGGATGTTCAAGACTGAACATTAGCACACTTTTCATGTGATAGCAAATGCAATTGATCCACATTGTAGAAGGAAAAAAATAAGAGCTCTCACAGACAGTGTTAAATGGTTCCATAAGAATCATCCATTCACCAAGGATATTTTCTGGATAGAATTCTCTGCCATAAGTTACAGCTAAATAGCCATCACTTTTTACTCCAACACCAGATGACACTTTTGCTCTTGCCACTTCCAACTCTTCAAGATCCACTCCTCAATCAAAATCACTTAGGTTGCCTCTGGAGTCTGCAGACCAACTCTTTTATACATTACTGTTCTGCCACCTTCATGGGAGGGGCACAGTTGGGAGGTGGGTGAGAATATAAGGTTACATCAAAAGCACACGAGAGTACATCAGTATGGGGTGTGGGCCATAAGCCTGATAACATTATCAAACACATGCCTCTCCTTCAAATGATGTTGGGGGCAGGGAAGACTTCACATGCGAAGAAAATTGCTAAGTCATGGTAACATTTATGGAGATTCTGTATGCAAGGTGTAAGGGACTCAAAGTGGCCTGTGTTCATCTCTACCATGCCCTGTACACAGGAATGAGATGACAGATGAAAGAAGACAGTATCTCTGGGTCTTTGTCTTCCTCTGGGTTTTCCTGGTTCTTTCTGATGTTACATAATGTCATTCTGTCTGTTGCCTTTTTGTTTTAGGGTTTTAGTACATTTCTAAAAGGAAGACTAAAGAATAGTAATAGAAGAGAAGCTAAGGGGGGGATGGTAGGAGGAAACAACCCTATAAGAAAAAAAATACAAAAACAAGATATAGTACCATGTTTATAACATAGAACTGCTGAAAGTACTATATACTAAAATAGACACTGTGATACAAAACTCTAGATGGATGTTTTTTGTTTTTGTTTTTGTTTTGTATTTTCGAAACAGGGTTTTTCTGTATAGCCCTGGCTGTCCTGGAACTCACTTTGTAGACCAGGCTGGCCTTGAACTCAGAAATCCACCTGCCTCTGCCTCCCATGTGCTGGGATTAAAGGCGTGCGCCACCACTGCCCAGCTTAGATGGATGTTAATAAGCAAAACAGAGCGCAGGCCACAGAGCTACACAAGAGATTTTCAACAGGCTACTGAACTGACAGGATTTGCTGCTTTATCTGATTCTTTTGATGGTGAAAGAACACACGATACCTAGCCTAGGGACTCTGTGAGCCAGTCTCAAGGCCTGCTTAGGGTGCATAAACATATGGGGGACATGTTTATCTTCACATGACAGTGAGAGGTGCAGAATGACTTCCTTGGGATTAGCATGTGCTATCATCACAATGTATTCAGACATGCTCTTGTTGACAGTTTGGGTAGCATCACTGGCTCCTTTCAGAAGATATTTGTAGTTACAGGTCACATAACTACTGAATCTGTCTCAACCATTTTTTTTTTTTTTGGTAAAGTTGTCATCTGTGAGGGGATAGGCCTTTGATTAGTCTCACCCTCCCTCATAGCTGTGTTGCACCTCATAGTGATATGAGAACAGCTCACCCATTTCCCCTTCTCCATAGAAAACAAATCTAATTGTAAAGGGTTACTAAGACTGGTACTTTTATCTAAAGGCCATTTTTCTCAATCCTCCAGTTTGTATTCAGGTCATGATAAGTATTCATAAAATGCCAATTGCTTCTTTTTTTTTAAGGTTTGTGGATCAAAGAAATACTAATGAATAAAGATATATATAGCCCAGAGGAGTGTCATGAGAATCCTATTTCCTGAAACATACACAAACAGATCTGTGTCTGTCACAATGTCAGAGGGGAATAAATAACAATAAATTTACAAGAGTTAGAAGCTTTAATGGCAACCTTTTGTCATATAGTATGTCTACCTTGGGATCTTGGCTGAGGCCTATGCAGGCTCTTTTCTTTTAATTTTAATTGCTAATATTACTCTCATATCACATAGTAAATGCATCTCTATGCATATGTAGATATGGGCTATAGTATTAATGCAAGCTTGAAAAAGCTGCAACCAAGTGGAAGGAGGCTCAGAAGTAGACTGAGAAAAGCTCTGTGTTGATAAGATAACAAAACAGACAAGTAATGGGTGAGAGCTCCTAGTGGAGCTGCTGAAATCAGAAACAAAGTTTCAGAGTGTCCTTGCTAGGTGAAAGGCTGAATTGGTGTCTGAAACAAGAAAAGGTCAAGAACAGGAAATTGCAAGTCAGGCCCAGATCTAGACAGGTGAGTGGGTAAACTGACAGTCAATTAAGTAGGCTACATCAACTGTCAGGGACAGAGCTGGGCCCAAGCCCTGGGAACACTTGACAAGTCCTTGGTCCTTGATGCATACACCAGGTATTGGATGATAGGGTGGTGTGGGGCGGTGTCATTGCAGAGCTAGGTGCCCCTAAGGCAGGTTAGATTTTTGTCTTGACACAAATTATAGTGCCTTCATCAAATTGCATGTACATAATCCCACAGGCATTTTGTGGATTAATGATTGATGTAGACGGTTCGATTCATTGTGGGTGGTACCACTTCTGAGAAGGTGGTTCTAGGCTGTATAAGAGAACAGGCTGAGCAAGCCACGGGGTCTCTGCTCCAGTTCCTACCTCCAGATTCCTCCTTTGAGCTACTGTCCTGACTTCCCTCAATGATGCACTGTGACACAGAAGTATAAGCCAAATAAGCCGTTTACTCCCCTAAGTTTGATTTTGGTCAGCATTTCATCATAGCAACAGAGAAGCAAAGTAGCACAAAGAGACATCCTTTCCTTGGCCTGACACATCTGTTAAGTTCTTGGGCCTTGTTTCCCTGATATAATTTTAGTAAGTACATGTGCCCCAGTGGTGTTAATTTTGTCCAATAAAGTTATATTCTATTCCCATGAATAAGGCATTTATCAGCCTTTGCTGGATGGGGTGAGGGGGTCCCTGACAGAAGTAATAATTTCTGGGTCAATCCAGAGGTTGCACTCAAACTTCCTATAAAATGGAGTCTTGTAGGGCAATGTAGAGGCTGAAAAAACAGTTTTAAATGGTATGAAGTAACTTAGAATAGGGTATAGGCTGATCTCAAAAAGGAGCCTTCATTGAAGATAAATTGCTAGCCATCTGTAAGATAAAAGATATGTTAGAACATCTTCCATGTCCCCTTTGCCTTCCTCTGCAGAGTATCCTCTGAAAGTTGTTCTGTTATTTTTTTCCTTCTCCTTCTGAGTGCTCATGAAGAAAAGTGAGAGGAGTGAGACTGTGTGCTATTGTCATGATCCATCAACTTCCCACATCTGGTCCTTCCTCATGGGGGACCCTAAGGGGGAAAAGACCAGCAGCTTTTGACAGACATGACTATCTGATTCTAATATCTATGACACTGATGAATTCTTCCTGTATTTTGCCTAATTTCCACCTTCCCTCAGTTAAAAATGAGTTAAAAAAAAAAAAAACCAACAACCAAAATAACTTGGAAATAAAATTTGTGTCTTGCATGTTAAGAAATTCTAACAATTAGAAAGTAAAGATTATGCATGTATGCCAGGAAACTCAGCCAATTTCTGATGACTGTATAAGCTGATCAGTTCCTTTACAGGTTGAAACTTGAATAGTCTTCTTAGATGTTTCCTCTGACCCAACTTTTCCTCAAATTCATAATCTGCTTGTTCATATTATGTTTCTGAATGTAAACATGGAGTGAGCATGAGAGCACTCAATGTGATTTCCTCATTTGAATGTGGTTGTTAGTTGAGGCTGCCTAGATTAAGAGAGCCAACAGATAATTCACCATACACAACTTTGACTTATGTTTTTGGAATCTAGAGAATACAGGATACCTAATGTAAAATACCCAAAAGAACTAAAAAAAAAAAAAAAAAAAAAAAAAAAAAAAAAAAAAAAAAAAAAAAAAACATGGTATCAGAATATGCTATTTTTTTTAAGTTTGTCTAAGTCATAGCAGCTAGAACACAAAAATCAAAAGGGCACAAGCAAAAGAAAAAAAGACAAAAGTGCACAGCAAAAGAATCCTGCGTGTGTGAGGCTGGGGGAGGCAGAGGTTATTGTGTCCCAAACAGAGAAAAAAAAGCAAGCTTAGACATGCTAAGCAAAAAAATCAGACATGAAGACCCTGTGGAGTCAGTTCTGAAGTCTCCCATTCAATTATGCTGTTACCTGCTGCAGCTGTTGAGGGCACCTTCTTGTTGATGACAGCTTGTCCAACACCTGACAAGTTATTGTTCTGGTCCTCAGTGGGATCATTGTTTCCCCCAGAGTTTGTACTGGGCTACCATCAATTCACAAGGCCTTCCAGATCCAGACACTTTAAAGTGCAATCCCTTTCTGACAACTGGGTAGTGTGTGCTTTTCTACTTAGGCACATACTAAATGACTCATAGAGCAGGAAGGATGTTCAGGCACAGTCCTGGCTCCTAGATTCACAAGAGGCAGAAATGGAAATCATGAAGGAAGGGCTTAATGAGTTCTACCATAGAAACTTGTCTAGTTTCAAATCTTTCAGGTTCACAAGAGAAGAGGAGGTGTAAGGGCAGCATAGATCACACCCCCTCTTATAGGAGCAGGTCAGAGTTCAGAGCTTTAGGAAGGATAGCGGATAATGAAGTTAAAACAGGAATGAAATAGAACATTGACTCTCTCCCATGGGTGGGTGTCAAGTTTGGCCAGTCATTGGTTGGCCATTCCCTCAGTCTCTGCTCCATCTTTGTTCCTGCAAATCTTGGAAGCAGTACAAATTTTGGGTTGAAGGTTTTGTGAGTGGGTTGGTGTCCACTAGAAGTCCCATTTGGCTACAGAGGGTGGCCCCCTCAGGCTCCATATACACTGCTGCTAGGAGTCTCGGCTAGAGCCAAACCCTGACACTAGAAATGATACTCTGCTATGTTTGCCTAGCATAGTTGTCTCCTGATAGGCTTCATCCAGAAGCTGATGGAAACAGATGCAGAAACAACCCCCCCCCCAGCCAATGAGCAGGCAGAACTCGGGGAGTCTTGTGGAAGAATGAGGGGAAGAATTGAGGAAGTCAGAAAGGTCAAGGACACCACAAGGAGATCTACATAGCCAACTAACCTGGGTCCATGGGGGCTCACAGAGATGAAACCAGCAGCCAAAGAGCATGCATCGACTGGTCCTAGGCCTCCTACACATTTTTTAGGAGATGTGCAGCATGGTCTCCATGTGGGCTCCCTAACAATCAGGCTGTCTGACTATGTAGCCTCCCTTTGGATTCCTTTCCCTTAGCTGGACTGCCTTGTCTGGCTTCGGTGAAAGAGGATGTATTTAGTCCTGCAATGACCTTATGTGCCAGGACAGGTTGGTACCCATAGGGAGAATGGGGAAAAAAGCAGAAGTAGTGTGAAGGTGAGACTGGGAAAAGAGGAGAAATGGAAGGGGACTGTGATCAGGATGTAAAGTGCATAAATACATTAATTAATATAAAAAAGAAATAAGAGCATTGGTTCAGTTCCTCACTAATGCCCCAATATGAAGCAGAAAAATAAAGTGCTTTGAGTTTGGTTGTCTCTCTTGAATCAATTCACCTTTAACTCAGTAATAAGATGTTAGATACTCACTGTCACACAAAGTTTACCCTGAGTCAGGGGCCTCTGGTTTCATCTTTCCCAAACTCCAACAACTTCACAAACAATGGGATAATGAGCTCAGAAATAAGTTTCACTATAGATCTGAATAGAAGGATGCCAGCGCCCCTGTATAGCAGTAGAGGGCCACCAGAAATGTGAAAACATTGAGGGTTGCCACCTTGAAGCTACTAAGGATTTACTGCATGGAAGCATGGCGGAGGGCTATGCTGGTGGCCTAGTGTGCACATTCATAAGGTGTCCAGGTATCGCTAAGTTTCAGTCATATCTTCATATACAGGTTACAGGAAAGATGGTGATTTACGGCAAGAAATATAAGAAACCAAACCTTCTTTTGGACATCTCTGGCCTCTGTCCAGGTCAGAGCCAAAGACATTCTGGCATCTCTAGCCCTTGGCAAGGATAAAACTCATAGGGCCAAGGACATTACTGTCTACTGACTGGGAAAACTGTTCACTTTTGAGGTGTCCTACCTTTCAGATTTCCCTTCATTCCTATCTCCTGATCTTATGAAGATAGTACATGCTTTATAATATGTCACCATTTGATGAGAAATGGATTGGTAATGATTCAGAGAAGAAAAGAGAATGGCATTCCCAAATGGGGATTTTGTCCTTTGTGCATAATAGGTATTTTGCCTGAATGTATCCATGTGCATCATGTATGTACAGTGTCCACAGAGGCCAGAGAGGGCGTAAGGTTCCCTGGAACTGAAGTTATAAGAGGTTGTGAGATACCACGTGATACTCAGGTCCCTTTAAAGAGAAGACAGAGCTGTTAACAGCTGAGGCATCGCTCCAACTCCCAAACCATTTTTTTTCCAGTCAGCTCATGAAGCACACACTGCACTTTTACTACACCCTTTTAATTTGCTTCAAATGCTGAACACCCTTGAACAATCCACATTAAATTCTTTAGAAGCTCCAGTGATTTCTCTTCACTTGCACATTGCCAGCTTTCAATGGTTAGTCGCTATGCTTCTTGTCTTGTCTTTAAGGCACTTGCCTCCTTTGCAAAACTTCTTGAGCCACCACTGCACAGTACATTCCTTAGATCTTTGGCCCAAGGCAATGTTGATGTTTTGACTTGTTTCTGCTGCTTTATGACTGATTCTCGATTCACTTAAGAAAACAGTTCATATTTGCTCTTTGTCTAACGGTATTTCCATACTGTAAAATAAATGTGAGTACACAGCAAACAACAAGTCATAAGCAAAAGAAAAGAAAACATGGACTGTGGGCCTGTGTCCTGGAGGCTTTCCACAGAGATCTCTAGCCCAGCCAGTGTGAGGGAGGGTTCAGGCAAAGGGGAGAGAGTGCCAAACAGGGAAGGGGAGTCACCTCCACTGCCACCACTGCTATGGCTGCCTCCACCTCAGTCTCTGCCTGTGCCTCCTCAGTTGCTCCAAGAGGCTGCACCCATCATTGCCTTTTGCTGAGTCAGGCTAGACTGAGCCAACAAACGGGCGACTAGCCAGAGAGGAGTGTATGTGTGTGTGTGTGTGTGTGCTTCTGGTGGCATTTTGGGAGAGCAGACCTCTCTCAAAGTGGCAGCATTATTACAGCTCTTATAACAGAAGCTCTCAGAAGACGAAGCCGTTCTCACACATCTTTCTTCCTTCTGGATAGGATTCTTATATACAGTTTGTGATGGCTCAGGGTCTGACAATAGGTATTTCTCATCGACTTGGTCTGAGAGCTTGAGGATACTGCATGTGGGAGGGCTTGGTGCTGCTCCTATGTGGCTGATGGCCACAGACCTCTCTTTGGGAGTCTGGGGATGTGGTGCTGTAGCTATGTGACAGGAGCCAGGGGCCCAGGAGCATGGCAAAAATGCCTACCATTTCTTGCAGGGTTATCCCATGTGGCGTCACAGGTGTTTTAAGCCTGAGCTCTACCAGGGACCAGGCTGCCTATCACAGCCCATCACCCCACAATGGACAATGTGGATTAAAATTATGTGTAGCATCAACATATATGTTAATAAGATATTTTGATATGAACAAGTTTTCACAGTGTCAAGATTGCAGGGACTCCAGCACCAAATCAATACTAGAAAGCACAATATCTAAATCCTTAAATCCTTTACAAATCCCAGATTCAAACCATTTCACTAGTAAGCTAACAAACAGATGTGTCAGGTACATCATGTTTTGGTCAGTTCCCATAAAACATCTTATACAACAGCTTTTCTCTACTATAAAATTTTAAAATTAATGCTCAAGTTTCTTCGTTTTAGCTAAATGTTGTTGAAAGGGAGAAAGAAAACTCAAATATATACACCAATGTATTAATGTTAATCTAAAAAAAACATTCACCCTCACACTATGCCATCCAATCTTTTCGAGTCCATGCCATTATTACCTTGTTGTCTCCTTTCTGATCCTCCAGAAAGCAAAGTATACTGTCATGAGTCCACGCTCATACTTCTGTGTTACTTTATAGCAGACTGCTCATGAAACATCACTTTCACACATTATTTTTCTGATCCCAATATCATTATATTTTGCAATTTTGAACCAAAAATGTGTGTTTTTATTTATAGGTTTGTGTGTGTGTGTGTGTGTGTGTGTGTGTGTGTGTGTGTGTATGTAAGACTCTTGGGTAGGGCAGGTAAGGAATAGGAGAGAACTCAACTGACGCAGGGTACTTTGGTTCACAGATACATGACATTGGTCCCCAGGATTATAAAAGAAATGGAGAAATATAAATAAACAAAGAAAATAAATTTATTTAAGAGTTTGGCCATACAGGGGAAACAGAGTCCTAGTTTCTTTCAATCATTCCTGTGGCAGATTTAATATTTTATAGAAGAGATGAAACAAAAGTCAAGAAACACACACACAAACAGACACACGGACACACACACACATACACACACACACACTGAACTAGGAAATAAGCTGTCAGAACTCTGTGAGGTATCCCCTGTCATATATTACAGGATCCTCCATTGCTGTAATCACAGATTTACCCTTCCCTTTGGCCCAGCATGAGATTCCTAGAGAAATCTCAATGCTCTGAGGACACTGTCAGAGGGAGAACCATGAATGTGTATTCTATCAGACTATCTCATGCACATCCAGAGACTCAATATAGGACTCAGAATCTTACACAATTCTGACATCTGCATCACCTTCCATTGGTACACATTGGCTTTTACCACACAACATTTCTCCAGACTTTCCTGGAGAATGTCCTTGGTATTTGACATTTGATCGTAGACTATGTGGCTCTTAGTATCCTTAGCAGAATGCTAGTGTGCTGTAGTTTTGATGCTGTATTGACTATTTCATCCAGATTAGGTCAAAAATTAAATTCTGTTTTACCTCTTTGGGACGATTTGTCCATTTTCAGCTTGGTTGACCCAAAAGGAGAAAAAAGGCTGATGTGTTAGTGCCGCATAGGTTTTAGGGTCAAACTATGGCTCCTGCCAATCACAACATAGTAGACTGTGTAATTCTGTGACCAAACTGACAGTTAATGGCAAGTTACAGTGGAAATAGGAGAATGGAGATTTACTTAATGTGGCCACTCTAAGAAAAAGAATGACACAATAAAGTATACAGTGACACCCAAGTCCATCCTCAGACCAGTACCATGGCATTTGGTATACATGGCAAGATGAATGCCTAGTTAACCATTCCTGGTCAAAATACTAGGCATGTTCCTCCTCAGGCTGGAACCAGAGCTACATTTCCTGAGTCTGGGAACAGAGTCTTGTTGAAATATTAATTACTTGCACATTGTTTCAGGGGGCTGATAGCCATAGACAGAGGCAAAGAATCTCTAAGAATATCAGCTCTCCTGAAAGGTGGTTATGAGAACTTGGCTTACACACACAAACACACACACACACACACACACACACACACTGTACTCAAACAAAGTCTGAGACTTAGCTGGCGGTTTGTGTCACAGTCATGTTCACAGTCTTTTCTTCGATGCTGCTTTAGGTCAATCCTGGTCACGTGCAACTTAGCATTAAGCTTGACTGATACAAAGTAAGTATCTGTAGATCTAGTTGTTAAGCTCACTCCACTCTAAACTGTTCCTGTCTTCCCTTTCTCTGAATTACAGAAGCCAGTTCACCAATCTCCAGCTTAGAGTGTCAGGCTTCTCTTACAAATCTAGTAATTCATGAAGGCTTAATGCAAGTCCATGGGTAGGATTTTTCCAGATGGGAAGGGCACAGGACTTCACAGGAAGACTTTCACATTCCCTTTACCAGGTAACAACTCTTTCTGGACAACTAGTCTTATCAGTCTCTAAGAGGAATATACCAAAAGAGATAGGGAGCAGCAGCTAAGAAGTAGTTCATTTTAAAGAATCCATTAATAAAGGGGACACACATTCTCTTCAGGTCTCTTTACTTTTCTTATAGGAATAGGAAACTCCATCCTCTGCAGTGGGTATTTGGAAAGACCAAGAGAATACCTTGTTTTTCTCAAGATCTTCCTAGCTTTGGAGAAAGGCATTTTACAGGAGCCCTCAGTGAGCAATGGGTCTTTCTCATCAAGGAGATTGTCAGGAGAAAATTAACATCTACATCTCAGCAACCTCAGGAATCAGTACCTCCACTTCTCGCCAACACTGGTGTGAGGGAATTGGAGTTACCATCCAGAACAGAGCCCTCCTCCACATGCTGGGAGATGGAAAAGACCCACAATGCTCCAGTTATCTGAAGGACGGAGAGTTGTGCCTAGCAACAGATGGCATTCATTCCCATTTTCAGATAACGGATAACACATAGGCGACATTCTGAAACTTAACTCTTTGTTTAAAAGTGGTCCAGTTAAATAACTCTGCAGCAGAGGGTCCCGGATTTCTGTGGCTCCATTCCCAAACTCTGTGACCCCCTACTCCTCAAGTCCTCCAGCTAAAACATTGAGTCTATCCCGGAGTTAGTGGCATCTCCTCCACTCTGCACTCTACACAATAGCCTCTTTGAGAAGAATGACCATGGCCACTACTTTCTAATACATTGTAATTTAGCATCTTTATCTCTTTCTCTCTTCCTGGAACACTGCAGACTACAGCTAAAGCAGGGTGGTTTCCAAGCAAAATCATCCAATACCCAAAGAAGGGGGAGGGGGAAGGGGTTCTAGCAATCAGTGGTTAAACATCTGATGTACATTTAAGAAAACACATAAGGTTGTTTCCAGGTACCTACTTCAGTCCTCTTCTTGAAACTCGGGTTGCCACTACTGGATGAATACTGTATAGCAGCAGAGATTTTCAAGGAAGAAAATGTACAGCTCTGGGAATGAATGGAAAAGCTAACAGGCACAATCAGGCACAATGTTGGAGGAACTATATTTGTTTATTCCTCCATTTCAGGCAACATATATGGGGAGCACACATGTACACATACAAAACAGAGAGAAAGAGAGAGACAGAGAGGGATACAGAGACAGAGAGAGAAAAAGAGAGAAAGAGAGAGACAGACAGAGACAGAGAGAGAGACAAAGAGAGAGAACAGAGACAGACAGACAGATGGGCAGATGGAAAGACAGACAGACGGACAGAATTGGAAGCTGCAGCAGAGACTGAAACAGAGAGAGACCAACAGAGACACACGGACAGCAGACAGACAGAGAATGGCCGCTGGACCATGAGAGAAGCTCCCCAGTGTTCAACACTGGAGCCACGTGACTCTAGTGACTCTAATCAGGCCAACAGTGTATCCAACAAGGAGGGCCAGGCGGGCGGGCTAGGCACTCCCCTCCACTCCACCTCCTGCAGTTCTGCTCTGCCTGCCTTGGACTAGGCAGTTGGTATAGGGCTGTGGTCCTGGGAAGGCTTCTCTCTGCGGGCTTCCAGAAGCCAGCTGCTGTCATGAGCAGGAACTCGCCCCCCGCGGCCAAAGGAAATGAGAGCAAGAGGTTCAAAGGGGACAGCAGGGGCAGCCAGGGCCCCTCCAGAGTGATCCACATCCACAGGCTGCCAAGCAGTGTCACCGAAAGAGAGATTCTCTGTCTCGCGCTGCCTTTTGGGAAGGTCTCCAACCTACTGTTCCTGAAGGCGAAGAACCAGGCCTTCGTGGAGATGAGCACAGAGGAGTCCGCCAACACCATGGTCAACTACTACACCTGGATGACCCCTGTGCTGCGGGGGCAGCCCGTTCACATCCAGTTCTCCCACTACAAGGAGCTCAAGGTGAGCAGCTCTCCCAGCCAGGCGGCTGCCCTGGGTCAGGCGGGTGCCCTTAGCATTGAGGCTGCCTCCAGCCAGGTGGCTGTCCCTGGCGGCCAGGCTGCTGCCTCTGGCCAGGCTGCTGCCCCCAGCCTGGTGGCTGCCCAGCCATGCCTGCCAGCCGAGGACTCCTACCGGGCTTGGGATGTGGCCTCGGCCAGCCCTGCCTCTGCTGAGGACACAGGGTTAGAGGTGGCCAGGCAGGGCCCTGTGCTCAGGATCCTTGTGGACAACTACTTCTATCGCGTGACCTTGGAAGTGCTGCACCAGCTCTTCTCCAGGTTTGGCACCGTTCTGAAAATCATCATGTATACCAAGAGCAACCGGTTCCAGGCGCTGTTGCAGTATGCTCAAGCTGCGAGTGCCGAGCGTGCCAAGCTCTTCTTGGATGGGCAGAACATCTATGACGCCTGCTGCACACTGCGCATTTCCTTCTCTGGGCTCACCAACCTCATAGTCAAGTACAACAACGACCAGAGCCGTGACTACACGCGCCCAGACCTGCCCTCAGATGAAAGTCAGCCCTCGCCGGTCCAGGTCCAGAACATGGCCGCAGCCTTCCCTGCACCTGTCATGACCTCAGCTTCTCCCTATGCCAGCCCCGCATTACCTCACACCTTTGCAATGCCTCAAGCCGCAGGCTTGGCCATGCCAGAAGTGTTTAAGGCCTTGGCCCCCCAAGAATTATCAGAAGTCTTGCAGGCCCTGGGCCCCCAAGCCATACCCGAAGTGGCTGTGGAATCATCCTTCTCATCAACAGCAGCAGCAGCAGCAGCAGCAGCAGCAGCAGCAGCAGCACCTGTGGCAGAGAGCTCAATGGTCACCTCAGGCTCTCCGGGTGTGGGGAACCCTGTCCTCCTGGTTGCCAACCTCAACCCTGAGAAAGTCACACCCCAAAGCCTCTTCATTCTCTTTGGTGCCTATGGCGATGTGCACCGAGTGAAGATCTTGTTCAACAGGAAGGAGAACGCACTAGTGCAGATGGCAGATGGCAGTCAGGCTGAGCTGGCCTTGAGGAACCTGAATGGACACAAGCTGTATGGGAGGTCTCTCTGCATCCTGGTGTCGAAGCACCAGAGCGTGAAGCTGCCCCGGGAAGGCAAGGAGGACCAGAGCCTCACCAAGGACTATGTCAACTCCCCGCTGCACCGCTTTAAGAAGCCCGGATCCAAGAACTTCCAGAACATCTTTCCGCCCTCGGCCACCCTGCACCTCTCCAACCTACCCTCCTCTGCATCTGAGGAAGAGCTCAAGAGCCTCTTCTCCAGCAAAGGGGGTGTTGTCAAGGCCTTCAAGTTCTTCCCCAAGAACCACAAGATGGCGCTCATCCGGATGGGCTCAGTAGAGGAGGCCATCCAGGCCCTTGTAGACCTGCATGGTCACCTCCTGGGCCAGAACCATCACATGCGAGTCTCCTTCTCCAGGATCACTGTCTAGGGGACCCGGCTGGGCTCACTGCAGACAGCTTCCACCACTAGAGAAAAGGCCACTTTAAAATCCACTGCAGTGACCTTAACAGAACAGAGGTTTGTGTTATTGCTTTAGAGAGACATCAGCCACTAACTCCATTTTAAAAGGACTGACTGTGGCCACCTTGCTGGCAAGGTGAGGGCCCAAGCAGCCTCGTTTTCCCCCAGCAAAGGCCCTGTGGCACTGCAGACATTTGGCCACAGCAGGTGCCCTGGACTTTAGAACTGACACTTTCCTGCCCTTGAGCCTGCCCACTGGCTACTGCTATAGTTTGAAAGTGCAGTGAACTCCAGAGACTTGTGTGTTGGAACTGGTGGTCACCAGCTGGTGGAACTCCTTTGAAAGGCTGTGGAACCTTGAGGAGGGAGAGACTTGGTGGAGGAGGTGACTGACTAGGTGAACGGGCCTTGAGGCTCTAGAGCCCAGCCCTGCCTCCTGTTCTGATCTGCTGCTTCCTGACTTCACAAGCAATGCCAACAGCCAGCCTCCTGCTCTTGTTCAGGCTCCTGTTGCTGCTACCACCCCATCTCCACCCAGGTGAGACCAACCGTACCCTTCCCCCTTCCTCCTTTCTGCCTGGGTATGTGTTCTTTAGCAAGGAGACAAGTCACATATGCAGAAATGGATTGGAGAGGGACATTGCAGTGACAAAGCTGACCACTTGGCTGGGGCGGAGGGGGGCAGGGCTCTTTTGGACTGGTCTTGGGGAGGAATACCCAATAGTTTGAAACTTTGGCCTGTGAAAAGGGTCTAGAGTGCTCACAGGGGAGCCACATGGGCCATTCTGGTGGGAGCCCAGCAGACCAGGATGCCAAGAGAAATCCAGTTGGTGGGGGCCCAGCTTCTGAGGATTCAGAGGGGGAATAAGACTCCTTTGGGAACTGGCCTGGGGTCATCTGTATGACATTCTGGCAAAGAGTCTAGCTGCACTTTGCTTGTGTCCCGAGAACCCGAGCGAGGCAGACTTCAAAAGTAATAGGCTAATTAGTTTGTTGGGAGGCTCTTAGACACAGCAAGGCACTCAGGCTGTGTCCTGGTTCCTGCCCAGGCCTCTCACGTGAACGGGTCTGCAGAGACAGAGCAACAAGTGGAGCAGAAGGGTGTGGGAAATGTGCAGGAGGTCCAGGAGAGAAAAAGAGTGCAAAGTGACAGAACACACACAGCTGTCCTCTTTGAAGTGAGGGGCCAGAGAACAGAGAAGGCAGCCTTGTAGGCTACACTGCCACAGCAGTGATGGTGCCTTTGGGGGTGGGGGTGGGGGCAAAGCCCTGCCCACTGAAGGGCTGCCACTACTAAAAGTGCAAATGTACAGGAAAGGAGAAGCACTGAGGGTGTCTCCTGCTCAAAGAGACCACCACCCCAGAAATCCATTTGCTCTGAAGGACCCACCAAGGTGGACAGAGGTCACTCACTATTGCTTTGGTCTCAGGGGACCATAGGACATCTCAAGCTGATGTGGCAACATCCTCCTCCTGCTGCTGCTGCTGCTGCTGCTGCTGCCTTTGCAAGCAAGCAAAATTCAAGGCAGGGGGATAATAGAGCTCTGGGCCAAGGGTCAGGGAAGCCTCTGGGACTGAGTAGGCAAAGTGTGGCAGGCAGCAGGATCATATTCCCTGCGAGGAGGCCCCTGGTTGCTGTTACAAAGCTGTGGGGGCAAAGCCCTGCTCGCAATAGAGAGAACAGGATGCAGGGGATGCCAAGACCATGGCAAGGCCATCCCCAGAGACAAGCTAATGGCACAGAGTGGAGCCAGCCCTAGAGATTGGCTACATGTGTTCCAGATGGCAGAGCGGGGGTCATAGGGACAGGCAAGTCCTCTGGAACTGAGGTGGTTCTTATAGCAGCCCCAGATCATTACTGGACATGAAGGGGCAGCAGGGTTTGGGGGATCGCTGCTGCATTTCAGACTTGTTTTGCTCTGATCTTTCTTTGCTGTGTCCCCAGGTGTGCTGCTTTGTGTTGGAAGTATGTAACCTGCCTTTGTTTTTGCAGGGGCTCACACTTTTAATATGAGACCCTGAGTCTCAGAAGAGACTTGGACTCCTGAACACCTCTGCAACTCTTAAAGACCACTAGTGCCTTGGAAGTTGGAATGGCATTGCTTGCATTATGAAGTGGCCGTGAGACTAGTGGGGAGCCAGGGGCAGAACCTCGTGGTCAGTTTGTTTGAATGCTTGTTCCTCAGCTTGTGGGAGCTCTTTCAGAGGTCGAGCGTTGCTGGGGAAACTGAGTCAGGTGGGGCCAGATCTTGTGCTTCCACAGCCCAGGCCACCTTCTTATCCTCTCCCTGCTTCATGACTGGGAGGCAGAGTGACCAGCCACCTCACACCACTGACACTGTGCCTGCCCTGTTGCAATGGACTCTATCTCACTGGACCGCAGAGACAAATAAACCTTTCCTGCATTAAAACTGCTTCTCGCCTCCTATTTGATCACAGCAGTAAGAGGAATAACTAACGCAGCTACACCCCCATCCTAACCCCCTGAGCCGAGGCTGGGCTCTCTTCCAGGTGAACTTGCACTTCTGCCTCATGGCTGGGGTTGGCAAAGCCTTAGGGCAGCACTTTTCAACCTGTGGGCTCTGACCTGCTACCCCCATGCCCCACAAACACACTGGAGGGCAGGGCAGAATGACCCCTTCCCAGGGGGTCACCTAACACTCTCTGGATACACAGATCCTTACATCATGATATCTACATTAGAGTTATGAATTAACAACAAGGGTAGTTTTATGGCTGGGGGTCACCAGCACCCGTGTTAAAGGGTCCTAGCCTTAGGAAGGTTGAGAACCATTGCCTTGGGGAACTGGGGAAGGCAGCAGGGGCTCCATGAGACAGCTTAAACTTTCAAATGCTAGCTATCACTTCAGAGATTGTCCTCAGGCTGCTTCCTCAGTGCTTGCCACTGCCTGGGTGCAAAGAAGCCAGGCTTATCGCTGTGCAGTTAAAGATGAGCCAGTGCTGGGGCCTCAGGTGACACAATGATGAAGAGCAAACAGATGAGAGTAAATACTACCAGCTGTGCCTCCCTGACCCAAAGTTAACAACCGCTAAAAGGTGAGTTCATGGTGATAAACGGGTGAGCTAGCTCCTATCTCAAACACGCATCCTGCCTTTTTGGACCTCACGGGACAGCCTTTAGCTGACTACAGAAGTTGACCTGACTGGGCGATAACAGAGGGAGGTTAATCATTGCTTCTTTGGCTGTCCCGAGGAAGTGGAGTAGTTTTTGTGCTTGAGGCTCAGGTCAACCTAAGCAGAATGAGGATTTCATGCCCCCCATTAAAAAATGCCCCCCCTTTAACCCAGTGGATAAAGACTTGAGGGACCTGGTTCCTTCTTCTTACCTGGTGCATTTGTCTGTGACACTCCAAGGTTTATCTTTCTACTTGGGCTGTATTAAGTCAAAGCTCTCTTATCCCTTCCTGTGGTCGCTGCCTCATTCTTTGAGAAGGTGGAGGCAATGCTGATCTTGGGTGACTTTAGGCAACTTTACTCAATGACCAGGGTGTGATTCTCTCCTTCTCCTCTAGTCAGATTTGGGTGCAGGGGCTCAGATACCTAATGCTGAATGCGCTCACACAGGGTACGATGTCCTGTCCCATGTTGTAGCTTGAGGTATTCTCTCTTTCTCTCTGTCTCTCTCTCTGTCTCTTTCTCTTGTTCTCTCCCCGTTCCTCTCTTCTCTTCCTGTCTCTTTCTTTGCCCCTTTTCCCTGATTGCATGGCCTCTCCAGGTCATAAATGTTTTCATTTTCCCTTCTGACGATCCCCGAGTTTTTCTTACTCCTGCTCTCTCCCGGATTCTTCACTCACTTGTTACTATGGCAAGGGGCTGGGCTCTTGTGCTGGAACATTATGACAGCAAGGCTCCTGTTGTAGCTTGATTTATGTTTCTGTGATAAAAGCAACATGTCCAAAAGGCAACGTTGGAGGAAAGGGTTTGTGCAGCTTGTCCATCCTAGCCAGTTCCTAACTGAGGGAAGCCAAGGCGGGATCACAAGGTAGGATCCTTGATGTAGGAACTGCAGCAAAAGTCATGCAGGAGCAGTACTTACCAACTTGCTGACTCCTCCTGGCCAGGCTCCATTCCCTCACATCCCAGGGGCTACCCTGCCCAGGGACGGTACCACTCACCATTGGAACCTTCCATACCAACCAGCAGTCAAGAATATGGGGTCCCAACCTGTCCACAGTCCAGTCTGACGGAGGCATTTGCTCAGTTGAGCTCCCTCTTCCAAATGCCTCTAGTTTCTATGAAGTTGACAAAATTTAAAGAGGACTATATTAAAAGGGATTTCTTCATAGATTGGTTTCCTGCCTCCGAGCATTTTTAGTGTGAAGATTTATCTTTGTATCATATTCCCACAATGCAGCGCTTGCCCTATATTAAATGGACAATGAATCACGGTATATTAGTAAATTTTCTGTTGCTGTGATAAAAATAGCCTGGCAAGAAGAAGGCTCAAGGAAGAAAGGGTTTCTTTTGGCTTCTGATTCTAGAGGGATAGATTCCATCATGACAGGGAAGGTGTGGAGCCTTTCGGGGAACAGTGAGCACATTGATGGGGATCAGGAGGTTGGTTGATGACATTTTTCACCCATACAATAGAGGAGAGATGGGGGCGGGGGCACAGGAAGTTCTATAAACTCCCAAAGCCTGATCTCTGCTGGCAGTTCTCCTGCCCACGTGTAACAGTTGCCTGTTCCTTAGAGGCCATGAGACTCTGATTACATCAGCGTGGCTCTTGACCATTTTTCTACCTACCTCCATAGCCACCTCTAATTGACCCTTCCCTCTTGTCTCCATACCAGTATTTGGGCTCCATTGTCCTGGCTGATTTTTTTCCCTATACTTCGCTTTTCTGATCATAACCATTCAAAGAATTTTCCCATTCTGCTAGTGTCATTTTGGATTTGTTTTGTTCCGTTCTGTTTTTGGACTGTAAATAAAAAATCAAAACAACTCTAAAAATAATGAATATAAGAGATAAGGTTTTGTTGTATAAAGTGACTTAATATGCTAAAATAGAGTTTTATTTTACAAATAAGGGATTGTTTTTAAAAGGGTACAAGAGCCCCTGCACCCAAATCTGACTAGAGGAGAAGGAGAGAATCACACCCTGGTCATTGAGTAAAGTTGCCTAAAGTCACCCAAGATCAGCATTGCCTCCACCTTCTCAAAGAATGAGGCAGCGACCACAGGAAGGGATAAGAGAGCTTTCACTTAATCCAGCCCAGGTAGAAAGATAAACCTTGGAGTGTCACAGACAAATGCACCAGGTAAGAAGAAGGAACCAGGTCCCTCAAGTCTTTATCCACTGGGTTAAAGGGGGGGCATTTTTTAATGGGGGGGCATGAAATCCTCATTCTGCTTAGGTTGACCTGAGCCTCAAGCACAAAAATTACTCCACTTCCTCGGGACAGCCAAAGAAGCAATGATTAACCTCCCTCTGTTATCGCTCAGTCAGGTCAACTTCTGTAGTCAGCTAAAGGCTGTCCCGTGAGGTCCAAAAAGGCAGGATGCGTGTTTGAGATAGGAGCTAGCTCACCCGTTTATCACCATGAACTCACCTTTTAGCGGTTGTTAACTTTGGGTCAGGGAGGCACAGCTGGTAGTATTTACTCTCATCTGTTTGCTCTTCATCATTGTGTCACCTGAGGCCCCAGCACTGGCTCATCTTTAACTGCACAGCGATAAGCCTGGCTTCTTTGCACCCAGGCAGTGGCAAGCACTGAGGAAGCAGCCTGAGGACAATCTCTGAAGTGATAGCTAGCATTTGAAAGTTTAAGCTGTCTCATGGAGCCCCTGCTGCCTTCCCCAGTTCCCCAAGGCAGTGGTTCTCAACCTTCCTAAGGCTAGGACCCTTTAACACGGGTGCTGGTGACCCCCAGTCATAAAACTACCCTTGTTGCTAATTCATAACTCTAATGTAGATATCGTGAGTCATAATGTAAGGATCTGTGTATCCAGAGAGTGTTAGGTGACCCCCTGGGAAGGGGTCATTCTGCCCTGCCCTCCAGTGTGTTTGTGGGGCATGGGGGTAGCAGGTCAGGGCCCACAGGTTGAAAAGTGCTGCCCTAAGGCTTTGCCAACCCCAGCCATGAGGCAGAAGTGCAAGTTCACCTGGAAGAGAGCCCAGCCTCGGCTCAGGGGGTTAGGATGGGGGTGTAGCTGCGTTAGTTATTCCTCTTACTGCTGTGATCAAATAGGAGGCGAGAAGCAGTTTTAATGCAGGAAAGGTTTATTTGTCTCTGCGGTCCAGTGAGATAGAGTCCATTGCAACAGGGCAGGCACAGTGTCAGTGGTGTGAGGTGGCTGGTCACTCTGCCTCCCAGTCATGAAGCAGGGAGAGGATAAGAAGGTGGCCTGGGCTGTGGAAGCACAAGATCTGGCCCCACCTGACTCAGTTTCCCCAGCAACGCTCGACCTCTGAAAGAGCTCCCACAAGCTGAGGAACAAGCATTCAAACAAACTGACCACGAGGTTCTGCCCCTGGCTCCCCACTAGTCTCACGGCCACTTCATAATGCAAGCAATGCCATTCCAACTTCCAAGGCACTAGTGGTCTTTAAGAGTTGCAGAGGTGTTCAGGAGTCCAAGTCTCTTCTGAGACTCAGGGTCTCATATTAAAAGTGTGAGCCCCTGCAAAAACAAAGGCAGGTTACATACTTCCAACACAAAGCAGCACACCTGGGGACACAGCAAAGAAAGATCAGAGCAAAACAAGTCTGAAATGCAGCAGCGATCCCCCAAACCCTGCTGCCCCTTCATGTCCAGTAATGATCTGGGGCTGCTATAAGAACCACCTCAGTTCCAGAGGACTTGCCTGTCCCTATGACCCCCGCTCTGCCATCTGGAACACATGTAGCCAATCTCTAGGGCTGGCTCCACTCTGTGCCATTAGCTTGTCTCTGGGGATGGCCTTGCCATGGTCTTGGCATCCCCTGCATCCTGTTCTCTCTATTGCGAGCAGGGCTTTGCCCCCACAGCTTTGTAACAGCAACCAGGGGCCTCCTCGCAGGGAATATGATCCTGCTGCCTGCCACACTTTGCCTACTCAGTCCCAGAGGCTTCCCTGACCCTTGGCCCAGAGCTCTATTATCCCCCTGCCTTGAATTTTGCTTGCTTGCAAAGGCAGCAGCAGCAGCAGCAGCAGCAGGAGGAGGATGTTGCCACATCAGCTTGAGATGTCCTATGGTCCCCTGAGACCAAAGCAATAGTGAGTGACCTCTGTCCACCTTGGTGGGTCCTTCAGAGCAAATGGATTTCTGGGGTGGTGGTCTCTTTGAGCAGGAGACACCCTCAGTGCTTCTCCTTTCCTGTACATTTGCACTTTTAGTAGTGGCAGCCCTTCAGTGGGCAGGGCTTTGCCCCCACCCCCACCCCCAAAGGCACCATCACTGCTGTGGCAGTGTAGCCTACAAGGCTGCCTTCTCTGTTCTCTGGCCCCTCACTTCAAAGAGGACAGCTGTGTGTGTTCTGTCACTTTGCACTCTTTTTCTCTCCTGGACCTCCTGCACATTTCCCACACCCTTCTGCTCCACTTGTTGCTCTGTCTCTGCAGACCCGTTCACGTGAGAGGCCTGGGCAGGAACCAGGACACAGCCTGAGTGCCTTGCTGTGTCTAAGAGCCTCCCAACAAACTAATTAGCCTATTACTTTTGAAGTCTGCCTCGCTCGGGTTCTCGGGACACAAGCAAAGTGCAGCTAGACTCTTTGCCAGAATGTCATACAGATGACCCCAGGCCAGTTCCCAAAGGAGTCTTATTCCCCCTCTGAATCCTCAGAAGCTGGGCCCCCACCAACTGGATTTCTCTTGGCATCCTGGTCTGCTGGGCTCCCACCAGAATGGCCCATGTGGCTCCCCTGTGAGCACTCTAGACCCTTTTCACAGGCCAAAGTTTCAAACTATTGGGTATTCCTCCCCAAGACCAGTCCAAAAGAGCCCTGCCCCCCTCCGCCCCAGCCAAGTGGTCAGCTTTGTCACTGCAATGTCCCTCTCCAATCCATTTCTGCATATGTGACTTGTCTCCTTGCTAAAGAACACATACCCAGGCAGAAAGGAGGAAGGGGGAAGGGTACGGTTGGTCTCACCTGGGTGGAGATGGGGTGGTAGCAGCAACAGGAGCCTGAACAAGAGCAGGAGGCTGGCTGTTGGCATTGCTTGTGAAGTCAGGAAGCAGCAGATCAGAACAGGAGGCAGGGCTGGGCTCTAGAGCCTCAAGGCCCGTTCACCTAGTCAGTCACCTCCTCCACCAAGTCTCTCCCTCCTCAAGGTTCCACAGCCTTTCAAAGGAGTTCCACCAGCTGGTGACCACCAGTTCCAACACACAAGTCTCTGGAGTTCACTGCACTTTCAAACTATAGCAGTAGCCAGTGGGCAGGCTCAAGGGCAGGAAAGTGTCAGTTCTAAAGTCCAGGGCACCTGCTGTGGCCAAATGTCTGCAGTGCCACAGGGCCTTTGCTGGGGGAAAACGAGGCTGCTTGGGCCCTCACCTTGCCAGCAAGGTGGCCACAGTCAGTCCTTTTAAAATGGAGTTAGTGGCTGATGTCTCTCTAAAGCAATAACACAAACCTCTGTTCTGTTAAGGTCACTGCAGTGGATTTTAAAGTGGCCTTTTCTCTAGTGGTGGAAGCTGTCTGCAGTGAGCCCAGCCGGGTCCCCTAGACAGTGATCCTGGAGAAGGAGACTCGCATGTGATGGTTCTGGCCCAGGAGGTGACCATGCAGGTCTACAAGGGCCTGGATGGCCTCCTCTACTGAGCCCATCCGGATGAGCGCCATCTTGTGGTTCTTGGGGAAGAACTTGAAGGCCTTGACAACACCCCCTTTGCTGGAGAAGAGGCTCTTGAGCTCTTCCTCAGATGCAGAGGAGGGTAGGTTGGAGAGGTGCAGGGTGGCCGAGGGCGGAAAGATGTTCTGGAAGTTCTTGGATCCGGGCTTCTTAAAGCGGTGCAGCGGGGAGTTGACATAGTCCTTGGTGAGGCTCTGGTCCTCCTTGCCTTCCCGGGGCAGCTTCACGCTCTGGTGCTTCGACACCAGGATGCAGAGAGACCTCCCATACAGCTTGTGTCCATTCAGGTTCCTCAAGGCCAGCTCAGCCTGACTGCCATCTGCCATCTGCACTAGTGCGTTCTCCTTCCTGTTGAACAAGATCTTCACTCGGTGCACATCGCCATAGGCACCAAAGAGAATGAAGAGGCTTTGGGGTGTGACTTTCTCAGGGTTGAGGTTGGCAACCAGGAGGACAGGGTTCCCCACACCCGGAGAGCCTGAGGTGACCATTGAGCTCTCTGCCACAGGTGCTGCTGCTGCTGCTGCTGCTGCTGCTGCTGCTGCTGCTGTTGATGAGAAGGATGATTCCACAGCCACTTCGGGTATGGCTTGGGGGCCCAGGGCCTGCAAGACTTCTGATAATTCTTGGGGGGCCAAGGCCTTAAACACTTCTGGCATGGCCAAGCCTGCGGCTTGAGGCATTGCAAAGGTGTGAGGTAATGCGGGGCTGGCATAGGGAGAAGCTGAGGTCATGACAGGTGCAGGGAAGGCTGCGGCCATGTTCTGGACCTGGACCGGCGAGGGCTGACTTTCATCTGAGGGCAGGTCTGGGCGCGTGTAGTCACGGCTCTGGTCATTGTTGTACTTGACTATGAGGTTGGTGAGCCCAGAGAAGGAAATGCGCAGTGTGCAGCAGGCGTCATAGATGTTCTGCCCATCCAAGAAGAGCTTGGCACGCTCGGCACTCGCAGCTTGAGCATACTGCAACAGCGCCTGGAACCGGTTGCTCTTGGTATACATGATGATTTTCAGAACGGTGCCAAACCTGGAGAAGAGCTGGTGCAGCACTTCCAAGGTCACGCGATAGAAGTAGTTGTCCACAAGGATCCTGAGCACAGGGCCCTGCCTGGCCACCTCTAACCCTGTGTCCTCAGCAGAGGCAGGGCTGGCCGAGGCCACATCCCAAGCCCGGTAGGAGTCCTCGGCTGGCAGGCATGGCTGGGCAGCCACCAGGCTGGGGGGCAGCAGCCTGGCCAGAGGCAGCAGCCTGGCCGCCAGGGACAGCCACCTGGCTGGAGGCAGCCTCAATGCTAAGGGCACCCGCCTGACCCAGGGCAGCCGCCTGGCTGGGAGAGCTGCTCACCTTGAGCTCCTTGTAGTGGGAGAACTGGATGTGAACGGGCTGCCCCCGCAGCACAGGGGTCATCCAGGTGTAGTAGTTGACCATGGTGTTGGCGGACTCCTCTGTGCTCATCTCCACGAAGGCCTGGTTCTTCGCCTTCAGGAACAGTAAGTTGGAGACCTTCCCAAAAGGCAGCGCGAGACAGAGAATCTCTCTTTCGGTGACACTGCTTGGCAGCCTGTGGATGTGGATCACTCTGGAGGGGCCCTGGCTGCCCCTGCTGTCCCCTTTGAACCTCTTGCTCTCATTTCCTTTGGCCGCGGGGGGCGAATTCCTGCTCATGACAGCAGCTGGCTTCTGGAAGCCCGCAGAGAGAAGCCTTCCCAGGACCACAGCCCTATACCAACTGCCTAGTCCAAGGCAGGCAGAGCAGAACTGCAGGAGGTGGAGTGGAGGGGAGTGCCTAGCCCGCCCGCCTGGCCCTCCTTGTTGGATACACTGTTGGCCTGATTAGAGTCACTAGAGTCACGTGGCTCCAGTGTTGAACACTGGGGAGCTTCTCTCATGGCCCAGCGGCCATTCTCTGTCTGTCTGCTGTCCGTGTGTCTCTGTTGGTCTCTCTCTGTTTCAGTCTCTGCTGCAGCTTCCAATTCTGTCCGTCTGTCTGTCTTTCCATCTGCCCATCTGTCTGTCTGTCTCTGTTCTCTCTCTTTGTCTCTCTCTATCTCTGTCTGTCTCTCTCTTTCTCTCTTTTTCTCTCTCTGTCTCTGTATCCCTCTCTGTCTCTCTCTTTCTCTCTGTTTTGTATGTGTACATGTGTGTTCCCCATATATGTTGCCTGAAATGGAGGAATAAACAAATATAGTTTCTCAAACATTGTGCCTGATTGTGCCTGTTAGCTTTTCCATTCATTCCCAGAGCTGTACATTTTCTTCCTTGAAAATCTCTGCTGCTATACAGTATTCATCCAGTAGTGGCAACCCGAGTTTCAAGAAGAGGAGTGAAGTAGGTACCTGGAAACAACCTTATGTGTTTTCTTAAATGTACATCAGATATTTAACCACTGATTGCTAGAACCCCTTCCCCCTCCCCCCTCTTTGGGTATTGGATGATTTTGCTTGGAAACCACCCTGCTTTAGCTGTAGTCTGCAGTGTTCCAGGAAGAGAGAAAGAGATAAAGATGCTAAATTACAATGTATTAGAAAGTAGTGGCCATGGGCATTCTTCTCAAAGAGGCTATTGTGTAGAGTGCAGAGTGGAGGAGATGCCACTAACTCCAGGGTAGACTCAATGTTTTAGCTGGAGGACTTGAGGAGTAGGGTGGTCACAGAGTTTGGGAATGGAGCCACAGAAATCCGGGACCCTCTGCTGCAGAGTTATTTAACTGGACCACTTTTAAACAAAGAGTTAAGTTTCAGAATGTCGCCTATGTGTTATCCGGTATCTGAAAATGGGAATGAATGCCATCTGTTGCTAGGCACAACTCTCTGTCCTTCAGATAACTGGAGCATTGTGGGTCTTTTCCATCTCCCAGCATGTGGAGGAGGGCTCTGTTCTGGATGGTAACTCCAATTCCCTCACACCAGTGTTGGCGAGATGTGGAGGTACTGATTCCTGAGGTTGCTGAGATGTAGATGTATTAATTCTCTCCTGATAATCTCCTTGATGAGAAAGACCCATTGCTCACAGGAGGATGACTGTAAAATGCCTTTCTACAAAGCTAGGAAGATCTGCAGAAAATCAAGATGGAGTAGAATTGTGTTTCCTTCAGTCTTACAGAGATTATAGGTATGATGTCCTATGTACTAAAGAGGTGACACTCAGAGCAATAGAGACTAGTTTGGCTTTGATCACTGTGGCTCTCTTTCAATATCATTAATGGTTTTGGTGGTGAGCACATGAATGGCTTTGCCTTGTGGAATTACAATCATATGTTCCCATTGTAAATACAAATTATTTTTTCTTTTTTTGTTTGTGTACTATTCATCTTATACCTCACTTTAGGAAAAGAGATCTCAGGGGAAATGCAAAATTGTAGTAAATGCAAGGGGACTCTTTAGGCCCCACATACTTTTTAAAAGTTTTAAATCTAAAGTTACATGACAACTGTTTCTTCTATCTCTTTTTTCTGAGTCTAATGAACTGTTCTTACTGGATCCAATGGTTGGGATATTCCTTCTTGCAAGATTATTTATGCTTTGCTGAAGAAACACTTCTTTATTACACAAAGAATTCCTTCATCTGCTTCTGCTCTGTTTCTACATGCAGTATATATCAATTCTAAAGCATTTGGTCAGAGGAGCTTCAGAGATTGAACATGCTAATACTGAAGGATTTTAGCATTCTTAAACTTGCCAATCATATCTTTAAAATTTTAAGTTAAATATTATGATTAGAATTCAATGGATTAGATGTTACTGGATCTTACCTACTCCTGCTCCATTTCCACAATCCCTCCTGGGCCTCTAAGATCAGTACTTTCACATTTTGTTGCTTTCTGTACTGAGCGTGATCTATATAACCCACAGGGAATGTACTGAGTAAGGTACGGCACAAACATGACCACAAGTAAGGATCTTCAATCAGCTCTAATATCCTCAGAGACAAGAAATTGCCAGCCCTTTTAACAAGAAGCTGAGTCACTGTGCATTTTTGGACACGGCAGTGGGTGGAGATAGGAGCTATGCCAGATGCCTGGGAGCTTGAACAGCTACAGTACACAGCATGTAACAGCTGAGATTTCCATCCTGGAGGAGAGGCCCCAGCCTCCCTAACTGATAGGAAGGCTGAGGTGGTAAATAGGATGGAGGATGGAATGTGAAGGATTGCAAAATACCCTGTTACTTGCAGACTGTTGGTTCATGCTCAAGAGTTGCTCAGGAGATAGTCCTCCAAGGCACCTTGCTTTTTCTGGACAACTGAAAGGAATATTTGGTGTCAAATGCCCTCAGAGCCTCTCCCAAATGAAAATTTACTCCCCAAGGAAATCATTTTGTCCTAGCCTATTCCTAGGTGGAGAACAGTTATTCTGCCTGCCTCAGTCAAGTTTAGCCACCCTGCCTTATCTAAAGAATAAACATTCAGGAGAAATCACATCCCAGGGAAATAATGTGAGAACACTGTGGCTAGAGAAAGGAAGACAGCATGAGGTGAAGATAACATCAACAGAGAAACACCTTTGAAGATCACAGCACCCCAGGGTCCCTCTTACAGAGGGAGATTCAGTCATGTTAAGTATGCATGTCTCTGCCCCTACCACCATGGAGCCATTAGATTGGTAATAAACTATTTTCTCATTTTATTTTCTCAGCCAAATAAGGTGCACTGACCTGAGCTAATGGTTGGGTTATTTTTTGCTTTCTCTTAGAAATCCATGCAGAATAACAGGGTGGATTGAACTGTTTCAAATGCTCATTGAGAAGGAAAATATAGCCCCCATGTACCTACACTTAGACAACTAGGAAATTTGTCACTAGTGAGTGAATAAAAAATTTTAAACACAAATTTTTCTCATAAAAGCTGCCCTGAAAGAATTCTTAAAAAGAAAAAATAATATAAATCACAAAGTTGGATTTTCATAAGGTCAGTCAAGGAACAAATTAAAATAAATGACATCTTTTATATCTTATATATTTTTATATTCTAAAAGATGACTGAACAATAAATAGTATTGTTATAGCTTGTGAATTAGTGAGATGAATGCCAAGAAAATTCAGAGTAGCTATTAGTTACTATCACTACAAATTAAGTGATGCACTGTTATTTGGTGGTAGACTTAAATAGGTAATTAGGTATATTGGAAAGTGTTCTAGTTAGTATTCTACTACTGTGAGGAGACACCATGACCAAGACTATTTCTAAGAGAAAATATTTATCTAAGGCCTTGCTCACAGTTCCAGAGGGTTAGTCCAATATCAATGGTTAGTATCATGGTGATAAGCAGGCAGGCATGATACTAGAGAAGTAGCTGAGAACTTTGCATCCTAATTTTAGGCAGAAAGAAAGAGCACACGTGCACATGTGTGCATGCTTACATGCATTCATGTGTGTGTGTGTGTGTGTGTGTGTGTGTGTGTGTGTGTAAGAGAGAGAGAGAGAGAGTGAGAGAGAGAGAGAGGGAGGAAGGGAGGAAAGGAGGGAGGGAGGGAGGAAGAAAGGGCAAGAGGGAGAGAATAGGGCCTGGTGTACACTTTTGAACCTCAAAGCCCACTCTCGGAACACATCTCCTCTAATAAGTCCACACATCCTAATCCTTCAAGCATTTAAATCTGTGATTCTATGGGGGAACATTCTTATTCAAACCACCACAGAAAGTCTATGGAAACCACACACATAGACACACATACAAAAAGCTATTTTAATACAGTACAACTAATATTCTAATAGTGACACTAATGGAATCACGTCAATTGTTTAGTTAAAATCAGACAGTCTTTGGCTAGAGAAATGCTCAGTGGTTAAGAGCACCTATTGTACTTGTGAAGAACTTGGGTTCAATTTCCAGCATCCAACCACAAGGTGGTTTACAACTGTCCATAATTCTAGTTCCAGAACATACATTATACAGACATATATGCAAGCAAAACAACTCATACATAAAATATATAAATTTAAAAGTAAAATAAAAATAACACCAAAGAGGTAAAAATCAGAGCAATCAGAAACAAAGAAAACATGGAGTAAGAAGAAAATGTTTGCCAGTGACTCTGATTCACATGGATCAGATTATAACAATGCTCATTTAAAATGGATATGGTATTGGTACTCCCCAAAAGCACTAGGATTCAGAGTAGATTATTAGAAAGTTAGAATTGGTACATAAGACATTCATATTCAATATAATGACTGGTTTGGGGGGGTTGGTTGTTATTATTTTTTTTTAAAAAAAAAGTATGAAGAAAGCCTTACTCCAAAGAAAGGTACAGTAGGTATATTAATTTCAAATGAAGCAGATGTCGGATTAAAAAATGGTTAAAAGGAAAGATAAATGTTATAAAACAACAAGGGGGTCAATCATCCAAAAGGACATGATATTGCCAAACGTATGCGCCCTAATGACAGTGTTAAAACATATGAGAGAAATCTTGGAGAGTAGCATGGGAAAGTTCACAGTGATAATGGGAGATCTCAACATTCCTCTGCCAGTTATTGATAAATCAGGAAGCAGATGACCAGAAATAAGGTATACAATCTGAACATCATTGGCAGTCATACTGTTCTGCTTGGCATGTATAGGAATATACTATATCCAAATACAGTAGGATACAAATCTCTCAAGGCAATAATAAACAATTGCAAAGATATTTCATTCTTGGACACAAATCTAATTTAAAATACAATAGGAGCAATAGCTGAACTTATTATACCTTATATAATAGTGAAGTGGAAACTTAAGGGTTCTTTGGAGAGTCAGTTGTGTTGGATGGTATTTTCCTGGGGAAAATATGTAAAGGAATGATTTTCTGAAGTGGACACAGGTGAAAGGCTAAGGCAGACATGTGAAGGATTGATTGGCTGAAGCAGACACAGATGAAAGGTTGTCCTATTAAAGCAAGCATGTGAAAGGACACGTGATAAAGAATTCTTTGATAACAACGCATATGTATTGGTCTGCCTTACATTGTGTAATTGAGCTCCATTTATGGGGACTCCATAGAGAGAAATGCACCCAAAATTTTCTGGTGGTGTATTACGGCTTCTTGTCGTTTTTGTGGACTCAAGGTGATTGGCAGAATGATGGTGGCTGAAAGAGACTCAAGTGGAGTTTGACTAAGTCTGACTCACATGCTGAGGCAAGACCTGTGGAGGATACGTGATGTCTGGAGGGAGTATAAAAAGGACTCAGCGGACAGTGATGGAGGTGAGCTCGGCTTGCTGGTAGAGCTGGCTTTTAATGTTTGTTGGTCTTCTGTCTTCACTGAGAAAGGCACAGCCAAGAACTTCTCCTGGAGTTCCTCCTGGTCCCTCCTGCTGACTCAGGCCAAAGCTGAGGCCTGGGTGTCTCTGCTAGGTAGTGCCACCGCTGCTGACTCCTGTTTGCTATCTCGACTCTACTGAATTAGACTGCTGATACATCTGTAAAGTGTTTACAAGTGGATCGAGCTGTCCTCTTAACCTAGAAACACAACTGCTGATTTCCAGGAAACACAGATAGGAAATGTTCTAAAGAACAATTACAAAGGACATTTCTAAACAAGCCCACTTCCCCCATATCCTTTCTTTTCCAATACCTCGGGTGGATGGTGGGCTACAAGGGAGGTTAAAGTGTTTAAGAACCATCAGTAAAAGTAGACTTCAGGGAAAAAATAAAGTTACGTAATAGCGAACTAGTTTTGTTTTTATTTGCTCACAAGGAGGAATTTTAACAAACACCTTTAAATCTCTTTTTCTTTTTTATTAATTAATTCATTTTTATACTCCATATTTTATCCCCTCCCAGACCACCCTCAGACTGTTCCATATCCCATACCTCCTCCTGCCCTGTCTCCATGTGGATGTCCCCACCCCTCACCCCACCTGATTTCTAAACTCCCTGGGGCCTCCAGTCTTTTGACAGTTAGGTGCATCATCTCTGAATGAACACAGACCTGGCAGTCCTCTGCTACATATGTGTTGGGGGTTTCATATCAGCTGGTGTATGCTGCCTGGTTGGAGGTCCAGTGTTTGAGAGATCTCAGGGTCCCAGTTAATTGAGACTGCTGGTCCTCCTACAGGGTCGCCCTCCTCCTCAGCTTCTGTCAGCCTTCCCTAATCCAACAAGAGGGGTCAGCAGCTTCTGTCCATTGGTGGGGTAAATATCCGCATCTGACTCTTTCAGTTGCTTGTTTGGTCTTCTGGAGTGTGGTCATGCTAGGTCCCTTTTTGTTAGCGTTCCATAGCCTCAGTAATAGTGTCAGGCCTTGGGGCCTCCCCCTGAGCTGGATCCCACTTTGGGCCTGTTGATGAACCTTCTTTTCCTCAGGCTCCTCTCCATTTCCATCCCTGTAATTCTTTCAGACAGGAACAATTATGCATCAGAGTTGTGATTGTGGATGCCCCCCTCTCCCTCCCTGTCTTCCTGCTGGAGGTGGGCTAACCATCATTAAAAGTAGACTTCAATAAATAAATAAATAAATAAATAAATAAATTACATAATACTGAACTATTTTTCTTTTTGCTCACAAGGAGGAATTTTAACAAACTAATACCTTTGAATCTTTTCAAAGGAATTAAGAAGCTAAAAACATGGTAACTGAAGAAGAATTTCTATAATAGATAGTGGTAAGGATATTAAAGTACCAACAGCAAAATTGTCCATGTCACAGTGCAAAAATTTCAGGGAGATAGACTTCAATTCATCTTAGACATCTTATAAATATTCAGGATAACTTCCAATAAAATTTGTAGGACCACGCCCATATGTTTGTATCCATACATGCTCCCTTCTTCTTTCCACTAAGGAAGACTATTGAGCCCTACACACAGGTAAGAGTAATCACAGGCAATTCACAGTGATTGGTTGTTAATACCACCTTACAATGAAAAGAAATAGATATGTATGGCAAATTGGCAGGTTCAAGGAACTAGAATATATGCAAGAAGAGACAGGATTTCCTATCAGGAGAAAATCAAAATGCAATGAAACCTGACTGAATGGCAGTGCATACCTGCAATTCTGGCACCTGTGAGGCAGAGGCAAAAAGAGCATGGTGCTCAGGCAAGGCTCAAATGAAGACAATGCAACATAAACTGAACAATGCAAGTAATTAAAAAGGGAAGGGCCACCATAATCAAGCACAGCTTATATGCTTGTAATACTAGTACTTGAAAGGCTGAGGCAAGGTTATGATGTTCAAGCCAGTCTGAAAATAAAATAATTTAACAAGAAGAATGAAACTATTTAAAACAGAATGGAAATTATAGGCCACAGTTTCAAAGTTTGAACAAAAGGAAAGTTTTGTCATCTTTTGATGATAAAAGATGATAAGCTCAAATATAACATAAGTGTCATCATAATAATATTAACATACAAAGAAATAGTTTAGTTATCAAATCAATAGAAGAACGATAAGGTTTTCCCCATTAAAGACTTTCAGAGAACCTGTGAATCTACATATGCAGATTTGGTATTCATCAAAGAGTAAATAGAAAACCAAATTACTGGATCTCAAGTTAATTAGTGACTGGAAAGGGGAGTTTGTTTGTACTTCTACTACACCAATCCCAACCCTTTCCCCTTGAGACATAATTTGCTAAGCATTTCATCCTAATGTTCTCTTCCATTCACAGAAGTTCTTCACTAGGGTCCTCTCCCAACATCCCAGTCCTCCAAGCACTAACTCTGGCCTCCTTTAAAACATCTGGAATTATCAAACATACATTCTGCTGTTACTATGTACCCCAAGCTGTTGTTACAATGGTTTCTGTGACTGAGTATCTTCCAGAATAGAAGCTTTGACCAGACAAATAGGTCTATATCCTAACTCTATCACTTGATGATCTTTTTGAGGATAGATTACAAAAGTACATGAGTTAAGCTCTTGGTAAGGATTGATATACTTATTATTCATATTGTTTATTTTTCACAAATACATTCAAATTTAAGAACTTACGAAACTCAAAGGGAGAAAAAAATGAATAGGAGAATCCATATCTTTCTTATTTATTTATTTATTTATTTATTTATTTATATTTTAGAGACAGGGTTTCTCTGTACAACCCTGCACATCTTGGAACTAGCTCTGTAGACCAGGCTAGTCTCAAACTCAGACATTCACTTGTCACTGCCTCCTGAGTGCTGAAATTAAAGGCATGCATCACCACCTGGTTACTTCAAATATTTATATAGTCATTGAGAGTTTAATGCAAAAGACAAGATTGTCAGTGGTATAATGTGCTAATCTATGAATAGTGTGTAGATATGTATTTAAGTGCTGAGTGGATTTATTTATAAAAACTTATGGGCTTATAAAAATTTAAATTAAAAACTTCTGAAACTGCAAAATAAATGTGTATCTTACCCTCGGCCATTTATGTCTCAAAGAAACTTCAAAACTATGCTTCATTAAGTAAACATTCAAAAAGTTTAGCAGGATCTTATCCAACATTAGAGGATACCTAAGTGGAAACTTCTAGTTCTTTGGAAAGTTAGTTATATCAAATGATGTTTTGCTGGGTCACACAGGTACAAGGATGTCTTGTTAATGCAAACATTTAAAAGACTGTTTTCCTGAAGCAGACATGGGTGAAAGTATGTTTTGATATAGCAAATACATGAAAGGAACCAGGATGAAGGAGTATAAATATGACCCCCACAGACAGTGGGAGATGAGCACTGAGCTTTGGTTTGGTTTGCTATTCTTCACTAAAGACACACATGAATTGGCTCACTTTACATAGTGTTGTTGAGCTCAACTTGTGGTAAAGCTGCCATTGAGAGAAACTCACCCAAGAACTGCACATGAGGTTCCTGCATCAACTTGCTGCTTCCACGGCCTCACCTCAGGCTAGTTGGCGAGCCTAGCAGTTTCTTCAGGATTGAACTATAGCTGCCTGGTGTCTGCTTGCTGAAAGGACTGGACTGTAGCTGCTGGTTCATGTGTGGTGTCTGTTGTTGCAGTAAATATGTAAAAGCTGCTCTATGCTCCTAGTGCGTGCTCATGGTCTGCAACCCCTCTAAGAGCTCTGGATTCATGAATGAAAGAAACACATGCTCGGCATTATCTTTAATATGCCTTATTAGCTAAATGGCCAGGTTACTCCTGAACCTCCACATGGCTAATATGTTCAACTCCAATATTCCTGATTTAATATTTGCTAAATCTATATTTCACCTTTGCTACCCTAGATTCTTATAAGTCACTGGGCTCTTAAATCTGATCTTTCTGTTTCCTTGTCATGGCATTTCTGTTCCTTCTCCCTCTGTTCCTTGCCCAGGAATCCTAAAAGTACTGCCTCTGTCTTCCTGACCAGTCATTGGCTACTGGCTCTTTATTGACCCTTCAAAAAAACAACTGTTGGCAGGGACCTGTAGTGGTCCTGCGAATTTCCATATAAGCACAACAGTCTGCCTTCCTAGAGGACTGGTCTGCAACTGCTGAATCTTATTTGGTGTTTGCTACAGGACTAAACTGTTGCCCAAGAAGATTGAGCTCACCCCCAAAGAATTGCTGAAGTGGTCCAATTCCCCCATATCTATAGTCTAATAACTTTTCTCTTCTACTACCTCTGCTGAATACTGGGCTAGAGGAGAGGTTGGGCCCTTATTAAAAGTAGGTTAAAATAAATTTATGCCTACAGATTTTATTGGTTGTAATTTGTTTCCTGTCCTACCAACTGAACCATCTCCCTATGAAAATGTCTTTCCTTATACATATTGTCAGGTACTATACAAAGTTATACAAAGGAAAGCAACATAAAGGAAACTATCCCTCAGAGATCATTGCCTAATGGAAGTATAAAATAACCCAAGAAACTAAAATAACTTGTTATATGTTTTTATTTTAGGTGAAATTTGGGATCACCTTGAAACTGGATACTAAAGGAGTAAGATGTGAGGTATATGTGGAGAACTGTAGCTGTATGCTAACTGTTGTGTCTTCTTGTGACTAAACATCCTTGAAGCAACAATTAGGTTTTTCTTGTGCATTAGAAAATAAGGTGGGGCTGGAGAGATGGCTCAGTGGTTAAGAGTACTGACTGCTCTTCCAAAGGTACTGAGTTCAAATCTCAGCAACCACATGGTGGCTCACAACCATCTGTAATGGGATCTGATGCCCTATTCTGGTGTGTCTGAGGACATCTACAGTGTGCTCACATATAATAAATAATTAAATAAATGTTAAAAAAAAAAAAAGCTAGGCAGTGGTGGCGCATACCTTTAATCCCAGCACTTGGAAGGCAGAGGCAGGCGGATTTCTGAGTTTGAGGCCAGCCTGGTCTACAGAGTGAGTTCTAGGATAGCCAGGGCTACACAGAGAAACCCTGTCTCGAAAAACCAAAAGAAAGAAAGAAAGTAAGAAAGAAAGAAAGAAAGAAAGAAAGAAAGAAAGAAAGAAAGAAAAGAAAAGAAAAGAAAAGAAAAGAAAAGAAAAGAAAAGAAGGCACTAGGCACTCCTCAAAAGGTTCCAGTGGAGGGTCCACATTCTCAAAGAATCTTGTCTTCACGATAATATCATTTGCATTCTAATCCCTCCTTGTTGGTCTTATAAGAATATCATGGAGAAAAATAACCTTAACAGAAAAGCTGGCTCTGTGTGCTCAGAAAATTGGGAATAGCTCTACCTCAAGATCCAGCTATACCAGTCCTGGGCATATATCGAAGGACACTTCATCCTAGTATGAGGATACTTGCTCAACTATGTTCCTAGCAGCTTTGTTCATAATAGCTAGAAACTGAAAACAACTTAGATGTCCCTCAACCAAAGAATAAATAATGAAAATGTGGTTCATTTACATAACGGAGCTGTTAAAAATAACAACATCATGAAATTTGTATACAAATGGAACTAGAAAAAAAAAAAAAAAACAACCTGATCCAGGTAATCCAGAACCAGAAATAAAAACATGTCTAGATACCCACTTATAAGTTGATATTAACTGCAAAGTAAAGTATAATCATGCTACAATTCACAAACCCAGAGAGGCTAAGTAACAAGAATGGCTCAAGAAAGGGATACATGGATCTCTGTTGGAAGGAGAACTAGAATAGATATTGTGCGTAGACAGGGGGGTGGCTAGGGATGAGAACAAAAATTATCAGATGAGGAGGGGATGGAGGGAGAGAGTACTAGGAGAGACAACTGGAATTGGGGTGGGGGCAATTTGAGGACAAGCTAGAATCCTAGTGCAATAGAAACTCCCAGAAATCTATTAAGGTGACTCTACCAGGCAAGAATTCCAATAGAGGGCTTGGGACACTAACTCAGCTATTAGAACCAAACATTATCACCACCACCACCACCACCCCCCACACACAAAATGCCAATGAAATGATGCCTAATGATATTCTGCTATATTTAGAGATTGATATCTAACAAGAGGAAGTGTAAAATGTCTGGACTATATATGGAGGAGCCTCTGGGCTGGAAAGATCAGGGTTGGGGGCAGGGCATGCCAGGTAGGGACTGAGGGATGCTGGGAGAACCTGGAGGCCAGGTCCGCTTTGGTATGTAAAATATGCACCTGAGTCCCTTGCCCCAGGTTCTGAAAACAAATATCCCAGCCTTTTGTTGATAATAAATGGGTTGTGTAATAGTCTATGACTCCTTCCGGTTAACATTGGGGCACAATTTTGTTTTGGGGGAACCTAAGAAAATTGGAATGTTGGTCAAATCCTAGGAGAGTTGGCTGTTCCATCTCTGTCCAGGATCTGTGGGGGACCTTTTTGCTACTAGGCCTCTTGCTGCTAGGAAAGTACAGGCCCACTAAAAGTGTCTGTGAGGGTAGACCAGAACATCTGTGGGTAACCAACCGTTGTGGAGTTTTCCTGGATGCAGGTTCTAAGAAAACACCTGGATTTTAGGGCCAGAAGATAAAGTTAAGGAGTTTAGGGAGAAAACCTTTTTCTCGGGTGTGCAATTGAAATTCTTAGGCCCTTGCATGGTTTTGGTAGTTGGAGGACGGATAGGGAGTCCCAGAACCAGTAATAGATCTCGCCCTCAGGAATACGCAGGTTGGGAGGGAAACAGGCTGTTATTTGACAGTATTTATCTTGAGTCCATTTGACTGTGGAAGGTAGATTTGAATGGATTCCCTAAAGCCTACAAGAAGCTTCTTAGAAGTTTTCATATCCTCAGACCTTACATAATCTATGTAATTATTTACCATGAGACACAGGTGGTTGATCACTGGGTTCAAACCCCTTGGAGACCCGAGAAGGATATATTGTATCTAAATGGCTTGTGTGTCAATTAAAACGACAGACTTACCCATTACCCAGATGGTCACCCCACTAGGTTCCTGTGATGTTGATGGCTTGTGAGGGACACAGGTCCCAGGGCAGGATCAGTCTTTGGCTGCCAGGCCAGGCAAAGCTGAGAGGCCTTCCTATGGAGAAGGAACTTGAGAAACTGACCTTGCTTGGACTTAAGCAACTTGAGGCATGTCCAGTGTCCCTGTTTGTCCATAGTTCAGGCCTGGCTTCAGCAGCAGGCAGGGCAATGCCTTTCTCAGTGGCTATGTACCATGATACAGGTGGAGTCCTTTCTTGTTGTGCCCATATCTTCTTGGAGACCTTGGGGGTTGAAGGGTGACTGCTAGGATTTAAAAGTCTCTGTCATTTTAAGCACCTTAATATTTTACATCTCATATTTAGTATATCTCTGACAGGTGTAAGGGTCAGTACTTATTAAGCATATCTGCATTAGACAATCAATGCCTGTATCTAGTTATCATCTCAAGACTGTACATCTAGCAAACATAAAGCAGGAGGCTAAATAAAGGTTAATAACATTAGCAAAAACAAGGGCAAACATATTTATGGAAGTGATCTTTAACATTTTTAATGTTGTAAGCTTCTTTTTTGAATTTTTTTTGTTAGATATTTTCTTTATTTGCATTTCAAATATTATCCCCTTTCCTGGTTTTTGTTGCAGGGAAATATTTTAAAAGTACAGCAAGTATCTACTCTTAGCCCCAGCAGTCTCTCCGGCCAGGCCAATGCTTATCTTGTGGAGACTTTCTGACTCAAAGCTCCAAAATCTCTCCAGCCAGTTTACTAAGTTCCTACTGGCAGACTGCTACCATGTCAGCCCCATGCTTCAAAACTGTATATTTGAAATGTAAATAAAGAATATATCTGATAAAAAAAATGGTATAGGAGATGGATCCCCCCAGTGAGGCAGTTTCTGGATGGTCTTTCCTTCAGTCTCTGCTCCACACGTTGTCCCTGTATTTCCTCCCATGAGTATTTTGTTCCCCTTTTTAAGAAGAACCAAAGTATTCACATTTTGGACTTCCTTCTTGAGCTTCATGTGGTCTGTGACTTGTAT
This sequence comes from Apodemus sylvaticus, assembly GCF_947179515.1. Classification (NCBI taxonomy): domain Eukaryota; kingdom Metazoa; phylum Chordata; class Mammalia; order Rodentia; family Muridae; genus Apodemus; species Apodemus sylvaticus. Next base: position 13,939,771 of record NC_067495.1, on the reverse strand, counting down.
ATTGGGTATTCTGAGCTTTTAGGCTAATACCATGTGTGTTCTTTTGTGACTGAGTTACCTCACTCAGGATGATATTTTCTAGTTCCATACAGCTGAGGATATAGTCCCCCCCAAAAAAAATAAAACCATCTGGAAATGTGATATGTGCTCTTTTATAGTCCTCTTGTCTTTCTTGTGTGTACGTTGAAGATTTTGTTCCTTTGGTGGTCCAAAGGAAGGAAGGCCTTCCAAGTGTTCTTCTGAAAACTGACTTTTTCAGTTCTTACTCTCTTATCCAAAGACTTATGAGCAAGTAATTAATATTGGAATATTAAATATCTGGGACAGTATTTAATACACATGTCCTTCATAATTGCTAACTAAATGAGCAAATGCCATTCTATAAAACTATTCAGTGTATATTTGAACAAAGTCTATGTCTCAGATTACTTAACAAAAATCCACTATATTTCTAAATAAACTTGCATAGGCCTCAGCAGAAATAATTAAGTAAGCATATAGATAGCTACCCATTTAAACAGCAGAAATGGGTAGATGTTCAATGGGAATGGGTCCAATGGTACAACATATTTGTTGTATGCAAAAGGCCAAGAGTTCTATCCCAAAACCACTTTAAAAAACCACCAAACAACAAATATTTATGCCTCCATGATGCACATAGGGTATGTTCAATAAAAATAGCTTCTATTCTGATTAGGATTTTAGCAGTAGAGTCAAGAGCATTTTCAATCATAGTGGCTAAACTGTTACCATTTTGCTGAGCTGTATAATGCAGGAGTTTCAAATTTTAATTTCCCATTTCAGAACTAGGGAGACAAATAAGTTTTCATAGTTCGTAGGAAATATGAACAAATAGACTACTGAGGAACAAAGACTAGGAAGGCAGAGTAAAGCAAACCAATGATCTAGCTCCCACTGTCAGTGGGGTCATATTTGTATTCTTTCTAAACATCACATGTCCTTTCCTGTGTCTGTTATAGTAAAACACCCTTTCACCTGTGTGCCCCAGCAAAACATCATTTGGCATAACTGACTTTCCAAAGAAACCAGAGTTTCCATGTCACTTGGTCTTCAGTTGGTAATGGCATTTTGAAGAGGCAGCCTTGCTGAAGGAAGGACCTCATTGGGAGTAGGCTTTGAGAGTTTATAACTGCATCCCACTTACTGTTTGCTCTCTATGCTTTGTGCTTGTGGTTGAAACACTGGACCACCAAACTGGCAGCATACACCAGCTGATATGAGGCCCCTAGCACACATACCGTAGAGGACTGCTGGGTCTGTGTTCATTCAGAGATAATCCACCTAACCTTCAAGAACCTGGAGGCCCCAGGGAGTTTAGAAGTCAAGTGGAGTGGGGAGTGGGAACATCCACGTGAAGACAGGGGAGGGGAGGAGGTATGGGGTATGGAACAATCAGAGGGTAAACAGGGGTTGGTGGGGTGGAGAATAAAATATGGAGTGTATAAAAATAATTAATAAATAAAATTTCGCAAACAAAAAGAAAATGTGATTTTTCAGATTCATGCTATAACTACTTCCTTCTCTTCTCTCCTCTTCTCTTTCTTGCCTCCACTGCTTGAGAAAACTCTTCCTCAAGTTGCCTTTGGCCATGGTGTTTTACCATAGCAACAGAGAAGTAGCTAATAAATCACGCCAATTTCTTTTCACATTTAATACTTTTCTTTTTGACTTATATTTATCAGTAAATGTCTTATATACTTACCTTTTTAACATTTTCTTTTCAAAATAATTTATTTAGTTAGTAGAGGTGAAGCTTCTAATTGGGCACCAACTCCATTTCTCCATATTTAATGATATAAGTAAATGCTATCTTCAGCACTTATCATCAAATTGTAGAGAGAAACCAATAACCTTAACAATAGGCTATGATGTTTGAGAGGTTCTATGGCCAACAACCTAACAAGATGTAATCCATTCCTGGCACTAGAGGCTTCACTTGGTAGCATATTTCTAGCTGGGGCATTGTCTCCCTTATTGTATGGTGATTCCATTTAAATTTCATTCATATATGTATATATTTTAGGAACCTTCTATGGTAGTAGTTCCATTTCATTTTTCTAAAGGCCTTTAGTATTAGTTGTTGCTCCCTACATTCCCTTTCCCCCTTCTCTTCCATCCCTATTTAATCCTCCTATTCTAGTTTCTGCTTTCTCTCTTCTCCATAACAATATATGCTATTCCCTTTCCTGGGAGATCTTTTCCTACCCCTGGTCTATTTCTGAGTATATAACTTTTGTGGTTATTCAGATTGTTTAACATATATAAAAATCTTAAAAGCTATGATCCACATATAAGACAAAGCATTAAGTATTTGATTGTTGGGGTCTGGTCTGTTACTCAGGATGATATTTTTCTGGCTCCATCCATTCACCTTCAAATTCAATAATTTTATTTTTCACAACAGCTAGATAATATTCCATTATATAAATGTACCACATTTTCATTATCTATTTATAGTTGAAGGACATCTATGCTATTTCCAATTTTAGGCTCCTATGAATAGAGCAGAAAGGAACATAGATGAGCAAATATCTCTGTAGTAAGATGGAGAGTCCTTTGGGTATATGCCCAAGTTGGATCTTTAGGTTAATGAGATTTTAGTTTGAGAAAACTCCACAATGATTTCTGTAGTAGCTGTGCCAGCTTTCGCTCTCATCCTTTATGAGTAAGATAGATGCATTCTTGCCAGCATGTGTTGTCATTTGCATGCTACCAGGTGAAAAAAAGTAATAATAAACCACAGCTACAAACCCTGTAACCTTTAACAGTGAGCTGCCAATAAGATATACTGGTGTAATGGTGGCATAAATATTATAGGAGTAACCAAACAGTTTTTGAAAATTAGACATAAGGTCCACCCCATGAAATGAAACTCATACCTGACAGTGCTAAATTGGCTAAAAATATGTGACTAGATGGGTCATAAACATGAGAAAAAAACCTACTAGGATAATTCTGCTAAAAATTCCTAATGATATATTATTGCTATACCCATGAATCAGTGTATCACTTAACCCTCACCAGAAAAGATTCTTCTTGCAGAATATATGAATTAACACAGAGATCCACAACTAAATAGTGTGGAGAGAGTGAGAGACTTTGAAGTACTTAGTCCTAAATGGAATACCTTCATCAAACCCTTTCCATCTAAGCCTCATGAATCTGCCTATAAAGAGGACAAGTCACTAATATCCAATAGGCAAATTAAAGGCACAGTTAATAGTGCAAAAAAGAAAAAAATATTTAATACAGCTGGTGCTGGCTAGCTATGTTTCAACTTGACACAAGCTAAAGTTACCTGAAAGGAGGGAACCTCGACTGAAAAAATACCTCCATAAGATCCAACTATAAAGCATTTTATTAATCACCTCTAGAGTTTCCAGGTTCTTATCTTTCTTTTAAATTAATAGTGCAGAGATGCATGAAAGGATATACAAGAAAGGATATACTGTATTAAAGGAGAAATACAGAGAAATTTGGAGGTGCCAAACACCTATGACCCAGCTCCAAGAGAGCTAAAGAGAGTGATAGGTGTAGGCTGAGATAGCTATGACATTTTATGAATCATTTGCACAGTACCAACTGTAGACATCATATTTTGCAACCTACTTTCAATAAGGGTTCAACCTCTCCTCTAGTCCACCACCCAGCAGAGGTAGTGGAAGAGAAAGGTTATTAGGATATGAGGGAAATAGATCTGTTCGGCTATAGTTCTTTGGCGGTGAGCTCAATCTTTTGGGCAGCGATTCAGTCACATAGCAAACACCAAATATGATTCAGCAACTGCGGACCAGTCCTCTAGGCAGGTCGACACCAGGCATGAGCCAGCAGCTACAGTCCAGTCCTTTCAGCAAGCAGACCCCAGGCAGCTGCGGTTCAATCCTGAAGCAACTGCCGGGCTCCCCAACTGGCCTGAGGAGAGACCACAAAGGCAGCAAGCTACCACAGGAGCATCAAGAGCAGTTTTTGGGCAAGCTTCTCTCAATGGTGGTGTTGCCAAGAGTTGAGCTCAACAATGCTATGTAAGGTGAACCAATATATGTGTCTTCAGTGAAGAATGGTGAGGTGAGCAAACCAAACCAACACTACGTGCTTGTCTCCCACTGTCTGTGGGGTCATATTTATACACCTTCATCAAATGTCCTTTAACGTGTTTGCTATAGCCAACCATCCTTTCACCTGTGTCTGCTTCAGGAAAACAGTCTTTCACCTCAGCAAAACATCATTTGATGTAACTAACTTTCCAAAGAACTAGACATTTCCACTTCAGTCAATTTTTCTCACGCTTTTATAATGCAGGATTTTATAAGCATGATCCCATGGTTGAATAAAGCCCAGGTAAGCAAAGGGCTAGTCTTCCTGGTATTTCTAATTTTTCTATGTGATTCTCTGGAATCTCCTCTACTCTGTTCACTGTTCTGGGCCTTTGCTCTTTCTTTCTTTTACCAAGTCATCTATAGCCTCTTACTAAGTCATCTAAATGTGCACAAGGCTAACCCACACCCAAGGGTCAAGGAATCAGGGAGCAACATTCAGCTGCTTGGAATTCTCTTGAATTGCACCCCAAAAATGATTGGGAGGTTTGGAGGTGTGGTGTCAGTCAGTAACATGTTTATGTCCTGGTTGGCTTTACCAATGCTTCTTACTGGGGATGCTTAGATTCATAAACTTACTTCAGAGTTTTCCTGTATCTTAAAGGAAATTAGGAAGAAGAAATTGTTAAAGGAAAATGAATTTATAGTTTGGCCAAATTAGGGCCAGAAAAAATAAAACAGGCAAGGCAGCTCTTCTAACATGTACTTGGGGAGGAGTATGGTCTCCTTATGGGAACCCACTGAATACACCTCCTTTTTCTGCTTTTCACTATTAATGTAGCTTCTTTAATTGGTTTATTGAGGATAGGAGTCCAAACCTAATTTGTTGAGGCAGAGGCTGTGAGCCCTAAATCTGGTAACATGACCTTAGGCCAAGTATAAAGAATTAACTCAAAATGGCTCAAAGACCCAAATGTATTCTTCAAAGAATACAAAAGAGGAAAGCTTCCATGCTGAAAGACTACACTTCCCAGCTTCCTTTGAGGACACCAGAAGTAATTTCTGCCCCTATAATAGATTGCATTCCATCTTCCCCTGTAGGCATTTTGGCCATCCATAGATGTGGGTGGCAAAAGTTCCCTTCTCCTTGAATAAATATGATCCCTCCTAAGGTCAGACTGAACCTCTCTTTCTTTCTGCCTCCAGTCTCCTTACAGCTGCTTTTAAATAACCTAACACATGGCACTGTGTTTGGTAATCGTTAGGCTTCAAAGAAACCTTGGAGAAGTCTCGGTACCTGTGGCTCCTCCCAGCACTTCTCACCCTACCCTACCCTAGACTCTTCCTCTTGGGGGTTGGGCTTCCACTTCCACACACAAGCTTCTCTTTCCTGTATAACTCAGCCATCTTGGTTCAGCGCTCTTGGCTCCTGGCTGGCTCCACTCCTGGATCTTTCTTAGTCTGCTTGCTCCCCTCTCTTTTTCCTTGCTCTCCTGGTTGGAATTCTGTCTAAGTTCCACCCCACACCTACCTGGCAATAGCCAGGTATGCCCCGCCCCATAGACCTAGGCCACTATAAAAGGGACTACTTGCCCCTCCTCTCTCTCTTTGCTCTCTCTCTGCTCTCCCACATACTCTTACCACTCTGCCCCTTGGGCTCTCCTCCCCCCTCTCTCCACGTGGTCATGGCCGGCCTCCACTCCACTTCTCTCCCCCCTCTCTCTTCTCTTCTCTTCTCTTCTCTTCTCTTCTCTTCTCTTCTCTTCTCTTCTCTCTCTCTCTCTCTCTCTCTCTCTCTCTCTCTCTCTCTCTGCCTTTCTCTACCACTAACTCCCATCCTCTACCCTGAATAAACTCTATTCTCTACCATGCCTGTGTGTATGTGCTCCCTCAGGGAGAAGGGATGCCTGGGCAAGGGCCTGCCTGGGCACCCCCTTCCCCCACAGCACCGTGCCACACTCCCTTAACCCCCATCCTCTCTTTTTAAGCCCCTTCATTTGGTGCCGCCAAATGAAGACTCAGATGAGACTCAGATGAGAAACACTGTGGGTTTGGCTTAAGCCCTTTCACTCCCCACTTCTATCTTCTTCTAGCCATGTTCAGTTTGGACTCTTCCAGAAGCCTCTGGCTGTTCTCTCTCTCATATCTACAAGAAACCTGCTCCTCAAACACCTAGGAGCAGTCATGTCTGTTTTTCTACTCAGTAATAATTTTTGAGACACAAAACTTAAAACAAACAAAGGAAAAATAGATATATTGAATTTCATTAAAGTGTAAGAAACCATTAGTTTGCTGTTAAATACTATAAAACTTGTTTTTAGGACAAAGAATTCAAATCTTTTCCTCTCCTCAGACTTGTCTTGTAAAACCTTTTTCTGAAAATATTTTAATCCTCTCTACATAGAAAAACCTTTGTTTATGTAAAGGCCTCTGCTGCATTCCAAGAATTCTATGGCCTGGAGCAAGTGACCCAGTGACCCCTGTCCCTTTCTTCCTTGAGGTCCCACGTGCCTATTCTTTTCAAAATAGCCAACTGAAAGAGACTGCGAGGACCCCAGCCAGTGAGAAAAAGATACAGCCACTACCGAGTTTGAATAAAAAAACAACCACACTTCCTGTTTTCTTGTGTTTGTTCTTCTGAGCATAGCCTGTTGGTCACAAGTGCCTTGTCGAGCACTTCAATTGCCATGGTGGTCTCTTTCTTTGTGATACCCACCAGAACTTATTTCTAACAAAAAGTACTGCTAAAGAGATGACAATGAAACCAATAGAATGTGAAACAATATTTACGTGAATGAGAAATCTTGGAAAGAAGCTGTGTTTCCAAAAACTGTTTAGAATGGCAGTGATGTAGAGAGGTTGGAATGTTGCTGATCCAGAGCCTAATTATACACTATTTGGAGCTAGCTTTAGCCCACTGAATATTCATCTCTTGCCCATCTTTGTCTCAGAGCAAACACCCTGTGATTAGTATATAAAATCTTTTTGGAATCTACTAATTTAGCAGACAACTAGCTTCTGAAAGGACAAAATAAACCCTATTTGTCTGTATTTAAGGACCCCATCTCTCTCCACTTAAGGACCAGGACTGATTTAAACAAACAAACAAAAAGGCTGTAAGGCACCAGCTCCAGGAAAAGACCCTAAGTCCCAGATACTAGGTTATAAGTCACCAGAGCTCCAGAGAAGGACCATAAGATCTAAACCCAGATCATAAAACCCTCTCCCCAAGAACAGCCTAGGGATAATCACAAAAATGGGGGAGATATCTCAGAATGGGTCACCTGTACTGGGCAGCCCTATCTCACCTTAGTGTTAACCATTCATGACATAGGAATGCAGACTACTGACCACCTATAACCCCTGGAACCCACCAAAGAAATTTTAGATTACATAATCCTTCTAGAGACACTATGCCTCTTTTTTTCTAGTCTGAGACTGATACTGTACATCAAAAAGAATTGGAATTTCCCCCAGGACTCTCATGGGAAAGTTGGAAAAGGCTGGGAGTGTCATTGCATCTAGAGGAGATGCCTCAGTCCTAGCAAGAGATTTATCACAATTTGAAAATGTTCAGTCCACTTACAGGACAGGCTGCAGAGGAGATGATGATGGAGATGGGAGAACTAACCTCTGTCAGAACTGCTTAGCTATGCACACACCTCTTGCCCTCCCTTTAACCCTAAATCTCATGTGCTGACCCTGGAAGACAGACTTGGGGGAGAGCATCATTTTTCTTTATCCCTGTTCCTCATGTGCCCACACTGAATGGCTGTCCCTCTTACCTGATTCTCACTATTAATTTGTCTCTTTAACTGTCCTAATAAAGATGAGTAGCCAATCCTAGTAAGTTACAATTTCCAGGGATCAGGTTCTAACCCAACTGTGCTACCAGGACCACTTCCAGGAAAGACAAATAACTCCTACAACTTAATATAAATCAAATGACCTAATTAAAAACCGAGCAAAGGACTTTAATAGTAAGTTCTTGACACACCAGCTGAGCTAGCCAGGAGAAAAGGTATGCTAACTAAAGACCACTCTCTCCTCCAAAAGCAATCCCAAAGTCTTATTCCTGGCTCTGTGATAGAGCACCATCTGGAGCCTCCCCTTCGCCCCACCCCTGACTTTATCTCCTGTGGATCCCACAGACCTTTCTTTCCTAAATGCCCTCTCCCTACTTATTGATTTATCCCAGCCCCCAAATACAGCAGACAGTGCTAATATACAGGCAATTCCACTGGCCTGCTCTCAGGGACCAAGCAATTGCTTATATCACCATCTGCAGCTGCCACCAGGTGCACCAGGTGTGTGCTGCAGATAAAAGGAATGAGAGCCACCTGGCTCTGTCTGCATTCCTTCTCTCTCTTCTCTATGCATGCCCCTCTCTGTTCCCTCTCTCTGCCCTCAGGGCTCTTTCTGTTCCCTGCCTATCTGTCTGTCTACACATCTATTCATCTGCCTCTAATCCTTCTTCAGATATTCACTCCTCTCCCCTCCCCCTAATAAGCATCTTTTGCACCAAATCTGTTGCATGGCATCTCAGGGGTACACCTTAGCAGGGGCCCACCAAAAATACTCCTTCAACACTTTATATTTCATAATATTGATGCCATGATTTGGATGGGTTCTCCCAGTATCTAACCACACTGGGATCCCACCTGCCTGCTACACCTGCAGCAGATTTGCTTTCTAGTCCACTGATTGCTAGGCACTCCATCCAACAACTACAGTTAGTGAGCTCTCTCTCTCTCTCTCTCTCTCTCTCTCTCTCTCTCTCTCTCTCTCTCTCTCAGCTTAAATGCTTCTCTGAGTCTGACCATGTCCCTGTATGAAGCTTCATTTTTCCAGCACAGTTTCTTACCTTCTTGGGTAAGAAATCCTGGTATCAGGTAACCTGGTATCAGGTAAACCATGTCTGCCCAGGTTTAGCCCTGGCCCCTGTCCACTGGATGATGATTCACTGGACAGGTTGTGCCTTCTCAGTTTGGTCTCCCCTGGGTCCCTGCGATGCTTTGAACTCAGGCCTGGGACTGCTCTCATCATACATGAGAACTGCATCCTGATGTACTTAACCTCTAGATTTATGGAATCTGGTCTCAATATACAATGTATATGAAAAATCAATACATTTAATTCATCATCTCATTAGATATATAAAAGGCCTTTGTAAAAATACAACATCTTTTCATAATAAAAGTCCTGGAAATATCAGGGATACAAGGAACACACCTCAACAAAGGTATAACTGTTGTGCCGAAACATCCATGAGGCAATCACACCAGGGTCTTTATTCACAAGCTGGAGCTCAGAGCTTAACTCACCACTGACCCACAGAATGGTTGCAGTGGAGAAAAGCTCTGAACACTCATCAGAACAAGGCTTTACAGAAAATGGCAAGTGAATGGGGTGGGTGTTTCTAGCCTGGAAAGCATTTAATTGAGGTGTTACTGTGGCCTTTAGCATAATTGGCTGGCACTGGGAGCCAAACCATAAACTTGACTTCTGCTTTCCTCCAAATTGATGGTTATGAGGCAGGGACAGGCTTGTAACCTGGAAGTGTAAATTTGTTGGGGAATAACGTGGAAACCAGTGCTAGACTTTGGATTTGTTGGGGAAAGCCTGGAAACTGGAGCTAGGTACCGGCCTGTTAGTTTACTTGAGTTTAATCTTAGGTCAGGTTTTCTAAGATGGAGTCTGAACCCAAAAACTTTGGTCTCTCATAACAAAGGCAATTTACAGCAAGCCCATAGCCAAATTAAATCCAGAGAAACTCAAAGCAATTCTACTAAAATGAAGAAGACAACGTTGTCCACTCTCTCCATACCTAGCCAATATATAGTACTTGAAGGCTTAGCTAGAGCTATAAGACAACTGATGTAAATAGAAAAGGAGTTGCAGGTGATGTGATAGTATACATAGGTGACCCCCCCCCCAAAAAAAAGATTCCAGAAGGAACTCCTACAGCTGAAAAACACTTTCAGCAAAGAAGCTGCCTACAAAACTAGAAGCAGAGAGAGTGTAGGAGCCAGAGGGGATGGAGGACTCCAGGAAAACAAGGCCCTCTGAATCAACAGGAGCAAAACTGATGTGAACTCGCAGAGACAGAAGCAGCAAGCTCTGGGCCTGCACAGGTCTGCCCCAGGTCCTCTGCTTACATATTATGGCTTTAATTGTTTACAATGCTTCTTATGGGGTTCCTGAGTGTGTGACCTAGTAGGATCTCTGATTCTTTTTTGCCTTCTCTTTGTCTCTTTTCCTTCTGTTGGCTTGTCCTGTCCTACTTCAAATGTGACGATCTTTGTTTTATGTTATTATATTTTATTTTGTTATGTTTTGCTATGTCTTAAAATATGTTCCATTTTACTTTTATATTTGTTACTAACTTATTTTTTCATATATTACATCCAGACCTCAGTTTTTCCCTTCCCCTCCTCTCCTCCTAGTCCTTCCTTTGCTATCCACTCCCGCTTCAGAAAAGGGCAGGCCTCCCAGGGACATCAACCAAACATGGCCTATCAAGTTGCAGTAAGACTAGGCTCCTCCTCTCATATTAAGGCTGGATGAGGCCAAAGCCTGTTCTCTTCTAAGGAGAGACAGAAAGGAAATGGATCGGGATGGGAGGGGAAGTAGGGAGGAACAGGGAAGTGTAAAGAGAGGGGAAATTGTAATCAGGATATAATGTTTGAAAAAAGAATCTATTTTTAACAAAACAGGAAAAGGATGTTTTGTAAAGATACAGAAAAGGTGAAAACTTACTAAACATTATTTGCGAATATGGAAGTGTGACTAATAATTACAAGATCCTACTACCCAGCTGCTATTATTACGAGGACATGGAGAATAGGAATCTTTTATGAGAATATAAGAAAACTAGAATCCTGTGCTATTGCTGCTGGGAATGGTGCTATGTTGAACGTGAAAAATACCATGGCAGTTCTTCAAACTTTTAAACTTAAAATATATCATGTGATCCAGAACTTGCACATTCATGAATAAACCCCTTGAATCTGAAATCACAGGTTTATATAGATATATCTGCACACCAATGTTCCTAGAAATAGTTTTCTTAACAGCCAAAAATAGAACCCTAATATTCATGGTGTAATCAGAGAAAAAAACAAACGTGTTTCATGCACCATTTCCTTTGCACCATCCATGCAAGAGAGAAAGAACAACATTGAAATGGCCGATAATATTTAATATTTTAAAAAATATTATTGATCAGATAGATCTGTTCATTTCATCTGTTTCTGATAGTCTTTGAGTGAAAATTAACTTGTATTCTGATTTTGAACTCCTTCCAGTGATTCCCTAGCACAATAAAAATAAAATTATATTATCATGTCTTTACATAGCTATGTGAAGTGGTCATTCACGTCATTCCTAACATTACTTTCTACAAGTCTTCCTTCCCATTTTTATCAGCTATTAATTCTCACATCCAGCATTCTTGGGAGGGCATCCTGAAACTCTTTTACATTTACCAGTTGATATACTTCAAGGGCACTTCCCCAGAAAAGCCACAGAGCTACCGATTTTTCACATAATTAAATCCCCATCTTATACTTTCATTTCCTTGGTCAAGTTATGAGATCATCTCATCCCATGCACTGTCTTCCATGCTGTCTCATACTTGATCTTATGACCTGACTTCTATTTCCCCTGTGTGTGATTATTTATCACTTTCTGATTCTTGGGATGAATGCTATATGAGCTCAGGGATCTCCCTTTTTTATTTCCTGTTGTATTTATTGCATATAATAATATCTTGCACATAGCTGGTGTTGTAAATTTGTCACTCTGCCAGCCTTTCAGCAACTCAGTGAGAGCAGTTTATGTCATCACATGCCAGGGCCAGGTGCCCTGAATTTCCACTGTCACAACTCCACAGGGCACATTTCTTCTGTCCCTAGGAGTTGCTAAGCAACATGTTTTTCCGTTAAAAGGTCCAGCCACTTCAGATCACTCTCACTGTCTTGTTCATTTTCTCCTCTCTCTCTCTCTCTCTCTCTCTCTCTCTCTCTCTCTCTCTCTCTGTGTGTGTGTGTGTGTGTGTGTGTGTGTGTCTGTCTCTCTCTTTCCTGGTCCCACTGTGAGAAAGCCTTTCCAATTTTCCAAGGTACTCTTCCTTCACTGCTTTATCCCAATATGTGAGACTTGATTATTGCTGAAAAAAATTAACTATTACAAATATATGTTCATTGTGTAAAATTTGAATGGATGTTAGATAAGTGATGCTAGAATGTAGATAAGAACAGTCTGCTGTTCAGGCCATGCCCACTTGCAAAAGCTTCTTTTTTACAGCCACGGTTGCTGTAAGGAATGCCAAGCCCCTTAACAACAGCCAGTCTGTGAACATAGAAACCCCATCCAACAGACTCCCCAGGTATCCAGTTTTCAGAAGAAAGGCAGGCACATTTTTATTTCCCCAAGAAAGCACACACGTCTCAGGTTACCAGAGTCCTGGGGTATCAGAGGGCTGGCTACTGGGATAAAGGATATACCTCAACCAGCTGTGTTTCTCCTCTACCTCCTCACAATGGAACATTCCTTTCCCTGGGGAGGCTGACAGCTGTGAAGTATCACGACTTTCTCCAAGACCTATAAGAATGGACCACACACCCACACACACACACACACACACACACACACACACACACACTCTGCTTTGTGGGACTGAATTCTCATCAGAGCCTCACTCATGCTGTCTACCTTGGCATTGGGGTCTGAACTCTCCTCAGTGCTTCCACCATTGTGCGTGCCCATGAGATTAATCACTCTTGGAATAAACTTAGCTATAAGGACAAACCTCAGTGTCCCTCTTGAAGCCTAAACCAAAGACCTTATAGATGAAATTTACTCCCAGTATACAGGTGTTAAGATACTTGGTTTTTTTTTTCCTATCAAAGGTGGATAGCAGCAGGGCAAGATGACACTCACCTTTAATTTCAGCACTCACAAGGCAGCGAGGTAGGTGAATCTCTGATTTTGAGGCTAAGTTGGTTTACATGGCAAGTTCCAAGTCAGCCAGAGCTACATAGTGAGACAGTCTAAAAAACAAAAACAAAGTTGGATGGTGGTGACACACTACTTTAGTCCCAGCACTTGGGAAGCAGAGGCAGGCAGATTTCTGAGGTCAAGGCCAGCCTGGTCTACAGAGTGAGTTCCAGGACAGCCAGGGCTACACAGAGAAACCCTGTCTAGAAAAGCAAAAACAAACAAAAAAGGACCAACATTCCTTGAGTCTCCTTACTTTGTAAGACATTGGTGTTAAGGGATTAAAATTTTAATCCCCCCACTTGGTAAGACTTTTATTAACACAAGGGCCCTGCAACATTCTTAGAACTTGATCCTTCCAAGTAGCCAACCACTTAGGCTTCTATTCCTTTCTTAGGGCAGCTTTCCAAATTAACCTCTTGGAAGTAGAGTGTTAGTTTGACTCTCACTCAATAACAAACATTCAAGTTCCCCCTTCAGTTAGTGATATTTTGGCTGTGTGTACTTGCTGGCCTGGTTTGGGTCGTGGTACACATTTATGGGGGAAAGAAATGTCTTACTGGAGTACTTTTGCTTTATTCATACGCCTCTCTGTGCAACACTGCAATTATTCTTTTCCAACACAAGTGAGAAAACTTTTTCAAAGAGCCCAGTAGGACAAGGCATAGCGGGACATGCTTGTAATTCCAGCACACATGAGGCTGGGGTAAAAAAATAGAAAATCCAGGCCTAGTCTGAGCTGGGTCCTGGATAGATTGCCAGCATACACATGGCAGTTCACAACCATTTGTAACTCTTGTCCCAGGGTTTCTGATATCTTCTTCCGGCTTCTATGAGCACAAGTAATACATGTAGTACACAGGCATATATGCAGCCAAAAAACTCATACACATGAAAAAATTGAGGGACTTTTATAAAAACCAAAATGCATGAAAAGAAAACTCAGAGTGTTATGTTGTAAAATAGAATCAGGCAGACATGTAATTGCATCAAGCATTAGGGATATCAGAGGCACATATGGGAATCCCTTTTTATAATATCACAGCTGTCCCTTCTGATGCTGCATATTAAATGGAATACAAAATCATCAGAATTTCCCAGAAAGAGCTCTTATTTACAAAGATAGGGCTTGCTTTCCACCTGGGGTTTATCATGGTGAAAAACCATGAACTACTACAGAGACTTACAATATATATTTTTTCTAGAAATATTTTTCTTGTTAAGTGCTATTAATATAATATATGGCATACAAAAAGATACAAGCCTTTTTTTTTTTAGGAATATAGGGATTTTGATAGTTAATCAGGGACAAGATTTAAACTCTTGTTATAGACTAGAGCTGTTACAGCTAGTGCTATATCTTTTATCTTTCCTATCAGAATAAAGTGCTATAGCCAAACCCTAGATCCTCTTAATTGTCCCTAAGACTCAAACAGACTTGGCACACTCTAGGGTAATCCTTACTGTCTTTGTAGAAAAAATTATCAATAGACAGTAATTTACACAGGACCCCTCTCCAAAAAGAAGAATGACTGTTCCTCTTTTCATCACTTCCTGTTTTGTTCTATCATAGAAAACAAAGTAGTTTATATGGTTCATACTAAAAGCTTATAACACACACACACATACATACACACACACACACACACACACACAGAGTTCAAAGCTGTAAGTATCTATTGTTAAGTTTCAAACCCAGGATAAATGGCTGAGGTGCCTATTTAACTTATCAAAGCAGACCCAGCATCCCTAAGACCCCCTTTTACAGAGTATGACTGCTTTTCTACCCCACCCTCTCCAGCCCAGGGGCTGGGCTGTCCTTCCCAAGAGGCTCTTCCCTATATAATTCAGCAATTTTGGTTACCTGTCTCCTTTGTACCTTTGTCCTCCTGGCTGTGGCAGCTGGTACCCCTCTCTCCCTTCCTATCACTCTTACTCCCAGAGTCCAGATGTCTCTGGACATCTCTCCCAGATGTCTCTGGCTTTGCTGTCCCACATCGCTACAATAAACTTTCTCCTCCACCATACCTAGAAGCAGTATGTCCTTTCCTGTCTTTTTTTATTTTTATTTTTCATTCATTCATGCCACCCCCAAGTTTATTTTGCAGAACCTGGTAGCAAGAGTTGTGCCCATCAATAAACTTTGTAAGAAAAAAATATAGCTCTGAACTCTTTTGTCTTTATAGTGCTCAGGGTATTAGGCAGGCTGAGAACTCTTTTGCTAAGTTATACACTCAATTTCCTGTAATTTTCCTTTAATAATGTTTCAGAGTATTTACATATTATGAAATGCTTAAACACAGCATTTTACCAAATTCATGACCTAAAAGGTTATAAGGTTATAATTTTGTGTGTATATATATATATCACTGTAAAGCTTTTAATGCTGTTATTTTAAGAAACAAAGCATACATGAAAATCTGGGAAAATCATGAGGACTCAAAAATTGCTGGTTCTTGTCTTGAGATGGTACAGAAAGACACTCCTTAACATAGATTTGTTATCCTAATTGCAACTTCGTGTATACTGCATATATATGTTATATATACTGCATATATAACAGAAAAACTAGATGCAATATTTTAGTGAATAAAATTGTTTTTTCTTTTAATTATCACTTCATTATTTGTGTTTCAAAGCTGTGGGTTGTAGGAAAGCTACCAGTTTTCTCTCTCTCTCTCTCTCTCTCTCTCTCTCTCTCTCTCTCTCTCTCTCATCTATCTATCTATATATCTATCTCAGAATTTCAGACAATTATATTTTTATTATATTCATATCCATTTCAACCAGATCTATCCCAACACCATATCACATCCTCTCTTAAAAATCCCATCTGGTTGAATTGTGCTGTCCATATGGGGCCATCTATTAAAGCTTAGTGTAGTAAAAAAATATTTTAAAAATTTTGGCACTGTTTTCTTCCCTGCTTTTGACAACTTATGTTCCTGGATGAAAGACACACACACACACACACACACACACACACACACACACACATGGCCTTTATATTTTTAAATATGCCTTAGGTAGCACAATAGCTGGGCAACTGCCTCCCTCCCTCCATGCCATCACTCACTATTCACTATGTTCCATCTGGGCTGTTCTCAACTCCAACCAGGCAGCCCTCTGGACCACATTCTCTTGGCCTCTAGTCCATGGTGGCTTTCTCTCTCCTGCATGTTCTTCTTCTATCCCATGACAGCTTCTCTCTCCTTTCTCCTCCAGGCCATCTCTCTCCTAGCCTGCAAAACCTCAAGGCAACCTATGTCCCTTCTGCCCAACTATTATCTGTTGGCATCTTTATTCACCAATCAGAATTAACCTGGGGGCAGTGCCCCAGGGGCTACATGCAGACTCCAGATCTTGGAAGCCTCACTTAGCATTACAATAGACAGCAATAATCAAAACCTCAACAGCTTGGAGCACGGGCAACCCAGGGGCCACACCCTTAAAATTAAAAGAGATCTAGCTCTCCCTACCAGATAGTATTAATCGTCAATATCTCCCCAGTTAGGATTGGGGGGGCTATGAGTCCCTCCCCACCCATGATATAATGTTGATTGATTTGATCTTGTGAAGGTCTTTTGTCCATAACCACAGCTTCAGTGAATTCATGAGTACAATTATCCTGTCATGTACAGAAGACAGTGAAACTGTTTCACTTAGTTCCTCCTTGATTTCCGGCAATTAAAATATTTTTTCCTCCTCTTCTTCAATGCTCACCTTCTGTCTTACTTAGGGTTTTCATTGTTGTGAATTGACACCATGACCAAGGCAATTCTTACAAAGGAAAACATTTTAATTGAGGCTGGCTTACAATTTCAGAGGTTCAGTCCATCATCATGGCAGGAAGCATGGCAGTGTGTAGGACAGTCATGGTGCTGGAGAAGGAACTGAGAGTTCTACATCTTCATCCACAAACAGCAGCATCAAAATCTTTTGCAGACAGCCAGGAGGAGAGTTTCCTCTACACTTAGCAGAGCTTAAACATATACAAGACCTCAAAGCTCATGCCCACAGTGACTCACTTCCTCCAACAAGGCCATGCCTACTCAAACAAGGCCATACCTCCTAATAGTGCCACTCCCTATGAGCCAAGCATATACAAACCACTGCCCCTTCACACACCTAAGAGAACCCTAAAATGGTACCCAAGAAATGGACTGAGAAAGAAATCCCAGAATCAATTCCATTCACAACAGCCTCAAAATAAATAAGTAAGTATAAATTAAATAAAATACCTTGGAATATGCCTAACTAAGGAACTGAAAGACTGTTACAGTAAAAAATTTCAAAACACTGAGGAAACCAAAGATGGCATCAGAAAATGGAGAGACCTCCCAAGTGCAGGAAAGGAAAGGGAACTTAATTGACTAAATAAGAAGTCTACAAAATATGGGGAAAACATGTTTTGACAGTTACACACTGACAGATTTAGTGTTTTCAATATACAAGAAACTAAAAAATGTAAACAACAAGAAATAACCAAATTAATCCTAGTCAAAATGGCTAAAAATTTTTTTAAAAAGGACAATAGGCAAGGGTGTGGCTACATTGTTGGTGGGAGTGCAAACTGATGCAGCTATTGTGGAAATTAGCCTTGGGGCTCTTCAGAAAAGGAAAACTAGATCTATCACATGACCCAAGTATACAATAAAATCAAACAACTCTATTTCTTACTATAGAGATACATGGTCATCCATGTTCATAGCTGCCCTATTCACAATATCTAGAAAATGGAAATAGCCTAGTTGCCCATCATCTGATGAATGGATTATGAAAATGTGGTATCTATATATAGTGGTGTTCTATTCAGCTGTACAAAAAAAAAGGAACGATTAAGTTTTCAGGTAAATATATGGAGCTAGAAAACATACTCATTGAGGTAACACAGACTCAGAAAGACAAACATTACATAAGTGGATTAAATTCTTAGATTTGTGTGTTTAATTTAGAATACCTCTAGAATGTGGGAAACTAAAAGGTGCTGATGAGGAAGAAAGATCTGAAGAGAGGGGAACAGAAAAAGGAAAGGAAGAGTTTAAATGGTGAGAGGGGTATGATGGAGGGCAAAGAATGGGAGTAGAGGATAGATAACTACCCTATCATTTAAGAATGATTAAAAAAGCCATACAGAAATGTACTGTTTTCTAACATAATATAGGTTTAATTTGAATTATCTTACATAGGGAATTATGCTCATCCCAGAAGCAATAGGTTGACAAACAACAACCAAAACAAAAACCTAATGATAGATATGGCATGCTTCCCCTCAGCTTGTTGGTGAGAGGTGTCCAAGAAACTCCCAAAGCAATACAGGGTACTACCATTGCTTTTGTTTGCCCACCTGAATTTGATTGTAAGGCCCTCTTGCTGAAAACACTAAGTGCTTTGGTCACAGATCATGGAGAAATCAAGCTGGTATCTAGCCGGTACCTGCTCAATAGCTTTCATGGTACTAGAAGATTCTATGTAAGGTGCTAAGGGAAACAAATCAGTCTTACCCAGATATTAATTCTGTGAACTGCAATAATGACTCGTGTGGTGAGATAAGCTCATGGGTACAATAGCGGTACAAATGTTATGGGGATAACCAACTACTTTATGGTTGGAGTTAAGTCTAACCAAGAACCCATGGTTGGAGGGCTTGTAGCCCCCTAGGGTGAAACTATTATTATTATTATTATTACTACTATTATTATTCTGCTTAATGTACATTACTTCAAACTTCCCTCTAAAATTGTTGTCTTTCTACCTATAGATTAGTGAAGCTCCCTGACAGACTCAGAGGAGTTTCTTTGTGCAGTAGATGGTAGTTGGTATACAAATTTACAACTGCTCAATGCCTAGAGAATATGTATCAGTGGAGTGCTCAACTAAAAATAAGAGTAATTGTTTATATATTAAAAATGAGAAAATATTCCCATTAACATTTTGCCATCAGACTCTGTTTCTACTTATACTTCCCTAATCCTGAAAGTTGATTTAGTCAGTTCAACAATCTTATCTCTATCGCTTTTCATTTTGTGAAAAAATATTGTGTTTATCCATGTTTCAGCCTGACTTTGACAGATGAATGCATGTGAATTATTCCAGTGTACTTGAGACCTCCCCAACTCATTCGGGATCCAAAGCTCAGACGTCTTTGTACTAAATCTGGAGTTTCAAGACTAATCAAAGCAGACACGAACTTTTTTCAGGAAATTCAGTCTTCCTCTTTCAGATGATATGCTTAGTGACAACCCACCCCTTCCACCAAATCAAAGATCATATACCATGTAAGTCAAACCATAGTCAAATCAGGCTGCAGTACAACATTTTATCTTTCATCTGAGATATTGTAGCTAGTATTTTTCTATTGCAGAATTAGAAAAAATCTTTTCATCTCTCTTATGTGAAAAGGGTGCCTTAGAATGTTACTATGAGAAATGAGCTTGTTAATTTATTTTAGAACCTGGAAATAGAACCTATCCCATTATAAGCATACTCAAATCAATGGCCTAACTATTAACATTTATGTGTAAATAGATTTGGAATTAATTTATTTGTAGTGTGATCAAAAGTTTTAGAGACCATTGTTTACCTGCCATAACACCCTCAAGTTAAAAAACAATTTCTGCAATAAAATTATGTGAAATATAATACAGAGAGGTTGATAAATTGGTACTAAGTTGGCTTAATGAAAGCAAAAGGCTCTAGCATGCTATTATACATTAGGCTATCTATAAGGAACATTTATATACCATATGTATGTATAAATATATATACATATACATATATATACATATATATGTATGTGTGTATGTAAAAGCAAACACAAAAGACTATTAATATTCTAATCACAAACAAATAACATTGGAGAAGATAGATATTTTAACTTGATTTAGACATTCACAATATATTGAAAATTATGTAGCACTTCATCAAATACATACTTTATGTATTTATAATTTAAAAACTTGTAAACATCTTTCCTAACATACGTCCCCATGTTGCAGGACATGTGATCACACCATGAACCCTGAGTTGTGTTATGTACTGAAAAAAAAACTCTTTCTAGTTGTGGTATGGCTCAGCGCTTAGTGCACACCTTGCTGTATCTCTAGCTGGAATACAGATACACCCTTAGTGCACATCTTTAATCCGAAACACTGAAGGTAAAGTTAGTTTGTAGAAGGAAGCACTCATGTTTGAAAGTGGTGTGTAATTGAGTGATAGACACAGTGACAAATCAAGAAAAAGATTTGACAGGATAGAATATGCCCGACTCTCACTAGGAAGAGAGAAGGGAAGCTACTTCAGAGAAAGAAGAAGATAGCAGGAGGTAGTTTTACTGGGACAGTTGTACAGAGAAAGGTTGCAGAGATGGAACAAATCAGAGAATGAAAAGGAGCCAGAAGATTAGGTCATATTGCCAGTGTTAGTCCGAGGCCAAGTAGAGCAAATCAATCAGAAATTGACAGAAGTCAGATTTAATCAGTTAGCATGGAATGAAGTTTGGGGACAGAACAGCTGAGTTGAATTAGCCAGCCAGAGGTCAGAAAGAAGAACTAGGAAGGGGTGAACTTGCAAGTCTCAGAGGCTGAAAACATAGATAAATTGTAAGAAGGCTAGAAGTTTCCTGATTAGGCCTAGATTAGCAAACTGATGCAGTAAGAAAGTTTCAAAGACCACAGTTATACCAGGCAAATAAAAGATACTTTTACATTCCCATCCAGGCATTTTATAATACATTAATAGATACAATTTTAGCAGCTTTCAGATTGACATATTTATAGACTTATAGAGAAATGTAAAAATAATGCAAGTATTTCCTATTTATCTTTTGCCTATTTGTTTAAATTTACTTACTAATATCTCACTACCAGTTTCCTGATTCCATTTTAGCTTTTGTGAGTCAGGGTCTATGTCTTAGTTATTTTTTTCCTGTTGGTTTGACAAAAACCAAGTTAAAGGAGAAAGGGCTTAATGTTGCTCACAAATTGCAAGAAAGGCAAGGTGACTAAAACAACTAACTGGTCAGATCACATCCACAATCAGGAAGCAGAAAGTGATGAATTAATGCATTCTTGCTGTGCAACTCCCTTTCCTCCTCTTATACAGTCCAGGATGTAGGCTAGGAAATGGGTCCACCCATAGTGGCCTGGGTCTTTCCACCTCAATTAATGGAGTCAAGATAATTCCCTACAAGCATGCCCAGAGGCCCATTTCCTGGGTGATTTTACTTTCTGTCAAGTTGATGTCACCAAGTATCACAGTGTAGAAAGCATTGCTCTGACTATTCTAGTACTTGCTATGTAGACCAGGCTGGCTTTGAACTTAGAGTGATTCTCCAGCTTCTGCCTTCATGATCATCAGGTTAGAAGTGCAAGACAGGTATTTTACCACCCTATTTGCTTCTTTGTTATGAGTTTATGGAGATGAGTCTCATTTTAGGCTGGCCTGGGATTCACATTGTTGGCCAGGTTGGACTCAAACTAGTGACATGCTTCCTGGTTTATAATTGTTAGTATTTCGGATATGTAGCACCACACTTTGCTTAATTTATGTGGAAGTTTAAATAAGAATGGCCTTTATAGGTTCATAGATTTGAATGCTTGAGAAGAATTAGGAGGTGTGGCCTTGTTTGAGTAGGTGTCACACTGTTGGAGGAAGTGTGTCATTGTGCATAGACTTTGAGGTTTCAAAAGCACATGACAGATCCAATGTCTCTTGAAGTGGAAACTTACAGGTTCTTTGGAAGGTCAATTGTCTTGAGTGGTGTTCTGTTGGGGCAAACATGTAAAGAAGTGTTTTTTGAAGTAGACACAGGTAGAAGTCTAAGGCAGGCACTTGAAGGAACAATTGGCTGAAGCAGGCACAGATGAAAGTATGTTCTGCTATAGCAATCACATGAAAGGACATGTGATAAATAATTCTTCACTAACAACACACATGTATTGGTCTGCCTTACATTGTATAGTTGCGCTCCATTTGTCAGAACTCCTTAGAGACAAACACACCCCAAAACTTCTAGTTTCTTGCTGCTTCCTTGGACTCAAGCTGATTGGCAGAGTGATGTCAGCTGAGACAGATGCATGTACTGAGGCGAGACCCGTGGAAGACACATCATGTCTGGAGGGAGTATAAAAAGGACTTGACAGTGACAGAGGCTGAGCTTGGCTTGCTTATAGAGCTAGCTGTGCAAGGCTTGTTGGTCCTGAGTCTTAGCGATCTTCGCTTTGCCAGGAGAGGCACAGCCAAGAACTTCTCCTGGTATTCCTTCTGGTCCCTCCTGTTGACTCATGCCAAGGGTGAAGTCTGGCTGTCTACTGCTAGGTAGGGTCACCGCTGCTGATTTGTGTTTGCTATCCTGACTCTACTGAACTGGACTGCTGGTTTATCTATGAAGTGGCTCAAGCTTCCTCTGCTGACTCCTGTGAACTGAACTGCTGATTTTCAGACAACATAGACAGGATTTGCTCCACAGAACCTTTCTAAATAGGTCCACTTCCCCTGTATCCTTTCTTTTCCACTACCTCTGGTGGTGGGTTAGAAGAGAGGCTAAATAAACCATTTAAGAACTATCATTAAAAATAGGCTCTGAAAAAATTAAAGTTAGTCTTTCTTCTTGCTCCCTGAAAATACAAATGCATAAGTCTCGACTACTTCTCCAGTTCCATGTCTGCCTGTGTGCTGCCATGGTTCTTGCCATAATAATAATGGGCTTACTCTCTGAAACTGCTAGCAAACCTCAGTTAAACACTTTCCTTTCTCAGAGTTGCTATGGTCATGGTGTCTCTTCACAGCAATAAGACACTAACTCAATTTATCACTGAAGGAAAAATGAAAATAAAAGGAAAGGAAAGGGCATGACTATTTCTAGGTATGGTGGAGGAGAAGGTTTATTGTAGAGATGTGGGAAAACATAGCTAGAGTAGACATACCTGACAGAGTCCAGAGTGGCCATGACCCTGAACCGTGTGGAGAAAGGGGGAGGGGAAGAGAGAGAAGGGAAAAAGTAAACCAGTCAAGACACCAAAGGTACGAAAGTGAGTCGGGGGAACCAAGTACAGCAGCCAGGATGTCAAAGGTACAAAAGTAGGGCAGGTAACCAAAATGTCTGGATTATATAGGGAAGAGCCTCTGGGAGAAGGGCAGCCTAGCCCCTGGGCTGGAAAGTTAAGGGGGTGGGAAAGGCTACCTGTAACAGGTAGGGATTAAGGGATGCTAACAGAACCTGGAGGCCAGGTCAACTTTGATACGTTAAATGGTCATCTCAATTACTTGTCCTGGGTTTGAAACTTAACATTCCAGCCTTTTGTTAATAATAAATAAATTAGGGACAAAATAATCATCTATGACTACTTCCCTCTGCCATTAGGGTATCATTGTTGGGGGCTGGGATATGGCTTAGGTCCAGGAAAGCAGGTTTTTTTCCTTGCCGTCCAGGCTGTGCAGGATAATCTGGGCTAGGGACCTGAATGCAGCAGTTAGAGCAGCTTGTAGTCTTTAATTGATTGAAAATACGCTGCAACATATATATAATGGACAGAAGATAAAGTTAAAGAGTTTGCAGGATTTTTTTTCTTAGGTGTAAATTTGAAGCTTTTGAATCCATGGTCCTGGCAGTTGGTGGAGCTTAGGCCCAAGACCAAGGAAAGAGGAAGAGATCCTACCCTCAGAGAAAGGCAGGAAGGGAAACAGGGTGTTGATTAGCAGTACTTATCTGGAGTCAATTTGACCTGTAACAGGTGGATCCAAATCAAATCCCTGACATTTACAAGAATATTTTGTTTATAAAGATATATATTTTAGAAATGTTAGAATTACCACTGTAGTCTGGACTGAAATCTACGTTGTGGAAAGAGCTCATCTTTGAATCATAGTAAAAGCCTGGGAACTCAAAAATGATTTTGAATTTTGGTTAAAAGCATGAACACTATTTCCTATATTCAGTAGACTGGGTTATATAAATTAGACAGATGCTTTTAGCATAATAAGAAGCATTTTAAGTCTATATTTAGACTACAGCCAGAGAAAAGCTTGTGACTATGATAATATTAAAAGCACTTTACTGGAGTTAGAGTAATACTTTATTAGAACTTCATTGATTATTATTAAAACTCTGAACTTTGAAAACATTTTTCACTTTTTTTTTTGAAAACAGGGTTTTTCATGTAGCCCTGGTTGTCCTGGAATTAGCTCTGTAGATCAGGCTAGCCTCAAACTCACTGATATCCAGGTGCCTCTGCCTCCTGAGTGCTGGGATTAATTTAAAGGCATGTGGCACCACTCCTGGTCACACTTTTCATTTTTTATATGCCTTAAATCACTTTATTTTATGTTATTATTTACCATGAGACACGGGTGGTTAATTACTGACAGCTGTCATTGTAAAACAAGTTCCTTTAAATAAAGGAATAATAAAACATTACTTTGATACTTGTTTTGTGAGTTGTTTTTTACAGTCTGGTAGCAAGGTAAGCTGGTTTGTCTTTGTCAACTGAAGGTCTAAGAAAGTGAGGCTTCAGGCCTGATTCTACTTATGAAGAGAATGGAAAAGGCAGCTGAAGCTGCTGTTAAACTCACAAAGCTCTCACTCCCCTCGTCATCAAGGCCAGAGACCCAAGAAGGACACATGTCACCTGGGTAAGCAGGAAGTACAGTCCAAGCAGCTTCCAAACCTATTAAAAATGATAGAGATTTATTGCCTTCCTGGAAAGTCACCCTAGGTTCCTCCATGGCTATAGGGCCATTAGTCTTGGCCCCTGGGCCCAGAATATCTGACAGACATTCCTGTGGAGCAGGAACTTAGGGGGATTATCCTACTTCTGTCTAGGCGAAGTGGAGAGACCAGCTCTCCCTGCTAGTCTACAGGACAGAGTCCTGGCAGTGGTTGAGGTAAAGGGTAGCTTTTCACCTAATGCCCTCTTTGTCACATTTGAAGCAAGCTCTAGGTGGAGTTCTTCTGTGTCCATCATCTTTGGAGAGTATAGGTGCTGCCAGGAACTGATGTGTCTCTATCAGGAAAAAAAATTTTATTAAATATTTTAAATGCCATATTCTAAAGATCTCTGAAGCGTTTTAGGACCATCTAATATGTATATCTAAATAGACAAACATTGCTTGTTTCTAGTTACTTACTTTATACTAAAGTTTGACAACATATACAGAAGGTTTTAGTATGACTAAAAGTATAGTTCTGAACACATTAAAGAATTTGGTCGTTTAAAAGGTGACTGACCATTAACTTGCATATCTTAATTATCCTTAATAGTTAGTAGCTTATATAAGGTTAGGATTTTTGCAGCTTTATCCCAGTCAAGTTTGAACCTTAAAACCAACAGTTTCTGAATTGAAGCTATTTTAGTATCAAAATAAAACTTTTAATTTCAGATAAAGTCCATAGGGAGACTGGCAACTTTACTGATCCTTTTATAGCGCGCCCTGTGGGTGAAAAGGCACAAAGTTTTTTCCAAACTGCTGGGGTTGTTTCCCACCAAAGCACAGTGAAGTGACAGGGGAAAGATTTTTCAGGGTTAAAAGGAACCAGAAGATAGGGGCTCCGACTGAGAAAGCATAGAGGCTAGCATTGACCTTGACAAGTTAATAGGCGCCTCAGTCTTATGTTAATGGAGGCCACATTTCCTCTAGCCTGAGATAAGGAGAATGACTCCCTTTTTAGCAAGCAGATACATTCTTCTAGCCCCTGAGGGAATGGGGCCTTTGTGTAAATGCCTGACCTTGGGAAAAAGGATTCTCTAGGGGTGGGTGTGGGGGGACTAGGCACACCATTGTAAAAGATTGAAGATTTTTTAGGATGGCTTAGTTTATCCAAATAGCTAAAGCTTAAAGTAAGCAAAGACAAAGAAGCTAAACAGGTATTACTGTGAACCTGAGTAAATCTTAGGAATTTATAAGTCTTGATTATGAAATATCTTATTTATTTAACAAATCTTATTTATAAAATATAACTTATTTATGAAACATGTTGGTTATCTAAATTTTCTAGCAGGCTGGTGTTAAACAATTAGCAAGGACATAAGTAGTTAGACATACGTCTTAAATCAGCTTTTGTTAATCTGAATAGACTTATAACCTTAAAAGTTTATTGTCATATATAATTTATTGTACATAAGAATTGAATCATATATATAAGATGCTGAAGCAAATTTAAATTCCTATGTATAGATTTTAATTATAAGACATGTTAGAAATCTAAAGCCAAATTTTATTACAGATTTTACACTTTCTTTATTATCCCTGAGATAAAGACTGTTTATATAATAGTCTTAGAAAATTTCTTGAATGCAGAGCACAGGGAAATAGAGATAAAAGATTTAAGAGTGGAAACTTGTAGAACCTTAGAGATAAGAGACTTTGGGATCATTTGCTTGTGTAGTGGTAGAAGTTGTTATAATTTCAACAATTTGGAACTTGAATGTGTGCCATCTTTGAGTTATACTGAGGCCAAGCTGTTTTCAGTAAGACAGCAAGACTTTAAGGAAAATCTGTGCATCCAAGAAAGGAATTTAGTTCAAGGAGAAAATGAGGAAAGGCGGGGGAAGTGGACTCCAGTATAGGCAGCTAGGAGGCAGAGAACAGTGCAGCCATAAGGGTCAAGGAGGAACAGGCAGAACTCCAGCAGAGGAAGGGTTCCAATATTGTGAAAGCCACAAGGGCAGAGAGAAGCTGCAGGATTTTGCAGGCAGCTCTGGGGAGTGGGCAAGGAAACCTGCAATGTATGGGCCCAAAAGGGCACTAGGAGAGATATAGTACAGGTAGCTCCGGGGGTTCGGGAGCAACTGTTAACATACAGGGTATTCTGATCACCTGACATTGGGAGTCCAGCAATGACTTGTGTTATTGCCTGCCACCCCTTTCAGGTGCACCAGGTGCCGGCTGCCTGCCACTCCAGCTCCCTCTGTTTCCATGTTCATCATTCATATTCTCTCCCTCTCCCTCTCTCCCCTCCCCTTCCCCCTCCCCCCCCCCCGCTCTTCCCAAGTGTTCTCACCAGTCTCCCCCATGCTTCTGTGCCCCCACTTCTCTGCCCTCATGGTTCTGATCCCCCGTATGCCACATATCTGCCTCTAATCCTTCCCAGGTCCTCACTTCTCCCCGTTCCCAGCTCCATTGCGTGGTGTAATTATGCAGGGGCATACCTTGGCATGGGCCCACCAGGTACCCCACCCCTGCATTATATTTCATAAGAGCAAGGAAAGGCTAAAGACCCTGGAGTGTGCAGGCAGCTCCTAGGGGTAGGTGAAGAAGTTCCCAGAAGGAGCTGAGAAAAGCCATGAGGGAAGAAAGGTGATAAGTGTCATGATAACATGAATTTCAATTGACGGCATTCCCTGACTGAAAAATCTTCTCTGAGAGAAATGTCCTAAATCAGAAGGGAGCAATGTCCCTAAATCAGAGGGGAGCAATGTCCCTTTCCACTTCAAAGGGCTAAAGGAAGCTTCTTGCCACACAGAGATGGCTTTTGTAGTAAAAGTAGGCAAAGCAGGGAGTAGAAGGGGAGATACAAGTGGTTAGAGCGTAAAGGAGAAAACATCTGGAGACGTACAAGTATCTTAGTAAGTAGAATTGTCCACGTAGTGAGCCCCAAAGATAATTGTAGGGAGATGTCTATATCTTGGGCAGTCCTAAAGGGCATAGAAGGGAGAAGCCCATGTGATGGGTAGCTCAGAAGGCTGTAGCAGGGAGATAGATGGCCATGTGGTGAGCACCCCAAAGGGTGTAGTCCAGATAGAACACACTTACTGAGTAGGTGAGGAGAGATGGATGATTAGACAAGGTGGAGGGAAGAATCAAATTTGGTGGATTAAAAAAAAAAAGTCAGCAGAAATAAATGATCCATATATACCTTAGGAAGAGTCAGCTCAGCATCTTGGTTCAGAACAGCTGAGTTCCTTGGGGAGGGAACACATTTAAGCCACTTCTGGTTTTCTGTATCAAATGATGAGAAAAAAAGAAATAAAAAGGAAAGGAAAGGATACGACTCCTCCTAGGTATGGTGGAGTAGAAAGTTTATTATGGATATGAGGGAGAGCACAGCCAGAGGCAGGCACATCTGGGAAAGTCCAAAGTGAACAAGACCCTGAACCTTGTTGGGAGAAGGGGAGGAGGAGGAGGATGACGACAAGGACAAGGACAAGGAAAATCAGCTGCAGTAGCTAAGAGGCCAAATGTACAAAAGTACACATGGGGGAATCAAGTTCAGCAGCCCGGAGGTCAAAGGTACAAAAAAAAAAAAAAAAAAAAAAAAGAGGGCAGGTAACCAAAATGTCTGGATTCTATAGGGAGGAGCCTCTGGGGGAAGGGCAGCCTAGCCCCTGGGCTGGAAAGTTCAAAGTTGAGGCAGGGTATGCCAGGTAGGGGCTGGGAGAACCTGGAGACCAGGTCTGCTTTGATATGTAAAATAGGAACCCCAGCTGCTTGTCCTGGGTCTGAAACTTAACAATCACCTTTGTTTTATCTTTTCCTCTGTCCCTTGCTTTTTATACCTACACCCATATACAAGTAAGTACATGTGTAATTTTTTTCTTGACAATTTGAATATAACTTAAAACCTTTATAGCCCTTATTACTTAGTAATTTATTAGGGTTCCTAGGAGTAAATATAATCATGAAAATAAATAAGTTTGAATGGAAATTACACACACACACACACAAACACACATACATATATATGCAGGTTTTAAAGATTAAACTATCTCATAACGTTTAGGTACACACAGACAGATCCAAAATACATCCATTCATATATATCCATACTCATGCATACATATTAAAGTCTGGTATATAGCACCCATAAGCTTAAAAGTAGCCACAGATCTTATCACAGACCCATAAAGACAATTTATATACATGTAAAATTTAACAAATAATGACACATTCAAATAACATTTAACCAGTGAGGGGGCAAAGGACAGTGTGACACTTTTATATCTCAGCAGTTCGTAGGACTTTCACAAGTGTTCATTGTGTAAGGGAAAGCATAACTGAAAATTGGGTCAGTTTATCACACCCCTCCTCCCCATCCCCCAAGAACATCTTATTTTTACCTCTTTGCTAAAAGCTATATTGCACAGTGTTAGGATGGGCATGCCAAGGATAAGATCAGAAAAAGAAAGGAGTGTGACTGAAGGCATCCCTGTAGTCTAGAGATGTAGCTTAGAAGCCTGCAGATTGAACACAGATTAATTTTTTAAATGTAATTTAGGGGAATCAGCAATGATGGAATCCCTGAGAACTCACTTCACCATGGCAACCTAGTTTGTAAAGAGAATCTGCAGATGGATGCTAATGGGTTTCCTGCTGAGAGATCCCTAGAGGCAGGTTCTGATCCAGGAGGCCACATGAAGGGGAACTGCTGTCACTGTGTTAGACCGGGCAAGGGAAAACAAGAGTTATAAGTAGAAAGAATTGGGGAGAGGGGAGAATCAGCAGAGAAGCTTTCAGAGGAGAGTTGGGTACCTACCATGTGCACAACCAGAGAGGGAGGAGCAGTAGGAATACAAGGAAAGAGAGCCTAAGTCACATTATCTGACTAGGGCAGGGAGTTAGGACGATTTTGCTAGGCAGTCACCTCTCAGGCTACAGGATAAAAGAAGGTTTTCTGGAGAAGTACATCTTTAGTAACAGGTTTTGGAAAGCAGCCTCAAATTGGCAGAACACAGATTTTGTGAATGATAAAAAGAACTTGAGCAGGACAAACTAATAGTGATGTTTTAGTTAGAGTTCCTATTGTTGTAATAAAACAACATAACCAAAAGTAATTTGGGGAGAAAGAGTTTATTCTTGTGACCACTGTCAGGTCACACTTCATCTCAGAGAGGATTCAGGGCAGGAACTGAAGTGGGGTAGGAACCTGGAGGTAGGAGCTGATGCAGAGGCCATGGAGGGTGCTGCTTACTGGCTTGCTTCCCCTGGCTTGTTCAGCCTGCTTTGTTCTAGCACCCACCAGCCTGGGGGTAGCCTCACCCACAATTGGCTGGGTCTTCCCACATCAATAAAAATAAGTACCACATGCTTGTCCACAGGCTAATCTAATGGGGGCATTTTTTTTCAATTGAAGTCCCCTCTTCCAAAATGACTCTAGTGTCTGTCAAGTTGCAGTAAAAACTACTCTCTGCA
The DNA here is from genome assembly GCF_947179515.1 of Apodemus sylvaticus. NCBI lineage: Eukaryota > Metazoa > Chordata > Mammalia > Rodentia > Muridae > Apodemus > Apodemus sylvaticus. Next base: position 13,909,589 of record NC_067495.1, on the reverse strand, counting down.
AGGTGATCAGATTTAGAGAACCAGCCATGGAATTTTGTGTAGAAGGTAAACCTGAAAGGCAGAGCAGGATGGTAACCGCTCAGATGCAGGAAGCCTCAGTCCATGTTCCATGCATCAAAACAGGGCATGTAAGGTCCTTTTGAGTATGGAAGTTAAATGTTTACCTACTGGCCACCACAGCCATTGTCAAGGAATACTGTGGCCAAGCTATGTTTGGTAGAAAAAAAATTGAAAAGGCATGCCAAAAGAAGCTCTAGGTGGCCAGAGGATCGTTGGTGCATGGCAGTGAAGGAAGAGTTAAGACAGGAGATGCCTGCTGCTCAAAAATAGGCTACAAGGAAGAGGTGCCGGAACAATCAATGGCTCTTACAGGAGAGAGTTTCTCCACCATTCCTCTCTAGAGAAATCAATAGTTCAGTCTAGGGGAAACTCTCCACCAGCGTTTCCGAGAAGTACACCTGGTAGATGATCAGAAAAGAAAACTAAATAAAATAAGCCTTCAAAACTCACCCAAGGTCAGGTCAGCCAGTGGTGGATCCAAGGAAGGCAATGCATATGTGATCTCTGCTGCACTGGCTCAGGGGATATGGGGGTGTGAAGAGTTGTTGGAGGAGAAAACAGGGAAAGGAGCAGGGGATAGCGAGCCTGCACAGGGACTGCCCAGAGGAGCCACCAAATGAAAGGTCAGTGAGAAAGAAAAACAGACAGGGAATCAAGTGACTTAAGATAGTGCACACTCTCTAACAGGCAGATCAGAGCCCCCTTATCAGCTGGGTTAGCAATGTGGGAGAAGCGGTTGGGAAACAAGGTTAAAAGGTTTCCATCTGGGGCCTGCAGTTGAGCATTGCTAGGATAACCAGTGAGTGGTCCTTTAAAGGATGCTAGGTGATCCATAACACCTGCCTTAGCTGCCCGTTTTCTAAGAATCCCTGGGGCCAGACAATGCGGAATCTAGAGAAACACATTAATTTTCTTCTAGAAACCAGACTACATTAGATATCGAAATCATCACAGTTCAGCCCAAATGGAGTTTTACTAAATGGCACAGCACTGGCTAACACAACTAGTCAAAATGCAAAGAATAAATAAATAACTGACAAGCTCTAATTGGGAGATGTATATTGCATCCTGATGTCTCAAAGAGCATTGAGGAAGAGGGGGCAAAAGACTGTAAGAGTCAGAGGTTAGGGAGGACTGCTTGCTGAGAAATTATGTTTTGGGTACATACAACATGGAGCCGTGATACACAGAATTCTCAGTGGCTGTGGTTGCCTCCACAAGACCTACACAAAAATCAAGCCAGTCAAACTTCTAGTGTGGACAGAGAAGGGGCTCATGGAGTCTTAACCTTTAGCCATTGGTAGTTGATGACTGCTGAGGGAGGGAAAGTCAGTTGACTTTTTGGGATATGGGATATGGGTAGGCTGCCCATACTCAAGTAGATGTCCAACTGCCTATGCACACATTAGTGGCAGTAATTGGATACTGTGGGTTACAAAAAAGAGTGCATGAAATTGGAGGGAGATGTGGTAGTGGCAGTAATTGGATATTGTGGGTTACAAAAAAGAGTGCATGAAATTGGAGGGAGATGTGGTAGGGTAGATCTAATAGGATTGGAAGGGAGCAAATGGGATGGACTGTGGATCTTCCCGCTCTCATGGACTGTCAGCCAATACAATCCATGAGGGCAGTGGGAGCAGAGACAACGAACAGGGGTTTGGGAAGCCCCGTGAGTATGTACAGTGAATAGCCAGTAGGCAGATCAATTTTCCTTAGGGTGATTTAAGACTTATTCTGTCTTGGGGTACTGAGGGTGGGGCATCCAAGATGGGCAAAGGTCATCTTAGGGTACCTGAAATGCCTCATTAGCATGGGGAAACATTTCAGGAATCTTGGGTGCTGGCTGAACAAGTTTTGTCAGGAGAAAGGAAATTGATAATTGAGGCTATGTGATATTCCTTAGACAAGATCAAAGAAGGAGAAAACCCACTAAAGAAGAGAGTCTCCTATAATGCGCAGAGCCCCCCAGAGGCTATCCAGTCATGGTGGACTTCAACCTTAATTAGCAGTTTCCCCACAATGGATTTTATCAAGACACATTGTATACACGTACTAAATTCTTGAAGAGTAAATAGAAAATAGTTCTGCTTTTAGGAAAAGAAAAGCTGGGTGTGGTGGTGCATGCAATCCCGGGACCAAAAAAAGAAAAAAAAAAAAGCATGCAAAAAAAGGTGCAAGTGGATTCTTAGGGCTAAGTAGCCAGTTAGCCTAGCCTAATCAATGAGTTTCAGGCCAGTGAGAGATTTTGTCTCAAAATACAAGGTGGATGGCTCCGGAAGAACCACACCTATGGTTGACCAGAGGTCACATGCATGCATATTATGTGCCCCATCATGCATATGTATGTGCACGCACACACACAGACACACAAAACACACTAACAATGATATTACATTGTCTTTCTTATTACATCATAAAGCCAGCCAGATGACCTGTTTTGTCACCATATTGATTTTACAGCTTAATCACTTGGTTGAAATAGTGACACTCAGGTTAGTCCAAAACGCTACTGTTTTTGTTATGTAATTACTAAACTTTCCACATGGGTGCATATTTTGAGAATGTGTAAATATACAAATAACTATAGAATCCTATTAGCTAATTTCTGTGTTACTGTGTCTTAGACAATTATTGCCAAGTGATTGCAAAATTATGTTTTTCTAATGATAACATTTATTTTCATTAAACATTTACATTTAATGGAAAAGGACACGTCTTCCTTAGTTACTCAGAACACAGATTCTTAATTTTTATTAATATCATTATTTGTCCTGAAGCTCAAATTGCCCAAGTTTAGGCAGTATGTGCTTCACTTAAACCAGATTGTCGGTCCTTTGAGAGCCGTAGGCTTAGATTTTTCAAAACCCAGTTTAATAAGGCTTCTTAAATGCTTTAACCTCCCTTCTATTCCACCACCATGCTCCTAAGATTGATGAAAAGCATGCAGAAGTAATGGGAAAGAAAGGTTAATAGAAAACAGGGGCTGTGAACCTGCTTAGAAATAGTTCATTGGGGGTAATTCCAGTCTTCCTAGTCAGGATATCAGCAATTCAGTCTACTAGCAAACCACCAACCATGAATCAGCAGCTTTGGTCTAGCCCTGGTTCTCCTGGCAGACACTACCACATGAATCATCAGTGGCGTCTTGATCCAGAATGAACCAGGAGGCTCCGCCCGATAGGTTCAAAGTCCGTGGAAGCAGCAAAAAGCCACTGGAATACTATGAGAAGTTTTTTAGCATGCTACTCTCTAGGAAGTCATAGACAAGCAAAGTTCAGCAATGCAGTGCAAGGCCAATCAGTGCCAGAGTGTACCAGCAGAGACTAGTAAAGTGATGGAAGGTGACCCAAAGCACAGGTCTTGCCCCACTGTGTGTGGGATCATATTTATATTCTTTGTAAACATCACACATCCTCTCTCTCAAGTATCTGCTTCAGCAAAACACCCTCTCACCTGTGTCTGCTCAGCAACTAGTCTTGACCTGTCTGCCCCAGCAAAACATCATATGACATAATTGAGTTTCCAATGAAACCAGAAATTTCCACTTCAGACAGCTCCATTAATACATTCCACATTAATCAATACTCCATTACTGCAATCAACAGTTTATTAAAAGGCTTGGTAATTTTTACTGGGAAATAGTTGTAGAAACAGTGAACTGTGAGTTTAACCCAAGGGGAGAAAAATCAGAACAAAGGAAAAGAAAACAAGAAAATGAAGTGGGTTTTAGCTGTTCTGTATATAAAAGGTTAAAGATTTACATACATGTATGCAGACACCTATGGGCCCATGTGCACATGAATGCAGGTTGGTGGCTGGGTAAACAATTACCACAAAAGGGCATCAGATCATCTCATCAGTTGAGGGATACATGGTAAGCTACCTACTGTGTGTGCTGCAAACTGAACAGAAAAATGTTCTTAATCACTGGACCATCCTTCCAGCCCTACATGTTCTTATTGCAGTGGAAATAAACATAACGTTATATAATCTGTTTCTTGGCTTATTATGTCCTGGAATTACAAGTGTTTTTTTTTATGAAAACATATTAGCTCTAATTAAATACTTAAGAATTAGTAGAATCATAGTTTTCACTTTTCATAAGTAGAGCACACCTTGACAACAAAAGTTAGATTGTTTTTACAGCTGAGGATTAGTTCTAGAGTGCTTGCCTAGTGTATGGGAAACCCTAAATCCTATCCATAGTATCAGAAAAGATGGCTTTAGATATTCGGTGCATGGCTTTCCACTGGTTTTTCACATGCATCTCCAAAACAAATTATTCTCTTCATGAAAAGGAACTTATTTTTTCTAAAAAGCAATTTTTTCATAACATTTTTGTGCTGGATCCAGAAATGTAGTCAAGAGAGAGCGGGAAAAATGTATTTAGGTTGTGGCATGTCAAAAATTAGTTGCTTTAATCTAGTTCCAGAACAAGAACATAAACTCACTTTACTTGCTTTTTCCACTAATTATCCTGGAAAGAATTCTGATGTTAAAATAGAGAACATAGATTAGTTAAGAGCCTTAGGACCTGAAAATTATTATGGTTACTTTCCTGGGAATTTCTATCATCTATGCATCACTGGCTAGCCAGGTGCCTCAAATGTGTGCATTCAGGAAGCTATCAACAGGGGACACACACAGACAGAGACAGACAGAGACAGAGAGACAGAGCAGAGACAGAGAGAGACAGAGAGACAGAGAGAAAGATGGAGACAGAAACAGGGAGAGAGAAGCAGAGAGACAGATACGCACACATACACAAAAGAAACCTCTCTATAGGCAAAGGTCTAAGAAATGAAAACCTGAGTAGGGAGATACATATCCAGCATCTGAAACCAGGTGGTTTGCCTGAGTCACTGTACAAGCATTATAGGGGGAGAGGAGGCAAATTGATATTCTTTAGTCGTGTAGTCCAACAGCAAGTGATAAGGAATGGCCTAACCAAAGCTATAACAGAAAATCTCAGGAACCATTAATAGACTTCCTGTCCCCTTCAAAGGAAGTACAGACAAGGCAGTCTACCAACACTGGAAGTTCCACCTGGCCCAGTTGCTTATGACCCTCTGCTTAATTGCACAAGGCAGCCCAAGGCTGCCCAGGGTCTTTTGATCATCCATGAAATGGATGACAGACACTTCAATTCAGTGTATCCTGGTCCTACCTTCAATGACTGAAAGCAACCCTTGTTTGGTGCTTCCTGCCTCTGTCAACCCAGTGGCAGAAGGTTAGCCACCTGACTCTCCACCCAGACTTGTGTCTCTGGGTCCTGCATTTAGTGATGTAAGGTAATGTAGTCCCCAGCAACATAGGGAGAGAGAGAGAGAGAGAGAGAGAGAGAGAGAGAGAGAGAGAGAGAGAGAGCAACACTCGCTGGTACTGAGTGTCTGGAAAACAGAACAAATCAAAAGCCTTTGTATCATTGCTCTAGCTTCTACATAACCTACTTAATGACACTGGAAAGTAAAAGGAGGCATCTTTCTTGCAGTGGTGCCATCAAGAGCTCAGAGGCAAAAGAAAAACAGAATTGTGTGAAGAAACCTTAAGGGACATGAGCAAATAAACCAAAATACACATCATTGGAATTCTACAAAAACAAATGACCTCAACACAACAATGGCCATGCATGAAAAGTCCACAGCTACCACACTAAACAGTGCAATACTGAAAGCTTCTTCTCTTAGGGGAGGAGCAAGACAAAGATGCTCATCCTATTCCACTTCTACTCAACACAATGTGTGAAGACTTACTTAGAGCAACTGCCCCCAAAAGAAGCTAAAGGATATAAAATCAAAATGTACGAAATAAAACAGAGGGCTGGAGAGATGGCTTAGTGGCTAAGAACACCTGCTGCTCTTGCAGAGGATCTGATCTGATCCCCAGCACCTACATGGTGAATCACAACCATCCACAGCTCCAGTTGCGAGGGGTCCGACACATGCGTGTGGTACACTTATGTACATGTCAACAAACCATTCATACACATAAAATAAATAAAGAATTAAAAATGTAAAAACTTGAAGTAAAAACTTCCGGATTTGAAGATCATATGATAGCATGTATAGAAAACTGTCCTGATAACTTCTTAATGAAGCAGTTAGTGATAAACAAATTCAGTGATGTTGCAGAATACAAAATTAACATTAAAAAAAAATCTATGTGGTTCAGGCCAGTCACAGTGGTGCACACCTTTAGCCCCAGCACTTGGGAGGCAGAGGCAGGTGGTACTCTGTGACTCCAAGGCCAATCTGAAACAAGTTTCAGGCCATATAGAGCTACACAGTGAGACCTTGCCTAACACACACACTCACACACACACACACACACACACACACAGAGAGAGAGAGAGAGAGAGAGAGAGAGAGAGAGAGAGAGAGACTTACTATGTGTTTCTATGTACTAACAAACTATCTAGAAATGAAATCAGGAAGGCAATGCCATTTATAGGAATACCAAAAAGGCTAAATTATGCAAATTACACTTACTTAAGAAGAGGGAAGGTTTTTTTAAACTAAAAACTAGAAAACTTCAATGAAACAAATGTATAAATGGAAATGTTCACACTTCAGAAGACTTAATGTCATTAACATATCCATAATACCCAAAGCAATCTAAGATTCAAAGGTAATTCTTGTCAAATTTCCAGTGACGTTTTTCACAGAATTTGTATATAAAATTACAAAATTAATATAAAACCACAGAAGACTGGCCCATTCTAAAAAGAAATCTTTAAAAAGCACAAAACTGGAACATTGCACTCCTAGTCTCACAGTATAACCATGCTCCTATGCTACAACCCTAGCAAGAGCAGAGATTCTTTTTTTTTTATTCGATATATTTTTTATTTACATTTCAAATGATTTCCCCTTTTCTAGCCCCCCCCACTCCCCGAAAGTCACATAAGCCCCCTTCCCTCCCCCTATTCTCCCACCCACCCCGTCCCAGTTCCCTGTTCTGGTTTTGTCGAATAGTGCTTCACTGAGTCTTTCCAGAACCAGGGGCCACTCCTCCTTTCTTCTTGTACCTCATTTGATGTGTGGATTATGTTTTGGGTATTCCAGTTTTCTAGGTTAATATCCACTTATTAGTGAGTGCATACCATGATTCATCTTTTGAGTCTGGGTTACCTCACTGAGTATGATATTCTCTAGCTCCATCCATTTGCCTAAGAATTTCATGAATTCATTGTTTCTAATGGCTGAATAGTACTCCATTGTGTAGATATACCACATTTTTTGCATCCACTCTTCTGTTGAGGGATACCTGGGTTCTTTCCAGCATCTGACAATTATAAATAGGGCTGCTATGAACATAGTAGAACATGTATCCTTATTACATGGTGGGGAGTCCTCTGGGTATATGCCCAGGAGTATATGCCAGCAGGAAGGAGCAGAGATTCTAAAGAGAGAGAGACACACCTGCTCCTCCATTCTGCTATCTGGCCACTGAAACAAAGGACTCAAAAGAATGGAGATTTACCTAAGAACCCCACCCTGGGGGAAAAGGTAGAGCTAAAGTTCTAGTGCCAGTCAGAAGAGGAATTTACCTCCCAATAAGACAGTACTTTTGACACCTCACCTTACCTTACAGGCACATTAACATGTGTGACAGACACATTAACATGTGTGACTTTTGACTGACTCCTGTCTCTTGGTTCACTCTCTCCCCCACCCCTCTTCTCTCTCTCTCTTTCTCTCTCTCTCTCTCTCTCTCTCTCTCTCTTTCTCTCTCTCTCCCTCCCTCCCTCCCTCTCCCTCTCCCTTTCCCTTTCTTCCTCTCCCTCTCCCTCTCTCCCCCCTCTCTCTGTTGTATGTTTGTGTGTATGTGTGCCCATGCATGTATTGAATGTTTTCTTCTATCATGTCCCACTTTATGTTTTGAGACAGGGTCTTTCTCTGAACCTAGAGCTTTCCCAGTGGCTAGACTGACCAGCAGGTCTCTAGGCTTTTCCTATCTCCATCTTCCAGCACCAGGGTTTCAGATGAAGTCTTGGATTTTTAAAATTTAATTAATTTATTTACATCCCAAATGCTACCCCCTCACAGGGTTCCTTCCCCCATTCTTCCTCCTCTTCACCTCTGAGAGGGTACCCCTCCAGGTATCACCTCCCCCTAGTGCATAAAGTCTTCGCAGAATTAAGTGCTCCCAGAGGCTGAGCTACCAACCAAAGTACACACAAGACCTGGTTCGAGGTCCCAGGCACATATTTAGCAGACCCAGCTTGTTATGTGGGTATTGGTGTTCTGAACTCAGGTTTCCTTAGAAAACACCTTATACACTGAACCACCTTTCCCAGTTCCCCTTTCATCTCTTCTATAAAAAGTAAAACACAGCTATAGGAAAAGTAGAGAGAAAGTAAGATAAAATCACTGCATCAAGGAGAAGAACATGTGATCACAGGTAGAAAGCCCTTACCAGAACTTACCACAGTGGTTCACTGATCACTAAATTCTAGTTTCCAGGATTATGAGAACATAAGTTAATCCTGTCAAAGCCACCAGTCTGTGACATTTTTGGTATAGCAGCTTGGGAAGATTAAGAAACTAAGGCATGTACTCTACTTAACAAACCATATTTAGTATTTGCAAGCTGAACATTTTCATATGCCAATGAAGAACTAAATAAACAGACAAGCATTCATGTTTAGGGATTGGAAGACCCCATATAATAAAAAGGACAATTCTCCACAATTTGATCTTTTTTTAAAATTTGATTTATTTTTTATTTACATTTCAAATGATTTCCCCTTTTCAGGCCCCCCCCCACTCCCCGAAAGCCACATAAGCCCCCAATTTTATCTTTTTAATAAAATTCCTACAAGATATGCTTATTCTGGAAAAATATATGGAAAAGTACAGTTGGTAGTCTAGTTTAAATAAACTTTAAAATAAATAGAATATAAAGAGGTGGATGGAGAGATGGACCAGTACTTAAAAACACTTGTTCCTCCTACAGAGGACTTGGGTTCTATTCTCAGAACCCACAAGCCATCTTCTGTAACTCAAGTTCCAGGGGATCCAATGACCTCTCCTGGTCAGCACATTTACCTGGCACACAAGTGCTGTAAAGACATACTTGCAGGAGAAACAATCATACACATTAGAATAAAATAACTAAAATCTAAAAACTAAATAAAATGTGAAGAATAATTCTGGTTGATACAATAAGACTTAAAATATAGGTACTGTACTCATGAGTACAGACACATAGGTCAGAAGGACACAGTAGAGATACTCTTATATTTTCAACTGAGTTTTGACAATGGTTCAGGAAGAATTTAATGAAGAAATAGCCCTTTCAATAAAATGGTGTTTGGGGGCAACAGAACATACAATTGAAACATGGGAAGGGAAGGAAGGAGGAAAGGAGAGAGAGGAAGTGAGGGGAAAGAGAGAGAGAGAGACAGAGACAGAGACAGAGACAGAGACAGAGACAGAGAGACAGAGAGAGAGACAGAGAGACAGAGACAGAAAGACAGACAAAGAGAGAAAGAGAACAAAACTAAATCTTTCCTAGAAATTCACTAAAATGAGTCACTTTAAAACTTTTAGATCAACAACTAAGTAAAAACTAAAAATATTTACAGATCAAATATATAGTAAAAATTATAATATAATATATAAATGACTCAAAACTTAATAGTAAAAATGTAAAACAAAAGTCAACAAAGGTTCCTCTAGGATATAGGAAAAGAGTTAAGAATGTACAAATTGCATATAAACACAAAAAGAGTTCCTGGAATTTGTTATGAAAGAGACACAAATTAAAACCACAGTGAGATTATCAGTACACATTTAACAGAACTGACAGATTAAAAATTTGCAATAATATCAAATGCAAAGCAGAGTACAGAGAAATTAGATTATTAATACAAAACTAAGCATGAAATAACTACATCTTAGCAACTGTACTCTTTGTCTTGTGTTTATCTTGAAAACCTGTGTTACCACAGAAAATTGTACACAAATGTTTGTATTATATTTATTTGTTAAACTTAGGAATTAGAAATTAACTGACATGAACTTCAAAGGTAGATGTTTAAACAAACTAATTCATACACACCATAGGATGCTATTTAATAATGAAAATTAATCCAAGTAACAACTTGGTGACTATGCTAAATAAAAACTGTTGGCCTAGAAAGTTAATCACAATTTACTTTATATGACAACATTTCAGATTTATTTTTATAAATTTGTCTTCGTGTGTGTGTGTGTGTGTGTGTGCGCGCACGCGCGCGCGCGTGCACGCACACGCTAGGGGTGACAGCTGCTGGGCTATCCCACTTGGATGGCCTTGTGGCTTTTTCAGACATCATTACTGTCATTTTACCCCCTCCCTCCTTCTCCTGTATTTATCCACCCCTTAGAGGCTCCCACCCTGTTTTCACCATTTTTACTTTCAGGTCACATGTATCCTGCCTGCTATTCCCCTCTCTATTCTTTCCTACAAACAATCTATTTTAACTTCCCTGTTTCTGTAGTTACTCCAAGTTATACATTTACAACTGAAGATTTGGAGCTGGAAATCACAGATGAGGGAGAACATGTAATGTTTGTCTTTCTGGGTCTGAGTATATGATTATTTATTATTTTTTAGTTTCAACCATTTGTCTGAACAGTTGATGATTCACTTTACAGATGAATAGTATTCCATACATATGTGCCACAATTTCAATAACCATTCACCAGTTGAAAGTCATTTATGTCGTTTCTATTTCCTTGCTATTGTGAATAGAGCAGAAAGGAACATGAAAGAGCAAGTATCTTTGAGCATATGCCATATAAAGCTGAGTCATGTGGGAGATTTATTTTTGGCATCTATCTGTCTATCTATCTATCTATCTATCTATCTATCTATCTATCTATCTACCTATCTATCTATCTATCTATGTAGGTTTTGGCACACTGTTATCCACAGTAGCTGGACCAGTTTGCAATCAAACCAACAGAGAATAAGGATTCCCTTTCTTTCCAGCATTTGTTGTTGGTTGTTTTGTTGATCATTGCCATTCTGATTAGGGTAAAAAATATTAAATTGTTTGAATTTGCATCTTCTTAATTACTAGGGATGGTGAACATTTGTTGAGATAATTTTTAGCTATCTTTATTTCTACTTTTGAGAACTTTCTGTTTACATCCCAGACCTATTTTTTGTGTCATTTTCCCAACTTTTTGGTTTTTTAAATTCTTTATGTATTCTAGATATTAACCATCTGTCAGATATACAGATGGCAAAAACTATCCCATTCTGTGGTGCCTATACCCAATTGATTGTTTCTTTAATTTTTGCAGAAGCTTTTAGTTTTATGAAGACCCACTTGTTTATTATTGGCTTTAAATTAGGGTCAAATAAAATCCTATTCAAGAAGTCGTTTCTTAAGTGTACATCATGTAGGGTACTGCCTATGCTGTCTTCTAGCAGGTTTCACGGTTAAGTCTTTGATCTAGTTATTTTTTGTGAAAGGGATAGGTGGTCTGAAGAAGAATGGTCTCCACAGGCTTAGAGATTTGAAAGCTTGGTTACCAGGAAGTGACATTACTTGACCCCTCCCCCCATAGTGATAATGGACTAAACCTTCTGAACTGTGAACAAATCCCAATTAAATGTTTTATTTTATAAGACTTGCCAAGGTCATGGTGTTTATTTATAGCAACAGGATCCCTAACTAAGACAGAATAGGTTATGGGGGTTGTTGAACATTCAGTTTTCCCAGAACCATTTGTTGAAGATGTCATCTTTTCTCCACTATATGTTTTGGCACCTTTGACAAATACTAGGTGGTTAAAATTAGGTGTACTCATGTTTGGGTCCTACTTTTCGTTGTACCAGTGCCATACTGTTTCTTTTAATTACTATAATATATATAGTAATTAAAGTATCTTAAGACCTACAAGGGTGATACTTCCTGTTTTTTTCATTTAGTTCTGGATTATTTTGGTTATGCAAGATCTTCTATGGTTCCATTTGGATTTTAGAATAGATGGAGTCTTTTTATTTTTTGCTTTTGTTTTCTATTTTTGTGATGAATGAGATGGGGTTTTTGATTAAGATTCTATAAATGGATTTTGGTAGAATGCTCATTTTTGCAATATTAACTCTAATAGTCTATGAGCAAATGATGTTTCTCCATTTTCTAGTGTCTTTGTTTCTTTCATCAGAGGTTAGAGTTTTCCTTGTGGAAGAACTTCACACCCTTAGTTAGGTTTATTTCTATTTCTTTAAGGGAATTGTGAATGAGAGTGTATACATGATCTCTTTCTTGGTATTTTTTCATACACAGAAAAGTTATTGATTTGTGAAAATTGATTCTAAATCATGACAGAAAGATAAATTTATTATTTCTAGAAGTTTCCAGGTAGAATTTGGGGATCCCTTATGTATATAATATAACATCATCCATACTTACAGATGGTTTGACTTTTTTCCATATTTGTTCTGTTTAATTTCCTTCTCTTATTGCTCCAGCAAATGTTTTGAGCACAATATTGAAATGGAGTGGGGATAATGGACATTTCTTATTTCAGTGGAATTGCTTAAATATTTTATCCATTAAGTAGAGTGGTGACTGTGGTTTCCCATGTGTGTGTGTGTGTGTGTGTGTGTGTGTGTTTTGTTGAAAGTTTTTCTTTCTCCTTCAATGATGGCAGATATTTTTGGTGGCTATATTAGTCTAGGTTGACAGTCATACCCTTTTATGACTTAGAATGTATATGGCAGCCAAATCTTCTGACTTTCAAAGTTCCATTGAGAAGTTCAGTATTTGATGTATTTTTCTTTATATATCTTCTTTCTTCTTTGCACCTTTCAAGAAACTTTTGTTGCTACATATACTTAGTATTTTCACTCTAATATGCCATAGAGATATTTTTTTCTTCTCTTCCCCTGTGCTTCTTGTATTTGTATGAGTATGGTTTTCCTGAATTTGGGAAATTTCTCTTCTATGACTTATGACATTGACTTTGGATTCTTCTACTTCATCTATTCCTATAATTTGAAAGTTTAGTGTACTCATGGTATCCCACATTTCTTGCATATTCCTTTCCTATGTTCCTTTTTTAAAAAGTTAATATTCTTCATTATCTTGTCTAGCGTCTATACTCATCTTTAAGTCCCTGTATTGTATTTTCTACTTGATCCATTCTACTTGTAAGGCTTTTCCTTGATTTTTCTAGTTGGGTTATTGAGTTTTTCAGTTTTATTTTCATTACAACTTGAGTTCGTTTCAATGTCTCTATCTTTTTATTGAATTCTGTTTTCAAATCCTGGATTGTCTTCATTTCCAGCAGCCTTACATTTGTTTTCTTGGACATCATTCAGGCCTTTGCTCTCCTTAAGTTAATTAAGCTACTTCTTTGTGTCTTCTTTAATTTTTGGATTCTTTGAATTTATGAATGTTCTTTTGAATTCTGTGACTGCCGTTTACCTCAGTAATTCTCACTGGCAAACATTTCTGTGGGATTGTTGGGTGCTTTTGCGTGTGTGGGGGTTATTGTCTTGCTCTTTGATGTTTGTCTTTTTTAAAATAAGTTTTATTGTTTATTAAATTTTATTATTGTTATTTCATGTGTAATGCACGTATGACTGTGTGAGGGTGTCAAATTGAGACAACTGTGAGTGGCTATGTAGGTACTGGGAATTGAACCTAGATCCTTTCAAAGATCAGCCAGTGCTCTTAACTTCAGAGCCATCTCTCCAGCCCCAATAATGTTTGTATTTTTGCAATGAAATCTAGGCATGTAAACTTCTTTTGGTTAGTTCAGAATCTGATATGGACAGAACAGGTTGGGGTAGAAGAGAGGATGTATAGCTTAGGTTCTATATGGAGATTAGATATGTCTTAGATGGAATGAATTCAGGTGGATACAAGGAACTGGGCTGGTTTGCAGACTGTGTGTCTTTGTCCTAGCCTGGAGCTTGGGCTGGGTGGGAGTGGGGATCTGGGTGGGGATGGTTCATAGAGTTTAGGGTCAGAAGTACTTCTCTCGCTAGACCATGAAGAAAGATATCTATTTCTAGTTTTAGATCTTTTAAATTATATTTTTTTTACATTATATTTGTGCGCACTTTGCCTGTATGTATTCCTGCGGACCACATATTTTCAGTGCCCCAGAAGCTGGAAGCACATACTGGATCCTTTGGAACTGAGTTTACAGAGGATTTGTAAGCCACCATATAGGTGCCAGGAATTAAATCGTGGTCCTCTGGAAAAATAGCTAATGCTCTTAACCACTAAGCTGTCTCCCCAGGGCAAAAAATGTTTTTTGTTTTATTTTTAATTATATGTATCCATTTTTCTGTATGTAGCTATTTGGACATAAGTTCAGAGTCCACAGAGGCCAGAACAGCATGTTGCATTCCATGGAACTAGAGTAAGAGGCAGTTATAAATCACCCGATGTGGATGCTGGCCACTGAACCCAGGTCCTGTGACAGAGCAGTATGCACTCTTAATTGCCAAGCCATTTCTTCAGCCCTAATTTCATTTCTATGGAAATTTAAAAATAATAAAACATTAGAAATATTGGATAGATTTGTGGTACCAATAGGTAGTTACTAAAATAATGGCATATGAATCTATACTAATTGTATACTGAAAGCACAAAGAACTAAATACACACTGATGAATGCATGTAAAACTGGAGAAATTGGATTATGACTGGAACATATTGTTAGACATGTGATATATGCCTTGAATTTCAGTACTTCAAGGCAGGTGCAATTGGATCTCTGAGATTTTGAGGGCCATCTGATTTACATAGTGAGTATCAGACTAGTCATGGCTACAAGGTGAAAAACTGTCTAAATAGATTCTGAGACATATTATCAATAAAAATATCTTAGTTGTCTTATTACAGTATCTTTAGGAGAAACCAACCAAAGTAAAAAGTGATCTCTGTAATATGTACAAGTAGATCACAACTGAACAAATATCTATGATTATTTCAGTTAAGACGTCAGTAATAAAAACATGCACGATTCTGAATATCATACTGTAGGAACTAGAGCTATCTGAAGAAATTTGGTTCCAGATTCTGGGACAGTAAAAGTTCAAGGAGTACCTAGGGCATCTATTTGTTGCTGGAAATAAGCACGTGCTCAACTATTAATAGGAAAATGCAGAGAGCCACAATAACCACTTCGAAATGGTTCCCACAGTCAAAATCTGGGACAATTTGAACTTAAAATAACATAGATAATGGTAAACTATTAAAGATACATGAATCCAAAGTTATAGCCATAAAAGGAATAGTTTTATAATTATAGTTTTTATTATACAAACTTTTTATCTCATAAATCAATAACTAAAATAATAGAGTTAATCTTATACTTTGCTATATAAGGCAGGGGTCTCTAGAGGAATAAAACCAATAAAGCATATGTATTTCAAAGCAGCTTTGTTGTATTAGCTTACACAGTAAGACTGGATGTGCCAACAATGATTGTCTACACACTGGAGAGGCTGAGAACCCAGAAGCTACTCAGTCTGTGAATCTGAATGCCTCAGTAGTTCAAGTCTCTCTCTCTCTCTCTCTCTCTCTCTCCTCACACACACACACACACACACACACACACACACACACACATACACACCCCAATACTAGAAAATGTTCACAGTTTCTGTAACTCCAGATATAGAGGATCTGATGCCCTCTTCTGTCTTCTGTGGGTACCCACATGCACTCACACAGATGTAAACCAACACATTGATAAAAATTAAAATTACAGTTAAAGAAACAGGAGCAGTATAGACTCTTTCTGGTCTCAGCTTCCAGCCTTATAAAGCTCCAAGGCAGAGTAGGCACTTAGGCATTCAACATACAGCCAACATATGCACAGTAGATGCAGTGTGTAGTTTCCAGACAACAGGGTATCTAGTACATGCTCGCTGAGACAACTCCTGCCTATACTTAAAAGAAGGAGCAATGAGTGGGTAGCAGACACACTAAAACATATGTGAGTACCTCTCTAGACAACCCCAGAAGTACTTTTATGATAGTTGATGTTTTTCAAAAGGACCAACGAAATGGCTCAGCAGTAAAGATGCCTGCTGGTAAGTCTGAGGCTTTGAGTTCAAGTTCCAGGACTCATATCAATAAACGCACACACACACACACACACACACACACACACACATACACACACACACACATACGCACGCGCAGCGATTAAATATTTTAAAAAACAAATGTATCATATGTCTGTATACAAAATAAATCTTGAGATACAATAAAGGGAATAGGAATAATCTATGAGAAATTTGTGAGCAGAGGAGACAAAATATCCCAGGCTGGCATCAATTCTACATGTTGTGGGATGCTACTAACAACAGAACTGTCTTCCACAATCATACTTGGTATGTATCGTATCTATTATTCATTTACTGTATTTTTGAATAATATTTCTTAAGAATTGTTAATAAGATTTGTGATGTAGCTTTGTCATGGTTTGAATAAGCTTGGCCCAGGGAGTGGCACTATTAGGAGGTGTGGCCCTGTTGGAGTAGGTGTATCACTGTGGGTGTGGGCTTTAAGTCCCTCATCCTAGCTGCCTGGAAGTGAGTATTCTTCTAGCAGCCTTCAGATGAAGATGTAGAACTCTCAGCTTCTTCTGCACCATGCCTGCCTGGATGCTGCCATGCTCCCACCTTGATGATAATGGACTGAACCTCTGAACCTGTAAGCCAGGCCCAATTAAATGTTGTCCTTATAAGAGTTGCCTTGGTCACGGTGTCTGTTCACAGCAGTAAAACCATAACTAAGAGAAGCTTACTTGATATTTCTTGCTTGCTCTGCATAAAGTCTTGGGGTAGATCCTCAGAACCACATAAACCACATAGAGCTGCATGCCTGTAATGTCAGCAAGCATGAGCTAGAGGCAAGAAGTTCAGGAATTCAAGGTCATACATACTCAACTATGAATTTAGTGCCAGCTTGGGATATAGGGTATTTTGTCTAGCTCTTCTACCAAAGCTGTTAATTTAGCATACCTTACTGCCTGTATATGTCAAATGGTGTTAGTGTTCTGTTTGGATTTGCTTTAGTGTCTCTGGGAAATGAAAAGTATAAATAGGCCCTGGCTGGACTCTTCCACATGTTAAGTTACAGAAACTCAAAATATCTACTTCTATTTTGTAGATTTGAAAATCAGTATTAATTCACATGTATTTTTTCTATACCTGAACTTTTTGAGACAGGGTTTCTCTAGGTAGCTGTCCTGAAGCTTACTATGTAGACCAGGCTGGCCTCAAACTCAGAGATTCAATTGATTCTGCCTCCCATGGGCTGTGATTAAAGAAGTATGCCTGTAGGCCTGCATCCATTCTGCTGCAGGGCATGGGCACATGGGAAGGCAGAACTAGGGGAGTTTGACTGAGCTTATCCGTGCAGCCACACCACCAGGGCAGCTGCTCAACTGTAGGGAAGCCCTGAGGCACTGCTCTAGGGGTGGGAAAGCACAGTCTGAGATGTGGGAAAGCTGGAGCTGGTTCAGAGGTCCCTGGGCCTGCAACGAGGCCAGGTTCATGGGGTTCTCAGACTTTTGCACATCCAGACACCCTGGGTCTCCTGAGAAAGCATTCTGGGGTCTGAGGGCTGGGGACAGTGTCTATCCTGGGGCCAGAGGACAGGGGAGCTCTGTCTTGTCCCACAGACGATTCTCCTTCTCTTGGGGTGGTAGGCTTGGTGGCAGTTTTGGCTAGAAGTGCAAAGAAGCCTTTTATGGCAGATCAGGCTAAGGCTCTGTAAGCGAATTCCTTCTCCATGACTCCCCATGGTGGATCTTGATGAAAAGAGGCAGTCCATGGTTCCAAACAGTTTATTGTCATGGCGGAAATGGATGCATAAAACCATACCCCACTTCTCAGGGTGGGCCTGAGATTAAATACTTTCTGCAGGGAGGAATGTCTGGGAAGGGAAACTTATTGGCTAAGCCCTTTACCTCATTAGCATGGAAAACTCTGTGTTGGAGCCTATGTGACCATAGGACATGTTTCTTTTATGTGAGAAGCATGGCATGTGTTCCAAGTCAGGAGTCTGGCAGGGAGCTGGGAGTCAGCTGTGCTTCAGGCGTGTGCCCACTAAGTCTCCGGGGCTCAACCTGCTCTACCTTACCAAACTTCCTGACATGGTTTTATAACCCACATACGCCACTATAGCCAGCTATAATACCTGCAATCTTTAACAAAACAACAGGAAGTGTATATCTTCTCATGGTCATGGATACATATCAATATTTAATGGCTACATAGAATTAAAGATGTTGACCATTCATAAATTATATAACCAACCTTCTCTGCTGGATGTGTAGGGTTTTTTTTCCAGCTTGCCACTAAAGTAATACTTTAAATCATCAAATAAACATGTGTAGTGCATACTACTCGAATAAAAACATCTGAATGATTTTTCTACATGAGCCTTCCTTATCAATCTCCCCTCTGACCCTACCTATATTCCACATGTATGCAGTATTCATTGCATTGTTCAAGTGGCTGTACCAGTTTACCAAGTTCAAAGTGAATTAATTAAATAGGAAATGTTTCAGTGCATGTGAGAATTAACATGGCTGTGCCATCACACAAAGTATTTGTATTAGTTAGGGTTCTCTAGAGAAACAGAACTTCTCTATATATCTATATCTATCTCTATCTCTATCTCTATCTCTATCTATATCTATCTATATCTAATATATATCTCCACATAATATATTAGAATGACCTAATGACTTACAGGCTGTGATTCAGCTAACCCAACAATGGGCTATAAACAGAAAGTCCAAGAATGCAGAAGTTGCTCAGTCCATGTAGTTGGATGTCTCAGCTGGTCTTTAGTATATGCTGGAATCCCAAAATAGTAGGCTCTAATGCCAGTGCAGGAATGGACTTGATAGCAAGTTGAAAGCAAGCAGGCAAAAGCATCTGTCTTCCATGTACTTAGATAGGCTCCCAGCAGAAGGTGTGGCCCAGATTAAAAGTAGATCCTCCTGCCTCAAGACGCCTAGCTCAAAGTCCAGACTAAAAAGTGGATTAGCCCACTTCAGACTAAGCAACAAACAAACAAACAAAACACCCCCTCACAGTTGTGCCTTCCACTTCTGGATTGTAGTTAATTCCAGATGTAGTGAAGATGACAAACCAGAATAGCCATCACAGCATTTACCACTTCAGTCAATGGGGAAGGGAAGGGATATATATGTAAGGGTGTCTTAAAGGGGGTTGCCACAGGTTGTATCATAGCACAGTTTGTCCTTTTCTCTCTTTATAAGGCTTTAATATGCTTTTATATGTTTTATATGTTTATATGTTAACATTAACTATTATGGGTGGTAAAAATTAGCTATGTGCCATGCTTCAGGAATTTCTTACATTAAGGAAAGATGAAGGGCTTGGCATTTGGTTTTATAAAACCTGTAAAAAACACTTAATTGTTAGGATAAATATAGCCCATATGTAAAACCTTCTGAGTCACGACAAGCACTCAGTAAGAACATTGCTCTTATTGGATGGCCACATCAATGGAAGAACCAAATGGCCACAATGATCCGCAGTTTTAGAATTTAGACACCAGGCTAGAGAGATGGCTCAGTGGTTAAGAGCACTGACTGCCCTTCCAGAGGTCCTGAGTTCAATTCCCAGAAACCACATGGTGGCTCACAACCATACATAATGAGATCTGACACCTTCTTCTTGTGTGTCTGAATACAGCTACAGTGTACTTACATACATAAAATAAGTAAATAAATCTTTAAAAAAAGATTAGAATTTAGACACCCAGATGTATATCCTATTAGCCGCCATTCAGAGAAACTTAAAACAAGTAGGAGCAATTTTGTGACAGAGTATACAATGTAATAGGTCATAAGTCCACAGGATGCTCCATGGTTTCCCCCCTAAATAATTCATCAGACAATATGCACAGTGTCTTCTATGTCATCACAGATAGGCCTGCCATCTTCCATCCCATATGGTAAAAGGAATCTTAACACATCAGTATCATCGTTCCTCACCTCATATACTCTCTTCCCTCTTCACACTATCTTCCTTTCATGCCCCGCACTGCTCTCCATGCTAAGAGAAAACATTCACTGTCTAGGCCATTATCTAGTTTATCCATAGTAGTGCCAAACATCAATGTGTAGCATCATCACATGATTATGGCAATAGATATAAAGAGCCCTCATTCTCTTAATCCCATTTTAAAACAAGATTGGTGATGTTTCCATGTCCTGTTCGGCTCCCAAGTTATCGTTGAATGCTGATGTTTCAGCATGACCTGACCATTGAACTGAACGCTCAGAACCACGAGTCCTAAAGGGAGACGTGCACAAGGCTGGGCTTTTCTGTCCTGAGATGTGCTGTGGGAAAGCTCACAAAGCATCACCACTCCCCAAGTCTTTACAGACAGTTAAGGGATACAGAGGAGACGAATAAGAAGTCCCTAGACCTCTTCAAGAGGCATTAATAGGGAGTTAATGGTTTCTCATGAGAACTAATTAAGTGTTCTTCATGAGGTCACACCCTTCTTTAGATATACACACTGTAAATAGTTATGGGTATAAAATAGTTATATTTTCGCCAGTGGTGTAGCTACCTGTAAATTGTCCACCATCCTGTAAATAACCTCAGTTAAACTCACTATTTTACCAATCTAGACCTGAATGTAATTATTTCTTTCTTTGCCATTGGTACCTAGTCAGGAATGAATACACTTTTGTTCTTCTGCCTAGGGAAAACTCACACAAAACAAATTTCAGACTCAAGCAATCTTCCTGCTTCAGCCTGGTAGCAGTACATCACTGACACATCACATCATCTTGTAAGGGCCCCATTCTTAGACTAGCTAATAAACTGCAGGATTCATCTAAAGTGCATGTATCCCTGAAATTGTTCTGATAACAACATCATCATATAATTTTTTTTTTTTTTTGGTTTTTTGGATTTGGTTTTTCCGAGACAGGGTTTCTCTGTGTAGTCCTGGCTGTCCTAGAACTCACTCTGTAGACCAGGCTGGCCTTGAACTCAGAAATTCACCTGCCTCAGCCTCCCAGAGTGCTGGAATTATAGGCATGTGCCACTACCACCTGGCTATATAATCTTGTTCTTCTTCCAAAATGAGATTTTTCAGGGACCCAAAGCCACAAGACTTATTTTGTTTTTATTTTAATTTTATTTATTGAATATAATCTTTATTTACATTTCCAATGGTAAAACCTTTCCCGATGTCCCCCCTCCCCAAAGACCCCAACCCCTCCTTCCACCCTCCCACCCCCTGCCTCTATGTATATGCCCCTCCACCCACTTCCACTCCATCCCACCCCACCCCCGTCGACTTCCCTTTGTTGGGGGCATTTATTGAGCCTTCATCTGACCAAGGACCACTCCTCCCACTGATGCCCAACAAGGCATTCCTCTGCCACAATTTTGGCTGGAAACATGTGCACCCCTTGGTTGATGGTTTAGTCCCTGGGAGTCCTGGGGCATCTGGGTAGCTGACACATTTTTCTTCCCATGCGGCTGTAAACCCCTTCAGCTCATCTGGACCACACTCCCAACTCCTCCACTGGGGACCCCAGGCCCAGACCAATGGTTGGCAGCTAGCATCTGCCTCTGTATTTGTAAGGCTCTGGCAGTGCCCCTCCAGACACAACCTTGGTATGCTCCTTTTGGTATACACTTCTTGTGTCAGGGTTTGGTGACTGTTAATAGGATGAATCCCCAGGTAGGACAGTCCCTCAGTGGCTTTTCCTTCAGTTTCTGCTCCACACATTGCCTCCCTTATTGCTCCTGTGAGTAATTTTTTTCCCTTTCTCAGAGGAACCAAAGCACCCTCACTTAACTCTTGAGCTTCCTGTGCTGGGTGAATTGTTACTTGTTTATTTTGAGCTTTTGGGCTAACATCCACTTATCAGTGAGTGCATACCATGTGCATTCTTTTGTGATTGGGCTACCTTGCTCAGGATAACACTTTCTAGTTCCATCCATTTGCCTAAGAATTTAATGAATTCAGTGTTTTTAATAGCTGAATAGTACTCCATTATGTAAATGTACCACATTTTCTGTATCCTTTCCTCTGTTGAAGAACATCTGGGTTCTTTCCAGCTTTTGGCTATTATAAATAAGGCAGTTATAAACATAGTGGAGCATGTGTCCTTATAGTGGAGCATGAACCCATGTAGAAGCATCTTCTGGGTATATGCCCAGGAGTGGTATAGCTGGGTCCTCACATAGTACTATATCTAATTTTCTGAGGAACCACCAAACTGATTTCCAGAGTGGTTTTACCAGCTTGCAATCCCACCAGCAGTGGAGAAGTGTTCCTCTTTCCAGAATCCTCTCCAGCATCTGCTGTCTCGAGTTTTTCATCTTAGCCATTCTGGCCGGTGTGAGGTGGAATCTCAGTGTTGTTTTGATTTGTATTTCCCTGATAACTAAGAATGCTGAACATTTCTTTAGGTGCTTTAGAACCATTCAAGTTTCCTCAGTTGAGAATTCCCTGTTTAGCTTTGTATCTCAATAATATTCCATACCTAGGTGTAACCCTTACAAAGCAAGTGAAAGATCTGTATGACAAGAACTTCAAGCCTCTGAAGAAAGAAATCAAAGAACATCTCAGAAGATGGAAAGATCTCCCATGTTCATGGATTGGCAGGATCAATATAGTAAAAATGGCCATCTTGCCAAAAGCAATTTACAGATTCAATGCAATCCCCATCAAAATCCCAAATCAATTCTTCATAGATCTAGAAAGAGCAATTCTCAAATTCATCTGGAATAACAGAAACCTGGGATAGCAAAATCTATTCTCCACAACAAAAGATCTCCCGGGGGAATCACCATCCCTGACTTCAAGCTCTACTACAGAGCAATAGTGATAAAAACTGTTAGGTATTGTTATGGAGACAGGCAGGAAGATCAGTGGAATAGAATTGAAGACCCAGAAAAGAACCCAACAGGTACAGTCACTTGATATTTGACAAAGGAGCTAAAAACATCCAGTAGAAAAAAATACAGCATTTTTAACAAATGGTGCTGGATCAACTGGAGGTCAGCATGCAGAAAAATGCAAATCAACCCATTCTTATCTCCTTGTACAAAGCTCAAGTCCAAGTGGATCAAGGACCTACACATAAAACCAGACACACTGAAGCTTATAGAGGAGAAAGTGGGGAAGAATCTTGAACACATGGGCACAGGGGAAAAGTTCCTGACCAGAAAGAACACCAATGGTTTATGCTCTAAGAACAAGAATCGACAAATGGGACCTCATAAAACTGCAAAGCTTCTGTAAGGCAAAGGACACTGTCAATAGGACAAAATGGCAACCAACAAATTGGGAAATGATCTTTATGAATCCTACATCCAATAGAGGGCTAATATCCAATGTATACAAAGAACTCAAGAAGTTAGTCTCCAGAGAGTCAAATAACAAGACTTGTTTTGAAAAGAAAATATTAATATCCTGAATTAGTTATGTCTGTATGGAGAGGGAAGATCCTAGGAACCCTGGATTCCTGTCTTCCCAGTCTACCTATAGGTAAAGAAATGGGAGGCAGAGGCAGCATTGTTACCATTTTCCCCTATTTTTACATCTCTTTCCAGGGCTTCTTTTATTTATTAGGCACCTTATTAAATACAAATACATAAGTAGGGACTGTTAGCAAGTAATGTCAGTCCCCACAGGTCAGATTATGCAAGGTGGCACCAGAAGTGGCATATCACTCTGTAGTGTGCATCATGAACAACATCATAATATTGATGTTTTTCTGTAAACCTAGAGAGATTCAAATGAGCTGGGTGATGCCAGTATCCTCCAAGTCCCTTAAAAATAGTCAGTAGCCAGTTCTCTATAATATACATTTTAACAATTCTAACCAGAAGAAATAGCATAAAACAGCAGAGAAAACCTGTCTCATTGTCACTTTTACTGGAATTTTTTATATTGTTTTGTTGGACCAAATCAGCAAGCCTTTTATATTAAAAAGCCCAGGTCACCCTCCTTTTTAATGTTTAATCCTGTGCTAAGTGAAATATAACTGTGTTTAGCATATTAAGAAAAGACATAAAAAAAAAGACATAGGAGACAGTATAGATGGTGGGATAGAATGCTATGAGACATTGTCTTCTGGACATCTTTTGACCTATTGACCTACAAAAAACTAGGCCCTTCAATATTTCAGCAGTTAATGTTCAATAAGGGGCAGTCAATTTTCTTCAGTGGTATAACCACTGATAAGCTGCATGTGTTCCAGTAAATAATATATCATTTATTATCATGTAAACAAACTTAATTAAATTCACTTGGTCACACCAACAAAATAAATGACCTGAAAATACAAGGGGACTTATTAGAAAGAGATAGGTGTTCAGCAAGAGTGGAGAGATGAGAGATGGGTCAAGATGACAATAACCAAAACACAATGTGTGTATATGCACATATATGTTTGTGTGTGCACATGTGTGAGATTGCTAAATAATAATTAAAATATTAATAAAATAATAATAAAAAAAGAAAAGAAAGGAACTGTCTATTGGGCTTGTAGTCTCAACTTCTCAGTAGATTGAAGCAGGAGGATGTCTTGAGTCTAGAATCCCAAGACAAGCAATGATACTCTAGCACAACTATCTAAATAACAACAACAACACAACACCATAAAGGAAAGTATGAAGGGAAGGAAGACACCCTTGAGCAAATTGAAATATTTTATTTGAATGTGACATATGAAGAGGAAAATGATGTGAGTGTGGTGTGAGTAACTACAGTTTGTCCTCATAGTGTAAACTGAGCCAAAAGGCTGAAGACAAATGGATGCTCCGACTTACTGACTTATGGGGCTGTATAGTTAGGCAGCTATCTCTACAATTTGTCTCAGTTCTGGAAGCTGTGTTAGGCTTCCTATATATTTTTAATTAATGTTGGTTATTCTCAGATTTCTGACGGGGTTGAAGACTTATAGTCTCATAGCCAACCCAGGCTATTTACATCGGGATAACAGATTTGAGAGTATGGTTTTCAGATGGCAAACAATCTGAAGCCAGGACATAAGTCAGGTGTAGAATTGTAAATCTTTTAGTTAGGACAGATGGCAATGTTTTTTTCTTAAGGACATAAATGAAGGACTGGGTGTTAGGTCTGTCTTATACTTTATAAATTACAAAATGGTAATAGTTGTGCTCTATTTATATTTGAGAGAAAGGTTTTGTTTTTATTAGGACAGAAAGGGAGAAGTGTTGTGGCTGGGCATGGTGCTGTTTGTATTTTGATGCTAATTCTGTTTTCCTGGGAGGGGCTGTGGACAAGGTATGAGTCATACTCAGGTAACTTCTTGTGAATCAATCCTCTAATGAATAAAGGAGCCAGTCACTGGGTGAGTTGGTAGGACTTCTGGGTTGGATGGAGGAAAAGAAGAAGGAGGAGAGAATTAGGTATTTTTGGATAGGGATAGCATGGGGATAAGATGTAATTACAAATGTTTCCCAATTTCAATGGTAGATCCATCAGGATTCACTGCCAGAGGATTTGGATTTAATAAGGTTTACAAGTTAGGAATTTAGTTGTTGTGCCCCTATGTTACAGTTGTTTCTGAACCAAGTTTGTGTTGCATTTTCCTTCACACAGTGGCTCTTCTGGGTTCAAGAGAGAAAGGTACTGCAGCAAAGTGTGGGTTTGCCTGAGGTGCTCCACAAAGCTCAAGGGAGTTTTGAAGCATGGGGCTGGTGTGGTAGTGACCTGCCAGTGGAACTTAGCAAGCTGGGTGGAGACATTTTGGGGAGCTCCAGGCCAGAGAGTTTCCAAGAGATATTAACAGGTAGACCATTGCCCACCAGTGCATAGCTGGCCAGGCCACCAGGGCAGAGAGTTGCTGGCAGTAGCACAGGAAGCCCACTGGCTCATTTTTTAAAATATTTCTTGAAACAATTTACCTCAAAAGTTTGATGACAAAAAAAAATCCAAGATTAGATGGCCCTACTTCTATGGTCTGGGAACTATAGTCATGCTCTATACCATCATAATGGGGCTGGGGATGGGAGAGGGAGTGATAAGAAGTCAAAGACCGGATAGGAGCCCATCTTACTCTCTTTTCTTAGAAAACCACTCTCAAGGGACAAATTGTAGTCCTGTGAGAACTACCCTAAATCTCTCTCAAAGAGGAATCTCCATTGATAGATTGAATTATATTCCCCAGGCTTCATCTCTTAATATTACTACATCCAGACCCACAATTTTCAGTATAAATCTTTAATGAATAAGTAATATCCAGGGTATATAATCTTTGAAAGGATGATACAGACCACTGGGAACACAATAAATCATATAGGCTCTGCAGATTAGAAACAGAATTGGGATTTTTCTACTGAATGGGGATAACATAGAGGAAGTCTTAGGGTGTGGTTCACATGTTACACTTCTGCTTTGGGCTGAATCTCTGTGCAAATTTGGAGTACAATAACCCTATCCAATTATTTCTAAATTCCAAATGCCCATAATTCAGTATATATATGGACATATATTGAGATGAAACAATGATATAACACACAAAAGTACCTTCTATCTGTTAAGCATTGAAATTAAAGTGTGATTGTCTTTTTGTAAATCTCAGACTTATTAAGAAAGTTTTGTTTTTTGGGTTTTTTTGTTTGTTTGTTTTTGTTTTTTTGGTTTTCCGAGACAGGGTTTCTCTGTGTAGCCTTGGCTGTCCTGGAACTCACTCTGTAGACCAGGCTGGCCTCAAACTCAGAAACCTGCCTGCCTCTGCCTCCCAAGTGCTGGGATTAAAGGCATGCACCACCACCACCCAGCTTATATAAAACACAGCTATTTCTTGTTTGAATGAAAATGAGGACATGCCTACTCCTAGGTATGGTTGAAAGGAAGCTTTCATTTTAGATATAAGGGTGAACACAACCAGAAGCATCTAGAAGGGTCCAGATTGAACCAGGCCAGTGGAATGGACCAGGATATGAGAGGAGAGATAGAGGGGAAATCCAGAAAGGAACTATGAAGCCAGGAGGCCCAAGAGAGCACACAGGAACCAAGAGAGAACAAGAGAGTGCATTGTCAAAATGGCAGAATTATATAGGAAGAAAAGAGAAGTCCTGAGAACAGATTTTCAGGGGCTGAAGAAGTTTGTGGGTATGGGTATATCAGCCAGGCAGGGTGACTGTAACAGGTAATTGTGAGTGGGGAGTGAGAGGGCCTAGATGCTAGTATAGACCTTGATACACTAATAGACACCACAGGTATATGTTACTGGAAATGCCTTATGTCCTTTTTGCCAGAGATATGAAGAATGATCCCTTTAGCAAATAGGAATTATCTATCTTAAGTCCCCAGAGGAATTCTAGCTTTTCTCTAAATGCCAGACTTTGGGACAAGGAATTTCCTGAGACCTAACATTGCTGAGGTGAGATATACAGGAATGTATATTTCCCATTTGAATAACACAAAATAGACAAATAACTTACCAGTGGTTTTAAAAGTTTCTTAAACTTTCATTTAGGTACATGTTGTTATAATTTTATGCATTAATTTATCCAAAAATGAATAGATGAAATTCATCAAACTTATATTGTTCTTATGCTTCAAAAATCTATTTATATATGTACATACAAATACATAGCCCTAGATATGCACATAATATACATTCAAGTTTATTAACAACCCCCCAAAATTATTAGATATATTTTTGTAGCATAAATATATTCATAGAAATGGCCTCAATTGTCATCTCCATCATTTCCCCATCTCTTTCCATCCACCCACCCCTGTGTCTCAAAACATTAAGATACAACCTCTCTAACCATCACTTCTGATGTCACCTGTACGGCCTTCTGTTCTAGAATTACTGAACAGTGTTGGGACAGCAGGTCATTTGGTCATGGTAGGTTGAGAGTGCATGCCAACCATACCAGTAAATACCTAACTACTATCTCTTGAAATATAGTTTTGACACTGATTTTTATGTTTAACTTATTTATACTGACAAATAAGACAAAACTCAAATGGTAAAGGATTATAACAAAAACTTGCTAATTTGTCAGTGAGTCAAGTGACCTTCATATAAAATTACATAATAGTTAAACAAACAAACCAAAAACAAGACTTCTCTTCAATTCTGTATTATATTCTATTCACAATGTAAGCCTTATAGACATAAATTACATTTAATTTTAAACTTCCTTGTTAACATTTTACATTTCTTAATTATTTTTAGAAAATCACTAAAATAATAAATCTAACACTGGTTTCATGATATCCACAATATAGTGTACATTCCCACACCATGGTGTACTTTCATGCGACTGAGGATATACCTGAGAAAAAGGTGTATCTATCCCATAGTATTTCCACAAAGCATACACAAAAAAATAAATGCCATACATAATAGTAAAGTATCATAAAATAATTAAGTATTCATTTGAGTATTTTTATATTTGTTGTTAATATAATTTCCTTTATTGTAATTTCACATAAAATTATTTATGAGCTGAAATGGGTTAATTCAACTTGACTACAGAAACTGATTTCTGTTCCATCTATCTCTGCGTTCTGAAATGTCAGTGATTCTAAATTTTATTTTTTTTAAAAAAATATTTGTGTGTGCATGTGTGGCAGAGTGTGAGCATACTCATGCCATAGTATACTAATGGAAGTCAAAGGTCCTTGCCCTCCACATAGTTTGAGGCAGACTCTCTTTGTTTTGTTGTTTTCTTTTTCTTTTCTACTGCATGCATCAAGATAGCAGGCCCACAAGCATCTGGGGATTCTTTTGTCTTTGCTTCCCATCTCACCATAGGACTACTGGAATCACAGACCTGGCTCCATTCAGATTCTAGGCATCTTAATTCAGCTTCTCATACTTGACCTTCGTTCATTGAATATTCTTGCCCGCCCCCCAGAATTGGAAATTTATAATCTAGACCTTTGCATGCCTGCACGAGAACAGTACTTTTTAATAAAAAATATAACTCTGAGAATTAAGTCAATACTGCATAACAAACACTTAGAAATATTGTATGTATTTCTTACATACAGTAATCAGAGTTTGAACTTGACTCCTTCCTTTACTGACCTAATCTTTTAGGAAACCCATTAGCCTCTGAGTCCATGGGTTTTTTCATGTAAATAGGGTATAATAGCAGTATAATTTTTTAATATTAAAAGGCTGAAATATAGTTAGCTAACTGTCTCCTCCTGATAATTATGCATAACCTCAGAGGCTTGGTTGGAGTAAGAAAATAAATGTCATCAATGTTAGCTCCAACATGAACTTTGGAGTACCAGGTGTCAGTTATCCTTTAAAGTATTAAAGCCATAGAATTCTGGTTCTTTTTCTGGAGACATTTCACATGGAAACGTCACAGAGCAGACCGCATATCAAGTGAGATTGTCCTATACCGTATTCATACTGGATCGGAATTTTTTTTATGTGCAATGCATGGGATATTGCAAATGCTAGTATGTGTTGAAATACTAAAATAGAGTAATGTTCTTTGGACACATTTTAAACTAAAGATGCACCACCACAACTGGCATAAGTAGTATACCTTCACATCTGACTTGATTTGGCTTTTCTGGCAAATTTCCTTTTAGCTGTAAATAATTTATATTTAAAAGAATAGGTAGGCTAATAAGCCTGAAATTCACACTCCAATTTCCACCCCAAATGGTTTAGTTTATTGAAAAGTTAAGATTAAAACAGCACAACTGATAATTCAAATAAATATGTATCATACTAAGAGCTGAACAAAGATGAAACAAAATATGATAATGTACATACCATATATGCAGAAACAATGCCTTTTGAAAAAAATAAAATGATATTTTGCCAATAGATTTAAAAAGTCTAATTGCTTATCAGCATATTTCTTATAAAAATAAGGGCTCCTAATCTTTGACGGTCAAATTTTGTCTTTATTAAACATAAACACAGGTATATAATTTTTCTAAAGAATAAAATTTCAAGCTGGGCGGTGGTGGCACACGCCTTTAATCCCAGCACTTGGGAGGCAGAGGCAGGCGGATATCTGAGTTCGAGGTCAGCCTGGTCTACAGAGTGAGTTCCAGGACAGCCAGGACTACACAGAGAAACCCTGTCTGGAAAAACCAAAAAAATAAAAATAAATAAATAAAAAGCACAGCATTTCAACTTGCAAAAAATAAAGAAGCACTATCATGATGGAGAAGTAAAGCCACTGTTAATGTCATACACCATAACTAAGATTACTACAATGAAATAAAAACCCTTACTGACTTGTAAAGGACTCTCTCTTTAAGTTAGGGCTCAATTTGGGTGCTCAGGTGAACAGGTGGTTGGAGAAAGGAAAGAAAAATATTCATATCTGAGACAGTGGAAGGAGTGAAGAGGCAAATGTTGGGGACAGAATGACAGGAAGTCAGAACTGAATTGGAAGACACTGGAGGAGATGAAGTGAGAGCAGTATTTCTCCTTCTTGTGCTGTTGTGTGACTTTTGCTGAGGAAACATGACATCGGCTCATTCCCGATACTTGGGTCAATGACAGACCAAAATAATGCTTTCTTCCATGTCAAACATAAAGAACCAATTAGTTTATTGGAACTACTTATAAGAGTATAGGTTGTGGGTTACTTACGGGAGCAGGGTTGACTCAAAGACACTGAAACATCCACCCCAGAATGTATGATGGCTCACAAAACTACATCCCTGGAAATCTCTGTATGACTTGGAGGCAGCTTGACAAGTTAGAAAGTCTTCTCTCACAAGCGGGCCTTACTGTTTATATAACCTTGGGAAAGGACTGTGTGATTTTGTAAGGTTCAGTAACTTTCTGGTCCTTGTATGCATTGTTTTCTTGCTGAACCTTGTAAATTTCATTTACTTCCTGAGCCTACATCAATGATGGAATGTTTCAATTCAGAGGAAATTGCTTTACTACAGGTATCTAACACCTGCCTTCACCATGACTACTATACTTTGTGTGTTTCATAATATAGACAGTTTTCTTTTTGGCCTTTGTAGGTTAAAGAGATTCACTTACATTGTTAATTTTGGCAAATTTTATGGCAAAGTTTATGCAATGTGGCTAATTTATCCTAGGTACCATCAATGGTATCAGACTATTTTCAGAAAAAATGAATAAGGAGAAGAGGCCATAAATCTGAGACTTGCCCAATTTGGCTCCTATCCTGTGCAACCTATGGCTTTCACAGTTGGAAAATTTTTTAAATATTTGTTTAATGTGCATATGTGTATACCTGTATATGTGTATGTGTACTACATATAGTGTCTGGTGCCCACAGAGGCCAAAAGACAGCACCAGATCTCCTAGAACTGGAGCTGCAAGTGGTTGAGTGCTGAGAATCAGACCCAGGTACTCTACAATACCAGTAACTTCTTATAATTGCTGAGCCATTTCCCCAACTCCTTTGGTTGAAAAATTTTAATCTCTAGATACCTAGAGATAATGGGATACTTTATGAAAACCACAATGCATAATGATCTATAGTTACTTATGTCACACATCTACCACAGATAACAGGAGAAAATGGCCCCAGCTTTGAATGTTACTTCAGGGCTCTTTACCTATGGAAGCGATCTGAATATATACCCCATTTTACCCCTCCTCCCTCAGTTCATACCTGTCCATATTACAAATGCTTGGAGCCTAGTACTCCACTTGGACTTATCTTTTGCTTTTCCTCTGGCCAATCTGGGTTCCAATTCGAAGTGATGGTAAAGATCCCCCTTCTACTTTGCTAACTTCCCCACTCTCATCTCTTCCTGATAATCTCCATCTAAATTAGAGTTTCTATTGGTGTGATAAACACTGTGACCAAAAGCAATTTGGTGAGGAAAGGATTTATTTCCTCTAACAGCTTGTAGTCCATAAACTAGGGAAATCATAATAGAAACTCAAGGCAGGAATCTAGAAACAGAAACTGATGCAGAGGCCATGGTGGAGCAGAGCGCTGCTTACCAGCTTTCTCTGTTTGGCTTGGTCAGCCTGCTTCATATACATTACAGGAATACCTGCTCAAAAGTAGCACTTCCTACAGTAGGCTAGACCCTCCCATTTCAATCACAAATTAAGAAAATGCTACACAGACTGGACTACAGATCAATTTTAGAAACATTTTCTCAATGGTAGTTTCCTCAGATAATTTTAGCTATTGTCAAGACGACAAGAGTAAAATAAAAATAAAAACGGATCCCTTCCTTATCAATTTGATACATACACACTATTCAATTCTAACCTTTCCTTTTTTGCTTATCCCCAAGATATCATAGCAATAACAGTGATATCACATAGTAACATCTTACAGAAACATCTCAATATAAATCACATTCCAATCTTTAAAAGTCCCATAGTCTTTAAAAATTCAAACACTTTAAATGTTCAGTCTCTCCATAACATCCAAAGCCTCTTTCCAAGTTCAAAGACTCTCTATCTAAAACATACAAAACAGCCTCGGGTCCTCTGAACCCCAGTTTCTATCTCTTCCAGAAGATTTCACATCAATGATGCTGTTGTCTTCTTAATCACAGCTGATTCTTCAGCTAACCAGTATTGATAGTCTCTGCAAAGCAAAAGTTTCTCTCTTTAGTGGTTCCTAATTCAAAACAACAATCCTACTGCTAGAGTCTGTAAAAGACTTTCAAAACTGTCTTCTGGCAGTAATAACACATGGATTTAATTCCAGCACTCAGGAGGCAGAAGCAGGTGACTGTATGAGTTTGAGGCTAGCCCACTCTATGTAGTAGTTCCAGGATAATTAAGGCTTCATAGTGAGACCTTGTGTGAGGGTTTGTATATTCTCATCTAAGGCAGTGGTACTATTAGAAGGTGTAACTCTGTTGGAATAGGTGTGGCCTTCTTGGAATAAGTGTGTCACTGTGGGTATGGGCTTTAATACCTTCATCCTACATGCCTGAATGTGGGTATTCTACTAGGAGCCTTCAAATGAAGATGTAGAACTCTTGCCTGCTCCTGCACCATGCCTGCCTGGATGCTGCCATGTTCCCACCTTGATGGTAATGGACTGAACCTCTGAACCTGTAAGCCAGACTCAACTAAATCTTGTCCTTTATAAGAGTTGCCTTGGTCACAGTGTTTGTTCACAGCAGTAAAACCCTAAGACACCTTGTCTCAAAAAAACGAACAAATAAACAAAAACCTTCCTCCTCCAACCTCCCAAGCCAGGCCTCCATTGTCTCCATTACTTTTAGTATTCTTATCTTCCAAGAGCTCATGGAACAACCCTCTGAGCTCTGAACCTTCAATGGCTTTTCAAAAGTCCAAAGTTCCAAAACCCTTTCAAAATCCTTCAGAAACAAGATAGTCATTATCTCACAAACTTAGCATCCATTTTTATCTTAGTTAGGGTCTCTGTTGTTTTGATAAAACACCCTGACCAAAAGCAACTTGGGACGGGTTTATTTCATCTTAAAGCTTGAAGTCCAAAGACAAAAGACAGTAGGACAGGAACTCGGGGCAAGAGGACTTGGAAGAGTGTTGCTTATTGGCTGTGGTGGTTTGAATTTGAAGGAATAGTCACCAGGAAGTGACGATATTTGAAAAAAATGACAAGGATTAGGAGGTGTGGCCTTGTTGGAGGAAGTGTGTCACTGGGGGTAGGCCTTGAGATTTCAAAAGCCCAAGCCAAGCCCAGAATCCCTTTCTGCCTATGGATCAGAAAATGGTTCTCAGTTACTGTTCCAGACCCCGCTTAAATGTTCCACCCACCATACTGATAATGAATTAAACCTCTGAAATTGTAAGTAAGCCTCTAATTAGATAGTTTCTTTTATAGGAGTTGTCTTGGTTATGGTATCTCTTTATAACAACAGAATAGTGACTAAGGCAGAAGTTGGTACCAGAGAGCAAGATGACAGGCCTGACCATGCTACTTGTTGGCAGAATGTGAGCCTTCGGACTTTGTATTAGGAAAGCAGTTGAAAGCTTTAAGTGGGGATTTATGAGCTATTTTAGTAGGAGCATGGAAGATGGTGGTGCCAAGAGCAATGTGGAATGTGGGAGCCTGGCTCAGGGGTTTTAGAAGTAAAAATCTTAGTAAGTAGTCTAGAATCCGTTCTTGCAACATTTTGGCAAGAATGTAGTTTCTTTCTGCCAATATCCAATACATATGCCTAAGACTAAACTGAAGAGTTTTTGATTAACGGCATTGGCAAAGGACATTTCAAAACAGCCTAATATTAGCTGTGTCCTGTGGTTATTAGTGTCCACTCTTATGCAGATCTATAATGAAAAGGAGAAAGCTTACCAAGGAGAAATACAAATTGTACAGTTCGAGGAGAAAGGCAGCACCAGGAAGCATAATGGAGCCAAGACCAGCTTCCAAGGAGCTGCCCATGGGATAGCTCTCAAGTTTGGTCAGTCATTGGTTAGCGGTTCCTTCAGTCTCTGTTCTATCTTTGTCCCTGCACTTCTTATAGGCAGTACACATTTTTGGGTTGAAGGTTTTGTGGGTGGGTTGCTGTCCTTATCCCTCCACTGGAAGTCCTGCCTGGCTACAAGATGTGGCTACTTCAGGCTGTGTATCCCCCACTCCTAGGAATCTCAGCTAGTCACCCCCATAGACTCCCTGGAGCATCCTCCATTCCAGGTCTCTGGAATGCCCTCCCCCCTGCGCATATGTAGCAGATGTGCAGCTTGATCTTCATGCAGATCCCACAACAACTGGAGCTGGGGCTGTGCCTGACTCTGTTGCCTGCCTATGGAACCTGTTCCCTAGTTGGGCTGCCTTGTCTGGCCTCAGTGGGACAGGATGTGCCTAGTCCTGCAGTAACTTAATGTGCCAGGTTTGGTTGGTATCCAGGGGGGGGGGGCCTCCTCCTTCTCAAAGAAGGGGAGGGGAATGAGAGGAGGGACTGTGGGAGGGGGAACTGGGAGGAAGATGACTGCAATCTGAATATAAAGTGAATAAATACATAAATAAATAAATAAAAAACAATGTTGAGACTGTGACAGATTACGGGGACTTTTGAACTTAAACTGAATGCTTCTTTTATATTTTTGCATTATTCTATGGCTACAAGGCAATGGGAGCCAGGGTGTAGAATGTGGTGGTTTGAATAAATGTGCCACCATAGGCTTAGTCACTGTAAGGTGGCACTATATGAAAGGATTAGGAGGTATGGCTTTATTGGAGGAAGTGTGTCACTGGGAGTTGGGTTTCAGAGTTTAAAATCCCATGCCAAGTCCAGAACCTCTCTGCTTATATGTCACGATGTCCCTTTCAGCTACTGCTCTAGAGCCTGCCTGCAGGCCACCATGTTCTCACCATGATGATAATGGACTAAACCTCTAAAACTGTAAGCCAGTATCTAGGGAAATATTTTCTTTTTAAAGAGTTGCTTTGGTCATGATATTTCTTCACAGAAATAGAATAGTGACTAAGACACGGACTTATTCCTTGTGGCAAGTTCAACATGCTCTCTTATACATTCTAGGATTTCCTGCTCAGGAGTGCCACTGTTTCCAACAGACTGGAAATTCCCACTTCATTTGCCAGCCAAGAAACTGCTCCACAGTCTTGTCTATGGCCAATATCTCTGGAGACATTTTCTCAATTGTGATTCCCTCTCCTTAGATAACTCTAGCTTCTGTCAAGTTGATGGAAAACAAACAAACAAACAAAAAAACAAACCAGGACTCATATACACATGATTTATTTTGACAAAACTGTGCCAGGTTTGGGGAATGTATTCAGTAAGACAATCCAATCCATAACGCCAAGCACATAAATCTAGAAGGTAAGAGAGATGAGCATCCTTCTGTTGAAAGAGCAGTGTGTTACAGGAAACAGGAAGAAGCACTGGATCTCTAAAGAGGTCTTTGTACATGCTAACACACCACTCTAGGACTTGGCTTTCCCATCTATAAAATGTTATAATAATTTTCATGATTTTTCATAATTCTGTGTTAATGCAGTGATACAATTGGATATAATTTAGCTCAGTGCCTGGTGCCTCTGAAATTATTATTGCTTTTAGAGATTGATATTTCTACCATTATCATCACTGCTTAATGTGGCTTAACATTAACAGGTTAAGGCACAGTTTAAAATTTCAGTGTATCCTACTTTATAGCTTACCAATGTGATATTGATTTGTTAGCAACCAATGCCAAATAGAAAGAATCTGTTCTGGTCTCCATAACAATAGCATGCTTGGATATTTCCAAGCTCATAGTCCTTGAAGTGATGTCGAGTATTTTGTCTGAAGATATAGTTCTTATTTGCCATGGTAAAGCTCAGGCCATTATAACGTGAATCCGATACATTTGACAACAATGTGGTACTAAGGTGTAACCCTCCTCCTCATCATCTGTCTGGACCAATGCTATACTTTAGGGAAAAACCAGACTTGTTGTGCCTGTCTTATAATAGAGCAATGTGAAGGGAAGCCCTGGACTTCCACACTATTCACAAGCCAGGGGTAGGAGATATGGAGCTGGTGGCAGTGTCGTCGCTATTTTTACTGTATGACTTCCCTCTGCATAATGAAGTCCTAAGCCTAGATTACATTTGTGCTGTGAGGAAACAGCATGGTTTTACTTGTTCTGTGAACAGATGAGAGCAAATGATATCAGCTCTGAAGTCCCTCCTTCCAGTGTACAACTGTATGATTTTTGGATAGGTTCTTTGGGAAGCCAGAGTCTTGACTGAGTCTTCCTCAGAATGTCTGGAATGATTCCCCCAAACTGTATGGTAGCTGCTTACTTCCTCTGGAGTTTCCTGTAAACAAGCTTCCAACATTGACAAATCTTTCTGCTAGACTGCTGCTCTCTGCAATGTACTCCAGACACAACTTGATCTAGCAGAAAAGGGTTTTCCTCTCTTTGTCTTTTGAGAGGTAAGTTACCACTTTCTTGAAGTTCCCTATCCACATATTTGATTTACAACGTTTTTTTTTAGTTAGCTCATCTGTGGTAGTAATAATGAATGTTTCTTGTCTTTTATTCATTAAAATATCAACCTCTTCACTTCTGCTCTTATAACTACTTTAATGTATCTTAGCTGAGGAGGAGTTTTGTGTTAGCTTTTGGCGAACAGTGAGAAAGTACTTCCACAAATATTCCAATAGGCACTGTGTTAGTTGTTCATGCTTGGATGGAGAAATAAGTACAATTCATTCTGTTTGTTAATAGGGACAGAAAATAAAAAAGAAATCACATGTGGGCATGGTCTATATGACAAAAGAAATTAGGATACTTGTATGTCGCATAAGTTGAGATTCCTTATTCACTTAGGATGGCTTCCTAGGAAAAGACATTTATAAATGGAAACTTGAAAGGGCAGTAAATAATATCCAATAGAGAAATGAATGTGGATTTTCCAGCTGGTGGGAACAACATATCTGATTTCATAAATATGTCACAGAGAGCTTGCTTCACATGAAGAACTGGTTTTGATCTTAGATTTGTGTGATGGTTAATCTCTATTGTCTACTTGACTGGGTATAGAATTACCTAGTGTTATGGTTACTTCCTAGGTAGCCACAAACATAGCCCTAATGGGGTTCTCTCTTGCTAGGTGATTTTGGTTTGTGTCAAGTTGACAAAATGTAAATAGCACAGTTAGGACATTCAAGATTCCAGAAATGAAACACAACTCTAACATTGGGGATGAATATAAAAACAGGGGATAGCTGTGAAAGGTGAGTGTGCTAACATCTCTAGATAATTCTCCCTGGTGCCATCCTCACATATAAATCTCCAATGGGTACCAATAACAACATCCTTACATATAAACCTCTAATGGGTACCAATGACAGATCAAATTAATAATGAAGACTGGAATGAGTTGGAATTTCCTATGTACTTTATGTGCCGTGCTCTTCAGTTATTCTCTGACTTCTGTTAGCTAAAACCCCTTTCTCTTTATTTTGAGAAATAAACACAAATAGCTGTTCTGGGGCTATTATTTCTATCTCTGTAAACATGTTCTAAACAAAACTCTTGCTCATGGTCTTCAGATGCATAGGCTAAGATTCTAACCCACCAATGATAGGAAAGGCAAAACTTTATAGTGACTAGTCCATAAATGTAAAAACTATGGCTTGGAGCCCAGCCTCTCATAGTTAGCTATATAACTATATAATAAACCTTAGTTTTACAACTCTCTGAGGGCTGCCTGGTCTCTTGATGGTCTGAGTTCTGCAATAAAAGTATGGTTTCACAAAAGTCCAACTTCATGAGATCAACTAATGTAGTTAGCTTTTTTTTGCAGAGTGCTGGTGAGGGGTTACATACAGGAGTATGGGTCACCCCGCAAACAGCTACATCACCACAAAATCCCACCCCATCATGGATGGTGACTTTTTGAAACACTGCACTGTGGAGTCACGCTTTCAATTAACCTTTTACAACCATAGGCCTGACTACCACTGTACTAGTCTGCATTAGTTGCCATGGCTACAATGTATCGTTCAAGATAGCATCTTGTTATGACTAGAGGGAAAGGCGCACTTAGGAAACACACTACATGAAGGAGTTTCCAGAAAGCATTAGCTGAAGATATTAGCACACTGAGATTATTTTGTTTTACAGCTTGTTTTCTTTCTAAATATTCACCCATAAAATTAGAATCATGTTTCATCATTGGAATCTTGTGTGTCCTAACTGTGCTGTATAGGTTTTATCAGGTTGACACAAACTAGAGTCTGCTGGGAAGAGGGAAATCTCATTTGAGCGATTGCCTCCATCAGCCTGGCCTGTGGGCATATCTATGGGAGCATTTTCTTCATGGACAACTGATACTGGATGGTTTCTGGTTCTGGTAAAGGCAGGTGGTCCTGAGTTATATAAGAAAGCAGGCTGAGGAAGCCATAAAAGAACACCTCAGTAAGTGGCACATCTCCATGGCCTCCACATCAGCTCCTGCCTGCAGGTTCCTGCCTTGGCTTCCCTCGATGATGAAAAATATCTCCTAAATCAAATAAGCCCTTTCACCTTGAAAATGCTTTTGCTCAGTGCTGTACTGCAGCAACAGAGAAGTAAATCAGTATACCAAATAAACAATGTCAACTAAAAGGTTGTTCCCTAGAGGCAAATGGGAACATTGTAGCCAATCGTTTGCTACTATTTTTTTAATGACATGAAATTTTTATTTAAATGAAGGCAAAACAATCAAGTATGCTATTAATTCATACAACAACAAATCCCAACCATGGTGACATGTTCATAAAAATGGTGACTCATAGCCATTTATAATGCCACCATGCAGAAACCTCCCCAGCCAATCACTGTCTTTTTAGGTGTTAAATATGTATGTTCCTGTACACAGAATCCCACATATTTTCTTCATTTCAAGCGCTGACTTTTCATATCTGGACTTCGAAGAAGAATATACATCTTATCTTTTTTCTCATGGATGACTACCTCTCATTACCACTCAGCACATTGGGTGACAGCTCACTTAGTGGCAGTGGTCCAGGTCCCAAGAAGTATTGATGTATTTTGACAGAGTAGAAAAGACAAGCCTTGGGCTCGAGAGAGGACTCAGCCGCTAAGAGCATTGACTGCCCTTCCAGAGGTCCTGAGTTCAATTCCCAGCAACCACATGGTGGATCACAACCATCTGTAATGAGATCTGATGCCCTCTTCTGGTGTGTCTGAAGACAGCAATAGTGTACTCATATAAAATAAAATAAATACATCTAAAAAAAAAAAGACAAGCCTTTGTACAGAGAAGTACAACTTTTCCTCATTCCCTAAACTCCCGCTCCCCTAGCCCCTGCTTTTACAATACATTTAAATTTGTTTCCTTAATTGTTACTAACTTGAAAAGCATGCAAACCTGAGAGCTTGTTTAAACCATTTATCTTTGCCACAGAGCCAGCCCATGCCGGACCACTCTAGCATGCCAATAACATTCTCCCTCCCTGTGGTTTAATGCTCTTTAGCCTAGCAGAGGTATTCATTCTAAATTTATGGTCATATATCGAAGAAGCCTGTTGCCTTAGGAATGTGTGATCACTATTGATTTGATTAGCAGGAGAGTGAAAAGCAGATATTGAGGCAAAGAGAAGGGTTTCATGGCAGAAACTATTGTATACATTTTCTACTATGAGTGCATTTTTGTATACAAATATCTTGCTATCTCTTGTCTTAGGAAAGAATAATATACTCTAGTGGGATAAGATCACAGGTATTATGTTCAGGCCCATACTTGGTTTAAAATGCCAGCACTGCCATATGCCAGCTGTTCAAGTTGTTTCTGTCAGCATTGGTGGGGAGATACAGAAATGCCAGCATACTAAAAGTTCCCTCCAGAACTTAGACACTTACAGTCAGGTGACACTAGATCATTTACTGCACTGCAGAAAATAATTTTAGGGAAGTCACAGTACAACCAAGTTAATGAGCTTATTATATAAAGACAAGTACTAGTATATGTTTTTAGAGAGGCAGTAGCAGACAGAGAAAGAAATACACATACACACACACACACACACACACAGAGAGAGAGAGAGAGAGAGACAGAGACAGAGAGACAGAGAGACAGAGAGACAGAGACAGAGAGAAGAAAAGGAAAATACACAGCCCCAAGACACATTTGTAGGCTTTCTCAAAAGAAAGCTGTGCTTAAGTATCATATATATGTATATATGACATTATTTATAACATATAATGTGTATAATAAATTATAAATCACAAAATTAAAATTTATAAAGATATGCATATAAATTCTGTGGCATTCTAAGATAATAAAGGATATGATTTGTAACAAGGTTTAAAGACTGAAAAATGTTTAAAAATTAAAGTTTAAAAACTAAGTAAGAATATATGAGCTGGTTTGTGTCTATTGTTTTAATAATTGAATGGAGCTGGAGATAATCATTCTGAGTGAGGTAACCCAGAACAAGAAAGGCAAAGGTTGCATGTTGCCTATAATGTGTGGGTGTTAGCTTTAAAATTTCAGACACAAGAGGTCAGAAAACAAATAATCAGCCACTGGGAGCAGAGCTTTCAAAAAAGGGATGATAAACAGCTCTAGTATAAAAACTTAAATGAGATTAATAGAACAGAAAGGGTTGAATTTGGATGGGGAATAAGTAGACAGGTATAGGAGGGTATATGGGGAGGGATAAATAACTCTAAATAATCTTGGAAAGTTGTAAATAGGGTACTAGCATTACCTTAAGTGTTCATTAAGTGTTAAGGTCAATATCAATGTCTGAAGAGGTATATTTTTCCTTTTTTATGGGACATAATAGAGTTCCTTCTTTCTTTCCTGATATTTCTGCGCTATTGGGGATAAAACTCAGGGTATTGCAGATGCTTGGAAGTATTCTATAATAGCATTGTATGTCAGCCAGTCATTATCTTCATGTAAAAACGAAAAGAAAAGAAAAGAAAAACCTCAGAGTAAGTTGTTGAAACAGAAATGTTCAGAATGTTGAGCTATCGCTATGCTTGATAGTTTCTACCAGACTGTCGACAAACTTCTGTGTTTTTGTATTTTCTTTCTTTCTTTGTTTTGTTTTCTGCGACAGGGTTTGTGTTTTTGTATTTTCGAAGGTATACAGTTTGAGGCATATGTGCAAATCAGCAATGAAAGGACAGGTGGTTAAATTATTAGAAATTATGCTTGTCTTATCAAAACACCTCATGGAACTATATATTTTGTTCAAATATGCTACCTACAAAAGTAACAAAAGCTGCCATTGTTATGCTGAGAAAACTACAATAACTACTGGGAAACAACATTACATTATTCTCTAAAACTAAATCATATGCTTAACCTCTGATTGCCATTTCCATTTCCCCTTTGATATGAGATTATTATTTTTTTTGGAGAGCAATATGGTTTAGCTGTAATTTGCAGTATTTTAGCCACAGCGATAACTATGCTAAATTACAATGTGTTGGAAAGTAGTGGCCATGATCATTATTCTCCAAGAGGCTATTGTGCAGAGGGGAGGAGATGCTAATATGTTCAGTGTGAACTATTTTTTTTAATGTTCAAGATCAAGGGCCTGGGTAGTAAAGGTGAGACAGAACTCAGGAAAAGAGTTACAAAAATTAAGAACAACCTTCTGATGTGGATTTATTTAACTGGATAATCTTTAAACTAAGTATTACGTTTTGAGGAAGTATCATATGCATTATGGAATATCTAAAAATGGGAATGAATTTCATTCTGCCA
This sequence comes from Apodemus sylvaticus, assembly GCF_947179515.1. Taxonomy (NCBI): domain Eukaryota; kingdom Metazoa; phylum Chordata; class Mammalia; order Rodentia; family Muridae; genus Apodemus; species Apodemus sylvaticus. The sequence goes on along the minus strand of NC_067495.1, from coordinate 13,867,379 downwards.
AGCACAAGGTTTTGTCCTTTGATTAATTTGAGTGTTGTTAGCCATTTAGTACATTCCAGCACATGAATAAGGGTTCAGTTCTGGATGGTAACTACAATTTCATCATGCTAGAGTTGCTGAGATGTGGAGGTATTTATTCCCTGCAAATGCATCCGGCTGAAAACTACCCACACATCATGAGCCTCACATAAAACACACTTCCCCAAAGCTAAAAGTTTCCTTTGATACAACAAGATGATGTTTCTGCTGTCTTTCTAAATGACCACTGCAAATGTTTGAGTCTGCTATTCAAATAACAAAGGAAAAAGACCACACCACACAGTTCGAAGCACTCTGTAAATGGACACACACACACACCCCTTTATTTTGCTCTGAGACATAGCTGTTCTGGTATATTCCTGAGAGATGGAAAAAGACTAGTTGTCCAGGAAGAGCTGTTACCTGGTAAAGGGAATGTGAAAGTCTTCCTGTGAAGCCCTGTGCCCTTCCCATCTGGAGAAATCCTACCCATGGACTTGCATTAAGCCTTCATGAATTACTAGATTTGTAAGAGAAGTCTGACACTCTAAGCTGGAGATGGGTGAACTGGCTTCTGAAATTCAGAGAAAGGGAAGATGGAACAGTTTAGAGTGGATTGAGCTTAACAACTGGATCTACAGATACCCACTTTGTATCAGCCAAGATTAATGCTAAGTTGCACATGGCCAGGATTGACCCAAAGCAACATTGTAGAAAAGACTGTGAACATGACTATGACACAAACCGCCAGCTAAGTCTCAGACTTAGTTTGAGTACAGTGTGTGTGTGTGTGTGTGTGTGTGTGTGTGTGTGTGTGTGTGTGTTTGTGTGTGTAAGCCAAGTTCTCATAACCACCTTTCAGGAGAGCTAATATTCTGAGAGATCATTTGCCTCTTTCCTATGGCTATCAGCCCCCTGAAACAATGTGCAAGTAATTAATATTTCAACAAGACTCTGTTCCCAGCCTCAGGAAATGTAGCTCTGGTTCCAGCCTGAGGAGGAACATGCCTAGTATTTTGACCAGGAATGGTTAACTAGACATTTCCTCTTGCTCTGTATACCAAATGTCATGGTACTGGTCTGAGGATGGACTTTGGTGTCACTGTATACTTTATTATTTTATTCTTTTTCTTAGAGTGGCCACATTAAGTAAATCTCCATTCTCCTATTTCCACTGTAACTTGCCATTAACTGTCAGTTTGGTCACAGGATTGCAGAGTCTACTACGTTGAGATTGGCAGGAGCCATTGTTTGACCCTAAAACCTATGCAGCACTAACACATCAGCCTTTTTTCTCCTTTTGGGTCAACCAAGCTGAAAATGGACAAATCCCTCTGACAGTGTCCTCAGAGCATTGAGATTTCTCCTGGAATCTCATGCTGGGCCAAAGGAACGGGTAAATCCCTGGTAGCAGCAATGGAGGAACCTGTATTGTATGACAATACAGGGATACCCTCACAGAGTTCTGACAGCTTGTTTACCAGTTCAGTGTGTGTGTGTGTGTGTGTGTGTGTGTGTGTGTGTAGTGTGTGTATGTGTGTATGTGTATGTGTGTGTGCTTGTCTGTATTTCTTGATTTTTGTTTCACCTCTTCTATGAAATTGTAACCCTGCAACTGGAATAGGAGTATGAAAGTACTCCTCTCCCCCCTGTCTGGGCAAACTCTTAAATGAAACCATTGTTCTTTACCTATTTATATTTTCCAGTTACTTTAAGAAATGTTTTGGGCATATTTAATCATGTCAGCTATGTGTGCATGTGTGCATTTGAGTTCAGTTGCCTGTGAAGTCCAAATGTGGTATTTTAGGTTCCCTGGATCTGCAGTCACACAAAATTCTGAATTTTCTCTAGGTGATGGGAGTTAGCTCAAGTCCTCTGCTGGAACCTCATACTCTTAACCTGTTAGTCATCTCTATAGGTCCTACTATATTTTATAATCCAGGCAAGGAATGCACTGTCTCTGTAAACATAAGTATCCTGTAACAGTTGAACACTAGTTCATTTCTGAGTTTGTTCCCAAGCAACCTACCTTCACCTGAAAAAAAAAACACTGAAAATTGAAGTAAAAGTTTAAATACAATTTTAAAGAATATAATAACATGAGCTGAAAGCTAATAGATAGAATTGATATCATGTATATTCCAAGCATAAAGAATTCCAGAAATCATGGAGTTGACTAATGACTTCAAATTCAGCACTCTGGACCCTCAGAAAAGAGGTTATCATTGTTGATCAGGAACTCAAGGCCACCATGTATATTTACAGTAAGACTATCTTGACAAAAAGAAAAGTAAAATGAAATGCAAGAAAAAGGAAAATAGAAGCAAAAATGAAGAGATTATTTTAAAAAAAAATCTGGAGTGCCTAGATTAATATCAGACAGGGCTACCAGTGTCAACAGGAGCCATTGACAAGCTATACTTTTGCCTCCATATCCAGCATCAAGTAAGACAGAGGCCAATTAGTATTCTTCTTCATGACCTTTAACTGGTGTAAAGAGGATCCAATTGGAATCAGAGTTCCTAGGGACACCGTGTCAACTGGTGCAGTAGGATTTGATGTCCTGTAACCACTTTGAAAGCAGTTAGTGGGGTCAAATGGAAAAGTGAATTTCAGTCTGTCAGTCTGTGTTGAGACAGGCTGAGACTCTATGCTTTGCTTTCATCCCCATGGAATCCTACAGGAGTTGAACATACATTACCATATAACCTCCAACATATTCTGTAGCTAACTCACATAAATGACATCCAGAAAGCCTCCAAAGCACTCACAGGCCTGGCACTATAGCTGAGTGGTCCACTGATTTCCCAATCCTTGATAAGCCTCTGGGCCATTCCTAGTACCACAAAAAACAATGTGCTTTGAGATAATTTTAAACTATGTAGTAATTCTATTTACATATTGTATACTCAGCATGTTCAGAATTAGCTGACTTGTGAGGAAAACGTGATCAATCTTGCTATGCTTTGGAGAAACAAGTATAATTAATTCCTCCGATCTCAGTTGAATACACAGCTCCGATTGTAATATGTTTAATATTTTTTCCTTTGTCACCATTCATGCCCCTGACTCCAAACAATGTATGACCAGGTGAGATGTGGTGACCAGGTGTGAGACCATTCATGGAATCAGCAAGGGACTGAAAGCAATGCCTTCTATCCCCAAGATATATTAGAAGCAATGTGTAGGCATAGAGTGATAAGATCTGACTGTGGCTTGGAGTGCTGCTCTGAGTCAGTTAGGGAAGAAAACCAGTTTCCTCCCTCATGAGACTCCTCTAAAAGGCTAATTGAGACTTAAGTTTCCCATCCCTTGTTAGTGTATTTGTGGTGCTGTTTCACTATATAAAGACAATGGCTTTTGTTCCCTATTGAGTTTCACATTAGACTCTCTTGGATTAGACTTCTTTTTGATCAGAATGAGAGGCCCAAATACTTCTGAATATATCAAGCCTTCTCTTGTGTAAATGACAGCAAAAGTTAATCTTTTCTTCTTTATGGGGCTCACCACACCTAGGCATATAGTTATATAACATAGGTCTGCAAATCAAATATTTACTAATGAGAAATCATAAAGAAATTTATTGTAGAACTACTCCTTGGTGTAATATATAAATTTATCCTTTATGGACTATGAAGGCATATTTGTGTATTGATTATATAAAAGTGATTATTATTTTTACATAAATAATTAAATCTTGGGTAAATATTGAGACCATAGAAGACCTTTGTTTTTCAGCATTACTGTCACTTTGGTTTCCTAATCATCAAAGCTTAGAATATCACTTTGCATGTATACATATTATTACAAAGTGACAGCAGTATACTTAGTGTCATTCAGAAAGTGCTAGAACTTCTGTACTAATTTCAAGCCATTTAATGACTTTTTAAAAATGAAACTCAAATCAACAACTCAAAGAGCAATTTTAAAAACCAAATATTCTAACATTCTAATCTAAAGATATGCAAGTCTGCTACATGCTAAAAAGACTAAAATATTTAGGAACTGAGGAGATGACTTAGTTGGTGATGTGCTTTAGACAAGCATGGGGACTCGGGTTCAGATCATCATCATCCAAGAAAAAAATGGGGTGTGCTCAAGCTTTGAGGTCTCTTAATGCTCAAGCTCTGACCAGTGTAGATAGTCTCCTCATAGCTGTCTGCAGAAGACAGTCTCCTTCTACCGCCTTTGGACCAAGGTGTAGATTTCTCAGCTCCTCTAGCACGCTGTTTGCCTGGATGCTGCCATGCTCCCACCTTGATGATAATGGACTGAAACTCTGAACCTGTAATCCAGCCCCAATTGAATGTTGTCCTTATAAGAGTTGCCTTGGTCATGGTGTCTCTTCACAGCAATAAAACCATAACTAAGACAGGTGGTTGGTGTGTGTGTGTGTGTGTGTGTGTGTGAGAGAGAGAGAGAGAGAGAGAGAGAGAGAGAGAGAGAGAGAGAGAGAGAGGAATAACTCCATAGCCTGGCATACACTAAGCACAGTACTCTACTATGAGATTTAATATGTGGAATTCAATTTTTTTTACAAATGAATCCTGTGTGTGACATTTATGGGAGAAGTCATATTTAATTATCCTATTCTTTGACACAAAATTTAGAAAGTGAGAGTTTCTGCTCCTAACCAAATATCAGAAAATTACAACAGATGTCAATAATCCTATTCATTTTAAGTCAGGTAAAGAAAAACAGAAGCTACTTTGAGATTTCGTCTTACACTTGTCAAAAATAGCTGAGATCAGCAACACATTTGTTTTATTGGTCAGGATGTGCATTAATAGGAACACCCATACATTGCTAGTGGGAATGCAAACTTCTACACTCACTATCTATATCAGTGTGGTGGTTCACCAGAAGATGGGATAGATCTATTTAAGATCCAGCTGTACCACTCTTGGGCATATACCTTTGCTCAAATATGCTTATTGAGGTTTTATTCATAATAGCTAGAAACTGAAAGCAACATAGATCTCCCTCAACTGAAGACTGGATAAATAAAATGTAGTAGAACATCTACACAGTGGGGAATTACTCAGCTGTTAAAAATATGACATTATGAAACCAGGTAAATGGTTGGAACTAGAAAAAAAAAATCATCCTGAGTGAGGTAACCCAGACATAGAAAGTCAAATATGGTATGTATTCACTTATATGTGGAGATTAGTTGTTAATGATAACTAAGATAGAATCCATAGAACCATAGAGGGTTTGTATAGAGCAAGGGACTAGAAGGAACAGTTAGATCTCTTCAGAAAAGTGAAAAAAACTAGATATTTATTAATGGATGGAGGGGTCTGGAATAGGAGGATAATGTGGGGATTGGAAGGGGAAAGGGGGTAGGAGGAGGAACTATGGGGAGATAAAGCTAAAATTAAAGGTCATTTGGGGGATAGTATGGGAACCTGTTACAGTAGAAACTTTCATATATACATAATATATTATTATATGTAACATATAGATTATTTATATGTATTATATGTTATATATATACACACAAACGTGTGTGTGTGTGTGTGTGTGTGTGTGTGTGTGTGTATAAAGGTGATTTAAATGAAATAACCAAATAATAGGGGAGACAGTGTCTGTTTTAGTTAGCGTTTCATTACTGTGAAGTGATACCATAACCAAGGCAAACATTTAATTGGAGCTGGCTTATAGTTTCAGAGGTTTAGTCCATTAACATCATGAGGGGGTGTTGATGCATCCAGATAGACATGGTGCTGGAGGAACCAAGAGTTCTACAACTTGATCCAAAGGCAGCTAGGAGGAGACTGTTTTCTGCAGGCAGCTAGGAGGAGGCTTTCTTCTACATTGGGTGGAGCTTGAGTATAAGGAGATCTCAAAGCCCACCTACACAGTAACACACCTCCTCCAATAAGGCCACACCTCCTAATAGTGTCACTTTCCATGGGCCAAGCATATTCAAAGCACTACAGTGTCCCAACTGGACTTTTCTTGCCATCAAATGAAGCTTCCAGTCATGTGATTGGTTTATATATAATTGAGTTATTGGCCAATGGGGTCACATAGGAATCCCCAAACAACGCAGGCTGTTGCCAAAAGTGTAGAATGTTCTCAACAAACTGAGCACAAGGGCCCATTGTTAAAGAAAACACCTACACAACCCATTAAACGTGAAGCTATTGAATGGGTGCCTACATAGAGCTTTTGCTCCTATGTTCCAGCTTCTTTGGTACAGGAATGTACTCTGCATGCCCACAAAAGAGAAACATAAACATCAAGCCAGCTACAATGGTATACTATCTGCAGTATATGCAGGGGCAAAGATGGCACAAAGGTTGTAAGAGTAAACAGCCAATTAAGGCTCACTGAATGAAATGGAACCCATAATTGATACTATTTGAGTGACCAAAAACCTGTAACTAGATATCTCAGGGAACTTATGCAAAACCAACCAATACTAATCTTAAAGGAAGAAGGAAAAAAAAATGTAGTGATAAAATGACTCCTAATGATTTTCTGCTATACTCATAGCGACTTCTTTGACCACCATCAGAGAAGCTTCCTCCTGCAGCAGATGGGAACAATACAGAGACCCACAGCCAGACATTATAGAGAGAGTGAGGCATCTTGAAATATTCAGCCCTAAATGGGATGCCGCTATTAAATCCCTCCCCTTAGAGCTCAGGTCAAGCTAGGGAAGAGGAGGCAGAAATAATATAATAGTCAGAGGGGCTGGAGGATACCAAGAAAACAAAGTCCTTTAAATAAACATGACCAAAACTCATTGAACTAAACAGAAACTAAAACAACATGTACAGGGCATGCGTGGGTCTGCACCATGGTGTCTGTGTAATATCATGGTTTCCAGGTAAATGTTTTTATGGAATTCTTGACTATGCAAATGACTGGGTCTCTGACTCTTGTCTTGTGCCTTCTCTTGGGTTGTTTTGAGGTCTGTTTGCCTTGCCCAACTTCAATGTGGTAGTTTTTGTTTTCTCTTATTGTATTGTATTTTGTGATATTTTTAAAAATGTGAATGAGTGCAAACTAGGGTTAACTAAACTATCGCTTACACATTCTAGGATAGGTGAAATCAGTTTTCTCAAATGGAATGACACTGGTTATATCAACTATTGCAGGGAAAGTCTCATGTTCACGAATAGTTGACCAACAAATAATGAACTCCACAGTTTTTGTTTTTGTTTTGTGTGTGTGTGTGTGTGTGTGTATGTGTGTGTGTGTGTGCTGTTATTTGTTTACAGTTTGGTGGACTTTTTTGAGGGAGATGAGATGCTATATTTTATCTTCTACATATTGGATGTTTTGTTGTATTGGGTTTTTGTCTGTTTTTTGAGAAAAACTTAAAGTTGGGTGAGTAAGGAGGGGGAGAGGATCTGGATAAACTTTGTATGATTAAAATATATTAAATTTAAAAAATAGTTTCAAATAATCAAAACAAAAATAAATTCATAAGATATTTATAATTAATTGATATATACAGAAACTGCCACAAAAATCCATGTTTATTAAAGCCAACAAGACACAAAGCAGTATGGCTTTTGTTTCCCTGGTCACTTTCAAATCTCATTGGAAGCTATGTTTTTAGCAGAGCATACATAAGGGTGAAGTACCTGCTGATATGGAAGTTCAGGAGAAAAATATAGCTTTCCAGTGACTGAGACTGGGGGGGGGCAAGTTATTATAAATTAAGGTTCACTGCAAGTAAAATATATTATGTACCTGACAACATTTTTGGAATCATAATCCCATACATTTTAGCATTTGATTTGTCTGTTAAGATGTGAGATCTTTGAAGTTTCTTACATTTAGATAAATGGAATATTTTCAGGTTTTTTGTTTATTTTTTGTTTTTCTTTTTCTTTGAGACAGGGTTTCACTAATGGTGCTCAGGCTGGACTCAAACTCACAATCTTCCTGCTTCAGCTTTCCATATAACTGAGATTACAGAGATGCACACTTGTACCCGGCTTTCTTTCTTTTTTCCTTTTTTAAACATCCAAGATAGATTGGTTGAAGTAAAATTCTAGCCTGAAGCTTTCTTAACTCTGGACTTGAAGGCAGGTATCTTTTTCTGAACCTTTTTTTCTTCATCAGTGAAACTGGAATAAAGAGAGAGATCCATGCTGTATGTGTGTGTGTGTGTGTGTGTGTGTGTGTGTGTGTGAGAGAGAGAGAGAGAGAGAGAGAGAGAGAGAGAGAGAGAGAGAGCTTCCTACCATTGCATTAGAGTGATGCCCAAACACATAGCCCTCAATACTAGACAGGTGTGATTAATAATAGCTTATTACTCACAATCTAGAGGATGACACTCCAGCAGAGAAACACACACACACACACACACACACACACACACACAGAGCCACACTTAGAAACAATGGAAAAGCAGGGAAGTTGGAGACTGGCTTGTAGCACTTGGCAGTTGGCATGGCCCCCCTCTCCTACAGGAAGATGTGCTTATCTTATCTGAGTAATTCTCTGGGCAGGAAGAGACAAGCAACCTGCTATACAGGGATGAGCAGGAACTGTGTCTGCTCCCTCTAATAAAGATGCCTATTTGGCTCCAGGATCTTATCCATGGACACAGAGTAAGAAATGATGATTATGCCTCCCTAATCCTTTTTCAGTACTAATGCCTGTTGAAGGCAGTAAGCATACACAGCTTATTCCACAGATACAAAAAGCATCTACACGTGATCGAAAACCTTTCTTCTATGCTCTTCGGTGATCACAGGAAGGAGACACGAGAAGGTAAATCAAATACATCAAGAACAATTCTTCCCACATAACTGAGATTACAGACAAGTGTACAATTGTGCCCAGTTGTGTGCGATGACGTTGGTACTGAAGGCTATCAGATAAAAGCAAGGCCCTCAAAGGAAGCTCAGAAAGTAAATATTCATTTGGTGTCCAGCCCTAGAGAACATTTGTGCAATTTGTGAAAATTCAGAACACAGCTATTGGCTCAAAAATTAGCTCTGAAATGTATAACTGTAGAAAATGAAAGGAAAAAGAAAATTTCTTTCCAAATTACAAAAGAATAATGCCAAAATCAGAGCCTTTGGTCATAACAACTCTACCTTGGTGCTTACTAATAAAGCATTCCCTAGGACAGGCTGTACCGAAAATTACAGATTATACAAAAGAATAAGCAATGCTGATATTCTGAGGGCAAAATACATATTCGTGAGCATTTACTTTTTGAGTTCATTCATTTTCAAATTTAAAGAACCCATGTTATTTCTGGAGTTGCTTAGCAACCCTTGGTCATATGTGTATCTTTATTTGAGAAGAGCGGGGTCTGGCCCCTCAACCTTGTAGTTCATCACAACCCATTAGTATACCAACATTTCTTAGTCTTGTTTTGTATCTTTTTTGTTGGGGTGGGGGAGATGATAAAACACAGGCTCACCATCCAAGGATTTAGAAGAAAGCTTCACAATATGGAATTATACCAGCCTATGGGTAGCATAAACTCTGTCTATAATATGAGCCAGCCCTTATGCTTAAGTATGCCACAAAATCTGCTACTATCCTACCAAACCTGAAGTGTAACTTTTAGGTGTCTGTTTAATAAAAGCTATGATTGATAAAAGTCAGATAATAAACAGTTAAGGTGTGCCCCTTAGCACCTGACCAGTCTATGGTTTTCCATGCCACATTTTATAGTGTTACACACTCTCTGCAAATCTTTGGAGCATTTCTTCAGTAATCACTCTCATTTCTGGTTTATATTGAAACATTGTGATGCTCAGTAGCTAATGAATTGCCCTGAATTGAAGTATACAGTTAGGGTTCTGTAACAAAATACTTTTAACTCGGTAGCTTGTAAAGAAACAAATATTTATACATTACAGCTTGCAGGCTAAGTCTATTATTCTAGCAACAAATTGTGTGTGTGTGTGTTTATTCAGGATTCATGTTCTTGTTCACAAACAGTGCCTTCCAACTGAGTCCTCATAGGGTCAAAGGGCTGATGGATTCTTTCTGGGACCTTTTTTTTGGGGGGGGAGGATGAATCTTTCCTTTTGATCTAATCACTTCCCTAAGTTTCCAACTTCTAATAGTATGTATAACCTTAGAAGTTAAGGTTTCAAGGCTGGAGATACAACTTACCATGTATAGTACTTGCCCAGCATGCACAAGGCCCTGGGTTCAAGTCCTAGCACCAGAAAAAAAAGAAAGAAAAAAGAGCAAAAGTAGGAATCCAGTGTATTTGAAAGAGAAGACACATTCAGACCATAGCACCATGTTATAGTGGTGTGCCTCTCTTGCTGCCTTTCTTGGTTTTACATTTGTTTGTGTTGAGGATAGAATATATATATATATATATATATATATATTAAGGTCCAACACAGCCAAAATTGAGTGAGCATTTATGTAAGGGAAGGGAAGAACCTCACGAACCCCTCCCCCATACATGACCACATGGTGACAGGACCAGCTTTATGCAGGTCTTTTGCAGATAACCATAGCTGCAGTGAATTCATGAGGGCACATGAAGGTCTGTGTTATTTCCAGGAACAGCTTCACAGGCCCTCTCCTAATCTCTTGATCCTACATTCTATTAGTCCCCTCTTCCAATGATGGTCCCTGACCCTGGGGTGGGGGGAGGAAGGGTGCGATATACAAGGCCCATTTAGGGCTAAATACACCACAGTTATTTAGGCTCAGCACTTTAAGCAGCTATCACCTTGTAAGTCTCAGAATCAATCAGAACCCACAGCAAAAAAAAAAAAAAAAAAAAAAAAAAAAAGCTTGTCAGAAGAGGGCCAAAAGCTGCACTAGATATGAACTTCAAAAGCAGTTTAATAGCATATTAATTTAGCAAAACAACAGTAGTAGTTGCTCTTCTAGGGCTTATGCCTTTATCTGGAGGTTTATGATACCAGGCATTATCCCCCCCCCCACTGCAGAGTTGGCATGATATTAAATCAAAAAGTGGTTGGTTTATCCTCCCCATATCACTATACCACCAGCATTCATATCTGGCCAGACATTTTATGACTGTAGCCCATAGGATTCACAGCTGAGTAGGTATGTTATTTTGCTTTCAGTTGCTGTGATAGACAGCATGATCAAAATGAACCTAGGGAACTCTGGGCTAACCCACAGGTCCCTCCAGCCAGGGAACCAGATGGAATTGCTGCACATCCTCACCTCTCTCTTTTCCTCTAGACAAAATCCATGAGCTGCAGCTGCAGCTCTGCAGCAGAACACCTGCTGCAACCTTCCATGTGCCATCACTTTCCTGCCATCATTTCCTGTAGATTCCACACCTATTCCCCTTCTAACCCTGCTTCATCCACTTGTTATTTTATCCCAGCCCAAATCCAGCAGGCACGCCCTGCTAACCTAAAGGTCACTCCAGATAGGTGAAGCAGGTAGGCTGACTACTTAAAGAGTTCCTAGAATTAAATGAAAATGAACACACAACAAACCCAACGTAGGACATAATGAAGGCTGTTCTAAAAGGCAAGTTCATAGCACTCCATGCCTACATTAAAAAAAAAAAAAAAGGAGCGAGATCTCATTCTACCATCTTAACAGCACACCTGAAAGCTCTAGAACAAAAAGAATAAACCACATCCAGAAAGGAGTAGGTGGCAAGAAATAATCAAACGCAGGGCTGAAATCAATAAAACAGAAAAAAAAAATGAGATTGATACAAATAATCAGTCAAACAGTGATTTTATCTTTTGATAGAATCAACAAGAGAGACAAAACTATCCAAATTAACTAGAAAGCAAAGAGGGAATATCCAAATTAAAATTAAAAGGAAAGGGGGACAGGGCTTGACCAGCACCCCATCCCAATGTTCATAGGTTCCACAAAGACAAAGTAGCTAAAGACCACGACGACCCTATTCCTGCCTCACCATCACCTCTTTGTAGTTTCTTATTTTTGATTAAAACAAAATGGAGGAATGTTAATATTTCTCCTAGGCTCTGCTCAACAGTTACCTAGCAACAGCCAGGTAGGAGCCTGGCTTTCTATAAAAGGACTGTTTGCTCTCTCTCTCTCTCTCTCTCTCTCTCTCTCTCTCTCTCTCTCTCTCGCTCTCGCTCTCTCTCTCGCTCTCTCTCCTCTCTCTGTTTCTCTGTCTCTCTCTCCCCACCTCTGCTATCCCTCTCCGTGTGTGTGTGTGTGTGTGTGTGTGTGTGTGTTTCCAGCTGGCCTCTTCCCTTCTTTCCCTCTCCTCTCATGTCACTTTCTGTCCTCTGTCACCTTTCTTTCTCTGAGTCCACTCCCTCCTCACTCCCCCTTCCCATGCCTCAGATAAACTTCATTTTATACTAGATTTGTCCCATAGCTAAAACTTGGGGGAAGGGGGTACCTCAGCATGGGGCACCTAAGGCACCTCCCGCCGTATGCCACTGCCTTGCAAAACATATTACTTTCTATATAAACATTTTTGTATTTATTTCTATTTTACTATGCCAGTGGAGACTGGAACTATACTTTTTATTGGTACTCTATAGACTATGTGGATTGCTTTGGTAGACTGGCAATTTTTACAATCTCCATCTTACCAATTCATGAGCACTGGTTTTTTTTTTTTTTTTTTTTCTATTTTCTAGTGACTTCAATTTCTTTCTTCCATGTTTTAGAATTTCTTTACCTTTCCTGGTTAGGCTTAATGTAACATATTTGCACTGAGGCTATTTTGAATAGATTTCACACACACACACCCCTGAGTCTTTCTCAGTATGTCTGTCTTGGTAGAGAAAAGGCTACTGATTTAGACATGTTAATGTGTATCCTGTCACATTACTGAAAGTGTTGATCGGCTCTTAAGAGTTTTGCTTTGTGCCTTGGGTTTTTGTTTGTTTGGTTTGGTTTTTTTGCCTTTATGGTATTTTATGCATAAAATCATACCATCTCCATTTCTACACTTTGCCTTTTTACTTTCCTACTTGTATTCCTCTAATTTCCTTCTTTTGGTTTACTGTGCTCTTGCTGAGATTTCTCTCACTATATGGAAAGGTCAGGAGACACCTTTGTCTGCTACCTGATTTTAGTGGAACCACTCTTTAAAAAAGTTTTTGTCATGTAAAATGATTTTAGCTATAGGCTTATCATATACAACTCTTACTGTTGAGATGTGTTGTCTTAAGTCTTATTCTCTCTGGGACTTGTTTTGGTTTTGTTTGTTTGCTTATTTTGAGACAGGGTTTCTATGAGTAGTCTTGGTTGTTGTGAAACTCACTATGTAGACCAGGCTGGCCTCAAACTCAGACATCCATCCACCTGTCTCTGCCCCTCAAGTGCTGGGATTAAAAGACTGTGCCTCCACCACCTGGTCTTTCCAGGACTTTTATCATGAAGGGGTATTGAACTTCATTCAACGTACTTTTGTGCATCTATTGATGTAATCCTGTCTTTCTGTCCTTGAGTCAATTTGAGCTATGATTTATACTTACTATGTTGAACCAGCCCTGTCATTTAGAATAAATCCAACTTGCTCATGATAAAAGATATTTTTGATCTGTTCTTGACCTTGGTTTTGAAAGTGTTCTATCCAGAATTTCTGTGTATATGTATATCAAAGAGATTGATCAAGAATTTAATTTTTGTGGTTGTAAATTTTTCTGGTTTTGGTTTCAGGATCATACTGGTATAGAATCTTTCCATCCATCTCTATTTTTCAAAATTATTTAAGAAGTAAGAAGTATTTATCCTAATTAATTTTGAAGGTCTGGTAAAGTTTGGTAGACATAGCATCTGGACCTGAACTTTTTTCATTTGGGAAAATTTTTTTTTACTGATTCACTTTTATTGTTTTATGTCTATTTAAATTATTAAATTAAATCATCTGCTTAATTATTATCTTGTTTAATTTTGATAGGTCAGAGTCTTTGTGATATTAATCCATTTCTGTTGTATTTTTCTTTTTTAAATATATTTTTATTAATCCATTGAGAATTTCATTCCTCCCCTTAACTCCTTCCAGATCTACCCTCACCTTAACACCCATATTTTTAAAAATAAACTGTGGAGCCAAATTTTTTGCTGTTCTTAGATATACTCATGGGTATGGTCCATGACATATTAATGACAATACCATTAATGAAAACTGTATATTCTATAAAAACCTGTAAATAGTTGGGGGCTTGTGAGCTTCTCCCCATCCACTCTAGAATATTGACCTGCTTGATCCTGTAGGTCTTGTGTATGTGACCACAATTTCAATGAGTTTGATTTCAGTAGTTCAGACATGTCCAGAAGATGCAGTTTTGCTCCAGTCCTCTGTGACCTCTGGATCTTACAATTTTTTTTGCCCAATCTTTCTTGATGGTCCCTGAGCCTTGGAGTTAATATAGATACCCTATTTGTCAGCTAAGCATTCCATAGACATTAATTCTCTGTCCTTTGATTTGTTTTGAGTTTCTATGCTAACCACAGACCACAGTGTAAAGAAACTTCTCTGATGAGATCTGTGAGCTATGGTAAAGTATAGGTAAAGAGACATAAATTTAGAGGTTAGTTTGATAATATTCCCATTTAATAGAATAAAAGTTGGCTTATTATTGGCGTCTGGGAACATCCAATCATAGGCTCTTGGTTTCTCCTCCTGTGATGTGGGCCTTCAATTCAATCAAATAGTGGCTGGTTATCCCTGTAACATCATGTTCCTGTTGCACACATGGGCATAACTTGTCGTTTTATATAGCTCATAGGTATAACAGCTCAATAAGGCTGTTGGTGACTTCCCTTTCTAGGCTACATACAGCTTCCAGTACTATGAAAGTTATCCAGTAGGGAGGAAGCCTCTTGGTTAGTGCCAACTTTATTATTCCATGTACTGTGCATAAAGTGTTTTCATCAATAGAATCTTTTCAAGATCAGATTGGCAATCAAGAGCCTATATCTATTTAAATTGATTTTTATACCATCCTAGTAGACTGTGGTGTTACATGTGGAAAACTAATGTCCACAGGATCATCCAGTAATGGCTTATAAAACAACAGTCTGCTGAAAATGTAGAGAGGAGGACGGAGGGCCAAGGAGAGCTGAGTCAGTGTGAAATGAGAGTGAATCAGGGACAGTCAGTTGAGATTAGTAAAACTAATGAACTTTCTCACCATTATATCATATGGCTTTTAATAGACAAAGGGGAATCCTGATGTTTAAGATCTTAGTTCTCTACCTCTTTGACACTGGGATGTTACCTAACTTCCCTTGATCTTAATTTCTTCCTTGCATAGAGAAAAAACATTTAAAAAAATATTAAGTGTTCAAAGAGAAAAGATGTGTGTGTATGTGCATGTGTACTGTATATCACTAGTTTATTATTACTTGCATTGAACCTAATTAGTTGTAACTAATTCAAGACATCTTGTGCCCTCAGTTGTTACAGATAGGTTATGGTTCATCAGGGTGTCTTTTCTCAGAGAACAAAAAATTCATTATGTAAATAACATGGATTGGTGATACATAGTTAGAACACAATTCCAAACAGAGGCACTCAAATGATGGAGATCAAGGGGACTACTGTAGTAAATCATGACATGAATTGCAATATACTAATTACTGCTAATTGTTAAAGAGAATGAATCAGATATCCTTTCCCTAAAAAAAAAAAAAAAAATCACAGCTGCTTAGAAGTTTGCTTAGCACCTGGTACACACACGCACACACAAACACACACACACACACACACTCCAGTGACAACATAAAACTCCACACACTGCCTAAAACGGTATTTTTATATTATGTTCACATTGGATGTTTTCCTTATTTGCAATTCATGCATAACAATATTTAATTTTAAATTAGACAGTGAAATGGATGAATGATTCAAAAACCAATGAAATAAGGTTCTTGCCCTTGAGGATTTAACAATTTATTTACAAGAACTAAATATATTAAATCAGAAAACATCTATTGGGTGAATACTGTGTGTCAGGACTTGTTCTAAGTCCAATATCACAGAGCCAGCCAGTATGAAAGTCAGTTTACAATTCTGAGTTCATTGGCTCCGGCTTGAAACCATGTTTTCATTTATAGCCAGCAAAATACACTTCATGGTTCTTTCAACTGTACTTCTTAAAATCAGCTGGTCTCTAGAGACATAATTTTCTATTGTTTTATCAGAAGGAAATTCAGAAGTAAAAGCTATGCCTAATTGTATATACTGAAGATTCTAATTGAAAGTACCTTCCTTTCTCAGGTAACACTTATTTCAGAGTCTCTTAGGTTTGGGGCCTCACTATGTGACAGCCTAAAAACAGGTAATTGCAGGCAGCTTCAATCAATACTGAGCAAATCATCTCCCATTCACAAATGGCCCCAATACTGTGGCTCTTGCTTTCTAAGTTGTCATTTTCTTGACACAAAAACAAATCAGGACTATTGACAGGCTAGTCTGTTCATTTTGACACACCTTATGTGAGATTACAGTAAGACTGATTTGGTCTTTATGGGCATGCCTAGCCATGTCGCGTGCCTGGATTTTCCAGGTGTGAATCACTGGGAAACAAGATGACTGTTTCTTTGGGAATTATATATGCTGCTACATATACATAACACATACGAGGCACTGCAATAGGTAATGGAAAACAAATTAGCTCTATTATTAGATTACTTAAGTACATCATTTTGGGCACTACAAGCACTCAACATTTAACGAGTAACAATGCCAATCAAAACATCATCAAATCCTGTATGGTATAGATTTTTAACAAGATGGTTAGATAAAAGCAAGATTAAAGAGAGTCTACTTTTCTTCTCAACCTTTAATACATGGTTATGGAATTGAAGTTCCAAATGTCTAAATACTCATTCCAGATTGCACAGGTACTGATTGGTAGGAATGTGATTGGAATGTTGATGCATGTTAGGATCGACTTCAAGATTGTTACATTATGCAGAAGAGAAAAAAAGTGGCATATTTTCCAATGAACATGGTATTTTAAAACAGGGGAGACCTTGTCCAAGTTATAAACTGTACATCACTGAAAAATTCTGCAACAAATGGCAGTATTCAAAGAAAAGATTCATTAGAGAGGACGTGGTAATAGTATGAATGCATTGGTCAGGCATCCTGAAAAACCTGAATACAAGTCTAAATTCCACCTTGATCTTTGGTTTACTTTTCTTTTTCTTTTCTTTTCTTTCTTTCTTTCTTTCTTTCTTTCTTTCTTTTTTCTTTTCTTTTTCTTTTTTTGTTTTTTCGAGACAGAGTTTCTCTGTGTAGCCCTGGCTGTCCTGGAACTCACTCTGTAGACCAGGCTGGTCTCTAACTCAGAAATCCGCCTGCCTCTACCTCCCAAGTGCTGGGATTAAAGGCATGTGCCACCGCCGTATGGCTACTTTTCTATAATTGGCATTAATACTAAGAACTTATGAGAACTAAAGGAGATTTAATATTTAACATAGGGTGTAGCACTTAGATTCTTTTAGCTAATATTGGATGGCTTAAATACTTGTCTTTTCTGTTAACTCTAGGTATCAGTAAGTACTTGAGTCTATATCTCCATTTAGATAAACTTTAAATTTAAATTTTAAACTTAAATTTTTGGGGTGTGTGTGTGTGTATGGGTGTGTGTGTGTTTGTGTTTGTGTGTGTGTGTGTGTGTGAGAGAGAGAGAGACATTAAACTGAAAGCAGCTATAAAATTGTTTTGAATGGTCTAATAATTATTGTGAATCTATCCAATAAAATAAAATGCTTGTGAAAATTATTCTTTTGAAAAATAGGCATTCTTCCCTTATTATTTGAATAGGTAAATATCAGTATTGATATGTCAAGTTATGCAAACAAGATTCCACTGACATTCTGATTGGGGCTATATTAAACTTATCAGTTATGTCCCTTGTGTTCTAGAGTAAATGTTTATCTAGCGTTATCATTATCATTAGGAGACTGGCTTACTTTTGCAAATTAACATGCCTCTCTTGCATCTCTCTATTACATTGTTTTGCCAAAATACTGAAATTGAAGGGGCATAATTAGTTGTGAAAGTATTGAATTATTAAAAACAAAAACAACAAAACAAAACAATAAAACAAATACTAGCACATAGGTGAGACATGAGAATCCCTTTTAAAGATGGGAGGGATCCTTATAATTGCTAGAACCTGGGCAATTGGAACTCTGAGAAGATGTTCATATCATCCCAGTCACGACCTCTATTATCCTCAACTCACAAAACTGTCTCTCCATTTATTATGCAAATCTTTCCAGAGTCCCAACGTTCTTTGTTAATATTATCACCTCTCCCATTATTATATTGGTTCTTGTTGAAGCAAATTAAGTCTACTGATATTTTAGATAGTTACCACTTCACTCTATATTTCTGTAAAAATCATTTGTATCAACAAACTTGATGCTATTTCTGTGCTTTGTAATGTTAAACCTCTATCTTTGTCAAGAAATGATACCTTTTCTTTTCAAAAACTTACCATATTTTTTACCCTTCTTTCCTACCATTCCCCCTCCTTCTATCAACCCTTCATATTTTACATGAACTTGCTTCCCAAGTGCTGATATTATACACACGTGCCACAAAACTCTAATAAATTACTCTCTTTTCTATATTTATTTACAGTGGAGAGGATTTCTCAGAAATAATAATTAATAGTAGAAATAATGAATACATATTTTCATGGTCCTAGTTTTAATGGAATTGCTTCTGGTGGCATAAAACAATTTTTTGCCTCTTCATGGAGAAAAAAGCAGTTCAGTATAGATTACTACAATTTACTGATTTGGCATGTGTATGTGTGGTATGCTTGTATATACGTACCCACGTTCACATGTGTCTGAGTATGCATTCATGAGTGTATATAAAAGCCCAAAATTGGAAATCAGAAGTCTTTCTTGACCTATTTTGACCTTATTCCTTGAGGTAGGGTCTCTCAACCTAGAACTTGCCAATATGACTAGCTACCCAACTAGTCTAGCTATCCAGCATGATCCTGGGATTTCCTGTTGTCTTTCTCCTAATACTAGATTATAGGCATTGTACTGTGCCTACCCAGAAGTTACATGGGTTTGGGATCTGAACTCTGGTCTTTACAGTGGTACAGCAAGCACTTTATCTGTTTAGCCAATACCCAAAATCCAACAATGTAATTTTAAAGTACATATGTTAGCTGGGGGTGGTGATATACGATTGTAATCCTGACACTTGAGAGGTAGAAGCAACAGGATCAGAAGGAGAGCAAAGCTTTGGCTACATAGTGAGGCTAGTTGTACCTACATGAAAAAAAAAAACACCCTCCCAAAAACTGAGAATAAGTATTGAATTGTTATTACCTTTGGAACATCTATTGAAAAGAATTTTAGCACACAAAACAACAGGCTTTCTCATGACTTTTTCCATATATATCCTATTTTATCTGATCCTTTCCTTCACTCTGCTTCCCAATTCAATCCTCCCCCTCTCCTCTTCTCGCCCACTCCTTGCCCCCTTCATTTGTACCATCATACTTTCAGTATTCCTCTTTCCATATCAACAACACATGTGTTCTTTTTGTTGATCTTCAGAATATCATCCTGAGATAACCCAGTTCTCAAAGGACAGGCATGGTATGTACTCACTTATAAGTGGATAGCAGCCACAAACCACAGGATTACCCACATTATACTCCACAGACCCAAAGAAGCTAAACAAGAAGGAAGACTCAAGCAAGGAAGTTTGAATCTCACTTAGAAAGGGGCATAAAATAGCCATAGGAGGAAAACAGAGGAAGGGACCTGGGAGGGAGAGCAGATGGGGAGGCGAATGGTGTGGGGTTCAGGATCAAGTGTGGGGAAAAAACAGGAAAGATGGTCAGATGGCCATGAGAATGAATGGAAATCTGCAAATGACAGGGGTGAGGATGTGGGGGCATCTCCAGGACATGACAGAGGCCTGGGATAAGGGAGGTGCCTAAGAATCAGTGGGGGTGACCTTAGCTGAGACAGCACTGAGGATATGGAACCTGAAGAGGCCACCTCCTGTAGTCAGGTGGGAATTCCAGTGGAACAGTAGAGACACTATACTTTCAACCAAAACTTTCAACCCCAAATTTATCCTGTCTACAAGAAATGCAGACATGGGGGAGGGAGCTGAGACTGAGGGAATGGCCAACAAACAACCAGCCCAACTAGAGACCCATCCCATGGGCAAGTGACAATCTCTAACACTACTAATGATACTCTATTATGTTTGCAGACAAGAGCGTAGTATGGCTGTCCTCTGAGAGGTTCCACTTAGCAGAGACTCAGACAGATACAGACACCCACAGCCAACAGTGAATGGAGCTGGGGGACCTCTATGGAAGAAGAGGAGGGAGGATTGAAGGCCCTGAAGGAGATAGGAATTCCACAGGAAGACCAACAGAGTCAACTAGCCTGAACCCTTGGGGCTCTCAGAGTCTGAACCACCAACCAAAGAACATAGACGGGCAGAACTACCCACCGCTCCCCCTCCCCCCCCCCGCGTCTTCCCACCCCCCCGCAGGTAGCAGATGTGCAGCTTGATCTTCATGCAGATTGGGCAACAACTGGAACTGGGACTGCTCCTGACTCTGTTGCCTGCCTGTAGATCCTGTTCCCATAGATCCTCAGTGGGAAAGGATGTGCCTAGCCCACAGAGATTTGAAGTACCAGAGTAGGGAGATATCCAGAGGGGGCCTCCACCAACTTAGAGGAGAAAGGGAGGATGGGTAGAAGGATTTTGGGAGAGGGTGACTAGGAAGTGAGCAGAATGTAAAGTGAATAAAAAAAAATAAATACATTTTTTAAAATTTACTCCAAATAATCTAGAATCAGGAGCTCTTTCATAAGTTGCAAATATTACCTCAATATAAATAATCCTGTCATGTATATTTGTGTCTCTGAAATAAAACTTGTGAAGTTCAGTGTACATTAATGTATTACTATTTTAATATATAACTTATTAATACTTTAATATATAATTAACACACTAGTATTGATTTTTTTATTATATAAAGAAGTGGGTTTTTTCCTCAAAATCGTTTTTCTTCTGATTCTTATTGCAACCAAGAAAATAGAGTAGAAAAGAATATTTTAAAACCTTTCTAGTTTCATGGCTTGTGCCAATGTTCATTCTCAAAAGGATGCACATATGTAAACATTAGAAGCTAGAATCCCCACACTAGGGAAAATGTGGTATTTTTTTTTTTCTGGACCTGCATTGCCTCATTCAATTTTTTCAGGCCCAACCATTTTAATTCTTTTTTCGGCCAAAGAAAATTGTGTTAAATATATGTGCCACATTTTCTTTATCTACTCATATATTGGTCAATGCCAATGATGATGTAGATGATGATCTTGGGCTACATAGATATTGGAATAATATTTGTAGGTGATACACATGGGTCATATATAGTTCCAGTTTTAGCTTTTTAAGAAACTGCTACACTGATTTCCATACTGTCTGCACCAGTTTACATCCCAACCCATAGTGAATGAATGAGGGTTCCTCTTCCTTCGCATCCTCACCAGCATTTGTTTTAATTTATTTTCATTGTGATTGCTATTCTGACTGTGGTGATATGGAATTTCAAAAGACATTTCCACTTCCAGTTCCTGAACTGCATTTTAATTTTTTTTGGACATTTGTTCTTCTTTTCTTTCTTTCTTTCTTTTTTTTTAAGCGCATTGGCCCAATTATTTACTGGCAGTATTTGTTTATTTGGTGTCTAATTTTTGCTGTTCTTTATATATCCTAGAATCTAGATACCGTCTACATATTTGAAGTATAGCTGGCAAATGTTTTCTCTCATTCTACAGGCAATCTGTTCACAGTGATGACATTTTCCTTGACTATAGGGAAGCTTTTGAATTTCATGTAATCATATCTGTTTATTATCAGGCTACTCCCAGTCTTATTAGGGTTCTGGTTAGAAAGTTCTTGCCTATGTTGAAGTACATTCCCTGTTTTTCTTTAGTAACTTCAACCCTTCAAGTTTTAAACAGAAGTCTTTTTAAGTCTAAATTTATCTATTTAGAATTTAGTTTTATATAGAGTGAGAGACAAGGATTGTGCTGGCTAGTTTCATTTTACCACAAGATAGTCATTTGGGAAAAAGGAAACTCAATTGAGAAAATGTCCTCACTAGATTGGCTTGTGGGAAAGCCTGCAGGACATCTCCTTAATTGTTAATTGATGTGGGAGTTCAAGGAGGGTGGAGCCACACCTAGTCTGGTGGTCCTGGGGGTTTTAAGAAAGCAGACTGAGCAAGCCATGGGGAGCAAGCCAGTAAGCAGCACTGGTAATCGTCTCTGCTCCAGTTCTTGCCTCCAGGTTTCTGTCCTGAGTTCCTGTCCTGATACCCTTGGATAACTGGACTACAAACTCTAATATGAAATAAATCCTTTCCTTCTCAAGTTGTCCTTGGTTATGGTGTTTTATCACAGCAATAGAAACTCTAAACCAGAAATTTCTACCAGTTCTGTGGGATTTTGCCATGACAGACCTGACCATGTGTTTCAGAGAGGATGGTGGTGGTATTTAAACTTCAGACTGGAAAAGATATTGAGTGCTCAGAGCTCATTGGACTGTTCTGTGGGAGTTTGATGAAAGAGTAGACTGTGGAAAGCAATGCAGACCTGACTTGGAAAATGTGAGAGGGAAGTTTAAAGAGTATCTTAGAGACTATTTATGTGATATTTTTGGATTAAGAGTCTGTGGTATCAAATAAGAGGGTGGATTCTCTCAGCCAACCATTGGACTGATCACAGGGTCCCCAAGGGAGGAGCTAGAGAAAGGACCCAAGGAGTTGGTTCATACAACAATATGAACCAACCAGTACCCCCAGAGCTCCCAGGGACTAAACTACCAACCAAAGAGGGACCTATGGCTCCAGCTGCATATGTAGCAGAGGATGGACTTGTTGGATATCAATGTGAGGAGTGGCCCTTGGTGCTGAGAAGGCGCCATTCCCCAGAATAGGGGAATGCCAGGACAGGGAAGCGGGAGTGGGTGGATTGGTGAGCAGGGGGAGGGGGGATGGGATAGGAGGTTTTCAGAGAAGAATTGAGGAAAAGAGATAACATTTGAAATGTAAATAAAGAAAATATCTAATTTAAAAACAAGAATCTGTGGTGTCAGTGAGCTGGAGCTGAAGAGCTATCTGGCTGTGATTAACAAGAGATCAACACCACTGAAGAAATCCTTTACTGGACAATTGGTGTTGATTAACTAAAGCTGAGAAAGTAAGTTAAAATCATTGAGGATTGTAAATTTGAGCGTATTTCCTCGTGATCTATACAGAGAAGCTGTGTTCCAGATGCAGATGTTGTCCTTCATGCTGGCAGTCAAACCTGGTAGTTGAAGTACCTGGCTAGTACTGGTTTTCAAGTTGTATAGTAGCTGAGGCTTGGCATTCTGTAGCATGGCTGAAGTCCTTGAAGAGAACCCACAGGATGTCACAGCTCGGTTGTGACAAGGACTCCAGCATTCTGGAAATGCCAATACAATAGTGACAACCCCTAAGGACAGCGGCACTTGTGGAGCCAAGGGGGCCTGAGCTTACCAGGGAAACTGTTATATGCTGGAAATGGGTTTCCCAAGCCCTTTGGTGACACCCAGAAGACTGTGTGTGAATCAAACATTGGACTCTGAGTTATTTGCACCATTGGAATTTCCTTTTGCTGTAACAGTTCTCTTGTTCTTCCCTGTTGGAAGAAGTATTTAACTTCTTTACTTTTTTTTTTTTTTTAAACAGGAGCCCACAATTAATAGACTTTAAAATTTTAGAGAGACTTTGGATATTTTGAAGAGGTTTCAAATGCTGAAAGAAACTGCAAATATTTTAAAGATAGTGACTTTTAAAGACTGCAACTTTTAAGCCAGGCGGGGGGTGGCATATGCCTGTAATCCCAGCACTTGGGAGGCAGAGGCAGGCAGATTTCTGAGTTCGAGGCCAGCCTGGTCTACAGAGTGAGTTCCAGGACAGCCAGGGCTATACAGAGAAACCCTGTCTCGAAAAAAAAAAAAAAAAAAAAAAAACAAAACAAAACAAAACAAAACAAAAAAGACTGCAACTTTTAAAGTTACATACATTTTATATTGTGATGTATATATTAATATGCTTTCTTAAGGGAAATGAAAAAGGAAGGTTCTAGCTGCATAAGGCTGTGTCTTTGTGTCAAATTAACAAGGGGTCAATTGTGTTGGCTACTTTTGTGCCAGCTTGACACAAAATAGAGTCATTTGAGAAGTGGGATCCTCAACTGAGGAAATCGGCCAGTGGGACATTTTCTTGATTGATGATCCAGATAACTGTGGACACTGCCACACCTGAGCTGGTGGTCCTGGGTGGTATCAAAAAGGAGGCTGAGAAAGACATGGGATGCAAGCCAATAAAGCAGCACACCTCCATGGGCTCTGTTTAAACTCCTGCCCTGACTTCTCTGGATGATGGACTTTAAGCTGTAATAGGAAATGAACCATTTTCTTCCCAAATTATTTGGTCATCATGTTTAATCATAGCAAAAGAAACTAAAGGCATAGTTCTAATCTACTTTTTTTTGATGCAGCTGGATATTCAGTTTTTCCAGCAGTATTTACTCAAGTGGCTGGATTTTTCTACCTTATGCTTTTGACATATTTGTCAAAAATTTAGGTGGCCACAGACTTACAGATTTATATCTGTTTTTTTTCCTATTATGTTCCATTACTCTCTAGATCATTTTTTCTGCCAATATCACATCTTGATCATTACAATATCGTTCAAGATCAGCTATTCTGATATTTTTTGCAATGTTCTTTCTGATTATGATTTCTTTGTTATCTGTAGTTTTCTGTGTTTAGATCTCAATTTTACGGTTTTTGTTTTTTGTTTTTTGTTTTTGTTTTTGTTTTAGCTCTGTAAAGAGTGACTTTGGAATTTTGATGGAGATTGAATTTCATTGAATCTGTAGATTACTTTTATTAATAGAGCCATTTCCAGAATATTAATTGTGATAATCTAGGAATTTGAAAGAACCTTCCATTATGTATTCTATGCTTCAATTTCTTTCTTTAGGGTTGTGTGTGTGTGTGTGTGTGTGTGTGTGTGTTTTAAGTTATTCTTTAATACCATTTTACAGTCCAGACTTTATCCCTGTCCCGATCCACCCTCCAATCCACCCTTCGACTGTTCCACATTCCACACTTTCCCCCTCAACACCCCACCACCACCCAAACCTCCCCACCCCCACCCCACCAGACCTCTCCACTCCCTGGGGCCTCAAGTCTCTCAAGCATTAGGTGCATCTTCTCTGACTGAGTCCAGACCTGGAAATCCTCTGCTGTATATGTGGTGGGGGCTTCATATCAGCTGGTGTGTGCTGTCTGCTTAGTGTCTGAGAAGTGTTTATCATAGAAGTCCTTTGCCTCATTGGTTGGATTTACTCCAAGAATTTTTTTTGAAGCTGTCATAAATGCTATATTTTCCCAAAATTTTTAGGAAGTTTGTTATTGGTAAATAGAAAAGTTACTGAATTTATTATACTGACTTTGTAACTTGCAACTTTACTGAAAGTGATTATCCCAATGAAAGGTTTTATGGAGTTTGTAGTTTATCGTCAGTGTGACATTATGCCATTCATCTTCAAATAGGCAATTTAACTTTTTCCTTTCCTGTACTATTCCTTTTATGTTTCTCTTGCTTCATCATTCTAGTTAAGAAGGAACATTCTAGGGCATTAAAACAATGACATGAAATGCTTTGGTTTTTCTCATTTGATATATGCTGAGTAGAAGTTTGTCGTACACAGCCTCTGTTATGCTGAGGCATGTCCTTCCTAGTCACTATTTAGACAAGGCATTTATTATGAAGGCATATTAACTGTAACAAATTTCTTGTCTGAATCTCTTTTTTATTAGATATATTCTTTATTTACATTTCAAGTGATTTTCCCTTTCCTAGATTCCCCCTCCCCGAAAGTCCCATAAGCCCTCTTCTCTACCCCTGTTCCCCAATCCACCCCTTCCTACTTCCCTGTGCTGATATTCCCCTACACTGCTGCACTGAGCCTTTCCAGGACCAGGGGCCTCTCCATAAGAATATTATGTGCTTTTTGTCCCTAAGTCAATTGGCATAGTATACTATTATACTTAGTGGGTTTTGTATGTTGAGTCAACCTTGTATCTATGGGAAAAAAGTCAACTAGGTTGTAAAATATGATCTTAATGAGTTCTTATATTTGTTTTAAAATAATTTTGTTAAGAAAATTTCCATCCATGCTCATGGAACTTTGTCTACAGGATTCTTTTTAAATTGTGTTTTTAGTTGGGAGTGGCAGCACATGGCTTTAATCTCAGAATTTAGGAGGAAGAGGCAGGTAGATCTCTGTGAGCTTGAGGCTAGTCTGGTCTATATAGCAAGTTACAAGACAGCCAAGGCTACATAGAGAGACCCTATCTAAAAAGAAATTTTAAAAAACAGTTTATTTATTCAGTTTTGTATCACGCTAACACTGGCTTCATAAAAGGATGTTGGTCATGTTCCTTCCCTTTCTATTTTGTGGGACAGTTTGAGAATCTTTGGTAGAACAGAGTCCTTAAAAGCTTGATAGAATTCAGCAGTGAATTTATACTTCCAAAATTTACCTGGCACAGAGTAACCATTTCCACTGCCAAACTGAATGAATGGGAACATAGTGAATTAAGACTGAACAAGGCAACACTGAAACTCCAATCCTGCAGCTCCATGTCTAGCATATGGGGCACCAGATAGCATCAACTCAGTTCCACAGGGCTTAGGTAACTACATACAGTTTTGCTGCCTAAAACACACAGCCTCTATCTTAGGCTACTTCTATTCCCTGTAGTCTGCCCTCCTCGGCAGATGTTCAGTGACTCTGACATCTCCAATATCTTGAAGTTCTTCCTGTAATCCAGGCTTCACTACCACAGTTCCATGCAATGGCCTCTGAAGTCCTCCTTTCAGGGACTGTGACCTGCCACACACTGCCTTGCCTCTGCAGCTCTTTAGCTGTGTGGAACACGGACTACATGGTCCCTCAATCATCCATCTTTCATACCTCCAAATCCACAGCATCAGGCCAAGTAGTCACAGTGGCAGGAGAATTAAGCAAGCTGGTTATATTGCATTCATATTATATTGCATGCATCAGAGAAAGAGGAAACAGGAAGGGGGAATGGGCTATAAAATCTCAAAGCCCACGCCCCCCAATGATGTACTTTCTTCAGGAAATCTTCCTTCCTAAAGGTACCACAGCATTCCCTAGCAGTAAAGCCAACTGAAATAGATTCTTTTTGTTCCAGGGCTTTCAGGTGTGTCATTAAGCTGGTAATGTATGCTCTCTCCATTTTCTTTTTGGAGGCACTCAGGGCTATGAGTTTTCCTCTTAGCACTGCTTTCATTGTGTCCCATAGATTTGGGTATGTTGTGTCTTCATTTTCATTGTGTTCTAAAAAGTCTTTAATTTCTTTCTTTATTTCTTCCTTGACCAAGGTATCATTGAGTAGAATACTGTTCAATTTCCACGTGTATGTGGGTTTTCTGTTGTTTTTGTTGCTATTGAAGAGCACTTTTACTCCATAGTGATCAGATAGGAGGCATGGGATTAGTTCTATCTTCTTATATTTGTTGAGGTCTGTCCTGTGACCAATTATATGGTCGATTTTGGAGAAGGTACCATGAGGTGCTGAGAAAAAGGTATATTCTTTTGTTTTAGGATAGAATGTTCTATATATATCTGTTAAATCTAACTGGTCCAAAGCTTCAATTAGTTTCATTGTGTCCCTGTTTAGTTTCTGTTTTCCTGATTGGTCCATTGAGGAGAGTGGAGTGTTGGAGTCCCCCACAATTATTGTGTTAGTTGAAATGTGTGCTTTGAGCTTTAGTAAAGTTTCTTTTATGAATGCGGGTGCCCTTGCATTTGGCAAATAGATGTTCAGAATTGAAAGTTCTTCTTGGTGGATTTTTCCTTTGACCAGCAAGAAGTGTCCCTCAGAGTCTCTTTTGATGACTTTGGGTTGAAAGTCAATTTTATCTGATATTAAAATGGCTACTTCAGCTTGTTTCCTGAGACCATTTGCTTGTAAAATTGTCTTCCAGCCTTTTACTCTAAGGTAGTGTGAAAACAACCCTGAGATTTCACCTTACACCAGTCAGAATGGCTAAGGTCAAAAACTCAGGAGACAGCAGGTGTTGGCGAGGATGTGGAGAAAGAAACACTCCTCCACTGCTGGTGGGGCTGTAAGATGGTACAACCACTTTGGAAATCAGTCTGGAGGTTCCTCAGAAAACTGGACATGAGACTTCCAGAGGACCCTGCTATACCTATCCTGGGCATATACCCAAAGGATTCCCCGGCATGCAATACTGTCACATGCTCCATTATGTTCATAGCAGCCTTATTTATAATAGCCAGAAGCTGGAAAGAACTCAGATGCCCCTCAAAGGAGGAATGGATACAGAAAATGTGGTATATTTACACAATGGAATACTACTCAGCTATTAGAAACAATGAATTCACAAAATTTTTAGGCAAATGGTTTGATTTGGAAAATATCATCCTAAGTGAGGTAACCCAATCACAAAAGAATACACATGGACTGCAATCTCTGATAAGTGGATATTAATTAGCCCAGAAGCTCTGAATACCCAAGGCACAAATCGCATAACAAATGACTCCCATGAAGAAGTATGGAGAGGGTCCTGATCCTGGAAAGGATTGATCTAGCATTGGAAGGGAATATAAGGACAGAGAAAAAGGAGGGAGGTGATTGGAGAATGGATGGAAAGAAGAAGGTTTATGGGACATATGGGGAGGGGGGATCCGGGAAAGGGGAAATCATTTGGAATGTAAACAAATAATATAGAAAATAAAAATATTAAAAAATAAAGGCAACTGAAGACCAGATTTTCAAACACACAGAGCTATGGGGGACATTTTACATTCAAGTCACCACAAAAATATTACTGGAGTCTGTTAGAACCTCACCCCTTTCATCTGCAGTTTTGTTAACTTGAGTCTTTTCTCTTTTGTCTTGGTTGGTTAAGTTATGGGTCAAGTACATTAATCTCTTAAGGGAACTCATTTTGTGTTTGACTAATTCTGCTTTTTAGTCAGTATTCTTCTTTTTTCTCACTCGACAAACGATGTTATACAGCACAACTTAGGTAGTTCAAATGGATAAGAAGTTAGTATCAGAACAGTGTCTCTGGACGAAGTCTGAGCTAGGCTTCCTCTCCAGTACTTTGAGGTCTACAGATGTATGTAGAAAATTAACTGCTCTGGAAAATGAAGACTCGGGTTGGATGGGGAGGGGAGGCCAGGCCTTGGTGACTATTTGCTGTACCACTGTCCTTCTGGTGGCGGTAGCCGCTTCCTGTTCTCTTTTGACATCATCAGGCGCCACAGTTCCTGCAGGATGACTTTGATGCTGTGGGCGGTCTGCCACTTTGCCAGCACTGCTGTGGCTCTTGGATCCACCACTCCATTCAAACTGCTCACACGACTCATATTGACTCTTGGTACAAATCTTATAGACAGGGTGCTTCTGGGTACTTAGGCCCACATTCTACTTTTAAGGCTGTACATTTGGTTTTCATATATTGTTCGTGGAGGCCCAATTATCATGCCTGTCCATCTTGTAAATGTCATGTCTTCTTGGCCCTTCAGACTCCAGCTAGCTGTGCCATCACCTACTCCTTTCTGGCCTTCTTCCACCTCTTCCAAGAGTCAGAAATTTCATGGGACTTTCACTCCCAAGCCTGTGGTGGGTGCTATCTTGCATCACTGTCACTCGAAGGCTGGCCCCTTCTTCACCCTATTTAGTCAGTATTCTTAAGAGAAACAGAACCAAGGGGATGGGCATGAGCATTGTGTGTGTGTGTGTGTGTGTGTGTGTGTGTGTGTGTGTGTGTGTGTGTTATTCAGCCTTAAAATAATAACAGTAGCTAAGTTACATCTAAAAAGTAGCGAACCCAGTAACCCAGTAGGTACTTGATTTTTGAGGGTGAATGCCTCAGCAGTGGTAGTCCCACAATACCTGTCTTTCATTATTGGAAAATAACCTGTAGTTACTTAGTTCACAGGGCAAGATGACTCAGTAGTCCCAAAATGGCTCAGGAAGCCTAGAAGGCTCCTGGAATCATCTCTCATCTTTTGTGAATAGTTTTCCTTTCATCTCAGCACTGGGGAGGCAGAGGCAAGTGGATCTCTGTGACAGTGAAGTCATAGTGAGTTCCAGGACACCAGAACTATAGGACCAAATAGAGAGACCTGGATGAGAGACAGAGACAGAGACAGACAGACAGAGATAGACAGACAGAGACAGGCAGACAGACAGAGAGAGATACAGACACAGAGGCACAGAGACACAGAGACACAGACTTTTCTGCAGTACTGACTTACTTGTGACTTTTTTTAGATAGATCTCACTGTGTAGCCCTAGCTGTCCTGGAACTTATTCTGTAGACAAGGCTGACCTCAAACTCACAGATTTTTTTCCCTATCATGGGTTAAAATTTTTGCTCATAGATATAGATTATTTTATCTACTTTGGTAATATTCCTGTCTATGCCTTGAATTAATTTTGATATTTTTTGAGTCTTCTATATGGTCATTAATACTGTTTAAAAGAAGGACTCTGACATATTTTCCTGACATTGCAACTCTCTCATTGTCTCATTGTAAATATTTCATTATATTTTCTGGTATCAAGTTGTCAATTTATAGTGAAATGGTGTCTCATGGACTTTGTTTTTCTCTTCACTTTGTATCCTTCAGATTTTTACTTTTTTTCTTCTGTTATTCCTTGTTTTATTTTTATTGAATCTTCCCAGTGGGTTTTTTTAATGTATACTGGAGGAAATTTTATGTTTGGGGGAAACATGTGTTAGACAGCCAACACAGCAGCAATGATGCTGGTTCAACAGCTGTCCCAGGGTCAACTTCAGGAGAAAGCCCTTGTTCACTCAGTCATAGCCCCTAATAACATTCAGAGACAGAAGAAATAGGTATTTGGGGGGGGGGGTTCCTAATCAGTGAAGAGAGGATTAAATGAGAAAAAGTTTAAAAACAAGGTAAAGTAAAGATAAAAAGAATGTAAATACCCTGGTTCTGGAAAGACTCAGTGTAGCAGTATAAGGCAAAACCAGAACAGGGAAGTGGGAAGGTGTGGGTGGGAGAACAGGGGGAGGGAAGGGGGTTTATGTGACTTTCGGGGAGTGGGGGACCAGAAAAGGGGAAATCATTTGAAATGTAAATAAAAAATATATCGAATAAAATTTTAAAAAAAGAAAGTATATGGAATATATGAAAAGCATTTTAAAAATACTATATATTAGTTATAGAAAAAAGAGGGCTAGACATAAAAGCCTTTCCAATGAATTATAAGTACAATGCAACAATTAAACATTAAAAATACATAAGTATAAATATTTTAAAAGTACACATGTATAAGGAAAATTAAAAATTAAAATATACTGGATATTAAAATACATATATAGATAAACATCAAAATAAAATATAAGGCATTATGTTCCCAGATAATGTTTCTTTCCAGAGGGCGAGGTCCAATTATTGTGTTTAACTGAGTTCTGCTTGTCAGGATACTAAAGCAAGTTTACTCACAAACTTCCTGTGATTTGTATATGTTTTCTCTATTATAATCCAGGTGTCTGTATGGGGGCTGTTGGGGGGGTGGATGCATGTTGATAGCCTCTTAGGTTCGGATTCCTTCACCCACTTCTATTTTCATGGTCAGTGCTGCTTGAGGCTTGTTTCCATTAGGGTGCTGTACTACATCCCACGTTCCACCATGCTTTTCCCAGCTTCTTATCTATCCCTTCCTCTATCAGGCAATGGGTGTGAGAGTGACGGAATGCATTGCAAATTTGTCTTTAGAGTCCCAAACCCTTTGCTTGGTGCTGATCTCACAACTTGCTATGCTATCCATCGCCTTGAATGGTGGATTCAGATAAGTTGGTTCAGATCCCCTGTTTCACTATGTAAAGATTGGGTGAATGAATAGGTAGGCATTGGACATCTGTTAATTTCTTGTACACTGTAAGCAGCTTGCTATAATTGCTTTCATGGCACACTGAATTTGGATGTGTGACATATATGTGTGTGTGCATGCATATGTGTGTGTGTATGTGTGTGTGTGTGTGTGTGTGTTGCTGTGGACACATTAGACAAATACTCTGCTACTGAGTCACATCCCCAGCCTTGTTTTTTTTAATACATTTATAACTCTTCAGCTTTGCAACTAAAAAGTACTACTAACCAATGCTAAAATACCATGAAATAAATGACGTCTTTTCCAGCTCTAAAATCTGTAATGCTGAAAGAAATATTAGTATGCAATCCTTTGTACTACGTACATTAATCATGATGTCAGATATAATTTCTAGTGACCTTTGTGCAAACTCTAAGTTGACAAAAGCAGTGTAGATCAGTGGATCTCAACCTGTGCACCTGTGACCCCTTTGGGGTCAAAAACCTTCTCACAAGGGTCACCCAAGACCATCCTGCATATCAAATATTTACATTATGATTTATAACAGTAGCAAATTTACAGTTATGAAGTAAAGACAAAATATTTTTTATGATTGGGGGGTCACCACAGCATGAGAAACTGTATTAAAGGGTCACAGCATTAGGAAAGTTGAAAACCACTGTTCTAGATGGCTATAATGAACTCCTACCAGCTTCTCTAGTCAGTGAAATCCCAAGTTTTTATTTATCCTTTTTAGCCAAATAAAACTGTTTGTGGTGAACAGCAAACAAACTTACACATTAGGGGCAGACATGTGGCATTTTTCACCTATGTTACCTCTACCCCCCCCCCCCAATTAGGTCTTCAGCTGTGACAAATTTTTCTCCTCACCATCCATATGGTAACTTGAAATATGTAATGAACAAGACACAGGCTAAGGTGTGCTTATCCATTCCTTAATCGTATATTACTGACTTGCTGACCTATATTTTCTTCATAAAACTGAAATGAAAATAGGCATTGTGACAAAAATGTAATCAGGACCTATTAAGAAACTATACTCATAAACATGATAATCTATTATTTTTGAATAGAAAGAAGCTATTAAGTAACACAAAGTAACTGTATTTGGCGAGAAAATAATTTTCCTTTTAACAAATAAACAAGGGAGGGGTGGAAATTTAAATAAAGAAAGAACCAACCCATGCACTACAACAACTGCCCACTAAAATACGTTTTAAAAAAATAAACAAAAAAAAGCAAGCATCTGCACCCAACCCTTCTCACTGATGCATGGTTTTCTCTGTCCTTATACCCTCTTCCCCTACAGTTTCCTCTCCTCTGGGATTAAGGAGTTTCTGTCCTGTGCTGCATTCTTGGGATCAATGCTAAGCTCCCTGAGCCTTCCTGGAAAAGGATTTAGAAGAGGAAGAAAAGGCTGGAGTCTCAAACAAGGTTGCTGGGCCAGTAAGGCCCACCTATTTGTTTACTCATTCTATGCCAGGTTCACCATGCAACCTATTTGTGCAAAGTGCTAACATTGAATTTTATTTTGAGGACAGTCTACTACAAAGTCTGAAAAATTCCAAACCTAATTTTGCTTGTCATAAAGGAGTAATAATTTTAAACAATTAAAGGAAATATATCTTTTATTCAAAACTGTACTGATCCAAATGATTGTAAGTAGAAAAAGAACTGCTAGATTCATGTTGTGCTGCTAAAAAGTGGAGAATCTGGCCAATCGTGACCAAGGCTCTTAAAGGAACGTGTAACTTTTCATTGGCTTTGTGTGGATTTTAATGACTGAAAAGACTGGGAAGATGATACAGATGCAGACGTGCCTTATTTTTGGACTGTTTTTCTGAGACGATGGACCACATGAGTTGTGATTTACCCAAAATGGATGATGCAAGTAATGATGCACAAGATAGGGATGTTGCAAAAAAGGGGCCAGAGGTGAAGTAAGAAATATTGCCATCACCTGGACTTTAAGAAAAGAAAATGACCTCTCCTCAAGATTTCATAATTGAGAGAATCTCTGACTTGATAGCTTTAAAGGCTGGTGCTGTATTTACTTCCGGTAACCTATTTTTCAACCTAGCTGTTTCTTTTTAAAGGCTTCACTGAGGGTTGACAATGTACTGTTGTATGAGGACAATTTTAAATCATCTAAGGCAATATTTTTATGCATGAACATTTCCCAGAAATCCATGACGCTGTTCCGATCCTAGGCAACTGGGACATCATCTGTGATGAATAAACACATTTTACCCAGGTCGCTTCTCCTTCCTAATAATTACTGCCGTGCTAGCAGGCTCTCAGCCTACAGAAAGATAAGTAGGCTTTAGATTTTAGGGCACAGACTTTAAACAGACTGAAAGACATTAAACTGATACCCTGCCATTTTTCTGGTATATCTTCTCAGGATTGTTACAATAAAGTTTTTCCCCTAACTGTCCTTCACATTATTGTTCATCACTCCTCAGTGTTCTGTGGTGAATGTCCTAAGTAAGATGGTTTCTGATGCCTATACATTAGCAATTGTTTGGCCCTTAAGCTTTTATATTTCTTAGAATGAACAACTAAGAAAGATGTTCATTGTTGCTCAAGAGTTTATACATTTTTGACAAGGTTTATATTTGCACTGCTGGTTCAGTACAGTAAATGAGCGAAGATTTTTTTATATATCTTGTTTTGATCTCAGCTTCTACATTGGCTGAAAAAATTCAATCTATGTTTATGACTGTGGGGATTTTTTTAAAAAATGCCTATATTCTTTCCAATAAGCTTTTGAAAATTGTTTTGGCTGTCATTTTAAGAGTCTAGTTTATTGTAATTGTATACATTTACTAGAATGGAGTTCTTATTTCGGAGGGAGAATTTGGGGCTATTCCTCTGAAAAAGAGGCTTGTGGTACTGACACAAAAACAAACAAACAAACAATCCTTTTAAAGCAGATATGTAGGGCTGGAGAGATGGCTCAGTGGTTAAGAGCACTGGCTGCTCTTTCAGAGGTCCTGAGTTCAATTCCCAGCAACCACATGGTGGCTCACAACCATCTGTAATGGGATCTGGTGTCCTCTTCTGGCATGTAGGTGAACATACAGATAGAACAAAATAAATAAATAAATCTTTAAAAAATAAAGTGGAGCTGTAATGGAAAAAAACTATACACAACACTTTTCAGCAGCTTGAGAAGTGGTGTGATTTTGTTGAAATAAAACTAAATGTATTACTCTCCTATTAAAAAAGCATTTGGAATGTAAACAAAGAATATAGAAAATTAAAAAAAAACCTTTATTTGGCTTGATTATTCCATTTCATACTGGAGATTGATGGTATAACCAATAAAGATGCTATCCTCCAGGGGAGTGATGGAATAGAAAAGTGAGCAAACAATGCATAAGCAGAACAATGTATCTTAGATGCTAATCTACGACACTAGAAATGAAGGCAGGCAGGTGCTGTGATCAATTTGAAAACTAGAATTCTACGCACCTTTTTTATTTCACCACTTTCAGTGCACTTTTATTTTTGAGACAATGTCTTATTCTGTAGCCCTGGCTGATCTTGAACTCACATTGATCTCCCTTAGTGCTGAGGAAGAAATCAGGGAAACAACACCATTCACAGTAGACTCAAATAATATGGAATATCTTGGGGTGGGGAGGGGACTCTTATCCAGTAAGTGAAAGACTTGTATGATAAAACTTCAAGTTTTTGAAGAAAAAATCGAAGGTGGGACTATCTCCTATTCTCATGGATCAGTAAAATTGACATAGTAAAAATTTGCCACCCTACCAAAAGCAATCTACAGATTCACCACAATCCCCATCAAAATTCCCACACAAGTCTTTACAGACCTTGAAAGGACAATGCCCAACTTAATATGGAAACAACAACAACAACAAAAGAACCCAAGGATAGATAGGTAAACCAATCCTGAATAATAAAAGAACCACCGAGGGTTTCACCATTCCCAATTTCAAGTTTTTCTACAGAATTATAGTAATAAAAATAGCATGGTATTGGCAAAAAAAGTCATGCTAATCAATGGAATCGGATTGAAGAGTCAGGCATAAATTCACACACCCTTGGTTATCTATTTTTTGGTTGGTTTGTTTTGTTTTTAATAAAGAAGCCAAGAAAAAAAGAAAACTGGAAATTTACACTGGAAAAAAGAAAGCATCTTCAACAAATGATGCTGGTCAAACTGAATGTCAACAGGTAGAAGAATGCAAGTAGATCCATATTTATCCTCCTACACAGAACACAAGTCCATGTGGATCAAAGAACTCAACATAATAACAGATACATTGAACTTGATAGACAGAGTGACAAATACCCTTAAGCACTTTGGTATAGGAGAAAACGTTCTGAACAGAACAACAGTAGCACAGGTACTAATATCAATGTTTAATAAATTTGTCCTCATAAAGCTAAGATGATTTGGTAAGGAAAAGAAGACTGTCAATCAGACAAAATGGTAGCCTACAGAATGGGAAAAGATTTCCACCAATACCACATCCAATGGAGGACTAGTATCCAAAATATATATAGAACTCAAGAAGTTATCAACAAAATAATCCAATAAAAATGGGGTACAGGTCTAAACAGATAATTCTCAACAGAGGAATCTCAAATGGCTTAGAAAAACTTACCAAAAAAAATTTCAACATCCTTAGCCATCAGGGAAATGCAAATCTAAACTATGTTGAGATTCCTTCTTACATCTGTTACAATGGCTAAGACCAAAACCTCAAAGTGACAGCTCATGCTGGTAAGAATGTGGGGTAAGGGAACACTCATCCTCTGCTGGTGGGAGTGCAAACTTGTACAACCACTTTGGAAATTAGTATGTTGGTTCCTCAGAAAATTGGGAATCATCAAACTCAACACCCAGCTATGCTACTCCTGGGAATTCATCCAAAGGATGCTGTAGCATCCCACAAGGACACTTACACAACTATGTTCATAGTAGCTTTATTTGTAATAGAAACTGGAAACAACCTAGATATCCTTCAACTAAAGAATGGATAAAGAAAATGTTGTACATTTACACAATGGAATACACTATTAAAAACAAAGACATCATGAAATTCGTAGGCAATTGGATGCAACTAGAAAAAAAAATCATCCTGAGTGAGGTGACCCAGACCCAGAAGTCAAATATTCATTTATATGTGGATATTAGCTGTTAAGTAAATGATAATTAAGCTACAGTCCACAGACCTAGAGAGGTTAGGTAAAGTGGAGTGGTCTAGGGGGAATGTATAGACCTCCCTGGGAAGGGGAAATAGAATAAATTTGGTGGGTAGCCTAGGAGAAAGTGGGAACTGAAGAAGCAAAGATCAGGTGTAGAGGGGAGGGCTGAAAGAGAAGAGTATGGGGAGAATCAGCTAGAATTGGGGAGCATGGCATGGGGTATGGAAACCTAGCTCAGTGGAAACATCCTAGAGTCTATGAAGTTGACCCTAGTGCAGACCTCAAGTAATTGGAATATATGGAGTATGAACTGGCCATCTTTTGTAGCCAGGCAATGCTTCCAGTGGTGGAATTGAGTTTCATTTGGTTGACTTGTTGACCTCTATTATCTACCAGAGATCCTGAATCAACCCAGGGTAATATTAGGACAGGGGTCTTTCTCTGAAAACTGACAGTGGGGCCATATGTAAAGAGGTTGAGCTGGTGCCTGCATGGAGCCTTCACCCCTAAGTTCTAGTCTCTTTGGCACCAGAAGGTACTTTGCAAGCTATGGGAAGAGAAACCTAGACACCAACCCAGCCACAAAAATCTTGACCTATAATCTGTCCTTCTGCCAGATATGCTGGAGCGGTGGTGGCAAAGAACTTGTAGGAGTGTCAAACCAATGTTTAGTTTAATTTGAGGTCCTGTGCCATGAGAGGTAGCACATGCCCTATACTGCCTGAATGTCCAGAAACCTAGGATAGAAGCAAACACCATTGGGGAAAAAAGTCAATTAAATTTTTTTCCAAATCATACTCTTCTATACTCATAGATAAGTGTTTTGCCCAGAAGTCATCAGCCAGGTTTCTCTGGCAGCAAATGGGAGTACATGTAGAGACCCAGAGCTGAACATTATGTGGGGAGAGTTTAAATTGGAGGTCTCCATCAGGCCACTGCCCCTGGTGCCCAGGCTGCTTTGCAGAAGATGGAGAGGAAAGATTGTTGGAGTCAGAGGGGATGGAGGACACCAGAAAATGTGGCCCACTGAATCAGCTAAGCAGGGATCATATGGGCTCACAGGGACAGAAGAGGTCTGCACCAGGTCCTCTGCGTATATATCATAGCTGTTAGCTTGTTGCTTTTGTGGGACTGTGGGTATACTTCCAACTTTTTGTCTGCTCTTGGGACTCTTTCTCCTATTGGGTTGCCTTGCCCAACCTAGATATGAGGCCTTTTACCTTGTCTTATTATATCTTCTTTCTTCTTTGGCTGCCCTCTGCTGGAGGCCTGCTCTTTCTGAAAGGAAATGGAAGGGAAGTGGATCTGGGGGAGAGGACAGGTATGTGGGGGAAGGAGCTTGGAAGCGTAAAAGGAGGGAAAGCTCTGGTCAGATTATATTTGTAGGAGAGACAGATCTACTTTCAATGAAAAGAAAAGTGAGGAGTGTTGAAGTTAAGTCTGGTTCTGCCTCCAAGACCCATGCTCCCAGAAATAAGACTCAGACTCAAAATATATTTTCAAATATTATGGCCATATAGCTAGGCTCTTCTCTGACTAGATCATAACTAAAGATATCTCATTTATTCTAGCCTACATTTTACCACGAGGTTGGTTACCTACTTATGCTCAGGTACCATGTGTCCCACTCGTCATCTTCCCAGAGAATCGCCTGTGTGGCTCTATCCCAGAATCCTTTCTCTGCCTGGATGTCCCATCTCCCATTTCCTGCCCAAGCCACAGGCCATGGGCCTTTTAATTGACACGTGATGCAGCCACACAATATACAAGGTATTCTCTCCACAAAGGAGGAAAACAGTGATGCTCTGCAAAGAAGTTTCCACAGCTGAGCTCAGCTCCAGTTGCACAGCACTCTGGAGGCAGAGGGGCAAACAGAAGACTTTGGCAAAGGGCAAGCAGGCAGGCCTCGTGAGAAGGGACTCGCAGTCTTCCTTCAGAGCTCACCCACAGCACACGAAGCCTCATATCCAGTTACAGGTTTTAGTAAGAGACTGAATGTTCCACTGGACAAAACAATTGCATTTTGAATTCCATTTGAATTCCATTTTTTGTCATTGCCCAGAAGCTGGGTGCCATATTGAGAAGGAACCTATTGTTTTGGGTTCTGTTAGGGGCCTGAGGACAGATAGCAGCCACAGTCAAATAATCACAGCCAAACAACCTGCTAAGGCTGTAAGAGTCAAGCCTAGGAGGCAGTTATGGAGAACAAGAGGACCAGATGTTGACAAGCTGAAAAGGGGGCCCTAAGAGCCCCCTTTCTCAGGTAATAAAGTGCACAGAAAAAAGGTAGCCCTGCCCTTCAAGGACAGAAGAAACCTTCCACTGGGAATAACCCTGGAGTTTGATGGCCTCGAGCCTGTGGTCAATGCTTAGATTCACCTCTTGAACCATTTACGAGCCATTCACTATTATAGAGCCCTAGCTCACTAAAGCCCACTCAATACCCAAAACTGAATCCCTCCAGCAGAGAGGTAAATTCTTTTGGGTTGTGGCAAATACAATGGGGCTTATCCTGTACAAACATCAGTGCTACAGTTACTTCCTAAACTCTCAATGCATTTAGGAAACAGCCTTAGCTAAAACACCAGGCATCCCAGGAGTTATGATTTGGAAATGTTTGGGAAGGTGGAAGAAGGAGCCAAGCTCACAGACTACACAGGCAAAAGTGGTCAGCATAGGCTCCTGGTTTGTGGAAAAAGGGAAGCTACTAAAGTGAACATAGTTGCAGTAGCAACTGGCTACTCTTCCTGTCCAGGCTCAAAGCACATGAAAGACAAGACTCCCCAAGTTCAACTTGCATAGAACTGGCAGTAGGTCCTTTTATTTGCCCTTTGTTTTCCCTCTAATTTTCTTTTTACTACACATTTAGTAGTATTTTCAAGACCAATGTATTGAGTACTCTGCCAAGTTACTTTTAAAAACTATTGTTTTATTTATTTACATTCCAAATGTTGCCCCCTTCCCAGTCCCCACTCCAAAAGTTCTTCAAATTCTCCCTCCTCCTCTTTGACTCTGAGAGGGTGTTCCCTCACCCACCTGACACTCCCCACCTCACCTCCCACCTTGGGCATCCCCCTTCCCCGAGGCATCAAGTCTCTACAGGATTAGGTGCATTCTTTCCCACTGAGGCTAGATAAAGCAGTTCTCTGCTACATCTGTGCCTGGGGCCTTGGACCAGCCCATGAATGCTCCTTTACCAACTAACTTACTTTTAGTAGTATTTTCACTTTATCGTATTTTACATTTCTTATGTTTTAATCTTTTATTCTCCCTCACACTTGTTTACACATTTTTCCATTATTGGGCAATATTTCTCATTCCTTTCCTTTTTGCAGTTTTCTTCATTCCTATTTTTCCCCTTTCTTTTTTTCTTAAATTTTTTTATTTCATTCGATATATTTTTTATTTACATTTCAAATGATTTCCCCTTTCCTGGCCTCCCACTCCCCGAAAATTACATAAGCCCCCTTCCCTCCCCCTGTTTTCCCATCCACACCTTCCCACTTCCCTGTTCTGGTTTTTCCCTATACTGTTTCACTGAGTCTTTCCAGAACCAGGGGCCACTCCTCCGTTCTTCTTGTACCACATTTGATGTGTGGATTATGTTTTGGGTGTTCCAGTTTTCCAGGCTAATACCCACTTATCATTGAGTGCATACCATGATTGATCTTTTGAGACTGGGTTACCTCACTTAGTATGATATTCTCCAGCTCCATCCATTTGCCTAAGAATTTCTGGCTGAATAGTACTCTGTTGTGTATATATACCACATTTTTTGCATCCACTCTTCTGTTGAGGGATACCTGGGTTCTTTCCAGCTTCTGGCAATTATAAATAGGGCTGCTATGAACATAGTGGAGCATGTATCCTTATTACATGCTGGGGAATCTTCTGGGTATATGCCCAGGAGTGGTATAGCAGGATCTTTCGGAAGTGACATGCCCAGTTTTCTGAGGAACCGCCAGACTGATTTCCAGAGTGGTTGTACTAATTTGCAACCCCACCAGTAGTGGAGGAGTGATCCTCTTTCTCCACATCTTCGCCAATACCTGCTGTCTCCTGAATTTTTAATCTTAGCCATTCTGACTGGTGTAAGGTGAAATCTCAGGGTTGTTTTGATTTACATTTCCCTAATGACTAATGAAGTTGAGCATTTTTTAAGATGTTTCTCTGCCATCCAAAGTCCTTCAGGTGAGAATTCTTTGTTTAACTCTGTACCCCATTTTTAATAGGGTTATTTGGTTTTCTGGGGTCTAACTTCTTGAGTTATTTGTATATATTGGATATTAGCCCTCTATCTGATGTTGGGTTGGTGAATATCTTTTCCCCTTTCAATAGTATTATTGTACTTTCAGTAATATTTTGATGAAATATTTGTGAAAATAGAAAAAATAGCATTATGGTTTTATTTTTAATTTCCCTTCATAACTATTTTTTTTGCTTCATAACTTTTTAACTCTGTTTCTAACTTACTCATTATTGGAAAGAGACTTTTTTATTTTTGCTGTTCCTTTTCTTTTTATTTATTGTTTCATTGTAGTCATTAATTTATTTTTGTGTATATATGCTCACACAAATGTCACAGGATCCATGTATAGTTTAGTGGAAAACTTGCAGACCATGTAGTTGCTAGGGACTGGACTCCGCTTTCAAAATGCCTTTATCTTCTGAACCATCTCACTAGCCCTGAACATGAACTTTCATAATATCTGGTTCTTTACCCATTGTCTTCATAACATTTTGTTACATTCCTCAGTTTTTCTATCATTTTCAACATTGTTTTTCCTTTCTTTTTCATTTTTCCTTGACTCTTTCCCTAAATTCATTCATTTACTATTTCTATATTCACCATAATTTATTGCTATTATTATTAATACAAAAATGGGGAGTTATGGATCCTGAGCATGTTATGTTTTTATCCTAAATAATTTTATTTTTTATTGGTTATTTTATTTATTTACATTTCAAATGTTATCCCCCTTCCCAGTTTCCCCTCCACAAACCCTATCCAATACCCCTTCCTCCTGCTTCTATGAAGATGCTCCCCTCCCACCCACCCACTCCTGCCTCACTGCCCCAGCATTCCTCTACACTGGGGAATTGAGCCTTCACAGGACCAAGGGCCTCCCCTCCCATTGATGTCCAACAAGACGTCTCCTCTGCTACATATGCTGCTGGAGCCATGGGTCCCTCCATGTGTACTCTTTGGTTGGTGGTTTAGTCACTGGGAGCTCTGAGGGGGAGGTCTTGTTGGTTCATATTGTTGTTCTTCCTATGGGTTGCAAACTCCTTCAGCTCCTTCAGTCCTTTCTCTAACTTCTCCATTGGGGACCCTGTGCTCTGTCAGATGGATGTCTATGAGCATCCACCTCTGTATTTGTCAGGTTCTAGCAGAGCCTCTCAGGAGACAGCTATACCAGGCTTCTGTCAGTAAACACTTCTTGGCATCAGCAATAGTGTCTGGGTTTGGTGTCTGCATGTGGGATGGATCCCCAGGTGGGGCAGTCTCTGAATGACCCTTTCTTCAGTCTCTACTCCACTCTTTGTCCCTATATTTCCTTTAGACAGGAACAATTCTGCATTAATATTTTTGAGATGGGTGGGTGGCCCCATACCTCAACCAGGGGCTGTGTCTAACCTCTGGATATGGACTCTATAGGTTCTCTCTCCCATTTGTTGGGTATTTCAGCTAATGTCATCCCCGTTGGTCCCTGGGAGCCTCTTGCTCTCCTAGCATATGGGACTTTCTAGTGGCTACCTCCAGTTCCCCATCCCCTACTGCTATACACCTCTGTTCAATTTCCTGACTTGTCACCCAACTCCTCCTATACCTGATCCTGTTCCTCTTTCCCCTCCCTCTCCCTCCCTCTCTCTACCTGCCATAATTATTTTGTTCCCCCTTCTAAGTAGTACTGAAGCATCCACACTTTGGTCTTGAGCTTCATATGATCTGTGAGTTGTATTA
Organism: Apodemus sylvaticus; assembly: GCF_947179515.1. Taxonomy (NCBI): domain Eukaryota; kingdom Metazoa; phylum Chordata; class Mammalia; order Rodentia; family Muridae; genus Apodemus; species Apodemus sylvaticus. The sequence continues at coordinate 13,824,279 of NC_067495.1, read as the reverse complement.
ATACAAAATTTTAATTGAAATCTAATTCCATCATCTCCACCTTTCTTTCTTCCCTCTAGCCCCTCCCATGCCCCCTCCCTCCAGCCCTTGCTGTGCCTCTGTACTCTCATATTGATAGCCCTCTTTTCTCTGATCATTAGTCTTGAACACACACAAATACACATATAAATATGTAAATACAAACTTCAAATGTTTTTGTTGTTGTTGTTTGTATGCATATGGTTTGGGGGTTGGTCACTTTGTATTGAATAACCAAACAGGATGCTCATCCCTGTGAGAGATTAATTCTTCATCTCTGAGACATCATTAGTTGCCTGTAGTTCTTTGTCTAATGGCTGAACAGCCTGAGACTTTCCCCCTTTCTGCATTAGCAAGTTTGTATGGAGCCATTTTTAGGAAACACAGCCTCACAGCAATCTTCCTGGCATTATGGCTCTTATACATTTTCCATTCCTTCTTCAGCGATATTGATGTCTCCTGAGTGTGTGCTACAGACATATCCATTGGGACTGCAGTCCTTATAGTCTGTTGATCTCTACATTGCACCCAATTGTGTTTTTCCATAATGGTTTCCATTTCCTTTAAAGACAGGGTTCTTTAATGAAGGTCATAATTACATTGACCCGTGGGTGTGAATATAGAAGGATAAGTTGTAGAATGTAGTTATATTGGTCTAATATGGTGACAGTAGTAGATTCTCTTCTAAGATCCATGATCTAACTAGTACTGTGTATTTGGATAGGTTTCTTGTACCAGGCATGATTTCCCTCCTCTTGAGTGAGCTTTAAAGGGGAAAAGCTATTGGTTCCTATAAACACATGAGTGCCACATACCGTATTATTATAGATATGCTGACCATTGTTGTAGTTCATAGGTGTCATAGTTGGGTAGGATTATTAATAGCTTCCTTCTGTTGGCAGCTTTTATAGTAATTTCTGGTACTATGGAATTTATAACACAGGAAGGAAGCTATCAGATTATATCCAGCTCAAATTTACAAGTCCTGTGTCTTAAGAGACTTCAGCAATAGGAAGTTATCCTTTGAAAGGGAACCAAGGGCAATAGCAGTAAATGTATTTTCTTTGGGGAGTCACTTGAACTACCTTGGACTATAACCATTAAAAAGGAAGTTACTCATGTCTGGCACCAGGGTTTTTGCTAATGTATGGTTCTTGTTGGAAGCAATGTCAATCCAAGTGGCATAGCCTCTCCCCATCCGTGTGTGTGTGTGTGTGTGTGTGTGTGTGTCTCTGTCTGTCTGTCTGTCTCTCTGTGTGTGTGTCTGTCTGTGTGTGTGTGTGTGTGTGTGTGTGTGTGTATGTCTGTTTTAAATAATGAGTTTTGGGTAAATATAAATAAAACCCAAATAACCCAACTTAAAAAATGGGGTACAGAGCTAAAGAGAATGCTCAATAGAGGAATCTCAAATTCCAAGACACACATAAAGAAATGGTTCAAAGTCCTTAGTCATCAGGAAAATGTACATGAAAACAACTCTGAGGTTCCATCTTATATCCATCAGAATGGCTAACATAAAAAAAAAAAACTCAAAGATCCCATATGTTGTCAAAGATGTGGAGCAAGGGGAACACTTTTTCATTGCTGGTGGGAGTGCAAACTAGTCCAATCACTTTGGAAATAAATTTGGCAGTTTCTCAGAAAACTGGGACTAGCTCTACATCAAGACCCAGGTATACCACTCCAGAGCATATATCCAAAAGATGTTCCAACATTCCAAAAAGACACTAGCACAACTATGTTCATAGCAGATTTATTCATAATAGCCAGAAACTGAAAAAAAAACCTACATGTCCTTTAACTGAAGAGTGAATAAAGAAAATGTGGTGCATCTACACAATGGAATATTATTTAGCTATGAGAAACAAAGACATCATGAATTTTGCAGGCAAATGGATGGAATTTGAAAATATCATCCTGAGTGAGGTAACCCAGACCTCAAAGGACATGCAATGGTATGTACTCATAAGTGTATGGTAGACATAAAATACAGGTATCATGTTATACTCCATTAACCCAAAGAAGCTAAATGAGAAGGAAGGCACAACCAATGATGCTTGAATCTCACTTAGAATGGTGAATAAAATATTCATAAGAAGTAGATGGAGGGAGGGAACTGGGTGGAAGGGGGAATAGGGAGGGGAATGGGGTAATTCAGGATCAGGGGTGGGGAAGGACAAGAGAGATGGCTAGATGGCCATTCAAATGAATGAAATCTGCAACCGAATGGGGTGGGAAGGTGGGGGCATCTTCAGGATGTTACAGAGCACTGGGGTAAGGGAAATGCCCAAGAATCAATGGGGGTGATCTTAGCTGCAATTCATATCATTGAGGATATGGAACCTGAAGTCGCCACCTCCTGCAGCCAGCCAGGAGCCCCAGTGGATCTATAGAGAACCAAGCCACCCACAAAATTTTCAACCCCAAATTTATCCTGTCTACAAGTAATACAGGCACAGGGGATGGAACAGAGGCTGAGAATGGCCAGCCAATAACCAGTGAAACTTGAGACCCATTCCATGGGTAAGCACCAGTCCCTGACAGTATTAAAGATACTCTATTATGTTTACAGACAGGAGCATGGTTGTCCTCTGAGAGGCTCCACCCAGCAGCTGACTCAGACAGATACAGACACCCACAGCCAAACAGTGGATGGAGCTTGGGGACTCTCATGGAAGAATAGGAGGAAGGATTTCAGGCCCTGAAAGGGACAGGAACTCTGCAGGAAGACCAACACAGTCAACTAATTTGGACCTGTGGGGCTCTCAGAGACTGAACCACAATCAAACAACATACACAGGCTGGACCTAGGCCTCCCCACACATATGTAGCAGATGTGCAGCTTGGCTTTCATGTGAGTCCTGAACAAGTGGAACGGGGGCTGTCTTAAACGTTGTTGTCTGTACATGGGATATGTTTTTCTAGCTGGGCTGCCTTGTCTGGCATCAGTGGGAGAGGATGTGCCTAGCCTCGCAGACACCTGATGTGTCAGGTGGGAGGATATCCAAGGAGGGGGTGCACCTGCTCAGAAGAGAAGGGGAGTGGGAGATTGTGGGATTGTGGGAAGGGGTGACTGGGAAAAGGGCAGTGAGCAAGATGTAAAGTGAGTAAGTGAAAAAATTGAAATTAAATGAAAAAAAAATAAAATTTAGCAGGTAGACAGTATGGCCTGCAAAATTAAGCTAAGGCCTACTTCCTGAATATCAGTAGTTGTGGCAAAGTTTATAAATTTACTTCCCTTCTGGTTTGGCCTCTGGAGTTCTGCTTAAGGCTCATTTTTCTTCTTAGCTGAATCATGGCAACCCAGAACATTCTTTCTATGCTTTAAAAGCTCACCCATGAGAAAGGATGGCAGCTACACTATGATCCTGAACATGAAGTATAATTGCAGGCTGGCTAATAAAGACATTTTATGGCTTAAAAAAACTAAATATAATAAAGTACATAAATAGATTTATGAAGAGAAATTATATGGGTATCTTAATAGATAGTGAAGAATCCTTTGACAAAGGTTCACTTCCTTTCATGATAAATGCTACAAAGAAACCAGGAATAGAAGAAGCATGGCTACATCATAAAAGCTGTATATGACAAATGAAGTAGAAAATCTGAAAATACTTCCTCTAGCATTAAGACTAAGAGATGATTGCCCATACTCACTAATATTATTCAATACAGAACTCAAAGTCTTATCTAGAACAACTAAGAGAATGAAATTAAAAATATACAAACAGAAAAGAAACTATCAGTTTGTTGATGACATAGTCCTATGATTGGAAGTTCCTAGAGACAACATTAGAGAACTCTTAGTTCTGATAAACACAGCAATGTAGCAGTGGACAATCAAGAAGGAGCCTCCCAAAAACTCTCTCATTCTCAATAGTTCCAGAACAAATGGAAAATATCTGGTAATTAACCTTATTGAGAAAATGAAAAATCACTAAACTAAAAACTTTATGACACAAAAGAGAGATTGAAGAAAGTATTAGAAATCAGAAAGTCATCCATATTCATAGATTGGAAGAATTAATATTGTGATAATATGTTACTGAAAGTAACCTACAAATTTAATGCAGTATCAAAATACTAATGAGAATCTCCATAAAACAAGAGAAAAAAATTTCTAAAACACATAACTAGCCAAAGTAACTCTAAGCAGAAAGATTTCTGGAGACATTCAAATATCTGAATTATATATGTGAATATATATATATATATATATATATGTATATATATATATGTGTATATATATATGTGTGTGTGTGTGTGTGTGTGTGTGAAATTATATATGCGAAATTATATATATGAAAAATTATACTGCAGAAATACAGAATTTTTTCATGCATAAAAGAATATGAAATTTGCAGGTAAATTGATGAAATTGGGAAACATTATACTGAATGAAGTAACCCAGACCTAGAATGAAAAAAAAAATGCTACATGTTTTCCCTTACGTGCAGATCACTTAAGTATACTATCATATCATCTGCAAATAGTGGTAGTTTGACTTCTTCCTTTCCCATTTGTATCCCTTTGACTTCCTTATGTTGTCTAATTGCTCTAGCTAGGACTTCATGAACCATATTGAAAAGATATGGAGAGAGGGGGCAGCCTTGTCTAGTCCCTGATTTTAGTGGGATTGCTTCAAGTTTATAGAGAACTCCTACAGCTGATAAACAACTTCAGCAAAGTGGCTGGCTACAAAATCAATGCAAGCAAATCAGTAGCCTTTATATATTCAAAGGATAAGCAGACTGAGAAAGAAATTAGGGAAATGACTCCCTTTACAATAGCTACAAACAGCATAAAGTATCTTGGGGTGACTCTAACCAAACAAGTGAAAGACCTATATGACAAGAACTTCAGATCTCTGAAGAAGGAAATCGAAGAAGATCTCAGAAAATGGAAAAAATCTTCCATGCTCGTGGATTGGCAGGATTAATATAGTTAAAATGGCCATCTTGCCAAAGGCAATCTACGGATTAAATGCTATCCCCATAAAAATCCCAACCCAGTTCTTCATAGAGCTAGAAAGAGCAATTCTCAAATTCATCTGGAATAACAAAAAATCCAGGATAGCTAAAACTATTCTCAACAGTAAAAGAACTTCAGAGGGATTCAGTATCCTAGACTTTAAACTTTACTACAGAGCAATAGTGATAAAAACTGCATGGTATTGGTACAATATCAGGCAAGCGGATCAATGGAATAGGATTGAAGACCCAGAAATGAACCAACACACCTATGGTCACTTGATCTTCGACAAAGGAGCTGAAAGCATCCAGTGGAAAAAAGATCGTCTTTTCAACAAATGGTGCTGGTTCAATTGGAGGTCAGCATGCAGGAGAATGAGAATCGATCCATACTTATCTCCTTGTACTAAGCTCAACTCCAAATGGATCAAGGACCTCCACATAAAACCTGACACACTGAAACTAATCGAAAAGAAACTGGGGAAAACCCTTGAGGACATGAGCACAGGGGAAAAGTTCCTGAATAGAAAACCAATAGCTTATGGTCTAAGATCAAGAATTGACAAATGGGACCTCATAAAACTACAAAGTTTCTGTAAGGCAAAGGACACTGTCAAAAGGGCAAAATGTCAACCAACAGATTGGGAAAGGATCTTCACCAACCCTAAATCCGACAGAGGGCTAATATCTAATATATACAAAGAACTCAAGAAGGTTCAAAGAGAACCAGAGAACCAAATAACCCCATTAAAAATTGGGGTCCGGAGCTAAACAAAGAATTTTCACATGAAGAACTTCAGAGAGCTGAGAAACACCTTAAGAAATGTTCAACATCATTAATCATTAGGGAAATGCAAATCAAAACAACCCTGAGATTTCACCTCACACCAGTCAGAATGGCTAAGGTCAAAAACTCAGAAGACAGCAGGTGTTGGCGAGGATGTGGAGAAAGAGGATCACTCCTCCACTGCTGGTAGGGTTGCAAGATGGTGCAACAACTTTGGAAATCAGTCTGGCGGTTCCTCAGAAAACTAGGCATGACAGTTCCTGAGGACCCTGTTATACCACTCCTGGGCATATATCCAGAGGATTCTTCAGCATGCAATAAGGACACATGCTCCACTATGTTCATAGCAGCCCTATTTGTAGTAGCCAGAAGCTGGAAAGAACCCAGGTGTCCTTCAACAGAGGAATTGATACAAAAAAATGTGGTATATTTACACAATGGAGTACTATTCAGCCATTAGAAACAATGAATTCATGAAATTCTTAGACAAATAGATGGAACTGGAGAATATCATACTAAGTGAGGTAACCCAGTCTCAAAAGATCAATCATGGTATGCACTCACTAATAAGTGGATATTAGCCTAGAAACTTTGAATACCCTTACGTGCAGATGTTAACTACTTGAAATTTATGGTTTAGATTTGCAGTACTTATAGAAGCTAGAAAAGTAGAAAGGGGTCATGGGGGTTGCATATATGTATTTACATATTCATATGAAAGTGTTTAGTTGGAGTTGCCTTACACAGGACATATTTATCCAAGAAGGCACAGATTGCTAAAGAAAAATCCCAGACCAAGGTACAGGATGCCACCCTTTGAGCCTGTTGCTACTCTTCTTACTTGTGCATCAGAAATTGACGATAATGTTCTATTGCATTATTAAGTAAATTACAGAGAAAAGACAGAGTGCTAGTAGCAAAAGATATAAGAACAGTTACTTCTCTTAAAGGCTTGAACCCTAGTTCTGGAGTTATCCTTCAAATTTCTACCTCCACCAGTACTGGGAAAGTACTGACACGGCCTTGGTCTGAAGTAATGTTCACATTTCTCCCCCAAGTTATGGAGTCCATCAGCTGGTACCAGACTTTAATAGCAACAAAAACAAGGATAACTGAGCTGCCAATTATTTTCAAATACACTAAAAGAATATACCTCTTTTCAATCCATAATTGTTTTATCGTTATTATGGCATATTCCATGCTCGGGTATTCTCATTTAAAAATGTTATGTGCCAGGCATTTAGCTAATTTTTCCATTACCTTTTACATCTTCACAATATATTTAACAAAACACCCTATTTTTCATTATCTTTACATATGGGGCAGCTAAGATTAAAGTAAAAAGTCACATTGCCAGTGGAAACTGGGGTTTTCTAGAGTGCCAACTTAATTAAAAAGCCCCATTTTGCACTAAAAGTATCCAGCAGAAATGGCTGTTTCAAGGGCTAGAACAAACTTAAGGACAAATATCTGAGAGCATCTTGTTGCATCAGAGTGTGAAAGGATCCAGAGCAAGTTGGAAGTTTTTCAAAGAACATAGAAATCCTTGCTTCTTGAGCTTCCAGTTGAGAAAAGTATGCCACACCACTTCCAACAAGGTTACATCTCCGAATCCTTTCCAAACAGTTACGGCAACTAGAGACACAGTCTAATATATGAACCTGAGTAGGGCACTCTCATTCAAACCACCACACTGCAGAAACAGAGAGCAAAAGTGCAGGTGGCATGAAGGCAGCAGAGATATATGGCTCAAGGGAAAGAAAATTTTAATTAGGAGGAATTCATCCAAAAGATCCATTGTATAGCATGGAATATGTACCTCAAAATGGGTTACAGCATTTCAAACCCATGAAAGTGGGTTTTAGGACTATCATCATTAATAGTGACAGGTATATATGGTAAGTCATATGTTAACTAGCATGATTAATTCTTCTATGTATATAGACTTAAGCATGGATGAGACATGCTTACTACCTGAATAAACAAATACCAGCAAATTTTCTTAAAGTGGGGAAATAAAGTGCTATCAAAGGCCTCAGTTTTCAGAATACCGGGAAGCAGCTTCATTCAAGAACCCTTACTAAATTACAAAAGGGGATCTGTTTGTCAAAATGTAAATCAGGGTGCTTCCATGCCCCAGTGGAAACCAGGTTGGAGTGGAGAAACCTGGGAACACAACCTTAACCGACTGGCCAGAGCTGACCCAAGAAGTGACAGACTAGAGAGGCTTCACGAGCACTGGGAAGGAAGGAAGTCAGAGCTTTCCACCCCTGAGCTGCATGGTAGACACCACCACAGAACAGACAGTGTAGATGGGGAATAGTGGACACTGTAATTTTGACAGTATTTGATTTCACAGTTGCAGATTGTGCTAGCACACATTTGGATTGTGTGACAATGCGCTATTAATCTCCATGTAGGTCTTTTATGTAATTATCTCTGAAAGTATCCAAAAGGGGGAAGGGGTACAGTGGTGGGATTAATCTCAGATCTGGGAAACACTAATATTGGAGTGAGGAACTCTATAACGGCTCCCTAAAGAAGGATCTGATTTCTGTCCATCCTGTGACAGGTCTGGAAGCAGATGCTTGAGTCTCATTTAAGATCACAGCTCGGCCTCACCTCTGGGTGAACATAACCTAAGAACTCAAGAGATCCATGGCCAACATCAGACTGTGGGGCCCAGAAAACAACTGTGTGTGTTTAAACCCCTAGGATGAAATTGATTTTTCTTGTGGTTGTAGGAAAATTTGTTACTATCCCTGTGTAGTATGGGGCAGAATTTTTAACCATAACCAGCAATCCTGACTAATTGCTGGCTTGGAATGATTAACTCTATCTCCAGGGTCCCTTCCTGTGGCACAGAGTCTGATTGTCCAGGTTTTTTGTTTCCTAAAGGCCAGACTCCATTAAACAAAAGTTTTAGAAGCATCAGTCCTAAAACCCAAATTGTTGCAATGGAAATTTCCTTGTTTCTGACAACTAGGGGACCCAGATGCAAGGCATGTATCAACATTGTACTCTTCTCTCAAAACATAAATCTTCTTATCTGTTTTTGTCACCATAAAACCAGGCATTTAAAGTGGGCGTCAGCAAGTAGAGGTCACAGAAGCTAATATGTTCCCTGTGTCTGTCTTCCTCAGTTTCCTGTCTAGGCCTCAGACTGGCAGGAGTTGGACCATGGTCCTGTATTCATATCAAACATACTCGTTGGAAGAAGATAGAGGGCCAGGAAGCATAAGGGCCCTGGGGCCAATGACACCTTAATTTCAGTGGGTGCACAGTCCAGAGACAGTCCATTTGGCAGCAGTGTCCATGGCTTTCCAATTTCTTGGCCTGGGTGTGGTCAGGATCCATGGTATATTGGCAGCTGTCTCCATGGCCTTAGGAGTGGAGAGAATCACTTATAGAGACCTTCTTCCCAAGTTGGTTTCAGTGCAGCTTTGGTTACTGTCTTAACCTAGACAGGATCAGTGGACTCAAACATGGGAAGGTGTGGTGACCTCAGAGGCCAGCTGAATCTCAGAGAGTCCATTGAATAGCCTGTATGGAGGACTGGGGTCTGTGGTGACTTGAGAAGGGAATGGTTAGAGTTCTGCCTACTGCTGGTCTCTGAGCCTGGGAAGCAGTGAGGGAGGTAATATCTCCCCCACTCCATACAGAATCTCATGGTGGGTAAATCTGTTCCTGTATGGGGTAAGGTAGGCCCAAAGCAAAGGAAGGAGGCCTACCATCCTCCTCTGGACTCTAATGAGAATTGTGTTAGTTTCATTTAATGTCCTATTTATTCTTCTTACGTGTCCAGAGAACCCCGAGGTCTAAAAGCACAATGAGGTTTTCAATCTATGTCTAAAGCCTTAGCTATTAATTGAGAGGTTTGGGCTATGAAAGCTGGGCCATTGTCGGACCCGATTGCTAGGCAGACGCCAAATCAGGACATCGATTCCTGGAGGATCGTCTTAGCTACAATTTGAGTATTTTCAGTCCTGGTGGGGGAATACTTCTTTCCATCCAGAAAAAGGTATCTATTAAAAGCTGTCAAGTACTTTTATTCTCTCCTAGCAGGCTGGATCTTGGTGAAGTGAGTTTTCCCAGAATTCACCAGGGTATCAGTTTCTCATTCTGACAGATTCCTGGGAAAGGGCTCTCTGTTTTGGATTTACTTTTGCACAAAAATGGCGTGTGGCTGAGTTATACTACGCTAGGCTGTGCAGTGTAGATATAACATACCTTGGTAAGGTCAACTCAGAAAGTTTTGTGGACCCTGGATGAGAAGCCTGGTGAACTTCAGTTACCAGAGTCCTGTCAGTTAGTTGCTTCTAGGAGAATGATCCCTCTCTCTGGTATCCTCCACCACCCTGAGGGTTTGAGCTCTCCCTTTCTTCTTCACCATGGAGTCTCAGGCATGGAGTATCATGTTTGTGGTATGCCATCAGAATATCAATATGTCTCACTGGTCTGAGGACTGTTTGTCAGGCAGCCAGGTCAGCAGCCTGGCAATGGAGGATTTGTAGTGAAGCCAAATAGCCTCTAGCAGGGCCAAGACTTTGCAATGTCCTTTTTCCCAGCAGTGAGAAGTCCTCTTTCTTTACAGAACATACCAAGGTCATGCCTGGTAGTAAAACCATATGCACTGACAGTGTGTTCTTGATGGACTTTCCCTTTCCCTATTTGACAGCCTGGGTCAGATGTATCTGTTCTGCGCTCTGGAGAGATGTACCTGGCTTAGGCCCAAATCGCTTTCTTTATAGGAACTACTGAAGCTCCCAGATACCTGCTTTCATCTTTCATCTTTCTACAGTCATGGATGAGCACCTGTATCATTAAGCAGGAGGGTGGCTGAACAGATGGAGTGGGTCCAGTTGTTTGGACAGGTATGTACAGCGCATCTCCATGCCCCTAATGTTTAGATTAAATCTTTTGAGTTTAGTCTCAGTCAAGATTAGGGGCTAGTGTCCCACATCTTGCTGGTCTACAGTAGCCTTGCTACAGGCAGAAATATCGAGTTGTACCTAAGAAAACTTGAACCTGTCTTTAGTCTTTTGAGCTGGGATCTGAAGGATGGCTGCAATCCTGCTCTGAGACAGGTTCCTTTTGCCTCCCCTCAGCTGGTGGCCTACATATGTAGCCTGTGATAGTCGAAGCTGGCTTTCTTGCCTTATATTCTGTAGCCCATGGTGTGTAGTTCCTGTACCATCCCTCAGTGTCCCTTTTATATTCTATGTTTCCAGGAAACATCAAAGGAAGGGCATTTTGAAATCCTGGGGCAACCTAGTCCTGGTGTGTCTCCTGCTGTAAATTCCCACTGGGTCTGCCCATTTGAAAACAAAAATGGGTTGACTCACCTCTCTCTGCCAATGAGAGGATAAAGAATGTGTCTTTCAGAACAAAGACAGTGTACACATGTTTCTCTAGAGGAATCAGATTCATGAGAATTGGAGGTCCCAGGTCTTCTCATAGGCAGAGGAAGTATGTCCCAGGGTGAGAGCCAGGACAGCTGGATGTCTGTCTCTTCAAACAGGCAATATGGAGGACAGCAATTTCCTCTTTTGATGCCAGGGTCACTGGGTCTTCTTTAATCTGGAAGGAGGTAGCTGAACTGGTCAGTTGAACAGTGATAGATTTGTCTTAGGCTAGGCTTGGGTATTGGTTTCTTCTCACAGCTGGTAAGAAACCAAAATCTTATTATCCTGGAGGTGACAGACCACGTGATGTTATAACTTGTTTCATTTTGGGGGGTGAAGGTGTCAGACCCCTCTGATGCATTAGGCAGTAATTGATTAAAGGGTGCCCCCGGGGACCTGGACCATCTCAGGTTGTGCACCCCTAGGAATTCCCTGACCCCTGCATTGGTCTTTGGTCTCTAGAGCTTTGTGATCCCCTATGTCTCTAGGCCTGGTCTCTGGCATGTGCATGGAACTTCCAGAAATGTGGGGTATCACCAGAGCAGACTACTCAGACATAGGTTTAAACCAATAGAAACTCTTTGTCACTGGCCAGTGACCACTAATTGTTTGGGACCCCAGTGTAGAACTGAGCCTTTCTCGGGGTGAGCATTCAAGCACACCGCCCATGTTCTGGGTTGACATACTTCAGCTAACAAAATCAGTTAGCCAAATGTAGAACTACAGGAGGCAACAGGCAAAGCTAGTACAACTAGAGAGTTTGCCAGAACTGTGGGCTAGCTCTGTTTTCAGTTCTGTCAGGTAATAGTGTCTATGTGCTGAGTTTTCCAGCCTAAATGGCACTTTCATCATGGAATCACCAGTGAGTGAGTGACTTTGAGAGTCAAGTCAGCCTTCCATACAACCTCTTGCTTCCTTAAATCTTGTGTTTGGCAGTGCTCATGAAACTCAGTCATACTTTGCAAAAACTGGACTAAAGCAGAAGATGATAAATATCTTTGAGGAGGAATCAACAAATAGGTGTATCTGCCAGTTCAGCTCCTTACATGTTTAGGTACAGAACATGAATGTCTAGAAGCCTCCCCTTGCTGCTCGCATACTCCTGTGTCTATCTCTAGACCAACAACCTCCTGCACAGGCTTTACCTAGTGGGTCCCAAGGACACCAAGCCAGCCCACACTATGTCTACACTGTCAGGCTACTCTACATGTGTAGCTTCTGTCTGAACTTCCTCAGTCAGTTTACCACAAACAGTCCACCTGTACTGTCGCCAAGTGCCATATTACTACTTCTGCCTAATCTGTTGCTGCACTGAAGCCGGCCAGACACTTGCATCAGACACACAGAAAAAGAAAGAAGTCCACATGCTGAGGGCATATCATAGAAGTGCAAAAATTTGAACAGCCAAAGCAGCATCCCCACCCCAGAATTCAGTAGTCTTGGAGAAGTGTCCTCCAATGAGAATCAGTACCCAGATGGACCCAAGGGCACAGATTTGAAAAAATCATAAACATTATCAAAGCAGTCTAGATGTTCAAAGAACACACAAAGTAAGAGCTCAATGGACTGAAAGAGAGATAACAGTGAATGTCTGAGTGGTGTCTAAGGAGAGAAAAATATATCACTAAAAGAAATGGCAACAAAACAAGAAGATTCAAAACGCGAGATCACTGCAGGGATAGACAGATCGAAGAGAACTTGAGCAGAAATGAAGATGTGACCGAGTCTAAGGCCATACCACCCTGAATGTGCCTGATCTCATCTGAGGATCAAACTGAAAACTCAAAAACTTGTATAGGAAACTCAGGGAAAAATTCTTACACATTGAATGGATGAAGTGCAGGACAGAATACGAGGACTTGAAGACAGAACAGAGAAAGTGAAGCGCCCATGCAAAGCGTAGGAAAGGAAAAGAAAGACGGTCCAGGAGCATGATGGAAATATGGGACACCGTGAAAGCCCAGGTCTGTGAGGGAAAGGTATAAAAGAAAGAAAAGGACCTCAGGCTTTGATCAGATCATTTACAGGGACATAGCAAGAGCTGATTTAAAGTGAGAAGGGACATACCCATACAAACACCACCAAAACATAGCATGGCAAAAGGACAGGACAAGGAAACAAAGTCCGAGGTGCTTGTTATTTTTAAAAGACCCAGGACCTGAATAACAAGCAAGTAATGAAAGCTGAGAGAGGAAAAGAATCACAAGCCACATCTGAAGGAAAACCCTCAAAATGACAACTGACTTGTCAATGGAAACTGTAAAATACAGCAGAACCTGAAAGATGTACTTTGATGCCTAAAAAATGGCCAATGCCAATCTAGACTGCAGTAGCTGGGAAAACTATCTGCGGAAGTTGAAGTAGAAAGAACAGCTTCCCAGGATAGATACAGGCTAAAAGACATGTTCAGCAGTGGGCCCTACAGTGGACACTGGGAACAACTCTTTGGACCAGAGGGAAGAGTAAACACAGCGATGATCCTATAAAAATAAGAACATATGGAACGGTGATTATTGAAGCACAACATGGACAAGTAACTCAAAAAGCAATACGCCAAGAAAATGACAACAATTAGCACACACCTTTCAATAATAATAATAATAATAATAATGACACCAGCACCCTAATCAAAAGATACAGGTTATATGAATGAATTCATAAACAACATACTAGGTGGGCAGTGGCGGCGCACACCTGTAATCCCAGCACTCTGAGAGGCAGAGGAAGGTGAACTTTTGAGTTCGAGGCCAGCCTGGACTACAGAGTAAGTTCCAGGACAGCCAGAGCTATACAGAGAAACCCTGTGTCAAAAAAACCAAAATAAAAAATAAAATAAAATAAAATAAAATAAAATAAAATAAAATAAAATAAACAACATCCAGCTTTCTGTTGTATAGAAGCTCATCTTAGCTTCACTATGTTAAAGTAAGGGAATGGAAAGACTATTGGATGCAAGTGATACCAGGATCCAAGCAGATATTACTATCCTAGGATCTAATACAGTAGACTTTAAACAGAAACACAAACAAACAAAACAAGATATGATGAGGAAGGACTATTCGCACAGCATGTAGGTACCAAACTGTGACACACCCAACTTCATAAAAATTAGATCAGAGTTAACATGATACAGACCATCTTCAAGGCACCAAAAATAGCGGATGCCCTTACCACACATCCTCCAGTAGACTGGTTCTCTGGACAAGAAACAGAAAAACATCAGAAATAAACGGCATTACACATCTAATCATCTTAAGGGATATCTATGTCCATATCACCCAAATGTCAAAGAATATAAACGTATTGAACACCTCAGGAAATCCTCCTAAAACAGACCACGTCCTGAAATAGGAAGTAAACCTCAATGCAGTTAGAAATATTGAGATAACTCCATGCATCCCATGTGCCTACCCTGGAGTGGAAACTAAAACGAACAGCACAGGACTTCCCAGTACTTAGACACATACAAGCCCATAGAGATTCAGCAATCCTGAAACACACATCAAGAAAGGAAGGAAATGAATCTCTGAATTAAATGAAAATGACAGGACACAAGAAAATCTCGGATAAATATTAAGCGTAGTCCCAGGAGCGATATGTTTAGGTCTAAAGTCCTACATTTAAAAGACTCAGAATGAGCTCGAAGGACCAGCTGAATGAGCAACTCCGGAATTTGGAAGAACGGCCTGGAGAGAGCCCAGCAGGTGAGAACACCAACTGCTCTTCCAGAGGGCCCCAGGTCTCCCTCAAGTGGATGGCAAGAAATATTGAAAAGTGGAGCAGAAATGAAGGAGACAGAAACAAACGCAAAGAACCAGCAAATCTAAAAGCTGTTGTTTTTCTTTGTTTTGTGTTTGTCTTTTGATCGTTCTTTTGTTTTGGTTTGATTTTCTTTTGCAAACATAAATTAAGATAAATTAAGAGTGACAATGTTTTCCCAACTCACCAAATGAATGAAAAAGACAAAATGAACAGAATCACAGACGAACAGGGAACCACTGAAACAGACTCCAAGGAGATTGAGAACATTGTAAGGAAATACTTAAAAACATATACTTCATTAAGTTAGAAAATCTAACAAGATGGATGAGTTATTAGATTCATGGGAACAAGGAAAGTTAAACTAAGTGGACATGAACATTTTAAACAAATAAGGAAATTGAAACAATTTAAACAGTCCTTCTGACTGAAAAATGCCCCAGCCCAGATGGATTCACAGCAGAATTCTAACAGAGAATCAAAGATCTTCAACCAGCTTACAAAGATTTCACAACTGGAAGCAAATCAGCACTTATACATGCTTTCCAGGGAGCCAGAATTACTCTAACCACAGAACACTTTAATAAACAACAGCAGTAACAACAAAAAGCATCCTGCGAGCCAATGTATCTCAGCAATATAGACTGAGATTTCTTCCATAGAATACTTGGAAACAGAACACAAGCACGTATTAAAAAGATCATATGCTCTGTGGGGCCAGTGAGCCAACATGGCAGGCTTGGCACACAAACTACAATACACTTGCAAAGCACAGGAGACCCACCCTGAAGGGTGCTACTGCCAAAAGCAAAGGCGAAAAGTGAGATGGGAGAAATGGAGGAGCTGAGCCTGGCGTACAGTGCATGTGCTGTGGGGGGAGGGGGAAGTGGCCCTGTGACTGCAGTGACTGGACAGAGGGAGAGGGCTGAGGTTGATGGTGGATCATCTTTTGCCCAGCGGGGTCGCCAGGATGGTGGGCTGCAGCCCAGACCTTAAGCAGATGCAGGCTCACGCCCCCAACAAGCTGCCTGGGCAAGAGATCACCCTAGATCTTGGCAATGATGGAAGTCCGAGATGAGGAACACTCAGAAAGCTGGATGGATGTCCTCGAAGGACAGCAATGTCCTGGGATGCTGCAGAGGTCCAGGTTTGGGTCAATGGCCCTGATGTGCCTGAGGTCTGGGTTGATGTCTCCAGACTGTGTTGTCACCTGATGACATATTTATGTCCTATGGATATCCATTGCTTGGTTGATGTTCTGAGGCTGTGATGCCCTGCCCTGCCCCCGCACCCCTCCCCGCTGGGGAACACACTGATGTGAGTGGCCTGCCCAGCTTCCTGAGAACATACTGAGGATCTGGTCCTGGCTACTGCCTTTGTCCTGTCTATTTCCATGCCCTTAATGGGTTCTGACTGGGACTATCTCCCCAGCCATGGCCGGAGCTACAACCACAGACCATGTGGAAGTCTGATGTCTATGACAGCCTGAAGCCTTGTTCATGGCTCTGGGCCATACATGCTGGTGGCCTGTGCTGCCCCCAAGGCCCATGGTAATGTCTGGCCTATATTGCCCCAGAGGACCATGTGTGGGTCGTGGTCTTATTCCAGCCTGCTCTGTGTTGATGTCCATGTTCTATGCTACCACTGAGAGCCTTGCAGATGTTCATGATATGTGGTGTAGCAGGAAGCTGAGTTGTTATTCCTGGGACATGCTGCCACCAAAGGTCACATGGCAGCTTCTGGGGGACATAATTTTCTGAGTGGTTTTCTCTGCCACCCAAGGTCATGGTGATGTCTTCTCCGTGTTGACACTGAGGGCCATGTCTCAGTGTGGCCTGACTTGCCACTGAATGCCAAGTGGATATCCATGATTGATGCTGCAGCTGGAGCCACACCGATGTGTATGCGCTCAGCTGCATCAGACTGCCATACCTGGGCTGGTGGCTCTTCAGTAACTGGGACTTCTGTTCCTGGTCTATGCCGATGCCAGAAACCATGTGGAAGCCCATAACGCATGCGCCCTTGGTCCATGCTGAGTAAATAAGCTAATTTCACAGTGCTAATGACCACAGTTACATAGCTGAGAAAGAGGAACATGGAAGAATCCTCTGACAACCCCCATCTCCACCACAGCAGTTACCCCTCTCCAAATAGCAGTAGTCTAGATAGAAAGCCATCAAAGTGAACTCTTAAAGACTGCAATAGGATGCTGGGATGTCACCCTCAAAAGCAGGTGACTTCCAGCAGGGCTGCAGGACTCAGAGGACTCACCTCCATCCAGGGGCCAGGCCTCAGAGAGTCTGAACTCGTCCCAGTGGAGGTGAAGATTAACAGAAAGTGCCGGGCTTTGGGTTTTAGTTTGTTTCCTTGTTTTTGCTAGAGGGCGTGGTAACAAAGGTGGAGGAAGGAGAGGGAATTACTAGGAAGCAAATGTGAGAGGAATATATGGTGTGGAATCCCCAAAGAGTCAATTTTATTATTATGTGGGGAAAACAATCATGCATCACATTCAAGGTGTCTTCATGAAGGAGAGGCTGGGACTGTTCATTCACATAAGTCAATAAGTGTAATAATTAATATGCATGGATTGAAAAGAAATTTACATGATCATCTCAATAGATACAAAAAAAGGCCTTTCAGAAAATTCAATATATCTTCAGGGGAAGGACACAAAAAGATGAAAAGAATTCTCATGGGCCCAGCAAAAACAACAGTGTAAAAATGAGCATTACACCAAAGGCAATGTAGACAATTGATGCAATTCCAATCAAAATCCTCACGACATTCTTCAGAGAAAACTTAAAAACACTTTAATTGATTTGGAAGCACAAAGAGCCCAGGGAGTGATAGGAATTGCGGAGGGGTGGAGAGAGGGATGCCGGACACAGGACCATTCAGATTTCAACAGACATTGCAGATCTGTGGTAATAAAAACAGTGTTGTCCTGGTCAAAGCACAGACATGGAGATGGAGATCAATGGATTCAAAGTGAAAACTCCAAAGTTAAGTCCAGGTAACTACAGGCACCTGGTGTTTGAGATTGCTGGGAAAAACACCCTGGAGAAGAGACAGCATCTTCATCCTCTGGGCTGGGACAGCTGGATGTGGATACACTGAAGAATGGGATTAGACCAAAATGTTTCACCCTGCACTAAAACCAACTCCGAATATATGGAGGTCCTGAAAGTGAAAACCTGAATTGATGGAGCACCATACGGGGCACCCTACAAGGTACAGGCTCAGGAAAGGACTGTCTGGATAGGACCCGGGGTTGCCCAGGAATCAAGAGCAACAAGTGACACACAGGACCTCAGAAAGCTCAAAAGACGCTGTACGGATATGGAAACTATCAAATGAAGAAGAAGCCTACTGACAGAAGAGAATGCCTATCCGTTATACATCTGAGAGAGGAGCAATATCCAGAAGACACAAA
This sequence comes from Apodemus sylvaticus, assembly GCF_947179515.1. NCBI lineage: Eukaryota > Metazoa > Chordata > Mammalia > Rodentia > Muridae > Apodemus > Apodemus sylvaticus. Next base: position 13,805,904 of record NC_067495.1, on the reverse strand, counting down.
CAACTTCAAGTTATGAGAATTAAGAAAGCATATGTCACAGTTAAAGAGCAGGCTAAAGCTGTAAACAGTGTACCCTTAAAAGAACAAATAATGGCCAGAAATTATTTTAAACACGATCAATACCCTAATCAATTGAGCAATGCAAATTAAACCTACCATGAGCTCTCATTCTTACCCCACTAGCAATGGCTCCTTTTAAGAAAGCCACAGGACAGCACTGCTGTGGGGAAGTGAGAACTCTCCTTCATCAGTGGTGGGAGGGCAAACTGGTGTAGCCACTCTGGAAAGCAGTGTGAAGGATTCTGGTAAAGCAATACAACCCTCCACAAACCCCAGCTGTGCCACTCCGTGACATTTGTCCAAATGCCTGGAGTCCTACCCCACACATGCTTGCTCAGGGATGTTCATTGCTGCTCTAATCAGAGTCCTCAAAAACACCTTAAATATGCCTCAACTGATGCGTGCATATCGAAAATGTCGGACAATGTCCAGGGTATTTATTTACTTATTTTAATCTGTTTTCCTTCTTTATTAATTTATTTACTCACTTTATAGCCCTATTCCGTCCTCTGTCCCTCTTCTCCTCCCAGTCCAACCTTACATATCTCTGCCCCCATCACCCCCTCCTCTTGTCTTCAGAGAAGGGAAAGCTGACCCTTAGGTACCACCTCACCCTGAGACATGTAGTCACAGCAGGACTAAATGCATCCTTGCCCACTGAGGCATGAACAGTCAGTCCAGGTAGGGAAAGGAGACCCCATGGCAGGAAACAGAGTCAGAGACAGTTCCAGCCCTAATGGTTAGGGGACCCACAAGGAGACCACCTGCACATCTGCCAGGGTCAGGCCCCTGCCAATGTCCAGGAGCCCTAAGTCCTCTACACTCAACCCAGCTCAATCCACCAGAGAAAAGAGAATAACAACCCAGAAAATGACAACAATAGATTAGTCTGGCACATCAAGTCTCATGGCCTAGGCACACTCTCTCCCCCTGAGGCCAGAGGAGGGAATCCAACTAGAAGAATATATCCCACATACAGACAACAGGTATTTGGTACAGCCCCTGCTGCAGTCGTTTGGGACCAACATGAAGACCAAGCTGCACTTCTGGTACATATGTACAAGGAGGCCTAGGTCCCACCCATGGATGTTCTTTGGTTAGTGGTTGAGTCTCTGAGAGCCCAAAGGGTCCGGGTTAGATCCTTCTGTTGGCTCTCTGTGGAGATCCTGTCCCCTTTGATGCCTGCAATCCTTCTTCCTCTCCTTCCATAAGGGTCCCCAAGCTCCATCCACTGTTTGGCTGTGGGTGTCCGTATCTGGCAGAGTCAGCTGCTGGGTGGAGCCTCTCAGACTCCTGTTGGTAGGCACAACAAAGTGAGCTTGGTACTGTCAAGGGTTTGTGCTTCCCCACTGGATACGCCTCGACTTGGTCCAGTTATTGGTTGGCCACTCCCTCCATCTATGTCTCATCCTTAATAACTGCATTTCTTGTAGACAGGATGTTTGGGTTGAAAATTCTGTGGGTGTGTTGGTGTCCCAATCGCTCCAGCAGGATTCATGCCTGGCCACATGATGTAGCCTTTCCAGACCCCATATCCCCAGTGCTGTAAGTCAAAGCTAAGGACGCCAAATCTCCATTGATTCTTGGGTGCCTCCCTCATCCCAGGTCCCTGTCTCTTCCTGGAGATGCCTAGTAACACCCAGTCAGTTCCAGTTTCCCATTCATACTAATGGTCATCTGGTCATCTCCCCAGGCCTGGTCATCCCCCAGACCCTGTCATCCCCCAGTCCCTCTCCACACCCTCCCCAGAAACAGCCCCCCCCATCCCTCCCTCCATTCCCCCTTTCCAGTGAAACTCAAGCATCTTTACTTGGAGGGCATTTTCTTAATTAGTGATTGATGTGGAAGGGCCCACTTCATTCTGGGTGATACCATCCCTTTGTAGGTTATCTTGTGTTCAGTAAGAATGTGGACTGAGCAAACTAGGAGCTAACAAGCCAGGAAATAGTGTTTCTCAGAGGCCTCTGCATCAGTTCGTGCCTCCAGGTTCCTGCCTTGAGTTCCCACACTTTTTTCCCTCAGTGACAGAGAAAGACATGCCGGGAAAGTCTAATAACTCTTGGAATGTTTGAAAAGGCTATAGTAACTTTATTTTATAGTTCATTAAAATGCAATATAGATATTAATTCAAACATACTAGATGAAATCAAATATCATGTATATGTATATATAAGATATATGTGTGTATGTAGATACATACTCATGAATATAAAGTTTTAAGAAAGTAATTGCAAGTTGAGTGAAAATGCTCCTATCAAAAACAACAGTCTATCAGAATTCCCAGTGTGAGGCATGGCAAACTTCCCTAGTAGTTACTGCTAAGGGGCTTGAAAAAAGCCCAAGGATTAGTAAAGGTTATTGGCATTGTCTTTAATTGTCCCAAAGGACTTGAAACTAAAACACAGTTGTTGAAACCTCCACAGATTTCAGACAATGAAATGTGTCTAAACAGAAAGCCTCCTCTTTGAGGATTAGTTGTTACATAAATGGAAGGACCTATTCAATCTTCCTGGGGACAAAATCAATCAATACACCTATCTGTTTATAACACAGATCATAGCAATAGCCAAAATGGCAAGATATCCCAAAACATGCAATAGTAGACTTATATTCTTAATGTAACCAATAGATGATCTGTTATTGGGTAAGGAAAAAGGAATGAAGCCCTGAGGGCCAGCAGAAAGAATGGAAACATACAACAGGAGATAGGAGGTTGGGGGACTCTCCAGAATGCACCAGAGACCTGGGAGGTGAGAGACTCTCAGGACTCAAATAGAAGGACCTTAGATAAAATGTCTGACATTAGGGTGAAGGAATTTATATAGCCCACCCCCAGCAGGAAGACAGAGCATCAAATAAGGGAGAGGGGGGCCATCCCACAGTTACAACTCTGACCCCTAAGTGTTTCTGTCTGAAACAATTACAGGGATGGAAATGGAGAGGAGCCTGAGGAATAGTAGATCCAGTGACAGGCCCAAAGTGGGATCCAGCTCAAGGGGAGGTCCCAAGTCCTGACACTATTACTGAGGCTATGGAGCACTCACATAAATGGACCGAGCATGACCACAATCCAGAAGACACAAGCAGCTGAAAGAGTCAGTTGCAGATACTTGCACTCATCCAATGGACAGAAAGAGCTGACCCCTGTTGTTGTATTAGGAAAAAGCAAGAAGAAGCTGAGGAGAAGGGAGAAACTGTAGGAGGACCAGCAGTCTCAATTAACCTGGACCTCTGAGATCTCCCAAACACTGGGCCACCAACCAGACATCAGACACCAGCTGATATGAGGCCCCCAACACACATATAGTAGAGGAATGCAGGGTCTGTGTTCATTCAGAGAAGATGCACCTAACCCTCAAGAGATTCGAGGCCCTAGGGAGTTTAGAGGTCAGGTGAGGTGGGGGCTGGGGTCATCCATGTGGAGACAGGGGGTGGGGAGGAGGTATGGGATGTGGAACAGTCTGATGGTGGACAGGGCAGGTGGATAAAATAAGAAGTGTAAAAAATTAATTAATTGATTAATTAAAGCTCAGTCCATGGGTACAGGCATCTAGTACACATGCAGCCTTGAGCAAACTATGTGCTGAAGTTTAATTTCCCATTCCGTAGTCAACATATGTACTCATATTTATTTCAAGTGTGTCAACCTCAGGATTTTATGAATATAGCAGTTTAAAGGAGAATTACACATTGTCTGAGTCAAACTGAACAAATAAGTAGCAGAGCCTCTTGTTCTTATTTTTCAGAATTTTAAAGTTTACATCCATGGCATGCAAACACAGGAACTTTAGTTCACGACATCAAAATGGAAATTTGTGGAGCTAGATGATCCTTCAGTCAATAAAGTGCTTGGAATCCAAGTATAAGGATCTGAGTGCAATCCCTGTAAGTTTTGTTTTTTAAAAAAGCCATATCTACAGGTACACAGATGTGCTCTCAGTGCATGCCGGGGTGACGGAGACGTGGGAACATCCATGTTTACACAGCAAGTTCCTGACCAATAAGTGTCAAAGAATAAGGGAAGATAATATAAAATAAAGTGTGGATAGCATCCCAGCATAAACCAGAGGTTGTCTTCTGTTCTCCACCCAAACGTACATGCCCATGACCAACCCCTACTCAAATATGGAACATAACCCCAAGAGGGAAGAACAGGATTACAGATTTGATGAAAAGTATATGCAGCGGATTGTGAGATTCCTCACCTTAGTTCCAGCCCTGGGACTTGAAGCTCGGTGAATAGAGGGTGGTGCACTCTGCAATCTCCATGGCTCTCAGTTACTAATCTAGGAACATGGGATGGGCATCACAGGGATCCTAAGAAAGTTGTCACTGAAAAGGGAAAATCCTCTCACCCATGGTCAGACCTCAGATAAAAAACTGTGGAGCTTTTCCATACCACGATTAAAAGGAAATCAGGCTGGTAAGCTGACTGCCTGGTAAAGGCCACTGAGCCTAATGCCGTGAGTTTGATCTCTTAGATCCATGCAAAAGTTACCATCTGATTTCCACACATAATCTAGGGCATATGTTGCCCTCCTGGAAAAAATAATAAAAGTTAAACAAATTAATATAAGAAATGGAAGGGAAGATAGTATCCTACAAAATTAGGGACCCGCAAAGAATAGAATGGCTCTTGAAGTCCTGAAATCAATGTGCTGTCCTGGGATGGAGTGGATCACTACAAACTTTGGTGGAAGCAGAGAATGGTTTATGACCTCTCTCCCAAGTAGTTATGGTATTTTGGAAATGTGAGAATAAAACCTGTGATGATGACTTTCTTCTTTTTTAGAGATTTATTTACTTATTTTATGTATATGCGTACACTATAGCTATACAGATGGTTGTGAACTATCATGAGGTTGCTGGGAATTGAATGATTTATTTACTATTTGTAACTACACTGTAGCGATCTTTAGACATACCAAAAGAGAGCATCAGATCCCATTACGGATGGTTGTGAGCCACCATGTGGTTACTGGGATTTGAACTCAGGACCTTTGGAAGAGCAGTCAGTGCTCTTATCCACTGAGCCATCTCGCCAGCCTCTGATTATGACTTTCTAAAAGTTTAAATAACCGGAAAGATAGAGAGGAGGCCAGTTAAGTTCTGCTTCTTCATTCAGTCTGAAAATCCCAGAAGAAAATGCTGGGTTAAAACTCACAATCAAGTTGCCTTTGGAATATAGGACAGAGCTCTCCAGAGCAGCTACTGTTGTTTCTGCTACAGAAAACTTTCTGAGGAACTAAGAGAGATACCTTTCCCCAAATGTTTTAATCTCTGACATCATCTATCTTAACCTCCTGTTTATCAACTGAATGTTCATCTTGTGAAACAGCTGCTGGCCATCCCAATCCTGGTGGCCTCCATGGGAGCTGGTGGGTGCATTGTATGTGGGCCTTGGTGTCAGGGTGATGGATAGATTATATTCTGATGGAGCTTGTGTGGGCTTTGGGCAAGAGAAGATACACTGACCTTATGTGGGACACAGAAACCAACTTGAAACACGGTCCTGTGCCCCTCAAATGCAGGCAGGGCATTTTAATGATTTAAAAAAAAAGGGGGCATTTTTTTCACATGGAAATATAGCTTAGTCAGGAATCCAGCTATACCCAAGGCTGTACCTGATAACCACAACCCAGAGACATCAGTCACTAAAGATGACCAAATACAGTCACAGAACTCCATGATATTAACTGGACAGTCGCTAAGCAAAGGCCAAGAGAAATACTCAACTCTGCACATCCAGAGAGAGGCCACCCTGAACTTTCCTGTTGCTGGAGAGTCTCCCCCAGGTTCTTGACCCACAAGTCAAAGACTGCTGATAGAGATTGGACCTGACCTTTAGGAAGAAACATCACACAGCTGAGGAGCCTGGGGAGAAAGACTTAGGACCAGAGTTAGAATTTAAACTATGAGACTTGGGTGTTGACTGTCAGCATACTAAAATATAACTTTCGGTAAACTAACTTTGCTGATATACCTTCTTGCTCAAGATGCATAGAGCAAGTATTCCATCTCTTTAATAGGTCTGGGGATTGCCCTCTTCCTGTAACACAGTGGCAATCAGTGTGGACTTTGGTAGCCCTTCAACAATGAGGCCGGAGATAGTGTTTAATCAGATTCTGAGAGGCTGAGGACTGGAATTCCTGAGGGCACTGAGGAGCCCAGGCAAGCAGAACAAGGGACAGCACTGAGACAGGAGCTGGGGGAAGCTGAAGGAGACTTCCTGAGCTGGGCAGTCCATTCTATGAACCCTAGAACTTGATCTCATGTGCCTGTCTAAACACTGCTAGATACTGAAGCCTTGCATAGCTATGAATCTTACTCTTATGCCTCCCCATAGGCAATGGATGCTATCTGCTTCAAAGGAATTTTTTAAAGATTGTAGAAAAGAAGATAAAGCAGTGCCTAGTGCAGCGTGGATGATGAGTACAGTCTGTAAAGGTTAGGCTCGGGTTTATGCTGTTTGTTGGTAAAGTGTGGCTTTTCACTCTGTTTAATACTCGAAATTGTTTCGAGTCTACAAAATATCTGTCATTTGTAAAGTCATAGAAGAATTTCTGAATGTAGACTGTAATTCAATGGGAATCCGCATCAGGAAAATTGGAGTCTTTTGTCTTCCAGCCATTGCATCCCTGGGGGAACATCTGCTTGCTGAGTTAACTACTGGAGATCCAATTTAAGTCCACTGCTATCCCTGAGGGGAAAGGGAGAGTGGAATATGGATAGTTGTTGAAAGGCTCACAATCCTATATTCCCTGGAGAAAAATAACACCTACACACACACACACACACACACACACACATACATACACACACACACACACACACACACACACACACACACACACACACACACCTGGGGAGAGAGAGCTTCTCCAGGGTTGAACAATCTTCATTTAGGCAATTCACACACTCTAGAAGAAAGATCACAGTGATCCTTTGGGATCCCTGGAACTTGGTTCACATGGTTCTTTCAGTGGATGTCTTTCCAGTCCTCAGTAGACACTTGCTGTCTCAGGGGGAGCAAGAGTGAGTCTCAGGCTAGCACTGAACCTTACACTTCCCACCTTCATACAGCAACAGGACCATTCTCACTGCAGTCAGGGCAAATGGCCTTTCAAATTATGCACTGAGCTGGCAAGGGAACCATCTAGCTACTTGGGGGCTTTTAGAAAGAGAACAGGGAGGGGAAAGGGGGAATGTGATCAGGTATCAGGGCGAGGGTCAGGACTGAAGCCCTGAGGGCCAGCAGGAAGTATCATAATTGGCAACTGCAGGAGGTAGGGGGTGGGGGACCCTATAGAATGTACCAGAAACCTGAGAGGTGAGGGATAACCAGGACACAGAGGAAGAAACCTTAGATGAAATGCCCAAGAGTGGAGAGAGGGAACTTGTAGAGTCCACCTCCAGCAGAAAGACAGGGCACCAAGTGGAGGGATGGGGTTGCCATCCCACACACAAAACCTCTGACCCAGAATTGTTCCTGTCTGAAAGAACTGCAGGGACTAAAATGGAGAAGAGACTGAGGGAAAGGAGGTCCAGTGACAGGCCCACAAGGAGAGACCCTAATGCCCGACACTATTACTGATGCTATGGTGTGCTTGCAGACAGGAGCCTAGCATGGCTGCCCTCCGAGAGGCCCAACAAGGAGCTGAAAGAGTCAGATGCAGATAAACCCAACCAATGGACAGAAGCCTGGGACTCCTGTGGTTATATTAAGGAAATGCTGGAAGAAGCTGAGGAAGACAGTTACCCCCCACCCCCCTGAAGGTCTCTCAGACACTGAGCCACCAACCAGGCAGCATACAGTTGCTGGTTCAAGGCCCCCAACACATATATGGTAGAGGATTGCCTGGTCTGGCCTCATTGAGATAAGAGCCAAATCCTTGAGATACTTGAGGCCCTAGGAAGGGTGGAGGGATTGTGTGTATGTGTGTGTGTGTGTGCGCGCGTGTGTGTGTGTGTGCCTGTGTGTGTGTGTGTGTGTGTGTGTGTGTGTGTGGTGTGGAGGACATCTTCTTGTAGATGGGGGAGGGGCAGGAATTGGATGAGGAACTGTCAGAGGGTTGACTGTGAGGGGCATAACAACTGGACTACAAAAACAGATTAAAGAATAATAAATAGAGAGAGGGGAGGAGGGGGAGAATAGAGATGTGTAGCCCAGTTGGCCTTATACTTGTGATCTTCCAGCCTCTGTTTCCTTTAGCAAATCCCTATATCTGATAGTGGGTAATATCCAAAATACATAAAGAACTCAAGAAGTTAGAATCCATAAAACCAAATAACCTAATCAAAAAATGGGGTACAGAGGACAACAGAGAATTTTTAACAGAGGAATCTCAGATAGCCAAGAAGCACTTAAAGAAATGTTTATCATCCTTAGGCATCAGGGAAATACAAATCAAAACAACCCTGAGATTCCACCACATGCCAATCAGAATTGCTAAGAACAAAACCTCAGGTGATAACACAGGCTAGCGAGGATGTGGAGAAAAGGGAACACCTCTCCATGGGTGGTGGGATTGCAAGGTGGTACAACCAACCACTCTGGAAATCAATCTGTTGCTTCCTCAGAAAATTGGAAATAGTTCTATCTGAAGACTCAGCTATACTGCTCCTGGGCATACAACCAAAGATGCTCTATCATACCAGATAGAAACTTGCTCCACTATGTTCATCGCAGCCTTATTCATAATAGCCTGGATCTGGAAACAACCCAGATGTCCCTCAAGCATAGAATGGATACAGAAAATGTGGTTCATTTACACAATGGAATACTACTCAGCTATGAAAAAGAAGAATATCATGAAATTTGCAAGCATATGAATGAAACTGGAAAATATTGTCCTGAATGAGGTAACCCAGATCAGAAACAAGCAGCATAGTATGTACTCACTGATAAGTGGATATCAGCCAAAATACACAGAATTCCCATGATACAGCCCACTGTCCATAAGAAGTTTAACAGTGAGGAAGGCCCAAGTGAGGGTGCTTCAATCCCATTTAGAAGGGGGAACAAATTAACCACATGTGGCAGAGGAAAGGAGGTACCTCGTGGGAGGGGGAAGGGGAAAAGGGTCAGGATCAGGTATGTGGGGGGAGACAGGGGAGAAGCCCAGAATCCAGGAGAATTAGTGGAAATATGCAGATTCTGGGGTGGGAGGTGGGGGCACCCTCTAGAAATACCCAGAGACCTGGGATATAAACTGCTCCCCGGACTCACCGGGGTGACCTTAGCTGAACTGCCCTACAGTGTGGAGATGGCGCCTGAAGAGTCCACCTCCAGTGGATAGACACGGCCCAGTGGAGGGATGGGGTCACCAGCACACCTTCAAATTTTTTGACACAGAATTGTTCCTCACTAAAACAAATGCACGACAGAAATGGAGCAGAGACTGAAGGAAAGGCTGTCCAGTGACCAGCCCAAGATGAGATTCATCCCATGGGCGGTCGCCAGATCCTGACACTATTACTGATGCTGTGTTTGACACCATAATGCTTGCACCCAGGTGCATAGCCCTATTACTGATGCTGTGTTTGACGCGATAATGTTAACACACAGGACTCTAGCATAAGCCTGCTCTGAGAGGCTCTACCAGGAGGTTACCTGACAGATGCAGATACAGCCAACCTTTGCACCAAGTTGTTGACCCCTATGGAAGAGTCAGGGTAGGGAATGAAGGGCCTCAAGGGGATTGCAACCTCCTAGGAAGAACAACAGCTTTAACTAACCTGGACACCTGGGAACTTCCAGAGTGTAAATCACCAACCAAAGAGCAGACAGAACCTGGTCCCCAGCACACACACACAGACAGACACACACACACACACACACACACACACACACACACACACACAGGAGAGGACTGCCTTGTCTGGCCTCATTGGGGGAGCATGAACCTAACCCTGTAGATGTCCTGGGGAAAGGGGATGTGTGTGAGGAAGGAAGGGGGGCAATTAGGTGGGTGAGCACTCTCTCAGAGGCAAAGGGGTAGGAGAAGGGGGTGAAGGACTCTTTGGGAGGGCACTGGGAAGGGGGCAACATTTGAAATGTAAATAAAGAAAGCAATTTAAAAACAAAACAAAAACAGTAACAAAAAAGAGACTAGATGGAACAGGAATACATGAAAATGGAAAATATCTTTCCATGAAGTCAGTAATCCTTACCAAAGTGAACTCTCTCCCCCACAAAGACAGCTATGAATATCTTCAATTTAAACCAGAGCAGACTGCCTCTCTGGAAACATGGCCAAAATGACTGTAGCCAGGACATGGTAATTTCAAGTTAGCCCAGGCTTGCCTAACAGGTGATGGGGGAGACTTTTGAGCCCCACAGATCTAGAAGTCTAAGGGAAGAAGGAGAAAAACCTCAGAGAAAATAAAACGGTGTGGTGAAAATTTTGTGTTTACTTTAAACCCTAGCATCCTGCTTCTCTAGCAAGAGGTCATGGGAGCAAAGTACAAGGACCTTTGCAATCTCCAGACAGAAACCCCTGGCTGGGCCCGGGCAAGGGCTCACAGCTTAAGTGTCTGAAGCTCAAGCACCAGTACCTGAGATCTGATCCCCACCACTGGCTTAAAAGTCAGGCTGCCATCCCAGCGCTAGGGAGACTCCAGAAAAGAGACTCTAAATTCCTGGTGCCTTCTGGTCTAGTACAGCCACACGTAGTACAGACACATCTTAGACAGCCTGTGTCTAAAGTCATAATGGGGGGAGAGTAACGGAAGCAGTGGAGGGTCATACCTTTGCCCACTTCAGGCCTACACCTGTGCAGAGGTCCATGGCCACACACATTCACATGTACATGAACAGATAGATACACACACACTTTCAAGAATCAGCTGTTCTGAGGCACACACACACACACACACACACACACTTTTTTCCCCCCAAGAATCACCCAAATCCTGAATCCGTAAATGCTCATCTGTTTGGAGGCCAGGAAAGGGCACAGGATGTGTGGATGGAGGAGACTCTTGAGGACATGGGATTCAAGACTTTAGTGGGTGCTGTGCCAGAAACAGCTTGCAATGGGGTTGAAAAGAGGGTTGAAAAGAGGGCTGTGACAAGAAGTCCCAGGGTTCCCTGACTGAAAACTCTGTGCAAACACTTGAACAGGGTTCTGTGAAAGTGTCCAAAGCAAGGGCTGGATCTACATGGTCGCCCAGCTGCAGAAGGGAACCTGTTGAAGAAGGCGAGCTGCATGTGACTCAGCAAAGATTATTCTGGCAAGACTCTCATTGGTCATTCTGGGGACACCGGGCCTTCTGCCTATAAATAAGGCAGTGCAGTTAGTTCATGATGGGAGCTGGGTGTGTGGTGCTGACCATGACCCTTCCTCTTAGGAGTTTCTCAGGGAGGGCCTGGTCCCCTCTGCTTCCAGGTCTGGCTGAGACACACATGTGGTGAGGACCCTGCACAGCTAAGTCACCATTGGGTGCACCTCCCCAGTGCACTGGCAGCTAGAAGCTTCCAAGTCCCAGCGGTGTGGGGCGCCTGCGCAGTGGGCGGGCGGCGTTGGGCTTTGCGGGAGTCAGGAGACCCCCCGCCTCCGCTCCTCCGCCCCTCGCCCTCCGCCGCGCGCGCGCACGCGGTCCCGGCCACGCGCGCGCACGCACCTCACCTCGCTCAACCCCTGGCGCGGCAGCCACGGCAGCGGCGGCGGAGCAGGCGAGCGCGCGCGCGATCGCGGCGATCGGGAGGGCGGGGACCGCGCACGGTCCACTCCGGGGCTGTGCGGAGGCGCGGGCTCTGCGCTCCAGGCTCCGGGCGGCGGAAGCGGCGCCTCCAATCAGGCGGCGGGCTTGCGACCCTCTGTGCGCCCGGCCGGTGCTGCCCGCCCCGCAGACTGACTGACGCGCCGGCTCGCCCCCGCCCCCGCCCGCACGCCCGCCCGCCCCCGCCTGGTCTCCCCCGGCTGGGCTCAGACTCCGCTCTGCTCAGCTCTACTCCGCTCTCCTCTCCTCCAGCCTCGCCAGGCCCTCTCCCTGCCGGCAGGAGCTCCTTAGCTGCGGGGCGGCGGCGGCCCGCTCGCAGGCGGCTGCAAGCGACCTCAGAGGCAGCGGCAGCGGCAGCGGCGGCGGCGGAGCCGAGGATGAAGTGCAAGCCGAACCAGACGCGGACCTACGACCCCGAGGGCTTCAAGAAGCGCGCCGCGTGCCTGTGCTTCCGCAGCGAGCGCGAGGACGAGGTGCTGCTGGTGAGCAGCAGCCGCTACCCCGACCGCTGGATCGTGCCGGGAGGGGGCATGGAACCCGAGGAGGAGCCGGACGGCGCGGCGGTGCGCGAGGTGTACGAGGAGGCGGGAGTCAAGGGGAAGTTGGGCCGCTTGCTGGGCGTCTTCGAGCAGAACCAGGACCGCAAGCACCGGACCTACGTGTTCGTGCTCACTGTCACCGAGCTGCTGGAGGATTGGGAAGACTCGGTCAGCATCGGCAGGAAGCGCGAGTGGTTCAAGATCGAAGATGCCATCAAGGTCCTGCAGTGCCACAAGCCCGTGCACGCCGAGTACCTGGAGAAACTGAAGCTGGGCGGCTCCCCTACGAATGGGAACTCGGCCGCCCCGTCCCCGCCAGAGAGCGAGCCCTAGTATGTACCGCTCCCGCCCGGACTCCTGCCTGTCGCCTCCCCGCACTTGCCTCCTGCCTGCCAGGGGAGCACCTCTCCTGCCCTGTGCGCCCGCCTGCCCGCCCGCCAGCCAGCACGGGCAGGAGGGAGGCTTCTTTTGTTTCCTTGGCAGGCAGACCTCTGAATCACGCTTGCAAACTGTCTCGGTTGCCAGGCGCTGTTTGCAGACAATTTGCACGTTTTTCAGATGCTTTTCCAATCGCTTCTTGGTGACACTGTAAAAATCTTGTGGTCAGCCACAGCTGCATGGGTTTTTGTGAAAGCTGCCTTAAGTGCTTGCCCTGCTCCTCTTGGAGGGTGTGTGTGTTTGTGGTGTGTGTGTGTGTGTTCACCTGTGCGTCTGTGTGTGCTTGAGTGCCAGTCTGTTCAGTGAAGGTTTTTTTTTTGATGGTTCTCCCCCCCCCCTTAAACAGCCTTAACATGGGTTTGTGGGTAGTGTGCGTGCGCAATTTTGTTGTATGGTTTCTTCTAGTTTGTTTCCTAGTGAAGGGGCCTTTAGTTTTAGCCACTGGTGAGGTGCCTGCGCGTCAGGGAGGGAGGGGGCTTCTTTGGTTCTTGTTGTTTTGTTTTTTTCTTGTTTTCCCCCTCACAGTCTTGCTTCTTGGCAGTGACTCACTCTTAGTAGACCTTGACTGAGATGATTTGTTTGAAAATAAATGAAGAAAAAGAACAATTGGTGCTTTACAACGTTTCCTTTTTGCTCACAGTACTTTTAGCATCCAAAATGCTATATAATAAGTCCTAGCTGGAACTTCGTGGGGTTTTTTGTTTGTTTGTTTTCATATAACAAGCCCCATTTTAATTTTCAAGAAAATTTACAGCTGAGGATGTTTCATTGCTGACTTACAATGTCCTATATAATTTACAAGCTTTTCCCCAGTAGAATTGATATTTCTATAGAATTGCTAGTCACTGCTTTTCAGGATAATTGTGGTAATTCCGTTGTTTTAGCCCGCACACCCAGCAGCTTCCAGTGACCTGCACATTTCTGGATAGTCTTTAAAAATGGTCCTTTCCTCCCTGTGTGTCCATTTTAAAAGAAAGTAATTTACATTTGAATTGACTGATGTCCTACATTAAATTCCCTGACTGTCAGTTAACACAGAAGTGGAATCATTCATGTGATTGCATATTTGCAGTCATTCAAATCAACTGAATGAGTTTATATTCTTGCTGCTCAGCTGTTTTCAAACTGAATACAGGGGAACCACTTATCTCATAGACCCAGAGTAAAGGTTTCTTACCACAAACCTTTTGGTTGCTGTACTGTTGTTGTTTTTACCTTGATACTTGTTTCAAATAAGGAGTCACATGTAAGGCATCCCACATTCTCTTCTGAAACTCTGACCAGGTTCCCCTGCCATGTCTATTTAGATATCTAGAAAGCCTTTTGAAAGACAGTTTTAAAACTAGAAAGATCACTCCATATTTAACATGAGCCTTTTCAAGAAACCTAACAGATGAGAATGGGGAATTAATAACCGTGTAAAAGAACCTCACTTGAGTTGAAGCCATTTACTTTTTATTCTTAACTTATTTCACAAATAGAAAACAATTCATAGAATGTATTTTGCTCATATTCTTTGCCCTGCCCCGAGGTCTCTTCACCCTCTTAACCACACTCACACTCAGATTTGTGTTCCTCCTTGCTCCAAAACCAAAACCAAAACAAAACAAGCAAAAACCCACAAAAAGACAGACAGCAAATCACAAGATAAAAGCATACAAAATAACATGGAGTCTGTTTTGTGTAGGTCAACTGTTCCCTGAGCATGAGGCCTACCCTGGAGTTGAGTTGATAGACATAGTGTGACTCCTTTAGAGACGCAGGATTTTCTCTGCCCCAGAAAGTACCTATTGCAAAGAGCTTCTTGGTTAGGGGAGGCACATTCTACTCACTTCCCCTTCTCCCTGCTGAGACATTTTTCGTGGTTCAGATTTGTGCAGGCCTTGTACTTACTGTCACAGGCCCTGTGAGTCTATGTGCCCATCAACCCTGCTGTGTCTGGAAGATGCTGTTTCGTAGGATCCTGTACCACTTCTGACTCTACAACCTTTCCATTGAATCTGCTTCCCCATGGATCTCTGAGCCTCAAGGAAGGGTGTTTAAAAAAAGAGAGCCCCGTTCATTGCTCTTAATATCATTTTTAAAACATAATTACCGCTAAAACTTTAATGGAGCATCATCTTTATTAAAAGATGGTTTTTCATTCAGTTAATGTACCTATCAAAGTGTGAATCAATTGGTATACATCAGTATCCAGCTCCTGAAATTCACACTTTCTATTTCTAACTCCTTATCACAATACTGGGATTCTTCTGTCTTTTAATACCAGAGATAATTTTGGTTTTGAACTGTATGTATGCTGGTTCTTACTGCCTTATTGTGCAAGTTAACATTCAGAGTATTCAAATGTTTATCTCCATTTGGCTGGAGTTATTTAAAATTTAATACTGCTTTAATCTTCTAAAAGTGGGGTCCTTGCATTTTTTAAAAAGAAAAGTGGCTTCCCTTTAAGAACAATTTTCTTTCGCATTTAAAACATAAAGCCTAATTTACAAATATATTTTGATCTCTCATCAAAGGAAAAAGTATATGACTTATTTGAAGCATTTATTTTAATTCTAATCAAAATGACATTTGCTAGTTTAAAAAGTTTCTAATAGATTCTGTGATTTTTATCTCCATTAACCTTAAGTTCTACATTGATCTAGTAGATAACATGGATTTGGTTTTATGGATATTCCTTTTTATAAAAGCCTTAGAAATTCTGTCAGAAGCCGGGCAGTGGTGATGGTGGTGTACACCTGTAATCCCAACACTTGGGAGGCAAAGGCAGGCGGATTTCTGAGTTCAAGTCCAGCCTGGTCTACAGAGTGAGTTCCAGGACAGCCTGGGCTATACAGAGAAACCCTATCTTGAAAAAACCCAAATCCCCCCCAAAAAAACACCAAAAAAAAGAAAAAAAAAGAAAAAAAGAAATGCTGTCAGAAATGCATTGGAAGCTTTACTTTTACTTGTTATTATTTGAGTCAGCTTCAACCTTTAAAATTAAATTTATTTGTGTGTGTATGCACATGCATGCATAAACAACCCTCCTATACACACACACACACATACACACACACACACACATACATATTCATGTGTATGTGTTTGGATGGGTGGGAGAATGCCCTTGTATGGTTATGGAGGTCAGAGAACTATGTGTGGGAGTGGTATGTCTTCTTCCACCAGGTGGGGGGGTCCCAGGAACAGAACTCACGTGTTCAGGGGTTGGCAGCAAGTACCCACTGAACCATCTTACGGTCCTTTTCTTGCATTCTTAAATTATGTGTTTTGCATAATCAAAATGTATTCATAAGAATTGTTTGCCTAAAAAATACTGTGACTTTTCCTCCTTTAAAAAAATACTTGGTTTCTTTAGGCTTGGGTTTCGGCATCTTTGAAAAAATTTTAGTATTTTGTGAAACATAGACATGTCAGAAAAAATTATAAACTACTAGGAAATTATTTACTTTTAATACTTTAATATTTAATATTTTGTCAGTAGTCCCAGATTTTAACAGGTTACCAGGGATAATATATTAATTTCTACCAGTCAGTCTTCCAAAAACCGTTCAGTTACTGGGTATTTTTTCCTTCTGAGAGTGCTAAGTCATTTTACATACTATTTATACATGTACTAAAATATACAGCCAAATTTTACATCCATCTTTTAGTTGGAAAGGAAGAAATACTCCAACAGAGAATTGTGATTTGCAGACATGAATTAGAAATTATTTCCCATTTGTTGAAGTGTTTTGTTGGTAACCAGGAATTCCTCCCTCCCCCCCCCCCCCCCCCCGGGTCTTCATGCATGCTGAGCATGTACCGGACCACTGAGCTCCACCCACAACTCCATGATAGAATATTTAGTTCTTTGAGATTTACAAAGAGGAAACATGTTAATATAGGTTTATGTTAATATAGGTTTGCATGTATACTGGAAACATACAACCTTTTCTATGCTTTAAAGAAACAAACTAGAAATAGGGGATTTACTTTTATAATCCATTTGCTTTATTTGTACAAATTTATTTTAGATGATTAATATAAAAGGTTTGTCATTGAACAGTATGAGTTCACTTACAAAGGTTTCTATAAGAATACCTTATAAGATCTAGAAGAGAATTTTCCCTGGCCAGAATTTTTATCTTCAGGCTGAATATGGTACTACACTGTATGCAACATGTTTAAACATTTTTGAGTAGGCAGAACTATGAGAATTCACTATAGCCACAGGACCTTCTTATGAGATAACAAGAGGTGGGTAAAGGAGGACCCTACACTGGGACTTGGAAGTCAGACCCAGTTGTAATTCTTACATTTGTAATTGCATCCAAGTTACCAAATCGTCCCTGCACACAGGTTTTCTGTTAAATCTGTCACTGTAGATAGTGCACATAGATATAGCATAAATATCTCCAATGAGATACTCTTTTTAACTAGATTAAGACTCTTCCCTGTAGTGGTTAACAGTTTATTTACCATGTGGCCACCAGCCTGAATTATCTCTAGTCTTACAGGTAGAATTTATATATATTTTTTGCATCTTCATTGCTAATTCCCTTCTGATAATCACTAATTTCACAGTTTTTATAGATAGGTGTGTGTGTGTGTGTGTGTGTGTGTGTGTGTGTGTGTGTGTGTGTGTGTATTGCATGTGCGCATGCGCGTACATTGCACTTGCCTTAGAGCCTGTGAGGGCTTTCTAAAGAGCACATGACTGGTGCACCTAATCTGTCAATTGCAAATATATACTTTGTAAATATTTACTTGTAAATATATACTTGTTGAATGTATGTCAATTTCTTTTTTCCAGATGAACAGAGACATGCTCAAGATCACGCTGAACTCATCATTGCTGTGAACCCAGTATTCAGTGGTATTGTCAAGTTCACCGGAGCACCTTTAAGGTTCCCAAGGAGACCGCTCATTCTGGTTTTCCTTCTACATCTTGGAACACTCCTCTGTCTATCTTACCAACTTTTCCGCTCTGGTTGTTGTACTCTTGTGTGTGAACGGACTTAATTCAGCACCTATAGCCTTTTGTTGTGCTTTTCTGATGTGTCTGCCTTCTTCATTAGACCTTTGAGAGCAATGACTATTTTTCCTTACTCTGCATATTCTGCATCCAAGACACTACTTGAAATATGGTTGGCATCACTGGAGGTCTTTGATTCTATTAATATTTTGTAATCTCTTTATGGCTAAATATTTCCCTCCCAATCTGGTGCTAGTAGAGTATCCGCTGTCTAAGCACCATGTGTGTAGCTCATGTGTATTAGGTGTTGCAAAAACATTTCGGGACAGTTTGAGATGTTCCAGGACAAGAATTAGTACTCATTTATATGTCATACCACACAATGGCTGGCACAGTTTTAATATTATGTCATCACTTAGGGTAACATTTTATAGGATTAGTCCTTCACCTAACAACTTTAGTGTTTTTGTACTGTTGTTAATTTGCTTAAAATTTTATTCAAAAAGTATCACTTGCTATAAAAGTAATTGTAACACATTACAATGAAAACCTATTATGAGTTTTTATAAAAATAAATTTTAAATTAATATACAAAGAATAATACATTTAATATTTTTTTTGCAATGTTCTACTTCTGAAATGTCACCTTAACATTTTCTTGCAGAAAATCCTGGGTTTCTTTTTTTTTTTTTGGTTTTACAGACTCAATATTCTGTATTATTTGATGATGAGTAGGAAGAAAAACTGCCGCTGAAGCAGTTTTCAGAGCTAATTGTGCCATTTAGTTGCCTAAGTGTCTTTTGCCTCTCTCACTGTTTTCAGTTGGCTGTGATTCTCATCCCTTTCCTAGTACAGTCAGCTGCCTCCTCAGTACCACAAGCTCTCTGCATGTTTATGCAGAGGAGAGTGAGTGCTAAATTGGTGTCCATTAGAAAGGCTTCAGGGAAAGAGACTACTGTAAAGGGGAATGCAAAATGAAGAATTTAAATGAGGGAACTCAGTGCAACTCTTTCCAAAAGAAGAACTTTATGCCAAGGACAAGGACATTTCACAGAGTTTTGTCACAGGGTGTGTGATGTCAACACTCTTACTCAGCTTATCCTAAGGGTTCCAAAGAGGTTCTGAAACGGCTGGTGGTTGTGTTCTGCTTTTTCACCATAAACCATTAGATTTGGAAAGGCTTGAACCCCAATTTAGTGTTAACACCCTTCCTCATGGTACCAGTGAAATGTATTGTGTCCCCACATCTTACAGACTTTGAAATAAAACCACACATTCTAATTTACTGGAGTTTCTATTTGTGATATGTACTGTGGATTTGCTTTCTAAAGAAACCCTTATCTTTTAGACAACTGTACTGAAAATTTACAGAGATGCTACTGTTACTTGCTTCAATATAATCAGGGTGGTATACGTTTGTACATAGAGGAAACAAGATGGACTCTGACTTGATAATTGTTGAAGCTGTGTGATAGATGTTTGAGAATTCATTATTCTCTATACTTTTGTATATGTTTGAAATTTTCCATAATAAAAATTGCAAAACTGTATTTCTTAGAGTTTACTTGTAGGCCACCTCTCCCTTTTAGAATCTTAAGTATGGATGGATAGTCAGAATAAGAATTCACAGCACTGAAACAGAAGCCTATTCTAAAAAGGTAGCTTTTCTTCTTAAGCTAAACCTGCAGCTAACTGTGCCTTTCTTTCCAAGTTCTTTTTTTTCTTGGAAAACCTCTAGTTAACATATGCAAAAGGATCTTAGTCCCCCTAGTATGTAACCAGGGGACATCACTTCATTTAAAATTGTGTGTGTGTGTGTGTGTGCATGTGCAGGCACTGCATGAGGTCACTAAATCCCCGGGAACTGGAGTTAAGAATGCTAGTAAGCTCCCATATGGGTGTTTGGGACCCAACCCAAGTCCTTTGCAAGAACAACAAGTCCTCTTAACTGCTGAGCCCTCTCTCCAGCACCACAATTTTCTTTGAAAATACCATGTTCTAATTAATCTTCATAAAATTCTGGAAATAAAAAAATAAAAAAAAATCACACATGATGCCTTTTGACAGAGATAACCAAACTTAAGACAAAACATACAAGTGGGGCTGCGGCTGGAGAGATGGCTCAGCAGTTAAGAGCAATAGGCTGCTCTTCCAGAGGACACAGGTTCAAGTCCCAGCATCCACGTGACTGCTTACAACTGTCTGTAACTTCAGTTCCGGGGGACATGGAACCATACAGTAATCCAGAGCCAAAGAAGCCAAATAAGAAGCAGGGTCTAAGGGAGGGTGGTTGAATCCTCCGAAAGAGAAATAAAATGCAAATTGAAGGTGGATGGTGGGTGGGAGAGGGGAGGAGGGGTGCAGGGAGGTCAGGGGAGAGAGGACAGAAATGAGTGAGGGAGGGCACATCTCTAGGACAGGGGGGAACAGGGTGCTATTGGGGTGACTTTAGCTGAGACTCCTCCTAGCAGTGGGAGAGATGGATCTTGAAGGGGCCACTTCCTGTAGCCACGCAGGACTCCCAGAGGAGGATAAACTCACCAGCCCACCCACCAACTTTCAACCCAAAATGTGCCCTGCCTACAAGATGTGCAGGGATAAAGATGAAGCAGAGATTGAGGGAACGACCAACCAATGACTGCCCTAACTCGAGACCCAACCCATGGGCAAGAACCAACCCCTGACATAATTAGTGATCCTCTTGTTATACTTGCAGACAGGAATCTAGCATAGCTGTCCTCAGAGGCTTCACCCAGCAGCTAATGGAAACAGATTCAGAGACCCACGCCTAACATTAAATGGAGAGCAGAGAGTGCTGTGGAAGAGTTGGGAAGGACTGTGGGACTAGAAGAGGACAGGGACTCCACAGGAAGACCAACAGAGTCAACTAACCAGGATCCTTGGGGGATTTCAGAGACTGAACTGCCAACCAAAGAGTGAACACAGACTGGACCTACCACCCCCCCCACACACACACACATATGTAGCAGATGTGCAGCTTGGTCTTCATGTGGGTTCCCCAACAACTGAAGTGGGGGGGGGAGGCTGTCCCTAAATCTGTTGCCTGCCTGTGGATCCCACTCCCCTAGCTGGGCCTCCTTGTCTGGACTCAGTGGGAGAGGATTTGCCTAGACCTACAGTGACTTGATGTGCTGGGTGGGGAGGAAAGGGAAGAGAAGCAGGAAATGGGGGAAGGATCTGTGTGAGGGGTTAATGGTTTGTAAAGTGGATAATAAAATAAGTAAAAATGTGTGAGGGCTGATATTGGTACGTAATGTGAATAAATAGAATAAGAATAAAAACAAAAACATACAAATGGGGTTGGAGAGATGTCTCAGTGGTTAAGTGCACTGGCTGCTCTTACAGAGGACCCAGGTTCAATTCCCAGCAACTATATGGTGGCTCACAACTGTCTATAACTATTGGCACTCTCACACAGACACATAGGCATTAAAAATATAATAATAAAAATACAAATACAAATTTCAGTCTTGATTCTTTACAAATATATATGTGGCTCAGTGTGTGTGTGTGTGTGTGTGTGTGTGTGTGTATTCTGGTCAGAATATTTCTCAAAAGTGCATGATGTTTTTATTTTAATCACATTCTACACGGGCACCTTGTTCTTAGCATTTTTAGGCTACTGCTTAGGGCCATTATCAAATTTGTGCTGCTTCTAATATGCACAAGCACAGGAAGCAAAACATAATACTTGGGTCTGAACTTTAGATAGATAAAACTCTATCAACCAAGTCCTGGTGCAAAATAAAAAGGGTCTATTTTGCCATGAGTGTGCATGCATGTGTGTGTAAAAGTGTGTGTGTTTTTCCTAAAATTTTCACATACCAAGCTCTAAAGCCATACAACTTGAAATAATTAATTCAGGTGGTAGCAGCTAGGGTCACAGGGCTTCTGGACAAGGCAGTGGGGATTTATATTGGTTCTGTGAACTGGGGTTGGAAGACCTGCCCAGTGTATGTGGACTCATGCCTTGGTTGAAACTGTGGACTATGTAGGTGGACAGAGCTGAACAACAGCAAACATTCACTCCTACCTAGTTCTTTTGTTGTTGTTGTTTCTTGTTTTTTTGAGACAGGGTTTCTCTGTATAGCCCTGGCTGTCCTGGAACTCACTCTGTAAACCAGGCTGGCCTCGAACTCAGAAATCCACCTGACTCTGCCTCCCAAGTGCTGGGATTACAGCCATGTGCCACCACCCACCACCATCTTGATTTCAGATGCCCTGTCACCAGCAGCTTCAAGCTCTTGCTGCCTTGACTTCCCCTTTATAACCTTAAACAGTGAACTAGAATAAAACCTTTCTCCTTGAATTGCTTTTGGGAGGGTATTTTATCATGGTGATGGGAAAAGAAACAAAGACATTAAGACACATGTTTTTCTGAAGGGAAACAATTGCAACATATTGGCCACAAATAGGCCTCAGATACATAGCCTTACCTGTTTTTACAGGCTGTTCATTTTCTCTACATCTTCACTTATCTGTGATATCATTTTATAGCCTCTGACTCTAATTTGGCCACTATTCCGGACAGTTGTTGCTAATGAGTAAACAAGGGCACCTCCTTCTTTGGACTAAGGGAAGCCCTGCTCTTGCACTTTGCCCATTTTAAGCCATAATGTGCTGTCACCCTTACTTAATTTCCTACAGCACATTTGGTACCACTCTGTGATCCAAAATGGATTTTACTGAGGATAGCAAGAGCATGTGAAGGGAATATAATAAAATCATTGAGAGCTTAGTGAGATGGTGTGGAAGGAAAGACACTATCAAACCTGCAACCTTAGCTTGATACCCAAAAGTCACATGGTGAATTCATTCAAGTCACCCTCTGACCTCCATACATGCCCCATGGCACGAGCAAACATACACACATACACACATACACACATACAGAGAGAGAGAGAGAGACAAAGAGAGACAGAGAGAGACAGAGACCAGAGACAGAAAGGCAGAGACACAGAGATAAATATATTTTAAAAACATGTAGCTTTACACTTATATAAAATATATGCTAGAAGGATAAATACGTCTCTTTCTACATCTAGGCTTGAACTTGTTTTCCAATACAAGCTGACTTCAAATGGCTAGCCAAAATGTCTCCAACTGAAGCAGCAAGCACAGCGTCTGTATGGGTCTGCACCAGGTCCTTTGTGTATCCATTATAGCTTCCAACTTAGTGCTTTTATGGGATTACTGAGTGTGTGAATAAGCGGTTTTCTGATTCTTGTACTTTCTCTTTGGGTCTTCTCCTTCTGTTGGTTTGTCTTGTCTAAATTTGATGTGTTAGTTTTTGTTTTAATCTAATATTGTGTTATATATTTTTAAAGGAAGAAGAAAGGAAGGAAGGAAGGAAGGAAGGAAGGAAGGAAGGAAGGAAGGAAGGAAGGAAGGAAGGAAGGAAGGAAGGAAAAACCTAGCAACTAGGGAAAAGATTAACAACAGAACTGTCCTTTATTCCTTATGGGAGAGGGAAAATCAGTTTTCTCCAATAGAGTGACACTGGGTATATCAGCCACAGCAAGCCAACATAATGGACTACACAGGTTTTGTGGGTGCTTTTATTTGGTTACAGTTTGGTAGGGTTTTTGTTTTGTTTTGTTTTGTTTTTTGGGTGTGTTTTTTTGTTTTCTTGGATTTGGGTTTTTTATATTGGGGTTTTGTTTGCTTTTTGAGAAAGAACTTAAAGTTGGGAGGGTATGGAGGGAGAGTGGATCGGAAAGGACTTGGGGGAGGGGAAGAATCTTATTTAAATTAAAAAGTATTTTCATTAATAAAAACATTGTTTTTAAAGTTTTAAATAAAAGATAATTAATGATTAATTATAACAAATGTGTCACTCCAATGTAAGAATTTTAATAGGGTAAAGTGGGTACGCAGCTCATTGCACCTTTGTATTGCTGTCTTTATTTTCTATATGAATTAAAAGACTTGTTCTTAAATTGTAAAGTCCATTTAAATTTTTCTTTTTTAAAAGATTTATTTATTTATTATATGTGAGTACACTGTAGCTGTCTTCAGACACTCCAGAAAAGGGTGTCAGATCTTGTTATGGTTGTGAGCCACCATGTGGTAGCTGGGATTTGAACTCAGGACCTTCAGAAGAGCAGCCAGTGCTCTTAACTGCTGAGCCATTGTTTCAGCACCCATTTAAAATTTTCTAAGGAGGAAAAAAGAAATTAAAAGTCCCATCTAACCCAGCCTGGTCTTCAGAGTGAGTTCCAGGACAGCCAGGGCTACAAAGAGAAACCCTGTCTCGAAAACAAACAAACAAACAAGTCCCTCTAGCATCCATTGTCTAAGAAGACTTATGAAATACTATCTGGCAATATGAAGAAGCATGTCAGAATTTCTGGGAGTTTGGACTTATTTGGGCCCAGTGATAAAGGGATAGATAGGGGCTCTGGCCAGAGTTGGTTTAAAAAAAGAAAGAAAGAATGTTTCCTTTAGTCTACTCTGTCAAACTTAATCTTCATTTCTTGGAGAATACAAAGAAAACATGGAAGACTACACAAGCCATTCCGAGTAGGTGACTCCATTCTGTCCCCATGATACCTTGTGCACATTTTAAAAATTACTCGGTAATATATATTAACATGAAATCACTGTACACCTTAATGGAATACAGTATGGTATGTTGATATACAAATCCAGCATGTAATGATCAAATCAGGGCGATTGGAATTTCTTCTTCCACATAAACTATTCTTAAAAGCCAGATGGAGCTTAATAGAAAAGATCCCATAAGTCAAATGCAGATGGCAAAACTGAGGCTCAACATGATTAAGTCAAACAAGTCATTCGCAGTAAGGAACAGAAGTAGAGGTGAGTGCCAGATATGAAAAATGTTATTGCTGTTCTATCACAAAACAAAAGCCAACTGCTTTGGCTCCCAGTTTTTAAATGAGAAAACATGTGAGTTGATGAATATATCCACTTATTTCACTAAAGCACTTTATTATCTATTTGTATCCCATAACACCATGTTGTATGCATTGAATACATACAATAAAATTTCTATTTAAAAGAATGCAAATTATCTAATATACCCTAAAGGAATCCTTTTCTCAAGAACACAATGCTTTAACTCAAACAAACACTAGTACGGCTGATAGGTGAAGAAGGAGCCTCCACTGATTTTCAAATAGTAACTTGTGAATTCTCTGTGTTTTCTCTAGAAAGCTTTAGACTCATAAATAGAAAGCTATTACAGAAAACTGTAATGCCCCTAGCTTTACAGTTTCAGAAAAGCACTCACAACACTGGGTCAGACATGTTATTATCTGCAGGTATATTCCACCCATAAGATGTTTCACTCAGCTAGGCAGGCTCAGCGCCTAGCTGGGAGCACTAATCATTCTCCAAGGAAATGCCAGGGAACTTGGCAACTAAACAGGAAATAAGACTCAGCCAGAAGTAGCAAAATGGAAGGCCAGTGATAAGGAGAAAAAGATTTGAGGTTTTGGAGGCCAGACAATATGATCTTTTTTACAAAAAGGAATTGCTTTGTTGTGTCTCCAGTTAATGTATACGAATAAAACTGTAGGGGCACAAGCAGGTGTGGCACTGTCCATCTATGATCCAGGCGTGCCAGAGGGTCAGAGCAGGGGAATAAGTTTGAAACTGGCCTGAATGGCAGGGATAGATCCTGTTGCATTGACATTTAGGAAGAGAAAAGGGTCCTACCCTTGTGCTCTCTGCAGGAGATATCCATATCCTAACCCAGAGCCATCTCTCCTCACTTGGGCCTTTGCCCTGCATAACTCCTCCATGCCCAGGACAAGCTGGAAGTGGCACCCACAAAAACATACTCTCACTGAATCTGGACTAGCTCCTGCCTGGCACCTCCGCTGGTGTCCGAGCCCATCCAGGAATCCTACTTGCACATTCTATCTGTGAATCCATCCCAGCTCTCTTGCTCCTTGTCACCTTTCAACAATACTCTCAGCTGGGTAGCCACATCCACCTCCATGCACTTCCATGCCCAGGCCCAGCTGAGAGCTGCATTCTTGTGCCTTCTTGCTTACTACTGAGTTGGAAGCAACCTCTCTTTATGGTCAAAATTCAACATCAAGTATCTGAAGGAATTAAGTACAAATTCTTTCTCTTAGTCAGGGTTTCTATTTCTGCACAAAACATCCTGACCAAGAAGCAAGTTGGGGAGGAAAGGGTTTATTGAGCTTACACTTCTACACAGCTGTTTATCACCAAAGGAGGTCAGGACTGGAACTCCAGCAGGTCAGGAAGTCGGAACTGATGCAAGGCCATGGAGGGATGTTCCTTACTGGCTTGCTTCCCCTGGCTTGCTCAGCCTGCTCTCTCATAGAACCCAAGACCAGTCCAGAGATGGTACCACCACAAGGGGCCCTCCCATCCTTGATCACTAATTGAGAAAATGCCTTACAGATGGATCATATATATATATATATATATATATATATATATATATATATATATATGTGTGTGTGTGTGTGTGTGCGTGTGTGTGTGTGTGTGTGTGTGTGTGTGTGTGTGTAAGTACACTGTAGCTGTTATCAGACATACCAGAAGAGGGCATTCGATTTCCTTACGGATGGTTGTGAGCCACCATGTGGTTGCTGGGATTTGAACTCAAGACCTTCAGAAGAGCAGTCAGTGCTCTTAACCGCTGAGCCATCTCACCAGCTCCCCCCCCACCCCACCCCCACCCCGGCCCCATAGCTGGATCTTATGGAAACATTTCCTCAAGGGAGGCTCCTTTCTCTGTGATAACTCCATCTTGTGTCAAGCTGACACACAAAACCAGCCAGTACAATCTTCCTACTTAATCTGAAATCATTGGCCAATGAGAAAAAGAGAACCAGATTATCACTAACAGTAGCAGACTGGGACCTCATATCAAACACATGATCTACATGGCCAGGACCATCAAAACCCCACAAAACAATATGAAAGGCCAGCCCAGAAATTATGTTCCCTGGAATGGATATTATGGATATTATGGATAGTTATGTGTTCTAAGCATTGAATCCTAGTCTTCTGCAAGAACATCTGATTTTAAATACTGAGCACAAGAGACACAGAATTAAAAAATTATAAACATAATCAAAGAATCCACGGAGTTCAAAATGAACACAAACACCTGAATGAACTTAAGAAGGATGTGAATAAATGTGTAGAAATCAACAACAACACCAATATATGAAGAAAATGATGAATGTGGGGGATGGGGAAAGCCATGAGTACACAAAGGCCCGAGTGAATGTATGTTGCTAGCATGGTATGGTCATATCAAGGACTAAAAATCCCCTGACCCATGGGGAAATGGCAAAGTTTCCCACCTTTATTAGGCACAGAGAAAGATTGTTTGTATGTAATAATTCTACTTCCTTGTTCAGATGTCTGAAATAACTCCAACTCTCTATTCAACTCTATATAATAAACAGGTTGAGTATTTTAGGGTGCTGCAGTTTCTCCATCAGAGCCCAGACCACCCAATCCAAGCATTTCTTCTCATCTGTCTTTTCTTCATTCTCTCTCTCTGCCCACTCAGGTCCATCCCTGGAACCCTGGAACCCTGCATAGATGTGTAAAGTGGTATCTGTACAAGATCAAGAACATGAACATTGCCTACAGGGGGAAACTCTGTAAAGGAACAAATAAAGGAACAGACAAGGCAATTCTAAGCAGTGGGTGTAAAATATTCAGACACACAGAATATATAAATAGGCAGGTATATGTTAAGAAGTAGAACCTAGAGATAGACAACTATATGTTAACAAAGAAAATCTAGAGATAGGCATCTATTTATCTGTTAACAAGTAGACTCGAGATACATAGTTTTATGTTAGTACTTTAAAAGAGTTTTTTTTTAGATAAAATATCTAGAGATGAGTAGTTATAGTTCAGTACTTTGGCAGCAAATTTTGGGATAAATGAAAAGCTAGAGATAGGCAGTTACATATTAACACTTTGAAAGAGAGTTTGGGGATAAATAAAATCTATAGATACATAGCTATACATTGATGCCTTGAGGGAGATTTTAGGAAACCTTGGAAGTGAAGTAGAAGCATTGTGCTTTATCAGTTTGGAGGCATGCTCTTAATTTCCAGGAACAGGGAGATAAATTTGGCTACTTGGGAAAATAATAGAAGAAAACCTGAGAAATGGATACAGGTCTGAGGAACTAGAACATATTTCTTTATTTGTCTTGGTCTAACTGCTTTCCTTTTGCATTTGGCAAAAGATAAGCAACACAGCAGGCTGGCTCTGGACAGTGGAGTGGGCTAAAGTGGCAGGCTGACTTATAGGAGACCACCACAAGTGGGGCCCATGTTGGAAGCTAGCAGGTGCTGAGACAACAGCGACATCACTGGCTCTGGGACCAGTTATCTAGACATGTGCTAAGTACCAAACTGTGACCTGGGTGTCATACTTGACTCTGAAGCATAGATGGACGTATGTGCCATGCAGAGGCAAAGGAAAAATTTTAGTGGCTTTAAAGGCTTTGTATCCTTTATTTTATTTTAAAGGTCATTGTATCCACGCAGGTAAGATCAATTCAGAGGAGAGGACTATTGGGCCAATGATTTTACATCCAGTACTTTGGTTACGTCCTCCCATACATGTCTGTATTAATGATTCCCTCTGTTTTGGGGGCGGGGGAGAGTTCCAGTGAACTCAGTTCAACTATTCAGGGCCAACTCCAGGACTGTGATTTAGACAGGATAATTGGGAATTAATTGGGACCTACCTCCTGGGGGTTTGTTCCCACAATAATGATAGCCTGGATGTGGCCCAATTACAGTGGCACCTCAGGAAAAAAAAAAGCTTAAGATCAGATTGGTTTTGCCTGCTAATAATATTGTAAAATTATCTTTCCCTAATGAGCTTCAAGGCTTTAGTCCTTTAAATGTGCTAAAATCATTCCATTTGCTGTGGTTGGGTGCAGTGGCTGTTCTGATCATTCTTCTTATTGTCCTTATACTGCAGTATGGAACACTGTAGTGAACTGCCCCTGAACTAAGTGTGAAGATCTGCCCTGAACATCTAAGAAATAAGAGTAAGATATAGGGAGTTGAGAAATCTCTTGAGTTAGTGAAGTCCTGAGTGAATGCATGCTGTTAGTTCCTAATAGCCTCAGGTTTAGAGGAATGGCAAAGCTTTCCTTGGGGGTGGGAGTTGGCAGTGTGTGTAGAAAATGTCCACCATAGTTTTCTTCCTTTATAGAGACTGCTTCTAATGAGATTGGCTAAACCTGTCTCTATAGACCAGCTGTATATAATAAGCCTGCTTCCTTGTTTATCTGTATGTAATAACTCCAACTCCTTATTCAGATATATGCAATAATCCTGTCTCCTTGTTCAACTCTATATAATCCTGGAGTATTGCAGGTGCTCTGAGGGCCCAGAGAATCTGAATCACATTTCTGTATGTCTTTTCTTCACTTTTTTCACCATTTGAGACAGGCTCATTATTGGAGCAATACATGGATACAGCAGATAAAGCCAGTTTAGCATTTGAAAACCAAATCCAAAGAAGAGAAAAACCAAAGAAAACTATGGCTGAAATACAGAAATTGGAAAATAGAGTAACCCAATTGAAAAAGTCAAGGCCTTGATAGTAGAACAGCCCCGTTAGAACAGGGAATGTCAGGACTTGGCAATAAAGTAGAGGGCCTGGAGCACATCATCAAATACTGATACATCTTTTAATGCTCAAAATATTCAAGAACTTTGAGACACCATAAATTGCCAGATCTGTGAATTATAGGCACAGAGGAAGGATCAAAGGCATAGACTGTCAACAAGACAATCATTTAATAAGAAATAGGAAGAAAACGTCCCCAATGTAAGGAAATATATATTCAGTGCATATATAGGAAACATATAGAACACCAAACAGATAGGACCATAAAAGAAACACCCCAAGTAATATAGTTAAAACACCAAATATACAGAAGGAGGAATGGTTATTACAAGCTGGAAGAGAAAACTCACAGTAACATATGAAGGCGAATCCACCAGAATACAGCTGACTTTTCAGTGGAATCTGCAAAAATCAGAAGAGTTAGAGTAATGCACTGCAAAATTGAAAACATCAAAGATGCTAATCCACACTACCCAACAGTAGTTGCCATGGTGAAAGGAGAAAGGAAAAACGTTCCATTATACGAACAAGCTAAAAGAATTCTTGTCCACTAAACCAGCCCTTCAGAGAAGACTGGAAGAAATATTTTGGATTGAAGAGAGGAATAAACATAGCCAAGAGACTACAGAGAGAAAACAAATGAAGCTATAATTACTGAAAACAAAATAGGACTAAGAACACAAACAGAAAAAACAAAGAAATAAGATGACAGCGATCAATACACATCTTTCAATAACTTTAAATAATAACAGCCTCAACTCCCAATCCAAAAAGAGGTTAGACAAATAGGTTAAGAAACAAGGTCCTGTGTGTTGTCTATAGGAAGCTCATCTTAGCTTTAAAGATGGGCAGTATATTTGAGCAAAACTACTGAAAATACATTCAGAGCAAATGGAACCAAGAAGCAAGATGATGTTACTATTCTAATTTCTGACAAAATAAGCTTCAAGTCACACTTAATAAGAGAAAAAGACCATTTATTTCATTTTGATCAAGGAAACAATTAACCAAGAAGGCATTACAATCCCAAACACACGCTCCAAACACTAGCACAGGCAAGCACCCATGTTTGAGAGTGGTGTCTAATTGAGTGGCAAAGTAATGAATCAGTGAAATATTTGACAAAATAGAGTAAGTCCAACTCTCACGAATAGAGAGGAGAAAGGTAAGTTACGTATGGAGCAGCACAGAGAGGAAGGACATAGTTTAACCAGGGCAGTTGTACAGAGATAGGTTGCAGAGAGAGAACAGAGAACACAGACACAGGTAAAGACAGAATAAGCTGGAGAATGAGCCAGAAGATTAGAACAGATTCCCAGAGTTAGTTTGAGACCAAGCAAAGCAACTCAGGAGAAGCCCAGAGAAGCCAGATTGAATCAGTCAGCTTAGAGAGGAGTTTGAACCAGAACAGCTGAGTTGAACCAGCCAGGCAGAGATCAGAAAGAGCTGGTCAGGGTCAGCTTACTCAGCAGTAAGTCTGGGAGGCTGAAAACAATTTAGGCCTAGATTAGATTGCATGGAGGCTGAAAGCTTCACAGTACTAGGCCTATGTTAGCAGATGGAGGCAGTAAGCCTTGGAGACAACAATTACATCAGGCAAATAAGTTACTATTACCCTGACCCATGCTTGGAAAAGTGTGCTGGCACCTTGGAAAAGTGTGTTTAGTGACCTTAACACAAGGTAGAGTCATCTGGGAAGAGGGAATTTTGATAGAGAAAATGCCTCCATAGGATTGGCTAGTCTCTAGGGGGCATTTTCTTGATTGATGATTGATGGGAGTAGGGTCCAGTCCATTGTGAGTGGTGTCTCCCTGGGCTGGTGGTCTGGGTTCTGTAAGAAAGCAGGTTGAACAAGCCAAGTGGAACAAGCCCACAAACAGCATTCCTCTATGGCTTCTGTTCCAGTTCTTGCCTCTGTTTTCCTTCTCTGACTTCCCTCTGTGGTGGAGTGTGACCTGAGATTTGTAAAATTTTTGTCTCCACCGCCAAAAGATATTTTGTATTAATGTATGAAACTTTCAAAGACTAAATGAAAATTATTCTTAAAATAGTGAGTTTAGATAACATGTTTTATTTGTTTATTTATTTATTTTTTATTTATTTATTTTTGAGACAGGGTTTCTTACTAGAGCCAAGGAACTTGCTCTGTGGACCAGGCTGGCCTCATTACAGGGATCCATCTGCCTCTGCCTCTTGAGTGCTGGGATTACAGGTGTGTGCCACCACAACTGGATAGGTAATATGTTCTTACATGTATATTATATATAAATCTCATAGTGTTTTGAACTACACAATTCTAAGCAATCATTGAGTTTAGAATGAAATCAAATGAGGCCAGGGTTAGGGATGAAAGATTGTAATCCCAGTACTTTGGAAGCTACCTCCTCAGGAGTATCAGGTAGGTGTTTAAGACCAATCTGGCCTAAATTGTTAGTTTTAGGCCAAAAAAAGTAACATAGTAAGATCTTATTTATAAACAATCAAAAGAAAGTTTGAAACATTTTTGACACAATAAACACAAAACATTTCTTTCATAATGTGTGGGAGCCATGCCACTAAAGCCATACTCAGAGAAAATTTTAACACAATGAAATCTAACATTAGAAAGGAACCGAACCAGAAATTAATCATCTTGGTTTCTTCCTTAGGATACAAAACTATAAAACAGACAATGCAGTATAAATCAAGAAGATTAAAGCATAAAGATCGGGAAAAATAATCAATGAAATAAAATGCAATGGATGTACGGATAAACCAGCTTACAGCGAATATTGTTACAGTTAAACACTAAAACAATCAATGAAACTAAAAAATGTTTCTGTAAGGAAAAAATGATAAACACCTAGCCAAATGACAGGGGAAACATTCCATAGATTTTTAAATGATGTCAAAGAGCTGGAGAGATGGCTCACTGGTTAAAAGTAATTGCAGCTCTTCCACAGAATCCACTTTAGTTGGAAGCACTCAAGTTATGAGGCTTATAACTCCCTTCTCAGGGGATCTAACATTCTTTTCTAGCCTCTATAGGCACCCCCCCATGCATACATGAAAGCGTCACATATAGGGACAGACAGACAGACAGATACACACACACACACACACACACACACACACACACACACACACTTCCTCTGATTAAAATGTTCTCTCCGTCAGGGAGGCTGTTCAAGCAGGGTGGTAAGGCACTGAAAATAACTTCAACAAGACCCAGAAACTGACCAGAATCACTAGGCCACTCCCTACCAGAGTAAACAACAGAAGCTAATAGATCCCCCTCAGATGAATGAAAGCTGAGCTTAAAAAAAAAAAATCAATCTGAAACAAGCCCAGATGCCTGGAGGAAACATAAATCAGCCAAGCTGCCTGGAAGATGTTTAGACCAACCCGGGCTCCTGGAAAGGAAGTCTCTAACCTGTTGAGCTATCTGCAGGCTGTGCAGTGTGCTCCAGATTCCCAGCGTTTGTGAGTTGTCATCAATGCTGGGATGGGTTTCAATAATACAACTGAGTTATGTCTGCTCCTGAAAGGAACCCCAGTATAACTCAATGGTCTGCCACATTGGACTTTGGTGGTATCTGTACATTTCTTGGTGTGTCATGGCCTCCCTTTCTGGGGTGAATAAACATATGTATAGCACCTTTCCAGAAAAGGAAGTGTCATAAAACACTGTGACACTGGGTTACAGAAAAGCTTCTTAGATGTGATACTAAAAGCATGATCCATAAAAGTAGCAATAGAGAAATTAGAAGTCAACAAAATTGAGATTTTATGCTCTCCAAAGACACCATAAAAAGCATAAAATTATGAGCAGGGTATGGCAAATCATATCTCTAATCTCAGAAGTTAGAAGGCTGAGTCAGGAAGATTATCTTGATTTTAAGGCTAGTCGGGTTGACAGGACTGAGATTGCATGGAAATGCCTGTAAGAATTCAAAGAATACAACTACCCAAAAATAACTACCAAAAGTATTGACATAAAAGCATATGAAAAGATTTTCAACATCATAAGCCATTAGTAAATGATGTTAAAGGTTACAATGAAAACAAAAGCCTGGCATCATGTCAAGGACTTGTGATCCCAGTATTGGGGGAATGCAGTAAAGAAAGTTAAGAGTTCAAGACCATCTTGACCTACATAATGAAAACGTCTCAAAAATCAAAAATTTACTAACAACACAAAAATAAACAAAAACCATAATGAGATACCATTATCCATCTAGAAAAATCTCTGAATTTAAAATATTTGGCCCTTGTCAAGTAGTAGTTGATATGTAGAATTGTAATTATATCCTACCAATGAGAATAAATGACATAAAGTATAAAAAATAACTTCTTTTAAAATATTGAGTTGGGGCTCTAGCACATTTCCTAACATAAAGTCCCTGAGTTCCATCCTTATTGAACAAAATTTCAAATAAATATTAACCACAGGAATCATTTATGTCACTGTTAAGTATTTACTCCAATATTTCTAGCTCCACAAAAAATGTTTTTAAGAGATAAAATATGACAACTAATAAAGTAATCACCAACATCTGTATAGACAAACATAAGTCTGTGAATTAACACAAAGACTCACAACTGCAAAATGAGATTCTGGAAAATCCAGCCCTAAATGGAGTATCTTTATCAAACCTCACTGGAGCCTCAAGGCTTAGGGATGTATTTAGAAGAGGAGATAGAAGCTGTCTCCAAGGAAACAGTGTCTTCCAGACACAACAGGACTGATGCATATCTAAACTCAGAGATTGTGACAGCATCCACAACACTTGCATCGACTCAAGGCAGATCAGAGTCCCAGCATGGAGAAGAAGAGGTGGACTTGGGGTGCCAAACTAACCAAGAAGCTATTAGCAATTGTTACCTGCTTGCACAGGTAAAATCAGTGGAGTATTACTGGGTATGTCAACCACACTCCAGGATAGGCCTTCTGCCCAGGAGGAGTTGCATTAATTGCCCACCTTGGTTAAGTATTTTTTTGTCTTACTTTTTTAAAGTTTATTTTTATTTTCTTTTCATTTTTATTTCCTGTTCTCTCTCCTTGCTCTCCCTCTCTCTCTGAGAAATAAACCAGAATAAACATGATGTTAGGGAGGTGGGAAGGATCTTGGAGGAGCTGAGCGAGGGAAAAATATTATCAAAATATATTGAAGGAAAAATTTAAATTTCTCAAGTTTTAAAAAGAATGGGTGTCTTGTGCCTGGGATGACAGCTCAGTGTGTTAAGTGCTTTCCCCAGGTGGCTGGGCTGGCCTAGTATAATTGGAAAGCTACAAGTCCCTGTGTTTATCCCTGTGTCAGAAAGCAAGGTGGAGAGTTCTAGAATGATACCCCAAATTGATCTCTGTTCTGCAAACACACACACACACACACACACACACACACACACACACTCCTTGTAGTAGTATTAAAAGACAGATAATTACTTTAAACCTCTTGCTTATAAAATAAAGTGATGTCATAAAAGTGATGTCATTAGCTGGCTTCTAACAAATACTAAACAAAGCATCAGTGATAATGTGTTTAGAAATCTGTGGCATGGTGTTTGAGGTAGTATCTGAGACTAAATGAGTAACAAGAGTACCAAAGTACCAAAGGTCCAAACTGTATTGTGAAGTGACAATAGAATGAACACAGTTTTTGTTTGTTTGTTTGTTTGAAGAGAATAGCTTTCATGTAGCCCAGTGTTATGAATATACTATGCTAGAAACACAGCCGAACAGGAACACACGTCTTTCCACAATGGCAGAATATACTGAATCACAACAAATCCACAAAGCATAGCAGTTTCCATGGCAGCAATTTGCATTATACTCTGCCCACCTTGGAATCATGGTCTAGGTCACTCTGGGATTTTTTTTTAATTCCTAACTTAATTACTAATATTACATATTACAGGCCACACAATAAAGGTTCAAGAGGTGTCAGAAGTAGACTGGGAAAAGTCTGTATTGGTAAGACAAGGAACTGGACCAGTGCTGGGATGGGGGAAAGCTGCTGCTGATGAATTGCTAGAATCGGGTTTGAGAAGCTGCTGAATTCAGTCACTAAGCAATAGTTGGAAGTGAGTCTGGATAAGGCAATGGGGCAGGAGTAGGAAATAGTAGATTGGGCCTAGGTCTAGAGGGACAAATAGGTGGACACATGAGCAGTTAAGGAAGCAGTGTCACTAGCATCAGACCAGGCCAAGCAGAAGCAATAGGAACAGTCAGAAAATTCTCTGTCCCTGATGCGCGCACGCGCGCGCGCGTACACACACACACACACACACACACAGGCTATCAGATAACAAGTTGGTAGCTGGGCGGTGGTGGCACACACCTGTAATCCCAGCACTCTGGGAGGCAGAGGCAGGAGGATTTCTGGGTTTGAGGCCAACCTGGTCTACAGAGTGAGTTCCAGGACAGCCAGGGCTACACAGAGAAACCCTGTCTCAGAAAAAAACAAATCCAACAAAAAAAAACCCCAAACAAACAAACAAACAAAAACAAAAAAAAGATAACATGTTGGTACAGGGTCATATCGTTGCACTGTTAAGTGTCTTTAGTAGCTCCGCATTAAAGAACTGCACACTTTGCTTGGTCTTCAACGTCCAATAAATTCTTGATCTTATTTTTCCTGATAGGATTTTAATATGTCCATCTGCCCCTATAGCCTCAGTTCAGACCAATAAACTTACAGGGTGGCTCCCCTTCTACTCTGTGGAGTTAGTGATCAGTATGTACTGAATGGGTGGTACCTGACAGATGGTGCATGTTGGGGTCCACCCAGGGGCTACAGTCATCCTTCTCCCTCAAAGAGTAAAAAGTTACTGAAAGAATAGTCTGCTGGGACAATGTCCAGTCTGAAAAGAACCACTGATTTATAATATGGAGTAATATAGTAGAGAACACTACATGGTTGCAATACCAAGGCTGACCTTATATTCACAATGTAGCCAAGGATAACTTTGAGCTTCTGATCCTATGGTTTCCACCTCCAGGAATGTGCCACCTGGTACATAGTTCTGGGGATAGAACCCTGAAACTTGCGTATGCTCAATAAGAACTTTACCTACTGAGCCACAACCTAGTGCCAACTCTCTGGTTCTTGTTGATTTAAAAAAAAAAAAGCAATCAGGTACAAGATACAGGTCTTTTTCCTCTGCCTTTTTTTTTCTTGTTCATATGTTCCTCAAAAACTAATTTTTGACAGATATTTGTGCATTTTTATTTTGGCAAGCATGTACATCGTTTCAATAAATAACTCTTTATGGGGTCTGAGGACACAGGAAAAATCTCCAATCAACCTTGAAGCGACAAAATTCTTGTACCTCAGTAGTTAAGTAGGTCCATAGAAAGATATTTGCAAACTGTTTAAATGAGGGCTCTGATGTGGTTAAAATCAAGGGTCTCTGGAAACAGAAGAAATACATGAGCCATAGCCAGAGATGACAGCTAGCATTAGGATAGGATTCTCCGACATAACTTGATTGTGAGCAGATACTATTACTGACTCAATTGGATACCAAAAAAGGAGGGGGCAAGGAGGACCAGGGAGGAGGAGGAAGGACTGTGCAACTTGCTCAAGCAAGGCATCAAGCTGGCCACCTTTCAACCCCAGGTCTGTCTTACCACAGTACCCCACACAGTTTGTGTCATTTGGCATTCACCTGTATATCATGACATTTTTATTTTTTTTTTATTCCTGGCCACTTTCTTATACTTCTTGGGGTTCTGGTAATTTTTTTTTTAACTACAAACTACAGTATCAGGATTGATCACATAATTTGTCAAGTCCAGAGAAAAATAAAATCTCCAACCCAGTATTGGTGGCAAATGCCCATAGTACCAGCCTTCAGAAGGTAGAAGCAGGAGGATCAGGAGTTCAAGTATATCCTAAGCTACAAATAGAGTTTGAATACATGATACCCTGTTTGGAAGGGGGGAAAGTAGGGCCATTTGTTTAAACATTGTTAGGAATTTCCTGGCCATATGACCTCATAGTAAGTGGAGACCTACCTGACTGCACAGGTCACATATTCATAAAAGTAGACGACTGACTGGGGAGCAACCTTCAGAGAAAGACTACAAAGTCTTACAGACATTCCTGATAGTTTCTCCAGCAGAAGTCTTGAGGTGAAAGCTATGTGCATCTGTGAGTGCAGCAGGAGTTTGAGATGGACCATTTAAGTCCCCTTTCCCAGGGCCTAGCTATTTCTGAAGACTGACCATCACTGAGAAGGCAGGGCCACAAAAGAAAGCTACAAATACAGCACCAGAACTCCAAGGAAGAAAAGTATAGCCACATTCTCCTACATTTCTATCATATTTAATTATCTGTGTGCGCATGTATGTGGGTGGGCGGGCAATGTGCTGAAGCCAGTTCTCTCCATCCACCATGTGCATTCCATGGGTCAAGTTCAGGTACCCAGGCTTGGCAGCAAGTGCCTTTACCAGCTAAGTCATCCTGCACCCCAATTATTGCAACTTTCTAAACATTTTTCTCCCATAGATTTTTTTTATATTCCCTCTACAATAAATTATACCATGTTACAATTATTTTTACACATGACTTTGAATTAATTTGTTGTCCTGGATTTTTTAACTTTCCATATGAAGTTTGAGTTGACTGATTTTTAAAAATACAAAATTCCTCACAGGGGCAAAGATGGAGGCAAAGTGTGGAGCTGAGACTGAAGGAAAGGCCATCCAGAGAGTGTCCCACCTGGGGATCCATCCCATATACAGTCACCAAACCCTGACACTATTATGGATGACAAAAAATGCTTGTTGAAAGGAGCCTGCTATGTCTGTCTCCTGAGAGACCCTGCCAGAGCCTTACAAATACAGAGTCAGATGCCCACAGCCAACCATTGGACTGAGTGTGGGGTCCCCAATGGAGGAGTTAGAGAAAGGATTGAAGGAGCTGAAGGGGTTTGTCACCTCATAGGAGAACAACAATATCAACCATCTAGAGCTGCCCCCTCCCCCCCAGCCTCCCCCCCTCCAGGTACTAAGCCATCAACCAAGGGGTACACATGGCTCCAGCTGCATATGTAGCAGAGGATTGCCTAGTCAGATATCAATGGGGGAAGAGGTCCTTGGTCCTTTGAAGACTTGATAGATGCCCCAGAGTAGAATCGAGGGTGGAGAGGTGGGAGTGAAGTGGGTGGAGGAACACCCTTATAGAAGCAGGGGGAGGAATAGGGACCATCTGGGAGGGGGGAAACTGGGAAAGGGGATTATATTTGAAAGAGAATATATCCAATAAAAAAAATACAAAATTCTTCGGAATAAATAGTAGATGAAGGTCCTAAACCTTCACACTTAGTGAAACAGTATTTTCTATAAGGGCATGTCATGCTGACTCTTTTACAAAGGAAGCATACAAAGGACAATTACAAAATCTAAATTTTTCATATTTTCCTTTTTTGTTTTTGTTTTGTTTTGTCTTGTTTTGAGACAGGGCTTCTGTGTTCCTGGCTGTGCTGGAACTAGCTCTATAGAGCAGGCTGGCTTCAAACTCATAGAAATCTGTCTGTCCCTGTCTCCTAAGTAGTGAGATTAAAGGTCACCATTGCCTGGCTAATATTGTTTTTATATTGCTTCTATCCCTTAAAATGGACTCATTGTGAATATATAACTTGTAAGGATGCTCTGCATATTAAGCAATATGTGTGTATAAACATTAAAGTAGTATTTACCCATAGAAGCATATCATGATTTATATCTGTTAGATCTACTTGTATGGTATAATGTAATTTGCAGTCAAAAATATTAACCCAATACATATGCTAATCAACTAAATTGAAAGCATACAATGAACCAAGATGAAACTAACACCTAGAAAAAAAACCTACTGATTTCAGAATCACTGCTCCTTAAATACTATTTTATTTTCCATTTTATTCAGATATCTCCAATATCATGAAAATGTTGTTTAACAGCCTGTGAAAAGTCCCTTATACTTTAAATATCATAAATAAATTTAATTCAATTTCAAAGTATTGTTGCTTGACAAACAAATGAATTTTTGTTTTGTTTTGGTTTGGTTTTGAGGCAGGGTTTCTCTGTGTAGCCCTGGCTGTCCTTGAACTCACTCGGTAGACCAGGCTGGTCTCAAACTCAGAAATCTACCTGCCTCTGCCTCCCAAGTGCTGGGATTACAGGCACTCGCTACCACCACCCGGCCTGAAAATGTTTTAAGATCCAGCTATTGCAGTAATAAAAAGTAAGAACATGATCGGTACATGCGATCATAATCTTAATAACTGTGAAACTATCACTCACTCTATGCCTGGCAAATACACAATTCATTTTAATCTTTACTATAGTCTCAGGGGTATTCACTGTTACTGTGACCAGTGACAAAAAGAAAACCAGTGGATTTCAGATGAAGTAGCTTGTCAAGTAACAGACAGTGAGACAAATCGAAAACCAGAATTCAAATCTCAAAACAGCCTGCATAGCTAGTCTATGTTTGCCATGGAATTTTGAAGCTCATAGAACTGCTTCTTTCCTTCTTTTCTACAGCTGTAAATTGTAAATAAATGCTGGCCCTGGATCTCCCTTAATTATAAGGTGTACGACTTACTGTATTAGAAATAGTCTATTTCTAGGGCTTGGAGTATGGCCTAGTGATAGAATGCTTGCTTAGCATTTTGTGAGGCACAAGGTTTGTTCTCTGGCAACACATACAAATACATGAATAAATAGTCTGTTTCTAGTCTGAGCCATTGAAAATTGTAAAGCTACTTACGAAAAAGAAATAGAAAAATAAATATATGTTCCAAGGTTAATAAAGTAGCTCAGTTGGTAGGGTACTCACCTAGTATTCAGGAAGCCCTGTGTTCAGTCCTAAGCACCATATAAAGTAGATATTGCTGTCACATGTCTATTGTCTTAGTACTCTGCAGATGAAGGCAGGAAGCACAGCTGAAGGTCAGTTTTGGCTACATACCAAGTTCAAAGGCAACCTGAGCTATAAGACACTGTATAAGACAAACAAAAACCCCACAAGACTCTTACATCCTCTGTATTTGTTTTAGTTTTAAGGTTTTTTGTGACACATGTATCTAGTGAGTTTTTATTCTCATGTTTAAATCTAAATATTATCTTTCTCTACCTTATTCCATCAGTGAAGATAATTGAATCCATTATATTTTTTCTAGAAATATGAAAAGCCTGACCGCACATACTGTTGGTATCATCAGGCATACTGTTCAAGAAGTAAGGACATTTGGGAGTAGAGAAATTGGTGACAGTAGTGGCTTTAAGGACTCCCCGACTCTCCAACCTCTGCCACTAGCTCAAACCCACATAAAAACAAAACAAATACAGAGAACAAAGCATAATGTATGTTATTGTGGGGTTTCTATTGCTGTGATAAAACTCCATGATCCAAAACAACCGCAGGGGTGGTAATTTGGGTTCCATTTACACACCACAGCTCCATCATCAAAGGAAGTCAGAGCAGAAGCTATGGCACAAAGCTGGTTATTGCTTTGGGGGCGATACACTTCCACCCCAACCCACTGGTCCCCTCCTGTGAGCTGAGCCTTCTCACGTGAATCATTAATCAAGAAAATGTCCTACAGGCTCACCGAAGACCAGTCTTATGGAGGTATCTTCTCAGCTGTGTTACATCTTCTCAATCGTGTCAAGCTGATTAAAAAAACAACTAACCAGGGCACAGATATTTTCAACAAATCTAGGCTATAAGATACCATGCAGTACCTAAAGCTTCAGGTGAATATGAAAAAAAAAGTATTACCCATCACATTATGTGTATGATATCAGTATCTACGTTGGAGGGAAGGGTAACCTGCCAACACTCTGCCTGTGGGATCTGCACTCACAGATCCAACCAACTGCATTATCAAAACCATTTCTGACTAAAAATGCATCTGCAAAAAATATGACTACATTTCCCTTATTCCCCAAACAATATACATACCTTCTTTCTTAGCACTGAATTTAGAATTTTAAGTAACTTAGAGAATATTTAACTATGGGAGATGTACACAAGTTTAATATAAATCTTGTATGCTCTTTCCCTCTTCTGGGATTATGGTCTCCTGGTTCCCAAACTGACCTAAACTCCAATGCTCAAGCAATCCCCTTCAGGCTCTTGAGTAGCCAGGACTCCAAGCATATACCACAGTGATAGGTTACTATCTCAATTGTTAAAGTTACTTGAGCATCTGTGGGGGTTTTGTTTTTTGGATTTTAGGTTTTTCATTTTGTTTTGTTTTGGGTTTTTTTTTGTTTTGTTTTTTGTTTTTGTTTTTTGCCAGTGAGCTTCCTAGAATAAATTACCTGTGCCTACCGAGGAGCAGCTATAGTGGAACAGTTTCTAAAAGAATAAGAGAAACACCAATTAGCCTACCACTGGCAATTAACAGCTGAACCTGGAAAGGCTTTGAGTTTTCACTACCAGGCAAGTGTACACGAGAAGATCGGCAAGTGTACACGAGAAGATCGAGGGACACTCCAGGTGCTGGAGTAACAGCACAACAGAAGCAGAACTCTCAAAACTCTTGGTTTGAAGCTTTAAGTTTTATACACATTGGCAAGACACTAACCATTTTAATCTATAGAAAAGTATGAATAAATGTCCTAACCCATGTGTTCTCAATTTCTGAGATGTCTCATACCTAACCCTGAGAATGCCTCAGCCTATATATTAAAGCTTTTTCTGCCATTTGTTACCACAGCTATCTCCAGGACTACTTTTGGGACCCAAACATAAGGGTTAAGGGTGTGTGTGTGTGTGTGTGTGTGTGTGTGTGTGTTTTGCACACATGTCCCTTTGGAAGGACTGAGACTAGAAATTTGAAATCCCTGGAAGCAGCCTTAGGGAATGAGGACATGTGAAACTTTCTTCAAAAGTGGCAGGGCACTAGGACCTAGTGGACACTTGTTTCTGTGAAATGTCAGATCTTCAGAAGCATTAATAGTGCTTCTTAAGAATTACTTTTTTTTTTTTTAATTTTTTTTTTAACAGGGCTGAGGACCGAACCCAGGGCCTTGCGCTTTCTAGGCAAGCGCTCTACCACTGAGCTAAA
This sequence comes from Apodemus sylvaticus, assembly GCF_947179515.1. Taxonomy (NCBI): domain Eukaryota; kingdom Metazoa; phylum Chordata; class Mammalia; order Rodentia; family Muridae; genus Apodemus; species Apodemus sylvaticus. The sequence continues at coordinate 13,763,490 of NC_067495.1, read as the reverse complement.
TCCCCAACCCCCAAGAATTACTTTCTAAGCTGGGCGGGCAGGTGGTGTGGCGCATGCCTGAAATCCCAGCACTTGGGAGGCAGAGGCAGGCGGATTTCTGAGTTCGAGGCCAGCCTGGTCTACAGAGTGAGTTCCAGGACAGCCAGGGCTGTCTCGAGAAACCCTGTCTCGGGGGAAAAAAAAAAAGAATCACTTTCTAAAATATAAAGTGTCAGGACTAAGCTAGGGTTTTTGCTTATAATGGGTCATATACCAGAAAAAGGGGGGATTTTCCTGGTTTTATTTACATTTTCTTTTTTACTCTTTGACCTCCTACTATGCTTCCAACTTAAGTTTTTGATCTGTTAATTTCTTATAGTAGTTCTATCATCAAAAGTGAAAAATGTAAACCACTGAATACCATACCATTCCAATGATTAAGGAAACACACTATTCATGCATTTCTCTTCAGATGTCTGCCTTTCATATGTACCATTTCATAACTACCATCAGTGGTAGTTTTTGTCAACACATGCTCAAATACTTGATGACTACCAGTACCTTAGTTGTTCTATGACTAAGCCTCATCCCAGACCTCCCAAAGTCTACCCCTTTTTCCTCCTCTCCCTACCCACTTCCAACACAAAAATACCATTACACTATAGAAATGGAAGCCCCTATCTTCAGGCACTGGACCCTAGCTATCCTTTCTGCCACCTCCTCCTCAGTCTTCTTCCCAGCCTCCCCGCTTTCCATTTTGCCTCCCCACTTGAGATCTTGCCACCCTCCCCCTTTTCTGACTCTCCATAGGTTTTTATCCAAGTTTACAAATCATCTATGACTAAGAAGCTATACAGATGGTCTTAAGTGGTAACTTGTTGGGCAGAGCTCCATCCCAGTGGATTATTTTTCCCTCATTCGTTTCAAAAAGTCAGCTAGCATAATACTGAAGCTTCTAAATTGCCCCAAATGTAAAATTCTAAAAGTAACTGCACCACAATAAAGAGACTAAATTTTTAAAATACAACTTACTTTATTAAAATAATTACAGAAAAGCAACTTGGAAAGATCTGAGGTTAAGAAAATAAAAACAAAACCCCCACCCAAACCCAACAACAAGCAACCCAGGCTGTTTTAAAGATAAAAGGAGGTACTGAATGGAACCAAAGTCCTTATAAGTGCTAGATAGTTGGGGTGAGGGGAACAGGGGACTTCAAAATTACTCAGACTATGGGTGAATAGGTAGAAACCCTAGAAAACTCACAGATAATCACATAGCCAACAATGGATAAATGCTGATTCCTTTTCTGAGTGTGGGAAAACCCTCACAATGAATTATAGCAAGGGTGGAGTAGGGAGTAAGGGGCATCCCCTACCCATCCTCCACTGCAGGAGATTGAGGGGCATCCTTTATTTCTTCCTCTAACTCTTCGGAAGAGGAAGAATCGAGGTTATCCAGGTCAGGTATCAAGGCACGCCAAAGGGTGTTAGGACTAGGACCAGAGACAGAGCCCTGTTCTGATGATTTATTGGGGAAAGAACGGCAACTTGAAATATCAGCGAAGTCGCTGGAGGAGGAGGAGGTGGAGGAAGAGGAGGAGGTGGAGGAAGACCTGGCAGCTTCCTTATACATAGAGAAAGGATAGAGCCTACCAGGAGGGGAAGGGGAAGAGGCCCGCATACGGACTGGGCGCCTGGGAGGAGAGCTTGCGGCTGCTGTCGAGGATCTGCTTGGACCTGCAGGACTAGAGGTGGAAAGGCTTGCTTGTGGCCGGCTGCTAGGGGCAGGATCAGGCTCCAGCTCTTGCTCTGGCTCCGATTCCTGCTCCTTTTCCGTCTCCACTTCCAGCTCCAGCTTCATCTTCATCTTACTGCCTTGTCGCTGGTCAGAGGCCGGTCTCTGTGAGATGCGGCTTCGGCTTCGGCTTCGGCTTCTGCGCTGGGTCGCCCGGCTGCTGCTTCCTGCATCAGGACTGGTGTGAAAGGCAGGAACCCGCGGAGTGGCCCGAGGGCGGAGAATGCGGCCTGTGTTGTGGGCTTCGGGGTGAACTTCGGGGTTGGCCTCCGAGGCACTGCTAGGATGACCAAACGTCACGACCCGGGAGCGAAGAACTCGCGAGCCTCCAGGGTCAGGCTGTTTGACATCAACTCCTCCGCCATCATCAGGCACCTGCACAATGGCCACCGGACCGAGTTCTTGGCCAGAGGGGTCAGTCCCGTCCCGACTGGACTCAGGGGCACTGCTGTTGCTGCGAGGATCGGAAACAGTCTGAACGGCTTGACTGACGACCTGTGCGACTGGAGTAGACACCTGGCCTGGCCTGGTGGCGCTCCTGAGGGTAGGCCCTGGGGACTGTAGGTTCCCCACCGGAAATTCAAAATGGTGGCTGTTGCCAGGCTGAGAGCTCAGAGAAGACGGTGGCTGACGGGTCCCGGGCAAGGCTAGAGCTTCGGGAAGCTGGCGCCCACCGGTACCTTCTGCACTTCGGTTTTGGTTGGGCTGCTTCCTCTTTCTACTGCTCTTCTTTTCGGCCGCGGGCCCATCGCCGCCTTTCCCGCCATTCAGGGTTTGGCCTACCTCTCTCTGGCTTCTCGTCTTGGGCCCCGAACAGTCAGGTTCAGTGTCTGAGTCACACCTACCCTCAGGGTCGAATTGTTGATGCTCAGGCTCAGAAGGTGTCCCCTTGTCTTCACCAGCCACGGAAGTGGCGCTGGTGGCGGCTGCCATTTCGCCTTCGAGGCTCTGGAGAGCGCTTCCCGTCGCTGAGGTGTCACCGCGGGCAGTGGGAACCGAAGCAGCAGCAGCAGCAGCAGCGGTGGCAGCTTCTTCACCTGGAGACTCAACAGTGTCTCTAAGTGCCTCCATCTCCTTCTTCGGGGACGACTGTGTGGCCATGGCGCCTTAACAGCTTCTCACTGACTCGGAGAAACGGCTTCACAGATGGCTTCGCACCGTGAAGTGACTTCCTGAGTCCCAGCGAGGATGCTGGGTAGAGACCGACCGACCTACCGGATACAGTGGGACAGTGGGCGGGGCTGGCCGGATACAGTGGGAGAGTGGGTGGGATTGGCCAAATTCTAGCCTCTGATTGGTCAGCTCTAAATAATCTGTTGCTACCTTAGCCAACTTCCTGCAGTTTTTCCAGCTGATCTCCCTCCACCTGGCAATGTCTCCTACTGGCCCGGAGGAGGCCAGGGAAACTTCTAGTGGTTTAGTAGTTTCTGGTGTGTTCTTCCACTACCACCGCACCCTCCCCCATCAGTTTCCAAGGTCAATAGTCGAAATTTCGCAGTCCTTCCACCCTGACCTGAACATCTACATGAATTACATGCAACATCCTAAACGAGGTTTGACATTTTGTGATCGGTCCGGGAATCACTTTAAAGATTCACTACATGCTAACCCGTAAGTTCTATCTCCTAGGCCATGTACTGCTCCCCTTTAAGTAACCAAGTGACACGGCTTGGGGGGGGTGGTCTAGTAGATTTTAAGTTTGCTGAGAGGTATAAGGAAGGATTTCAAAGGTGATGATGAAGTACACATTATCTTGAATTTAAAATATTCGGCAAGGAATGTCAGGTCCCAAACACCAGGCCGAGTTTTACAATTTTCCTGTAAGATGCTTTTCCTTGTCTTGCACTGAGGTACAGGTCACAGCCTACGATTCAGCTGATGAATTAACTGACTTGAATTATCCCTCTTCCTCTAGTTTTTTTTTCTCTGCACAGATTTTAAAGTTTAATATTTATACACATTTTAAATTACTACATCAGGGCCTCGTTGTTTTTGGTAACTCGAAACAGAAAAGTAACTGTACCAAAAACCAGCCCTAAATTTTCTCATGTGTACAATCAAATACTGGGAAAGATTAATTATATCTTCATAGACAGTCCATTTATACATATTTTTTAGTTTTATGAAAATAGAATTACGCATACATAATTATTGTTTGTAACTTGTTGGGGGTTATCCAGAAAATAAATTTTCCATGTCAATAAAAACATGATGACAAGGAGCTGGGTGTGATATCTAACACCTGTGATTGTAGGACTAGAGAAGGTGAGAGGAGGATTTCAATTTGAAGATTACCCTAAGCTACATGATACCCTGTCTCAAAACAACAATAAAGTATTTAATTCAGAAAATATATGCTTTCAAACATTCTATTTTTATTCCTTTTTTACTAGATATATTTGTTATTTACATTTCAAATGTTGTCCCCTTTCCTCAAGCATTCTTATATTGACCAATATGTAATGCTCTCCTTATTTTTTCATATCAGCGTGAGATATGCATCACCATACTCACTAAAGATTGCTCATATACTCAAATGTGTCTTTATTGTGGCTCAATCCTGAAAGGAAGAAATTCTCGGTATAAGCTTATGCACATTTATAATTTTAGCAGAAACAAATGGGACACTTAACAGAATGGATTAGCAACTGGACGTGGACATAAATGTAGAATAGAATGGTGTTTAGTGTGTCTAAGCTGGTGCAATGGCAAATGGATTTGAAACAGAAAGCAGAATGTGATGAAATGGAGACTGAGTACACACTAGAATGGGATGGGGAAGGAAATGCATACTCAAACCTTATGATATGGACAATTGAATAGAATATAATGGACAAAACAGAATGGAGCAGAAAGTACCTAACACGTGAAAGAAAAATATAGTATCTGAAAAATGAGGGAAATATAGTATCAGGTGAAACATTAAAATAGTAAGAAATCAAAATAGGACTGATTGGGTCCTGGAATCATTTAGTACAGATTCTGAAATAGCAAAGATAGTCCATACATGTGGAAGTGTGTGTGTGTGTGTGTGTGTGTGTGTGTGTGCCATTTCCTGTAACATGAGAGAGTATCAAGCGCAAAAGAATAAAATCTCACATGATTCTTGGACAGAAATCACCATTTCATTCTTGAAAGACATTAAACTGCCATTAATCTGAGGTGCAGTGTGCTTAACCATGGATTAGAACAGAGCTTCTTCAATCTTTTTCTGTTCATGGTTCCTGCTAATAATAAATCATACATTTATTTTGGGGGGGGGGGTTATTTGGTTTTTTTTCCAAGACAGGGTTTCTCTGTATAGCCCTGGCTGTCCTGGAACTCACTCTGTAGACCAGGCTGGCCTCAAACTCAGAAATCTGCCTGCCTCTGCCTCCCAAGAGCTGAGATTACAGGCTTGCGCCACCACTGCCCGGCTATAAATTTATTTTTAAATAATTCTCTAGTTACATAAAATTTTGTCATTTGTTAAAGATGATTGTAAACTTTCATACTAACAGGATAGATGGCCCTATTTATTTTTGCATAAAGAATTAAATTTTCTCTGAATAGTTGATATTTCAGAAGATATATAAGAATATCTTCAAATATTTTCAGAGTTTATCGATACTTTATAATTGTCATTGTCTAGAATGCTGCTTTATATAAAAATGAAGCATAAATATGTAATAATAGAAAATGTTAGGGGTATTTCAGAAAATATCAGAAATTCTGTCACAATTCCAAGCAAATTCCAAGTACATTTTATGAAATTCAACTCAGAAACTCAAAAGTTAATTTAAAAAAATCAAACATTGTAACTAAATAATATAAGTATATTTTATGAAGTTCCAAGTACATTTTATGAAACTCAAGTCAGAACTCAAAAGGTAATTTTAAAAATCAAACATTCTAACTAAATAATCCAAGTACATTTTATGAAATTCCAAATACATTTTATAAAACTCAAAGGTAATTTAAAAAAATCAAACATTCCAAGTAAATAATCCAAAAAGAAGCTAATATTAGATACACTGAGAAATAATTATGAAAATATTAAATGTTTAACCTTTTAAATAATTAAACCATAGTGGTTCTGTAAGAGCAAAAAATAAATCATAAAAGTACTGCAATCCATAATGAACAGCAATCTGAGTTGATGTGTTCTAGGTACCAGTAAGGCCACTATGTGATGCAAAGTACATGCCTGATGTGTTTGGAACCAAGTCCAATATGAGATTTGGGGGGCAGGTGAACTCTGCCCCAAATACCTATCAAACTCATTATACATTGGATATTGAATTTTTTGTTAATATGGAGTACTCTATGCTGCCAAAATTTTCCAGATCCCCCGAGGCAGGTGAACTCGGCCCCAAATACCTATTACACTTATTATGCACTTGATATTGAATTTTTGTTAATGTGCAGTACTCTATACTGCCAAAAGTTTCCAGAGCTCTCACAATTCAGTTAAACAACTCAATATGGAGCTGTCTGTCACCCACAGTTTAATTAGCTGATGATAAGAAAAATGATATTACAGAATTTAAAGGAAAATTCTCACCAGAATTATATACAAAGCACAACAGAATGAGACACAGTGAAAATGTCAAGAGATTATTTGTCAGAGGAAATTGGGAAACTAATTCTAAAATATACATGTTTAACAAAAATTCAGTATTAAGCAATGTCATTCAGAATAAGAAATTTGAGGGATTGTTACTGTTATTTGTATATACAAATAGTGTATTTTTATAGGAATAAAGATAAGCATATCTTGATTCACATAAAGAATATTGTGCAACAAAGAATGAAGAATTCACAAACAAGGCACACCTAAGGGATCAACCCACAGCAAAACTAACAATACACTGCCTAGGATGGAACAGCAGGCAAACATGTATGTAAGCAGGTCTGAACTAATTGGTCATGAAGCCATAGAGAATACATAAATGTGGTGTCTAACCAGAGTCATACACAACAAATCAATTTCACAATATAAAGCTTATATCTGAAACATTATGTAGGACACACATTAGTAATAGTTAAGGAAAGCATTGACGAAGCATATACCACAAACAACGAATCAAGAAAAATGCAATTAAACATGAGCACAATAATTTCAACAGATAATTCACAATATAACTTCAGTGGACTTATAAATAAAATTGTGCTCTGAACTTTTACTACAAATTAAAATCATAGGGAGATACCAGTAAGCATAGTCAGCATCGATAAGGAAATACAAAAAGCCTGGCATCAGAGTGAAAGAGGGCATGGAGGACCTTTGTGGATATAAGCTGGTACCTGGACTTTAAAAACTGTTTGGCAGTATGTATTTTAAACAGTACTTACACATTTTCTATAACGCAGTGATTCCATGTGTGTTTGTTCTTTTATGTCTACACAGTGACAGGGTGGAATCAGTCACCCAAGTTTCACTTCTATGAGAAGGAACTCATTTCTAACCTTAATGAGTTTGGGGACAGAATTTGGTTCTAGTCATATATCTTAGAGACCTCATACAGTTCCTTTCCACAACCCCTCCCCTCCACATTCCTTCCTATAGATACAGTCTTTCAAGATGAGCACAGTCTAATTTCAAACATCACCTTATTTGTCTTGGTCCACTCAGAATAACCTCCTTAAATGAGTGACCACTGATGGGAACCTAAATATATTTGCAAAAAATTCTCCTTTCTCACACAGAAAACTTCTCATCATATTATATATCACAGATTCTTCTTATTTGGCAAGAGAGGATGACACAAGATCCTTAGGGGCCATCTTGGAATTCTCCCCATCAATCTGTCTCTAGGATCCCAGAATCTAGACTGCTTCACATAAAAAGATGTTTACACCACCCAGCATTCTATTACACTATCACTTCTATTCCAAAACTCATCCAAATTGCACCACACATATCTGATTCCAGATTATCATCCATCCAGTACGACTTCTGGAATATAGAGATTCATAAATTGTGCATGAGTGACACTAAAATGATAGGTTACCTTTCCTAATATTATAACATACATTTTATCTATAAGCGTCGTAGTTTAATATGAGATTGAATGGAAGGGCAGGAAGGAGCTCAAAGTTCTAAAGCTGATTTCAACTTTCTGCCCAAGACAATTAGGGGTTTCCCAAGATGATTTAGTCTTTCACCTGATTAGTTCTGCCCCCACTCAAATTAAAGCCTTTCTGTAAGGGCTTTCTGACTTTATTTACATTTACAAAATCCCCCCTTTTCACCATAAGGCTAACATACTCACAGGAGAAACCTCTTAGCCTATACAAAGATTATGCTCAGTAGGAGATGACAACAAAGAGTCACACAGGACAGATGTAGAATTCTGCTCACCACACAAGTCCGTATACAGTCTTCACAGTGGCATTGTTGGAAATAGTCACAAGTGACCATTCAAATATCCATCGATAATTTAATGCACAAATTGCGGTATAAACTATCTTTACATGTAACAAAATGGACAGATCTCAAAGCATTAGTAGTGAACAAAATAAACCACACAGGAAATTATTCATGAGTTACAAAAATTTGTCTATAGTAAAAAAACAGCCAAAACAAATTTATACGGATATAGGTCATGATAAGATGTTCAGTTTCATGAGTAATAACTAATCAAGAAATAACATGGTTTCACGAGTTGTCAAAAGTGTTTCAAATCATTGCTTTGGTGGTTGTTACATGCATATATTCAGTTTTGTAAAATGTCATTAGCTTGAACCTTATAATTATGCATGCCCCTATTTGAATGTTATTCTTAAATGAACACAAAAAAGCTACCAGAAAAAATAAACTATGAAAGGCAAGAAGAATTGACAGAAATGTACTTAAAGACTTGGAACCTAATAATAGGCACATCTAAAATCAAAGATGCTTTGAAAAGCAAACATTTTGTGAGTCATTTCTAAATAAACCTGACCTCAATTAACATGAATCTATATTAAAATATTTATGTTTCATTGCAGAATTACTGTTTTATTAGATTCAGAAGTATCATTTCTGACTTTGTTGTGCATTTTACATAATTAACATGGTATAGAGTTTTTGAAACATTTGCTCCTGAGAATTTCAGACACAGAATTGTGGATTATGGTGGTAGAAGACAGACTGCGAACATGAGAACTACTACTCAGAAATTTTATCAATCTGGTTAAATCCATTAAAGATAAATCATATGCTCCCCTGCAAATTATAGCTACAATAAATTAATATATTCCATAATATCATACTATGTTCACGTGACTAGGAAAAGACTAGGATATGACAGAGTTGTATCTACTGTTGAATTTTACTCAGTTTTTCAAAACAGAAAACCCATGTTAATAAATCCTATTAATTCATGGATTTCTCTGTCTCTCTCTCTCTCTCTCTCTCTGCCTCTCTGTCTCTGTCTCTGTCTCTGTCTCTGTCTCTCTCTCTCTCTCTCTCTCTCTCTCTCTCTCTGTGTGTGTGTGTGTGTGTGTGTGTACTAACTGAAAAGATTGTTTAGGATTGTTTAGACTAATTATTATATAAATTTGGAAATTTAAATTTCCACTTCCAGTTTCCAAATCATTATTTTACTTGTGTGTAAATAATTCTCCTAAAAGATGTGGATCACAGTATTCAATTCTTCTTGAATTTTCATCAGTAATTTGGATTTCTAATCCTAGTGAAACAGTAACATCATTTTCTGATAAAGATGTGGCTACCTAAAAACACGCAGTAGGAGACAGGTAGAGAGTGTGCACAATATAGACCTCAATCAGAAGGGCTTCGAAGATTCTTAATTCTCTTACTTAATATATGACTTTCAACAAGTAACAGTCTTTTCAGTCCTGTTTTTTTCTTGTGAATAGTACAGTTCATTCCTTTGCCTTGTTTTCTCCAAATTTAGCAAGACACAATTTCCACATTACGTCAATTAATGTGCAAATTGGATGGGATTAGAGTAAAGCCCTACTTACAAATACTGATTAACATCAGCAAATGAAAGCTGTTAGCTGCATATATATTGAAACATTTATTTAATTTTTTAAAAAATATTCTGTGTTGTGGAAAGCAGGTGGTGCCCTGCACCAAGCCACTCCTGATTATATTGAACAATAACTTTCAGGCTGTGCCTTGTCCTGGGGAATTTTACTTTATAAAACAATAGTTTCCTCAACTTCGAGTTCAAATGTCAAAGCAGGATGACTCTTTATCTCCTTTATGCAAGTAAACAATATTTATCTGTCCAGAACAAATTATAAGGTACAGTCTGATAAATAACTTATTTGTACACAAGTAAGCTACAACCACCTGTCAACTTACTAAATCGAGTCACGGACACATGGACAGACAGGCATAGCAAAACCATATGAACAACACCAGGCTACAGAATTTATCAAACACACAAGACCAACAAATAATGCAATTCATTCTTCTTGTCTATAAAAGAAGGTGCATCTCAAGGCAAGATCATGGCACACACCCTGACCTATCACTTTCACTGGTCGTAGGTTCCAGTCAGGAAAACTGCCACAGCAAAGGACCAAGCCTACAGCCGAAGTGCAGTTTCTCCTGCAATTAACATACAGCCCATTTCTAATTAGCGTTCAATCTGGCCTGCTGCTGGAATCTGCCCAGAACAATACACTATTGTGTCATTTGTTCCTAAAATTTTGTGCCTGGCACCTAAAGACACTTTTCCATACCTTTTATTAATAAAGTTCTCGGCGTGTACTTCAGTACTGCTTCTTTGGGCCCTGTAAGCTCTTTGACCTTTTCTTAGCCATTCTGTAGCACATATACACATTTATGTATATAGCTATACATATGCATGCACAATTTCATCGTGTGAATTGTGACGTGTGATCTGAGAATATGCCCACAACTACAGATTGAAATCCTAAGTACTTAGTAAACCAAACCCAATGAAGTTGACATAGTTGTAAATTTAATTGTTATCCATCAAATACTGACTTTGTGGAAAGGCAAAATTCCACATCTATGTTTTTGACATAGCCTTCCCACTGTATTATTATTTGTACATATTTTCTATGTGAAAGTTTTTACAGATTATTTCTACTGATATTGCAATACTTTTTCTTTTTTCAAAATTGCTTGCATGATTTTAAAAACTAAAGAGGAACAATAGCGTTTAAATAAAAATCATTTGATTCTAAATCCACAACCTTCCCACAATCCTGCAACTCCTTTAAACTCCTCACACCCTGTTTTTCAGCTCTTTATTATGCATTTTCAAACCACAGACTTATACTGACTGTACCATACTGTAAAAATGGCCACTTCAGATTTCAGCTCCTTCGAGTAAAGAAGTTGAAAATCTACGCACGCGCGCGCAAGCACACAGGCGCTGCCTTCTTAGGAGACGACGGACAAACGTGACAAATGGCTTTTTTTTAAAAAAAAAAAAAAGCATCAAAGAACTGAGATTGCAAGGGTAAACCACTTCAAAAGACAAAAAACACTGACCATATAAATACTGAATGTGCCGAATCGGAGAACAAAAGTGGATGAGCGGGAGAGTGAGTCCACTTGTCTGTGGACTTTACCTTCAGGAAAATGTCCTGTGGTCCAGGCAGCGTGGAGCGGTAAAGGGAATCAGACTCAGTGCACCTGCCGCAGAAGCTAGCTTGTAAGCGGTGATGCTCCCTTCACCATGTGGAGCAAGGAGGGCGGAGGCTGCGAAGTGCAGGCGCAGGCGCTGCCCCTTCCTGCAGAATCCGCAGCTGTAATCCTGCACTGGCGAGACTGCAGGGGCACAGCCCCCAACCCTGTGCCGCGTCTCAACCGCAGCGCCCCACTACAGCCCTGGCCTCAAGCTTTCCGCAGGAACTTGGCTTAGGAGCCTTTAGGGCTGAGGCCAGGCGCTGCCTGAGCGCCTCCCAGCGCTTGCGCTGCGTGCAGGGGCTAGGTCATTGGCAAAAGCAGGCGGCACAAGGAGCTGTGCATCGGTGCGCCCCTGGCATTTTTTTTTTTTTAACATCTTCGCTTCTGTTAAGGGGCTTTGCCTCCGCAGCTTCCAAAATGTTCCTGACCTCAGCATGGACCCCAGGCTGCTGTGCTCTCACGGGGCCAGATTCAAGGTAGCTGGGGGTAGGGGTGGAGAGAGAGCAGCTGTGTGGTTTGGTTTGGTTGTGCTTGTGGTTGTGTTCTTTATTCTGCCCCACTCTGTCCCCACCCCCACCTACAATCCCTCGGGTTTCCTCAGTCACAAAGGCAAAACTTAAGAGTCTTGACCCTGCAGGGATTTGAGGGGGAAAGAAGGGGATGCTCAAGTCTTAAAAACTTACTAGATCACTTCTTTGCTTCTTTGAAGTGCAAAGACCAATCACTTGTTGAAAAAGAGGCCAAGGTGCTTTCCTTACAGTTAAAATGATGCTGGCTGGTGAGACGTGTTGGTGCAGTGTATCTGCAGCCTGGCCCCCTTTCTAAACTTTCGTCCTGACAAGCTTTTGTGTTGGTATCGAAACCTAGATTTTCCATTCTCATCCTGATAAATCCTGCCCAGTCCTCAAGGAAACAGTGTACAAGTGCTTTTAGTTTTGAATAATTGTACATGTGTGCAATTGTGTATAAGTGAATATGAAAAAAGGAGAAAACTACTATTCTATTTCAATCAGCAGAGAATAATAAATATGAGAACATAATTGAAATATTTATTACAAAAGGAACTGGATTGGTTTCATGTGTTCTGAAATAATTTCACAAAGGTTTGGTAATCTTAAAACACTTTATTTGAATTTACTTTTAGTTTTCTTATATGCTAAAATTTAGGAAATGTTCTGGATGCTGGGTGGGAAAAGCTAACATAAGTAGAATCTTTTCCTCAAGTGTTTCCCCACAGTTAAGGTGAAGAATTTAAATTTAATTAGTCTAGTGCAAAGTAGATGCACCTCCCACACCTCCAAAAGACTTCAGGCTCAGACAGAGTAGGAATAGACTGCAAAACAAACCAAACAAAGGAAAAACAAATCAGAAAAACCCAAGAGAACTGATTCCTTGTTAGTGTGGAGGTTCCTTTGTACCCAAGAATTCCAGTTCTGAGGTTTCATTTCAGCATTTAATAATATGGATGTTGGTTTTCCCCTTCCAAACATTTATTATATGTTTAGAATGTAAATATGGTTTTCATTGTGACATCTTATGTGTGCACATGGCGTATTTTAATGATATTCATCCCCTATAATCCTCTCATATATTCTCCGCCTTCTCACATTGGCTGACTTCTCTCCAAATAACCTCCGTTCTGCTGTCATGCCTTTTCTTTTTAATATAGGTTCTGTAATTGGAAGAAACTATTTGAGTGTGGCTTATACTACTGAATATGATTATCTACAATTCCATGCATTTTCCTACAAAAATATTATTTCATTTTCTGTATGGCTAAATAGTAATGCATTATATGCCATATTTTGTCCATTCATTCATCGGTGACCACCTAGACTGGTTCCATAACTTGATTCTTATGAATAATTGTATAGAAAAACATGGATAGACAGATGTTTCTGTCGTAAGATAGCTGATTCATATATTTTTATACATATACATATACATCTATATATACATATACCTATACACATATACATATACATTTATCTTTTATTCAATTCAGTATTCAGTTCAACTGTTCATTTTTCCATTGTGCCATTCATTTCTTTACGGAATTTTGTTTGTTTTTTATAATTCTTTATATATTTTGGATATTAATCCCTGTCCAATGAACAGGTGACAAAATTTTTCTCCCATTCTGTAATATTCAGTAATGCCTCTTCATTCTGTTAATTTTTTCCTTAGCTGTGAAAAAGTATTTTTAAACAAGTGTACTTATTTATTTTTATACAAGACATTAAATATTGAGTATGGTTTATATTCACATCTGTTTAATTTTAATTAAAATCTAATTAGATCACCTCTTCCATTCTTTTACTCCCTCCAAGGTCTTCCATATTCTCCTCCCCCCAATATCTCCTGTGCTCCCTGCCCTTTCAAATTCTTAGCCTCTTTTTCTTATTTTACATGCATACATATATGAATACAACCCTCAGATTCTATATGGTGTTGCTTCTGATTTATTTCAGTACTTTGTGCTATATAACCAATTAGATAGCTCATCCTTGTGAGAAACTAATTCTCTTTCTCCCAACAACCATTATTTGCTTGTATATTTTGTCTAGGAGTGGGACCCCTTGAAATTCCTTGTCAGCATGTGTATTGGTATTGTCATCGTTCAAGCAGCCATCTGTTCAATTAACTTGGTATAGCTTTCCTGTCATTTCTAGGCGACACAGTCTCACACACAGCAAGTTGTTTGTTGTTGTTATCTGAGTCTTACAATATTTCCATTTCCTTTTCTTCTTTGTTATTATGTGATCCTTAGGAGCAAGTGTTGTGTTGTTTTGTGTTGTAGCTGTATCTAGAGGGGGACCTCTGGTCTCCCAAACTGGTCTCTACAATATGACTAGTTGTGGTTCTCTGTAATGGTTTCCTTTTTGCTGCAAAAAGAAGCTTTGATATGGAGGTGAGAACTCCACTATTGGTTGATATAAGGATAAGTTTCAGAATGAAGTTAGGAATGAATTACGTTTGTCTAGTAAAATAATGGTAGTAGTTTGGTGTGTGTGTGTGTGTGTGTGTGTGTGTGTGTATGTGTGTGTGTGTGTGTGTGTGTGTGTGTGTTAAATAAGATCCATGACTTCACTAGCCCTGAGTAGTTGGCTAGATTTATAGTACTAGGCATGACTTTCCTCCTGTAAAATGTGTCTTAACACCGATCATACAACTGTGAATTATTGTCCAGATATGAGTGCCAATATTGCACCTTTAGGGATATCTTGCCATGTTGGTCATTGTTGTGGTTCAACAATAGCCTAAAAAGTGTTGGGAGTTTCTTGAACTACCTTGATCAACAACTCCAATGGACAGTTCTCATTCCAGGAATGCGTGAAAGCTTTTAAATGTGATGTATAAATGAATAGTAATAATTAATTAATCAATTAAATGGTGTGTTATTTAATTAAATTAATTTTTGGTATTTCCTGAGCCATTAGAAAACTAGTCATAAAGTCTTGCTAATTCCAATACTTTGAAGGATTTCCAATGTTTTCTAACAGCAGTTTCAAAGTTATTGGCCTTACATTAAGATTTTTCATCTATTTTAAATTGACTTTTACATAGGGTGAAGGTCAGGGACTTTGTTTCTTCTAAATGTGCATATCAAGTTTTTCAAGCCATATGAATTAAGTAGACTATCCTTTGGCACATTGGAGAATCTTCCCACCTTCTAGCATCAGATTCAATTTCTTTGTACTTTGTTTTAAATTCTTCTTTATATAGGTCTTTCACATCCTTGGCTTAGATTTAATCATGGAGATTTTTCTTTTTTTATTATTATTAGATATTTGCTTTATTTACATTTCAAATGGTATCCTCTTTCCGCATTACCCCTCTGAAAACCCCTATCCCATCCCCTCCCTCCGCTCACCCTCCCCCCAATTTCATGACTTGCATTCCCCTATTGTTCCTTATTGAAAGGTGGATCAAAATACCCATGACTACATCCAACCAATGGACTGAACATAGGGTCCCCAATGGAGGAGCTAGAGAAAGGACCCAAGGAGCTGAAGGGGTTCATAGCCCTGCAGGGGGAACAATGATATGTACTTACCGGTACCCCCAGAGCTCCCAGGGACTAAACCACCAACCAAAGAATACACATGGGGGGACCCATGGCTCCAGCTGCATATCATAGAGATTTTTAATGAATATTTTATTTTCAGTAATATAAACAAAAGTTCATTAATAAGATAATAAACAGTACTTCAATCAACTATTTCGAGACCAAAGAATAAGACCCTTGAATTACAGATTTACATTTTGCTTCGAGTATTTCAACCTCCATCCATATCAACTTTGGAATGTTAAGTCTGTTTGATACTTCTCTGTTTCTTGCAAGGATTAACCGATGAGTAATCAAAATCTGAAAAAAAAAATAAGCACACGCTGCTGTCATCTGAAAAGTTCTGCCAATATACTAGCTTTTAAATAAATCCTGTGCACTTATTTCTAAATTCTATCAATTTAAATGCCTGCTGCCTGTCAGAACTAAAAAAGAACTGACACTGTGTTTTGGTCAAGTATTTACTAGAAAAAATCCTGTTGATTTATATTTTTTAAAATCACCAGGTTTAGAATTGGATGATCCACACGTAATTTTTTTAGGAAACAAAGGGAGAAGAAAAAACTTTCAATGACTCCAGCTTGTTTGTCTCTGCTGAGGAGGTAAGGTTGATTCTTTTCAAGTTTTCTAATAAACTTCCTTCCTTCTTTTATTCTTTTAAGTTGGATGAAGACATGGGTTCCATGTTTGATAATGTTCGCATGAACACCATGGCTAACAAAGCTAATGCTAGTAAGTAACCTGAATTGTTGCTTGTTAGTGTTTTTTTTTTTTTTTTACAGTGGAGGTTTGTGTAACCCAGGCTTAATTAAATCTGCTATATTGTCTAGACTGACCTTGAGCTCTTGATCCTCTACCTCCTAGGTAGTAAGATTACAAGCATGTATTCTACCAGGTTAACTTGAATTTGTAAATGAAATTTTTAATGGTATTTCTTTGTAGCCGTTCTTAATTGGCAGTGAGCCGGCCTGTCACACAGCAAGGCTCTAGATTGAATTCCTAGGACCACAAAGAAAATCAAAATAGCCTTGATGGGTACTTGTGAAAGACCTTTTTAAAATACCTTACAACCTAGAAGTAATGGCTTCTCTTTTAATCTCCCCCCACGGAGTGTATTCTAGAATTAAAAAGCATTTAATCCCCACACATCAAGTACAGACTACAAAAATTATCTTTTTTTTCCTTTGAAAGACAGTCCATTTTTAAAAAGTATTTGTTAGCTAAAAGTCACTTTTATATGCTTGAAGGAAGACCTTTTCATTACATCTGATATTAATAATTTGGGGGTTCTATTCTTTCTTTCAGAAGTAAAAGTACTAAGAAAAAAATTATACAGGTTCGAGTCCTTTTCTTCCATCCTAGACAATAAATATAGGAGAGCCACAAACTGTGGGTTTACCCAATAGGTCGGGAACCGCAGGCAATCTGCGCAAGTCTGAAGTCTCACTTGTGTCAAATGGGAAGTTCTAGAGTCCGCGGGTTAAAGGTTTCAGAATGCTGAGATGAGAAGCTGAACATGATGCCTACCCAGCTATTTCTCTTGATCTTGCTCTCTGACTCCATATTTTTCAGGCTGTCCGTGGATTTGTAATAAACTTCCAAAAGGAAGAGAAATTTGTCTACTGTTTGACTGAAATCTCAACTCTAATTCATATTCTTAAACAAAGGGGGGGAAGCTCCAAGCCACACCTGATTAGGGCGCTAAAACTTCGTTAAAGAGCTTCCAAGATTCAAGCCATCATATACTCAAGAGGCAGGGGCCAGGTGGGGACACTTGTCTTTCCCATTCCCAATGCTGTACTTCACTCATAGTCATTCAAGAGATCTCAGTACACAGCTCTCTGGACTATTTTTAGTGTTAGAGGGGGACGGGGATTCAGAGTGGGGAGCATGATACATTTGTCTACCGCCAGTCCCAAGCTTAAGGAATCTAAACACACCTAGACAGTCTAAGAATCCCTTTCTCAGCAAGTTCATTATTGGTATGTAAAGGAGCTACCAAATATATTCTGTGTTCAGTTTGTATCTAGGCATGGTTTTCAAAGGCTTTCAAATACAGGAAACACATTCTTTCATTGTTCCTTTGTATTCTTTTTATTTCTATTTCCTCATATCCTTGGGACATACAGATAATCTCACCCGCTGCTTCCCTATTTGTATCCCTTCTATCTGTTTCTGTTTGTCTGGATAATACATGGATAAATTGAAAATAGTGAGCTTAGCTGTAGTGGCACACACCTTTAATGTCAGAACTCCTGAGACAGAAGCAGGTTGATCACTTTGAGTTTGAGGCCAGACTGGTGTACAGAGCAAATTCCAGGAATATCCAAAATTAAACAGAGAAACTCTGTCTCAAAAAAAAAAAAAGAAGAAGAAGAAGAAGATTAAAAAGACTGAATAACTAATCTTATTTCCTACTTTAGAGGAATTACATTCAGATTTCCTCTTGTTAGTGTAATATTGGCTTAGGTTTTTCATATATAGGCTCAAATTTTACTCCATTTAATCATAACAAAATTTTATGTCAGGGAAAAATTACTACTAAACTTTTCTTCCAGATGTGGATATTGAAACACAAAAAGTCATACATTTTCCATGGAAACACTGAAGATTAGTTATGAAGTTACTATGAACCTGGCTGTCTGACCCTAGAGTGTGTCTTGCGGCGAGACATTTTGGTACATGGTGTGTGGAGGATCACAGAGATTTTTATCCAGGACCCTAAGCTATGAGACTGGTAGTACAGACTCAAATCAAAGAATGTGTGGATTGAAAGTCGCCTTAATCAAAGAATATAAGGGCCAGAGAGAATGGGGGACACCAAGAAAGCAAGGTCCTCTAAATCAATATGAGCAAAGTGCATATGGAGACAACATATACAGGGCCTCCATGGTCTGGACCAGGTCCTCTGTGTATATATTATGGCTTCCAGTTTAGTGTTTATATGGGATTCCCGAGAGTGTGAATGAGTGGATCTCTTCTGATTCCTGTGCCTTCTCTTGGGCTGTTTTCTGTTCATTGGTATGTTCTATCCAACTTTGATGTGATAGTTTTGTTTTGTTTTTTTTCTTACTATCTTTTGTCTTGTTATATTTGTAATTATAAAAAGAAAATCGCCTTAATTTTAACTTGCTGTTCCTTTCTCCTGCCTTGTACCCACACTCTCTGGTTACACCTCACTGACACGTTGCATTGAGCAGATATCTATTAAACACCTACCATACAATGAACTAGAGAAAAAATTCAGAAATAAAGCTCTTGCACTCAAAATCCACACCATAAAGTGGTAGATATAAACACACTCAGGAAAAAAATTATTATAGCATGGAGAATGATGCTCCTCCAGGTATCTGTTAATGGATAAATAGAAGTATATATAGGAAAGGATTGGGGTGGCAGTTCAGACAAAAGAGAAATTTTGAACAGTGGCTCAGAGCTTCCAAATAAGAGTATATGATAGAAAATAAAATACCAATATACAGTGTTTCAAACTGAAAAATCAATGAGAGAAATGATTTAAGAGACATTCCTATGAGTTGCCTTGAGTGCTGTGGTAAGTATACAATGTCATGAGTCACACCAGCGGGGCTTTCACCTACCTTTCAAACCTTCTATTTGTTACTTGTCTAGTTGCTTTTGTACCCTGACAAAAGCAATCTAAAGCTCATGGATCCAGGATAGGTCATGACTGGGACATAATGGCAGCAAAAGTTTCTGGCAGCTAGTTTCATTCTATCAGCAGTCAGGAAGCAGAGCCAGATGCCTGCTTGTGATCAGCTTGATTTCTCTTTATTATTCAGTCTGAGACCCTAGCCCACAGATTCGTGTCCCCACAGTAGGCAGGTCTTCCCACCTTGGTTAACCTAATCAAGAAAATCCCTCATAGGCATGACCAGAGGCAAAATTAATTTAGATAACATGTCACAGGCATGCGTAGAGACTTGTGATTGCAGACTCTTTCAAGTTGATGACTATTATTAACAATCATACTCAACACTTTGTTATCTTGGCACCCAAATCACTGCTTTAAAGCCATAACCTTCCACCCTTTTCCCCTATACACTCACGGCCATTTCATGCAACAAAATACATTCAGTTCAACTTCCAAAGTCCCCATAGCTTTTAATGCCTTTAACACTTGTTAAGACTATAAAGCCTGGAGCTGGTGAGATGGTTTGGCGGTGAAAGACACCTGTCTCCAAGCCTGACAAGCTGAATTTGAACCCCAGGACCCACAGAGTGGAAGGAGAGAAGCGGCTCCCACAAGCTGTCCTTTGACCTTAACTCACATACTTTGGTATGTGGACATATATACATGCACACACAAAAAAATGTCATAAAATTGATATAAAATAAGTTCAAGTCTCACCAATTCTCTTCTGAGATTCAAAGCAAACTCTTTAACTCTTATGAAATCAAAAAACAAGTTACATGCTCCTGAGGTACACTAGAACAGAATAAACATTTCTATCCCCAAAGTGAAGGTTTGGGGACATAGTAAGGAATAGAGCAAAGCCAGATTTTTCAGATCCATGTCTGGTGTCTCAGGCTCATAATAGAATTGCCTGTGTTCCAAAAGGTTTCTGTGGTTCCACTTGCCCTCTTCTGCCGCCTGTGGCACACAAAGACACTTTCTTGAGCTGACTTCACTGTATACCTGCAGCATTACTTAATTCATGTCCCATTGCCCTAACACCTCCAATATCCTGAGGTCTTTGCCTGACAATGGATGCAAGACTTCATCTGTGACCCTTTAATTCTTGCATCTTTGGTAGCTGCAAAACCAGCATGGCATGGATGACTCTGCTAAATTCTTCTTGTTGTTCTGGATGGTGTCTGCCTTAAAAAAAATAAGTGAAAAAACTTTAGACTGAACATTTTAGAACAGATCTCTTATTACCCCACATAGTGTTGCTAGAATATTTAGTGTCATATAGTTTATTCTAGCTCTGTAAAAGATATTAACAGCATTAAAAAGTGTTCAACAGAGGAATCTTAGCATTGCTTCTAGTTACTTGTGGTATATGATAATGATAGTTTCCAGAAGTTTTTATATTAGTTTCTTATATATTTAAGCCTGATATATTTTCAACTACTTTGTGAAAAAGATTTTAGGCTATGTGTAGAAATTCTTTTTTAATGGAAATGTTAAGTTGGTTCAGCTCAACTTTTTTAAAATCCCGTGCTTTTTTTTAATTAGATACCTTAGCTTTTTGTGAGTGAAAGATCAGCTGAGTATATTTGTTTATGATTATTCTTACCTACTGTTCTGTATTTAACAATGCCACACTCTCAGGATTACTGATGGCCCATGCTTAGTTTCTGATATTAGTAATTGGTGTATATTTTCATGGTTTTTATTTTTATCTTTTGGCTTCATTAAGGATTTGTCAGTTTTACTGAATATTTTGTCAACTTTAGCTGGTTTCACTTTTCCACAGTTGCTTGTTTTTAATTTAATTGTCTAGGTTTATTTTTATTCTTCCTGAAATAAAATATTCTTTCTGAAAGCAGAAGCTTAGGTTACTTATTTTTGGCTTCTCTTACCTCTTGGTTGACTTGGTTTAGTGTATAATTGCAAACTGTATAAATTTCCTTCAAAGCACTGCTTTCACTGAATCCTAAATAACTAATATTACATCTTTATTTAGGTTAGCATCTCTCTCTCTCTCTCTCTTTTTCTCTCTCTCTCTCTCTCTCTCTCTCTCTCTCTGTGTGTGTGTGTGTGTGTGTGTGTGTGTGTGTGTGTATTAGAGGTCAGCCTTGACTTCTTCTTCAAGAACTGTCTATCATGTTTTTGAGACAGGGTCTCTTTCAGTGAATCTGGGGCTTACCCATCCAGCTAGTCTGGCTGGCCAGTAAGCCCCACCGTCTCTGCCTTCCAAGTACTGGGATTCCAAATGTGCACCACTGCACTGGATTTTACTTGAGTGCTGGAAACCAAACTCAGGGCTTCACACATATGTAGCAAACCCTTTACTGACTGAACTGTCTTCACATCCCCTCATGATATTTTGTTTAATCGTTTTATATTAAAGTGCTTTTCAGTCATTTTAGGCTATTGATACCTTAAAAAGTTAATGCCATTTTATATATTTTAACATTTTTTAATGTTTAAAATTTTTTTATACAGTGAATTTTGATTATATTTTTATCTGATTCTAAATACAGTTTATTTAAGTTTTTATAATTGATTTTTATATTAATTTAGCTATGGTCTGAGAACATGCTTTGTATGATTCCTTTTTTTTCAGTGTTGGAGTATGTTTTATAACAAAAGCTGTCGTCTTAGTCATTTTGTGTATGAAAAAGTATGTATACAACTACTCTTGGATAATTGGAAATTATAAGTAGCAATTCAGGCTGGGCACAGTGACTTATCTTTGTAATCACCACACTCAGGAGGCATAGGCAAACAAACAAAAAGACTGCTTTAAGTTTAAGGCCAACCTGAGATACACATTGAGGCAAACCTGTGATACAGAGTGGGGCTTTATGTCAAACAACAACAACAAAAATAGCAGAACAGTTCATGTAATTGATGTTGTCCTTTTGTTTACCTGTACCATTTACTGATTTTCTGTATGCTAGAATGTGCCAATTACTGCTGGAAGTGTGCTGAAGTATCTAACTGTACAGTTGTTTGTTTCTCTTTCTGATACTACTAGCTTTTGCTTCTTGAATTTTGATACCAGTGTTGGGCACATACATATCAAGCATTGTTACATCTTCTGTAGGTCTATCTATCATTATGTAATTCAGATCTTTATCTCAAATGAGTTAGTTCCCTTGTTCCCTTGTTTGCAGTAGCTATTCAAACTTTCTTTTGGATTGTAGTAGACATTTCTATCAATTATAAATAAATATAAATTATAACTTGTACTTAGTATTATGTTATTTTATTGTTAAGTTTAGGAAATTTAAAAATGATGAACTAATTTCAGCCTCTGATATGGATGAGTTTGTTCAATTTTATTTATTGTATGCATATGAGTGTTTTACCTGCATGAATGTCTGTGTACTATAGGTGTGACTGGTGCCTGAGGAGGCCACAAGAGGGTGTTGAATCCCCTGGGACTGGAGTTACAAACAGTGAGCCATGTGGGTGCTTGGAATCAAACCTGGGTCTTCTTGAACAGGAGCCAGTGCTCTTAACTGCTGAGGCATATCTCTAGGCCTCCAATTTCTTTCTTTTTTTTTTTTTTTAAAAAGATCAGAAAAATTCTTCCACTGATCCCATTTGTATATATCCACCTACCCAGATGAGCATAAACAGATATACACCTGTGACAGCACAGTGACTGAAAATAAAGCTATTGTTTCCCAGTTTCCTCCAATATGAACCTTACACTGTGAAGGACAGCTCAGTAAAACACAGGCTATTCCAAAGGGAGGCAAAACATTCTATGCCTCGAGGAATCTCCTTGAGACTCAGTAGGTTCTAAAGGGAGGTAAATCATCTTGCAGGGAAACTCATTAGACTCTGGAAGTAAACAACTCAAAGGTTTAAGGAAGTTCTTAACACTGACCAGATTTATTATGCCTCTCCCTTCCCAAGCATATTTGAGCATTAAGTACTGCTGAGAAATGCTCTCAGACCAGAACTGCTTGAAAGAGATATCCTCTAGTCTGTTGTTGATCTTACTGCAAGTTTTGTAGCTTTTCTGGGGTGTCACCCATGCTGGGTTGGTCTTGAGTGATATAACTCTCTTTGAGTCATTCTGTTCCCATTAGTAACCATAATAAATTTAATTGGTTCACCCAGCTAAAATTCAGTGATAGCCTTTAGTTTTTCACTGCTTCTCAGAGGTCAGTAGACATTTGTTCATATTTCCCCAAGAATAATGCCACACATCAAAACAATCTGGAAATTGGTAGCATAGCATCATGGTGGAAGGGCATAGTAGAACAGAAATTCTTAACCAACTGGGGTCCAGGAAGTAGAAGCAGATATTAAGTGTCTGGTGGCCAGCATTTCAAATGCATATAATGCATTTCAGTGAACTATATCCTTCAACCAGGGCCTGCCTCCTAGTAGTATATTTGGCTTTCAATTCATCAATGCATTAATCCATTGATAGAGTTAGCACCCTCCCCATGATTCAATCACTATTTAGTTTTGTCACCAAGTGAGTACCAAGCTTTTAACATAGAGCCTTTAGTTCATTCACAGGGATTGGGAGTGGGTGTCCAAATCATAACACTGGAATGGACTCTAAGTGGCTTTGCTAAAATTCAAAACTGAATTGATATTTGAACTATTATTACACCACAGTGGAAATGGTAATGGTCAACATTTGGAGACAGTTAAATAAACTGTCTCATAAAAAGTAAGTAGATAATATAAGATTATATAAATGTGCTGAAATACCATAATTTCAAAATGCTTTTAAAATTTAAGAAGCAGAAAGTAGGAGTATAAGAAGGGAAAGAGAGTGTTTTGTGAGAACAATAAGTAGGCTATTGGACCAGGACTTGGGTTGCGGTGTAGCAAAGCTTTCCTAGAAGATACCATGTCTAAGCTTAGACACAACAAGTAAGACTATTTAAAAGGGAGGGTTGGATGCCAAGAACGGAGATAGTAAAACTTCACATGCGTAAGGGAGTGTCTCTCTGAGATTCTGTTCCTTTGTAGTCTGCTTATGGACAGAGCAGGAATTTTAAACATATGGGTAGGAATAGACCACTCCATTCAGATGCAACCCAGACTGATCACCTCTCTTATCACCTTTGAGTAATCTCCCTTATCTGCATTTTACACCAGTCCCCTAGATCATGTTTTGTTTGTAGATAGATAAAATAGAGAGAAGCTTGATCTCAGTCTGCCTGAGACCAATGGGAACATGGAAGACAGGCTTTCTCTGGTTACCTTGGCTGTCCAGGGATTTGCTCTGTAGACCAGACTGTCATCGAGCTCATAGAGATCTGCCTGCCTCTGCCTTCTGCCTTCTGCCTTCTGCCTTCTGCCTTCTGCCTTCTGCCTTCTGCCTTCTGCCTTCTGCCTTCTGCCTTCTGCCTTCTGCCTTCTGCCTTCTGCCTTCTGCCTTCTGCCTTCTGCTTTCTGCCTTCTGCCTTCTGGGATTAAAGGCATGTACCTCTACTGCCAGGCCCAGTGGGAATATTTCAAAGGAAACTTTGCAGATCTGATTAAATTATCTTAACATGGCAGCACTGTCTTCTGTTATCCAAATAGGCATAATATAATCAGAAGTGTCTTATGAAAATATTACACACACATCAGTGATAAAAAGGAAATATGACAAATAAGAGGTTGTTTGAAGGTGAAGAATTTGCAAAATATCTAGAAATTTTTTAATTTTTTTTTCAAAAATGTAAGAGTCTCTCCTAAATTCTCTGAAATAAACTGAGCCCCATGGATTCATTTAGATATCTACCAACAGGGCTGTTAATTATTATTGTTTTGGTATTTCCAGGCACCAAGATAATAGGAACCTTATAGAAAAAGAGAACCCAAGTCAGCCTTCAACACTGTTATGGGCTCGTATACAGAGAAAAGATGCTCACCTGTTGAGAAATTAATCTTGTAAAAGTGGGCAGAATTCAATCTATCCACCATGAATGGGTACTACATAGCCTCTAATATATTCTCGTCTTCATGATTAATATTGTGTATATGTGCACATGTGTGCATGTGTGCAGGTCAGAAGAAAACTTTGGCATGCACTGCCCAACCTTTCAGAGTAGCATAATGGTTGTGCCTGTTCTGCCTTTCAGGAGGACACTTGACCCCATTGGGTGGGTGCTAGAGGATGTGGATCTCTCTCTCTCTCTCTCTCTCTCTCTCTCTCTCTCTCTCTCTCTCTCTCTCTCTGTGTGTGTGTGTGTGTGTGTGTGTGTGTGTGTGTGTGTTACATCTTTTGTTTTTTGCTATTATTCTCCTCTTCATTAAGACCTCTAGCCTCTAAAGTACATAGATTCAGGTAGACTTGGCCAGTTTATTTCATATGACATGAATGACTCTCTAAGACTCTGTATACATTCTTTAGAGCCTTTCTAAATTCATAAGTAAGAAAAATGGTCAAAACCTGAAAGCTCGGATAATAGGAATGATTTCTCTCATTCCTAGCCAAAGACGATACAGAGAACTTTGAGATTATAAAGACTATACATAATTCAGAACTACAAGGTATTTGTCTTTAGCAAACTTTAGTTTTCAGAATGCTAAATGCTTTTATTTAATAGAGTTTGGCTTTTGATTAACAACAAAACAAAATGAGAAAAACTATCCTTTCCTATTACCCTGTAATTGAATTATTCTTAAAATGAGAGATATCATCAAATTCTTTGCAATTCCTCATTCTAGTATTTGCATTTCATAGATTGTGAAATGCTAAAGGGATTCTTGTATCAGTAGTTACCCATCTCAGAGCCAGAAAGAAATCCAGAGGCGCGGTAGTGTTTTGAGATGGGATACATGCGGGACGAACATGAGGCACTCCAGGATAATTTTAAAAGAAGGAAATTTGGGGACTGAAGGGATGGCTGAGTGGGAAAGAGCACTTGCTGAGAAAGCATGAAGACCTCCCTTCAGATCTCAAGCACCCATGTTTTTAAAAAGCTAGATGTGCCACCCATGCCTACAACGACTGTACTGGATCAATGAGGAGACAGAGAGACCTCTGGGGCTTGCTGACTACCAATCTAGTCCCAAAACAGTAAGATACAGATTCAGTGACAGAACATGTTTCAAGGGAATAAGATGATCAAGGGAACGGAATGATCGTGAAGGATACACAACATCCTCCTCGAATCTCCATTTATGCCCCACACACGTGTTTACATATTCAACCACCACATCCACATATTAGGAAAATGTGGCCACTTTCAGAGGTTTATCTATAAAATTAACACAAAAAATCCTAAATCATCTTTGAATTTTAAGGTAATATGCTTCCTTTTTATGGAGCCAGAACGCCCAGTTAGAAAGACTCACAATGGATGCATTTGATTAGTTACAGAGATATAGGACAGTTCTGTGATCTTTATATTATTTCGTTTTGTTCAATGACTACAAGTATATTTTATTTTTTTATTATTCGATATAATTTTTTATTTACATTTCAAATGATTTCCCCTTTTCTAGCCCCCCACTCCCCGAAAGTCCCGTAAGCCCCCTTCTCTCCCCCTGTCCTCCCACCCACCCCTTTTAAACAGATTTGCTAATCTGTATAAAAGCTTTACCTTTCTTTCTTTCCTTCCTTCTTTCTTTTTTTCTTTCCTTCTTTCTTTCTCTGTATCTATTTTTTTTTGAGATGGGAGATCATATATACAAGGCTGGCGTTGTCCCATCTCCACCTCCCTAGTTCTGGGACTATAAGTGTATACCACCAAACCTGGTTTATGTGGTGCTGAGGATTGAACCTCAGGTTTCCTGCATGATAGACAAATACCCCCATAACTGAGCTACATCTCCAGCTACTACATTTAGTTTTTAATTGATAATATTTGTATTTATTTATAATTTCTGGAATTATAATTTGAGAAATGTACACAACATATTATGATCAAATCAGGGTATTAGAATTAGTCTATGTGGTGACAGTCTATAGATTTTTAGTTTCATTGAAATGAATAATTAATTGTTATAGACTACAGTTATGACTCTATGTTGTGGGACATTAGAACCACTTCCTGGCCTCTGTGTTTTGATCCTCATTATCTGAGCTCTGTGGATCCATCCTGCCAGGAAGGGGCATGGTACTTCACAGCCTCTAATATCTACACTTCTGCTCTCTACTTAATCATCAAGTTTGTGTACATGGGCACATGTGTGCATGTGTGTAGGTCAGAGGACCACTTTGGGTGTTCTTACTCAAGATTACCACCCAGCTTTTGTTGAGACAGGGATTCATTGGCCTGATGCTACCCAGGAGTCCCTTAAGGTGTCTGAACATGACTATCTTTGCCCCAAGGCTCTATCTATCTTCACTTCCCCATTTCTGGGACTACAAGAGTGTGACACTGCACCAGACACTTTTATGTGGTTCTGGAGATCAAATTCAGGTCTTCACACTTGTAATGAAAGTATTTTACCAACAGAGGAACCTCCTCAGCCCGTGTGATAAACTATTCTAACAACATAACTGTTTTCTTAGGCTTGCTTAATTTCACTTAACATAATGTCTTCTAGCTCCAGCCATGTTGCTGCAAATGAAGTGATTCCACTCTTTAGTGGCTCACTATTGCATATTTATTTAAAATGTGGAAATATGTTCCACATATTTAAAATCCATTCATTCATTCATTCATTCATTCATTCATTCATGTCTGTCTTGCTTGATTCCATATCTCAGCTACTGTAAATACTATTAAAATAAGCATAGAAGTGCAGATGTCTCTTTAATATATCCATTTAAATTCCTTTGTATATATAGTAAGTAATGTTTCTGAGTCATATGATGGTTCTATCTTTAATCTTTTGAATAATATCTATACTCATTTCTATACTGAATATACTAATTTACATGCCACAATTAGCCATAGGTTAATAATAATCACCAAAGATTCTTAGTTTCTATATTTCTTTCAATAATACTGAGATATCTTCTGAGTGTTAAAATTTTGTGAACTGTGTTTTTCTGAGCCATATAAATCTGAAGTATTTAAATGTGTTATTGTTTTACCTGAATATTTTTATTATCTAAATTTTAAATATATTTTGATCATATTCTTCCTCTCCCTCAAGTCCATCCAGATCCTCTGCCCTCCCAACCTATCCAACTTTAAGTTCTTTCTTTTAAAAGATCCCAATACAATAACCTCCCAAAATAAACAAAATAAAACAACACCCAAACAGGAAAACAAAACTAAACAAAACAAAACATCATCAAAACAAAACATCATCAAACACAAAATCTGTAGTCCATTGTATGTTGGTCCTACCTTGGAGTGGTTGATATACAGTGTTACAACATGAAAGAAAATTGAGTTTGCCTCTCCTAGCAGTTCTAAGTGACAGTTAAGTTGTTAACCTTTACTGTAGTGGCTAGGTTTTCATTTACTCACTCACTCATTCATTCATTCATTCACTCATTCATCCAATTTTAAAAAACATAACAAAATAAATATAAAAGTAAAACAAAAATGATCACAATGAAGTTCAATTAAGACACAGAGCCCAAGAAAAGGCACAAGAATCAGAGACTTGTTCATGTAACAGGAATCCCATAAAAACACTCATTTGGAAGCCAAAATATAAGCACAGAGGACCATAGTGCAAACTCATGCAGGCCCAGTGCATGCTTTGTTAGTCTCAGTGAGTTCACATGAGCCTTGTTCCTGTTGTCTCACTTAATTGTACATGCTCTAAGATGTGACAGCCATCATTATGGCTGGTAAAGAGAATGAATCACAGGAAAGCTATGAAAAGACGTTTCCATGGTCACACTGGAAGCTAATAATGAAACTGATATGAATCAGGCAGTCTGATTCCAGACTGCTCAGTGACTCAGCTCACTCCACAGAAAAGGACCTTTACAATAAAGCTGTGTTGAAATCAAATTCATGCCATATGAATCCACACCCCCTTTCTCTTAGTCCATGCCCCCCATCATCTAGTTTTCTGCCATATGGAGATATCAATAAAGGGTAGCCCCTTCCCCAACTCTATTTCGTTGGTATAGTAAATGCATATTGATTATTAACCTACTACAGACTAGACAATATGCTTTGGAGTTTGATGCATTGGGCATATTCACTGTTGCCTTTCTAGAAAGACAGAAATACAGTGTGTGGGCTAGGACTACCATATCAAAACATTAGAAACAGGTTGCATAACCATAAGAGATTTGAAGGCTTAGAGATTATAGAATATGAAATTCCAAGACTGAGGTATTGGCAGGATTGAATTTTCCTATGCACTCTCTGCTTGAGTTTTAGGGACTCCTCTGTGTTCTCACTATTCCTACAGACATAAACATCTTTGGTATAGCTCTTTTTTTTTTTTTTTTGATTTGTGTAACTTACTTTGAGAGCTTTTTTTTATTAAGTTGTTTTATTTATTTACATTTCAGTCATTGTCCACCCTTAGTCCCCCTTCCACAGTTCCTCATCCTGTTCCTCTTCCCCCTTGCCTCTGAGAGGCTGCTCCCCCCACCAGACCTCCCCTTCCTCCCCCCCCCCCCAGGCATCAAGTATCCTCTCCCACTGAGGCCAGACTAGGCAGTCCTCTGCTATATTTGTGCCAGGGTCCTTGGATTGGCTCTTGTATGCTCTGGTTGGTGGCTCAGTCTCTGGAAGTTCCCTGGGGTCTTGGTTTGTTTAGTCTGCTGGTCTTCCTATGGAGTTACTCTCCCCTTCAGCTTTTTTGGTTCTTCCCCCCCCCCATTAAACCATAGGGGTCCCTGACTTCACTCCAATAGTTGGGTATAAGTATGTGCCTCTGTCTCAGTCAGTTGCTGGTAGGGCCCAGAGAGGACAGCTATGCTAGGCTCCTGTCTGTAAGTGCATCATAACATCAGTAATAGTGTCAAGCTTTGCTGCTCCCTGGCACTCCCCCCACCATGAGATGGATCCCAAGTTGGGCTAGCCATTGGGCTGCCTTTTCTTCATCTCTTCTCCATTGTTGTCCCTGCAGTTCTTTTAGACAGGAACAATTCTGGGTCAGAAATTTTGACTGTGGGTTAGTAACTCTGTCCCTCCACTGAGGCCCTGTCTATCTACTAGAGATGGACTCTTCAAGTTCCCTCTCCCCAATTTTGAGCATTTTTTTGGTTTTTTGTGTTTGTTTGTTTGTTTTTGTTGTTGTTGTTTTCAAGTCAAGGTTTCTTTGTGTGGTCCTGGCTGTTCTGGAACTCACTCTGTAGACCAGGCTGACCTCAAACTCAGAAATCTGTCTGACTCTGCCTCCCAGAGTGCTGGGATTAAAGGTGTGCCCCACCACTACCTGGCCCAATGTTGAGTATTTTGGCTAAGGTCACCCTCAATGAGTCCTGAGATTCCGGATCTCTGGTACTTTCTAGGAGGTCTCCCCAATCCTGTCCCCCAAGGCTGCTTATTTCCATTCATTCTCTTGGTTCTCTGGGTTTCTCTCTCACCCCCCATACCTGATCCTGTTCCTCTTTCCCCTCTCCCTCCCTTCTCCTACCCAGATCTCTTCCTCCCTCTGCCTTTGGTGATTATTTTCCTCTCCCTTCTAAGTAGGACTGAGGCATTTCTACTTGTTACACCTCTTACAGTCAGTCTGTAGTTGTATCCTAGGTATCCTGTACTTTTTGGCTAATATCCACTTATCAGTGAGTATTCAAAATCTTCTCTTCTTATAAGGTCATTAGTCATATTAGATTAATTCAGTCCTTAATGAACATAAAGAGCTTTTTGAAAGGTTCTGTTTTTCTGAAGTTAACATGACATTAGCTCTCAGGATGAGGTGATGATCTAGGCACCTGGGAGGCATATCTCACCACTTCCTATGCTGCTGATACAGTTTGGGGTAATTTTAATAAACATAGTCTATAAGACATAAAAACATGTCATCCAGAAATACTTTAACTTACTGAGCATTTATGATGCACCAATCACTAAATGTTCCCACACATATAGACAAATATATAAAATTTAATCCCCAAAGTAAATAGCATTATTTTCTACATCTTTAGAAATGAGAAGTCACAGATTTTGAGAGTATGCGTATCTGGTTTCTCTTGCTAATAATACAACTTTACAGAGTGGGTAAATTACTAAGGAAGAAAAAATTGGTTTTGACTTAATTTTGGAGATGCAAGTTGAGCTGGCTCTGGTGTTGACCTTTCTTTTGCTGATAGAGTCCTAAGAAAACATAGGGCATTGTATAATGAGAGAATAGAGCAGGAGACTAATGGAGAGAGGGAGGGAGGGAGGGGAGGGAAGAAAAAGGGTGGAGGGAGGGAGAGAGGGAAGGAGGGAGGGAGGGAGGGAGGGAGACTGAGATTGAGAGGATGGAAATGTCTTCTGGCCTTTTTCCTTACAGAGCCATAGGATCCAATCATGGCAGCTTTGTTGTGATGACTAGCCCTGATCACTTCTGAATGGGCTGATCACTTGCTGGTCTAATCCTGATCACCTCTGAAAAACCTTACTAGGATTAAGTGTATACATGAATTTTGAGGATACAGCCATATTGAATTCTTGGCAGACTAGTTCAAAATGGCCACCTTTTCATTTACCAAAAGAGTTCCAAATTCTAGCTATATATCAATTGAATCTACAGCCACTTTTTTTTAGCTATTCACTGTCTACAATGGAATATCTTATTCTCTCTAGCAGTCTCTCACCTGTCTTGTCTTTCTCTCTCTTAGAAACAAGAAATCTTATGAACATTATCAAATTATATAGCAATTCTCCCATATGTACTATTAATACGAAAAAAAGCTTCGTATGTTAAAGAAATTTTGTGAAAGTTTGTCATTAAAGATGATTAAACTCCATCAAATAAGCAGTGTGTTAAGTGTAAAAGGAATATCCTATAGATAAGTTAACTTATTAAAATGAGTTCCTACTTTATTTCACATTGAAATAGGAACTACCAGTGAAAAGTAAGGTTAAATTTTGATCTCTCTATTTAAATAATATTGTTCAGTTGCAATGACAGTAATTTACCCCTGAACAAGACAATATTGTGAAGGGTAAAAAGAGCAGACCCTTGAGGAGTCCCCTATATTTTTAACTACCTGGTACCAATCTGGGGCTTGAAGCAGAACTAACTGGGTAATTAAAACATAATGAAATAAGACTCCAGTGAACATGTCAAGATTAGCTCATTTCCAGAATCCAGTATATGTTGAGAATCTTCTCTGCTCTGGCACACTGACAAACTTGTATGTGCACCATATAAGCAAGGTTCAACCAGTTTGCCCCCCAAAATGTAGGCATGCCATGTATCACTCCAAGAACATGGTAAGATGGTCTGCTGTTTGAGATGCTGATACAATACCATTTTGAGAGAAGCTCCTGTGAAGCAGATTCTTTTCACCTCTCTGAATTCAGGGGACATAGACTTTCCAGTGTGCTCCATCTTCCCTGCAGAACATAACTGCAGGATATAGAATGGCTGTACCATTGAAATGCCTCCTCCACCACAGCATTCCACAACATTCATGGTGCATATCTTCTGGCCTATTCTGGTGCCATCCCCTGAGACATGGAAACTAACTTGATGTTTTGCTTTTATTTTATGTGTTTTGTTTGCATGTACATCCATGTACCTCTTGTATACCTAGTACATATGGAGGCTGGAAGAGTGTGTTGTCTCCTAGAACTGAAGGTAAAGACAGTTATGGACCATCATGTGTGTGCTGGAAATAAAACTTGAATGCTTTGGAAGAATAACCAACGTTGTTAACTACTGAGTCATCTCTCCAGCCCCTTGTTATTTGTTAATACAGCCTCTGTCATCTGTGTTATGGCATAAGCCAGATCTAAAATGATGTGTTTCCAGGCAAATCTGTCAACTTGTTTGACACTACTTTCAGTAAAGATTTGTTACTACTTCAATCAGTCATATTTTGTTAAAGATTTATTTATTATTATATGTAAGTACACTGTAGCTGTCTTCAGACACACCAGGAGAGGGCATCAGATGGTTGTGAGCCACCATGTGGTTGCTGGGATTTGAACTCAGGACCTTCAGAAGAGCAGTCAGTGCTCTTAACCACTGAGCCATTTCACCAGCCCCCAACCAGACATATTTTGAACATTAGGTATTATCACAGTTCAGATACACATTTTGTCAACCAAAATATTTATAATTCTCTACATTTGTTATTTTTCAGAAAACAGAATAATAAATGCTATTGCTTCAGATAATATATGGAATTACAGTTTTCATAATAGTAATTGGATTTCTGTCTGATAACATGATTGTCTAGGTTTAAACATTATGTTATGAGTGTTAAAAAGTCTAGCTACTAGAGCCAGAAATACATAATCATTACAAATTCTACATTGTTTTAAATATTGATAAAATAAATGTAATATAAAAATGCCATCTTAAATATCTTTCCTCTTTCTCACATTCTTTTTTATTTTATTTGCTTATTTTTATTGGTTCTATATGTTTAACAAATATTCTACCCTTGAGATCCCCAATGTAAACATTTTAAGTATTCAGGAATATTAATTATAGTTTCACTGCTATGCAGTCAGTTCTTCATTTTTGTCTTACAAATTAGAACTTTATATATCTCTTGACATTCCATACCCACTGGCCCCTGGCCTCTGATAAATACCATTCTATTCTATGTTTCTATAAATTTGACTAATATAAATAGCTCATATAAGTGGAGTTGTATACTATTTTTTCTGTGATTAGCACATGTCATTGGGAAGATAAGATAAGAATTCATCCAAGTTGTAACGTGTTAGAGTTTCTATCCTGATAGAGGCTGAATAATATCTCATTGTTATCTATACAATTACTTTTCTTTATCTGTTCCTACATCAAAAGGCACCTGGGTTTTCTTCCATCTCATGGCTATTGTAATGCTTCTATGAACATAGATATAAAAACACTTGTGTAAGACCCGATTTTCTTATTTTTAGTAAGACTATGATACAGTAGGTCTGCCCGTGTGCCTGCCTGACTTCCTTCTTCCCTCCCTCCCTTTTTCTCTCCCTCTGTCCCTTTCTTCTTTCCATTCACCCTTCCTTCCTTTCTTTCCTTCTCTCTCTTCTTTGTCTCTGTCTGTCTCTCTGTCTCTGTCTCTCTGTCTCTCTGTATCTGTCTCTTCCAGTCTCTCTGTCTCTCTGTGTGAGGCAGATCGTCACAGACTTTGTACTGCATCTGGCTTAGCATAGTAGCTTCATATACATATATACATACGCACGCGCACATACACACACACACACACACACACACACACACACACACTCATTGTTAAATGTTTGCTATAGTTAGGTCAGTTAATGTTATTTGTCTTGTCTTTTCTATCTGTGTTAAGAGTACCAAATATTGGGGCTAGAGAGATGACTCAGTGGTTAAGAGCACTGACTCCTCTTCCAGAGGTCTTGTGTTCAATTCCTAGCAACCACATGGTGGCTCACAACCATCTGTAATGGGATGTGGCACCTATACTGGTATGAAGACATATATTCAGGCAGAACACTGTGTACAAATAAATAAATAAAACTTTAAAAAAAACTCATCTTTCTTTTTTTTTATTCGATATAATTTATTTACATTTCAAATGACTTCCCCTTTTCTAGCCCCTCCACTCCCCGAAAGTCCCATAAGCCCCCTTCTCTTCCCCTGTCTTCCCACCCACCCCTTCCCACTTCCCCGTTCTGGTTTTGCTGAATACTGCTTCACTGAGTCTTTCCAGAACAAGGGGCCACTCCTCCGTTCTTCTTGTACCTCATTTGATGTGTGGATTATGTTTTGGGTATTCCAGTTTTCTAGGTTAATATCCACTTAATAGTGAGTGCATACCATGTTTCACCTTTTGAGTCTGGGTTACCTCACTTAGTATGATATTCTCTAGCTCCAGAGAATATCATACTAAGCTCCTCTTCCAGAGGTCTTGTGTTCAATTCCTAGCAACCACATGGTGGCTCACAACCATC
Organism: Apodemus sylvaticus; assembly: GCF_947179515.1. Taxonomy (NCBI): domain Eukaryota; kingdom Metazoa; phylum Chordata; class Mammalia; order Rodentia; family Muridae; genus Apodemus; species Apodemus sylvaticus. The sequence goes on along the minus strand of NC_067495.1, from coordinate 13,728,489 downwards.
TGTAATGGGATGTGGCACCTATACTGGTATGAAGACATATATTCAGGCAGAACACTGTGTACAAATAAATAAATAAAACTTTAAAAAACTCATCTTTTTAAAAAATTAATTTTAGAAGAGTACCAGGATAGAGAAAAGGGAGGAGGAAAGATAGGAGAATGGATGGAGAGAAGAGGACTTATGGGACATATGGGGAGGAGGAAAATGGGAAAGGGGAAAGCTTTTAGATTGTAAACAAAGAATATAGAAAATAAAAAAAATATATATAAAAAGAGTACCAAATATCTACTCTCAATAAACGTCCATTATACAATGTCACATGATTAACTATAGTTACCAGGTTGAACATTAAATTAAATTTCTAGACTTACTCATTCTGTATAACTGCAACATTTTACTTTTTGAACTTTTTCTTTTACATCTTTCATAGCTGTCTCCTCAATAATATTTATACTACTGCTTGATTCTATGCATTCAACTGTGTGTGTATTTGTGTACTTAATATATAGAGAGAAAGAGAACCATAGTATATATGATTCCATAAATAGGGAGATAGTTATCCTCCTTTAAATTCTTTTTATTTATCTCTGGATTAGAATTTCATATAATATTTCTTTCATTCTTTTTTTGTGGAACTGGGTATCAAAGGACCCCATATATGCTCAGAAAATAAACTCCCATACCATAGAGCTACACTAACTAATCTCCAGTTAATTCTTCACATTGCTATTTTCCATAGTAGCTTCACCATTTGATATTTCTACTAGAAATACACAATGCTTTAGATTTCTCTTACTTTCCATTTGGGGTGTGTGTGTGTGTGTGTGTGTGTGTGTGTATACAAGTACATGTGTAAGTAGAAGCCAGAAATCAAATTTGGGTCTTGTTCCTTAGAAACTATCCACATGCTTTATCACACACAGCCTCTCACTGGCCTGAGATTCACTAAGCATGGTAGTCATTGAGGCCCAGAAAACTCCATGTAAGAGTTCATTCACACTGGCTAGTTATGTATGTATGTATGTATGTATGTATGTATGTATGTATGTATGTATGCAATATATTAATATATATTATTTTTCACAATCCAGTCATTTCCCCTTCCTGGTCCACCTTCCCACAGTTCCGCATCCCATTCCTCCTCCCCTTGCCAAGAGGATGTGCCCCCTCCCTGCCAGGCCTCCCCATTTCCTGGGGACTCAAGTCTCTTGAGAGTTAGGTATGTCTTCTCTGACTGAGGCCAGACCAGGCAGTCCTCTGCAGTATATGTGTCAGGGGCTCAGACCAGCTCATGTGTGCTGCCTGGTGGGTGGCTCACACACTGTCTGTTCATGTCTCTTTGTATAACAGCACCTTATTTTTATTATTAAGCGAAAGGCATGGTTCCCTTAAAGTTCTTTGAGTTTATTTTCCATTCTTTCTTCTTACTTTCCCACTCAATTTCCATCTCACTTTCCCACTGGGAACTAAACTCAGCAATTCTGCATGGAAGGCATGAACTCTGCTACTATATACATTACCCTTTAGCATGCTGAAGCCAAATTAGCACTGCATAGAATCAAGGTTTTGAATAGCACTCCCGTGGACGCTGCCTGATGCTGGGACAGGCTAGAGATTCCTCTAAGCACTAGACTAAGGAGAGCTACACTGCTAGAGGGTTGTGGATGAATAATGGAAGCAAGACCAGTGATGCACTGGGTTGTAGTTTAATCTCATGGCCATAGGAACCTAAACAGTATAGAGAGTAGTTGAGTTTCTCATTCACTCCAGGACCAGAAATGAAGCAGCCAAAACTTGAGTCTGCTCTAATACCAAACAGGTCTGGAAGCTCCTTCGGTGTGCTCTTGTATTCACCTGGGGCTTATAGATTTTGCCTGGGACTGGATCTCAAGCAGGTGAAGTCATATTCCCTGTTCTTTTGCTGAAGGTTTGTAGATCCAGTCACTCATCTGCATAGTTAGTGCAGTCCTAGATGCTCAGTCTGTAGGTACAAGTTGGAGGCAGAAGTTACAGGCTCTGTTTGCCAGTGTATTACAATCCTGGAAATCTGATGCTGTGTTTCAGATCTAAGGCCTGAACTTAATTCTTTTTCCCTCCCCGACAAATGAAGGGCTAATATTGGCAATTCCTTCCTTCCTGCCTTCTTCAATGTGTATCTTCCTGCTAGGATGCTAAACCAAGCATATCACTTGGTTTGCCTAGCATTTGGGAAGTCATTTTTTTTTATACAAACAGCTAGTTGCACAACTTGGTGAGTCTATATGGAAATTTTCCTTGGAGAACCTTAGTTATTTAACTACACTCCTATTTCTGGGCTATCCATCCTGTCCCATTGATTAATATTTCTATCAATTTACTTTTAATCTACCCATGTCCTTTAAATTTTAGATACATTTATAGAACACAATATAATCTTTTAAAAGAACTTCTCAGTATCCCATCCATTTGAGGTGTACAGTTGCTCTTACCATGCTAACAGGTGTTTACTTTCATCACTATAATTTACTTAGAGCGCTTACATCATCTGTAAAAGAAGTCCTATATACATTACCAGTTCTCTATCTCCCTGACAAACACCCACAATTACTTAGCAGATGAACAGCTCTAATTATCTCTGTATTTCAGTTCTTTTATGTGAATGGAATCATTCGATATGTTGTCTTTCACTTTGTATAGTGTCTCAAAGTCTGTGTTATAGTGCATATCAGTGGTCCATTTTATTTCATTTATTTTTTAATTGAAAATAAGACTTTTTCAAGCAATATTTTCTGATTTCAGTTTCTCAACCTCCAGCTGCTCCCCGGTTTTTCCCACCCACCTCCATGCCTTCTCTCTCTCTCTCTCTCTCTCTCTCTCTCTCTCTCTCTCTCTCTCTCTCACACACACACACACACACACACATACACACACACACACACACTCAAACAAACAGATAAACAAACTTGAGTGTTTTTAAAGGGCAAGAAAACACATACATTCTCAGACAGCTAGACAGATGGACAGGTAAACACAAAAATGCATAAAAACACGAAATCAGAAAACAATATACAAACAAAATATCTGTAAGGCAACAATAAAATAAAATAAAATAAAATAAAATAAGCCCAGACAAAACATTATGAGACTGCCACCCCCAATACTGCTGAGTTCATTTTTGTATTGTCCATCTACTGCTAGGCTTGGGGAATTCCCTTAAGTGTGGTTTGTATACTAACAGATTACATTGGAGAAAATTAATCTTTTCTTTGAGAACAGTTGTGAATTGGAGATAGCTTCTGGGATAGGACGGAGCCTTGGGTCTACTTCTCTCAGCATTGGGACCTCATCTAGCTTCAGCTTGAGTATTCTATCACAATTTCTATAAGTTCAAGTATATACTGGTCTTCTTGTGTCTGGAAGACACTGCTTCTTTGGTGTCATCTACTTGCCCTGGCCCTTGCATTTCTTTCCTCGTCTGCATACTTCCCTGAACCCTGAGTGGAGAGGTTTGATGGAGACATCTCATTTAGGACTGAACTTTAACTCCTTCTGACTAGTGTTCATGGTATGGGAAGATATTCTGCACACTACCAAAGGAAAGGTGTGACCACCAACTCAGCTATAATTCCTTTGATAAACAATGATAGCCTGCATTCATGATGCACTGGTACAATAGTGGCACAAAAGTCATAGGAGTAAGCAACCACTCTCTGGTTGGATTAAAGATATACTCCATGAGACAGAACCCATGCCTGACACTGTTCAGGGAGTCAAGAACCTGAGACAAGACAGCCTGTGGGTCTTGTTCTGTAATGGAACACAGCAATCAAATGAGTCCTGAGAACATTCTGCTATAGCCATAGATCAGTACCTCACTTTACCATCATCAGAGAACTTTCCTCTTCTGGTAGATGGAAACAAACACAGAGACCCACAACTGAAGAATGTGAAGATTGGGAAAGACTTTGGAACTTTCATTTTTATTTTAAATACCATCCTGTTCTATGGATATATCCCATTTAGTTCATGTATTCATTGATCAGTAATCATATTGGTTGTTTCTACATTTCCCCTATTGTATACATTGCATCTATGAGCATTCACATACAGATGTTTCTTTGAAAGATGGCAACACCTGATATTACAAGGTGCTCTTTTACCCAAGTACTTACAAGGCCTCATAGTAATTAGATTACAAAAATCAAATAATATTAAAAATGCCAGGTGATACAGCCAACATCAACCTTTGTGTAAATTTAACTGTTGAGATTGCTGCTTTGATCCTGCTGTCCATTACAGTGACCTTGCTTACTGTCTGAGGGTTTTATTTCTGTGAACAGATACCATGACCAAGGCAACTCTTATAAGAACAACATTTAATTGGGGCTGACTTACAGGTTCAGAGGTTCAGTCCATTATCATCAAGGCGGGAACATGGCAGCATCCAGGCAGGCATGGTGCAGGAGGAACTGAGAGTTCTACATCTTCACCTGAAGGCTGCTAGGAAAATACTGGATTTCAGGCAGCTAGGATGAGGGTCTTAAAGCCCCCACACACAGTGACACACCTACTCCAACAAGGCCATACCTACTCAAACAGGGCCATACTTTCTAAAAGTTCCACTCCCTGGGCTGAGCATATACAAACCATCACACTTACCATATATTTGAGAGTTGAGTACATCTCCCTAAAGCTCCTATTCTGAGACGCCCATTACCCTCATTGTATTTACATTTTCTGATTGACTAGCTGCAGTTTCCACTGTAATATCTGGCTTATAGAAAACAAGAAAGATCATATTGTTCTTTAAGGATTCTATTACAATTCGTATTTGAACATTCTTCAGAGGATCATGTTCTGAATGCTTTTCCTTAGCAAGTGGTTATATTTTGAGCAAGGAACCTTTAGGAGGAAGGGCCTAACTTCTGGAAATAGGCCATTAGGGGCAGGCCTTTGAAAGTTATAGCTCATCCTCCGCTTCTAGCCCCATCCTGCTTGCTTGTCTGCCACCACGTGAAATGTCCACAGTTATGAACTGAGCTGCTCCACCATACCTTGTCTACCATGGTAGACTCAGAGCCTCTTAAAGTGTAAGCTGAAATTTCATTCCCTATGATGTTTCTGTCAGGTATTCTGTCTCAGTCATACCAAGGTAACTTATGCAAATACTTTGGGTTTTCTCACAGTATTAGAAACAGTATATTTTCTGAGCCTCCCAATACAAGTGTCTGGGTCTTAAATGACATTTATACATCAACTTCCCTATGTCTTTCCATCCTTTACTTTATATTGATCCAAGACAGGCCTGTCGTTCCCAGTTTTCTTTTTGGTCCTTTTGGTCCCTGCTCCAGCAAAGCAGGTAAACAGTGAGACCCCTTCCTCTACTAAGTCTACATTAAATGCAATACCTGTACCACCTGAGTGTGTGCCCCTAAAGTCATTTGATGCAAACATTTGTGTTTGTCACCATTTTCCCTCACGCTTGTTTGTGGTGGTGGTGGTGATGTAGTATTGAGACCTAGCTTTTCTATACAGCCAAGTCTGGCTTGAATGCACAGGACTTCTAAGTGCTGAGATTGCAGGCAGGCATGACCATGCCTTGTTCATACCCCACTGTTGGTATCTGTTTACACAGTCCTCCCCAGAGCTAATGGGAATTTCAAGATTGCATAATATTGAGTCTGCGACATGGCTATTAGTGATACTTATGCAGGTATGTAATGAGAAAGAACAAGGAGAAAGGCTTCTTCCTTTCCTCTGGTGGCAGCCATCAGGTGAGCCAAGATGGGTGCATATAAATACATCCAGGAGCTACGGAGGAAGAAGCAGTCCGACGTGACATGCTTTCTTCTGAGGGTCCACTACTGGCAATACTGCCAGCGCTCTGCACTGCACAGGACTCCCCTGGTAGAGCTCGAAGAAGACTGGGGTACAAGGCTAAGCAAGGTTACGTTATTTGCAGGATTCGAGTTCGCCATGGTGGTTGCAAACACTGGGTGCAACTTACAGCAAGCCTGCCCACCATGGTGTTAAGTAGCTGAAATTTGCCAGAAGCCTCAGTCTGTTGCTGAGGAGAGAGCTGGGCGCCATTGTAGGGCTTTGAGAGTCCTGAATTCCTACCGGGTGGGTGAAGATTCCATATATAATTTGGAGTGGTGGTGGTGGTACCCTCATTAATCCATTCCATAAAGCTATCAGAAGAAATCCTGACAGCCAGTGGATCACCAAACCAGTCCACAAGCACAGAGAGTTGCGTGGGCTGACACCTGCTGGCCGAAAGAGCCGTGGCCTCGGAAAGGGCCATAAGTTCCACCATACTATTGGTGCTTCTCTCGGTGCAGCCTGGAGAAGACGCAATACTCTCCAGCTCCACAGTTACTGCTAATACTCGTGATATTTGTATAATTCATATCCAATAAACAATTTAGGACAGTCAAAAAAAGAAAGAAAGAAAGAAAGAAAGAAAGAAAGAAAGAAAGAAAGAAAGAAAGAAAGAAAGAAAGAAAGAAAGAAAGAAAAAGAAGTAGAGCAGAAAGAAATACAGAATGTGCAGTTTAGAGAGAAAACAAGCACTAAGAAGGTTAATGTTACAGATGAGGCATGTGAAAAAAGAGAGACTTTAACTGTTCAGGAAATTAGAGGCTTAAATGAGAGGCTTCCTTCTTTGCACTGGAACCATGAAAAGGGTGCTGTCAGGGCAAGCTCCCATCCAAACGAACTTCTAACATATCCAAGGGATCTAGTACTCCAAGAAAGAAATTGTTTCGGCATACAAAAGCTACAACTAATATCGTTCAATACAAGCAGAGTCCACACCCAAGCTGGCATATGAACTTGGCAGTATTGTCCATGTGGCATTGGCTTTGGAGACACAAAAGAGGAAGAGTGAAGGGGTTATGCATTCTTCCTCGATGGCTTCAGAGAGACGCTAAGAACCCAGCAGCTTGTGACAGTGCTGAAGTCACTTTGAGAAGGGCCATAGAGGTCACGGACCCTGAGAGTTCATTGCACAGAGGTTTGAATGTGAAGCTTGGGTTGGATGTAGATCCAAGATATTTAAAGATTTAAGACCTGTGAAACATCTACCAAGGGGAACTCGATGTAGGGAGAGGACTCAGTTCAAGAGAACTTTGCATATTATAGGCAACAAAAATGAAGACATTAAGCCATTTAAGCCTTTGGGAACGGAAGTTGCAGACACCAGTTACGGAGCCACAGGATGTGATATTTGCCCTGCTAGGCTTCAGTCTTGCTCTGGCCCAGTATTTCCTCAGTCTGTTCTCATTCCTTTGTTTTGGAATAGGGATGTATATTTTGTGTCATTTTGTATTGACAGTATAATATTTTGCTTTTGATTTTATAGGGGCTCACAGTTAAGAGATTACCTTGAGTCTCAGGAGAGACTGGACTTCTCAACAAAGTTGAGACTGTGACAGACTATGTCGTCTTTTGGAGTTGACTAAATACATCTGAGATGACCATGAGCCCATGTGAGCCAAGAAGCAGAATGTAGTAACTTGGTGAGAAATATCCCACAGAGACTCAGATATTTGATCATTTGGCTCATGGTTGATACAACTGTTAGAAGAGATTATGGAATTTTTAGGATTAGCCTTGCTGGAGAAAATATGTCACTGGGGGTGGTCTTGGGGAGTTTGTAACCTCTCCCTACCTACGGTTTGCCCTCTCTGCTCTGCTTTTGCAGTTGATGGTATGCAATTTTAGCTTTCTGTTCTAGCCTTCTCTTATCACATTTCCCCAGCCATGAGTGACTCTTCCAGAACCATAAGCCAAAACTACATTCTTCCCTGCCCTCCAAGAAGTTGCTTTTGGTCATGTTGTTTTATCACAGCAACAAAAAGTAAACATATACAATTTCTTTTGTCAAGTTATGCCATGAACCAGGAGTATTATTATTCCTATAGGTTATAGTTATTAGCATGTTTAAATTTCATAACTAGGGGACCCTGGAGGTGGTCAGGGCCAGCAGGGAAACAAATTGTGAAGTGAGAATGAAAACTCAGCTCAGACAGACTTTGTCTAACTGGATCAAGACTTTGTGGGGAGGGGGCGGGTACATGATGGTTTATTCCCAATAAATTCAAACACAGTAAAATTTGGGGGGAAAGTTTACTGGTGAAGTACGATTCCATGTACACAAGAAAGCATACTTTCATTGAAACTCAGACAGCACATGTCATTTCTTCTAAGCAGGTAAGGGTCACCTAGATTACTACTGCCTCTGGTCCTCGTTGTAGGAGCTTGATTGTAGGACCCAGGGATAAGACAGACCACCAGGCTGATAATCAACTCTACTCTCCAGCCTTTTGGATAAAAGAAATGGTTTTACCACCATTCCTTTAAGGAGAAAACCCTGAGTGCTTAACATTCCTAGTTTCTCTGGACATCTGGAGTCACAAGAACCTTCATTCTGTGCTCCCAACATAAGATTGTGAGTACCCACACACTAATTTGGAAAACATGCCTTTAGCATTGTTTGTCTAGAACCACACTTTCTCCCCAAATCCTTATTATTTAGGGTTATCCAGAGAACTGGCGTGTACAGAAGATATTCGTAGTTTATTAAAAGGAATTGGCTCGTGTTATTATGAAGGATAAGATATTCCATCATTTTTCCTCTGCAAACAGGTGTTCCATGGAAACTGGTGTTCTGAAAACTGAAAGGTCAGGGGCATAGACGCCAATAAACAAGAGAACTAGGTCAGCAGTCAGGCAAAGAAAATAAATTATCCATCAGTTTTTGTTCTGTTCAGTCTCTGGACAGACTGGATAATACCAACTCACAGTGAGGAGGGCAATCTGTTGAATTCTCTGTCAATTTGAGTACTACAACGAGATAGAAATATTCTTACAGACACACCTGGAAGAGTCTGAGCTAGGTCCTCTGCATATGTGTTACGGTTGTGTCGCTTGGTGTTCTTGTGGAATAGGAGTGGGTGATATCTCTGACTCTTTTGCCTGCACTTGGCATTTTTTCCTACTGGGTTGCCTTATCCAGACTTGATAGAGGGTGTGTGTGTAGTCTTACTGTAGCTTGTTATGCTGTCTTTGGTTGGTATCCCTGGGAGGCCTTCCCTTTTCTGAAGAGAAAAGAAGGAATGCAACTAGGGAAAAGGGGACAGAGAGGGAGGGACCAAGAGGAAAGGAGGGAGAAACAGCAGTCTGGATGTAATGTATATAAGGAATAAAAACAAAAAATTTAAAAACTGTTGCTTTGATTTGTATATGATTCTAGTTTCAAAGGTTCCTTGTTCTTTGATTTTGGATGGAGTACTTTGAATATGTCAGCCTATTGGTTGGTTGGTTGGTTGGTTGGTTGATTGGTTGGTTGGTTGGTTGGTTGGTTGGTTGGTTGATTGCTTTCATTGGTACTTCTGGAAAGTCAAGAGCAAATCTTACTGAGCTGTGTATGCAAATAGCAAGTCAGAATTTTTTCTCCAGTTGCTTTCAAGGATTACTCTTTCTCTGTGGCTTTCTATATCTTTACTATGTCGTGTGTGTGTGTGTGTGTGTGTGTGTGTGTGTGTGTGTGTGTGTGCATGGGGGGGCAGATAAGGAGGCTTTATCCAATGCTGCTTTATTCAGACCGCTGCAGAAGTCTTCTTCACTTGCCTTCAGGAGCAGAGAAATACTGACTTAAGCTCAAGTGCTAATTAGATTGAGATCTCCACTCCTGTACTTCAGGAATAGCCTCCATTGCCTGAGTCAATGATGCTCAGAAAGAAAATGGGTTCTTTCCTCAAAATTGCAATCACTTTGAACTTTAACTTCAGCAACAGCTGATGATGGTTGGGAAGAAAAGTTGTCAATATTTGTTCTTCATAAGAAAAAGAGGTAAAGAAGTGCCCTCCAACTGGAGGCTGGGAGCTCTTTTTGACTTTACCCAACTAGTGGCCAAGGAGGAACCATCTTAGTTCAAACATCACAGACTGCCTTTCATTGCTGAATTTTCATATATCTTTCAATAAAAATTTCCCATCATTTATTTTATTTTATTTATTCGATATATTTATATATTTTTATTTACATTTCAAATGATTTCTCCTTTTCTGGTCTCCCACTCCCCGAAAGTCACATAAGCCCCCTTCCCTCCCCCTGTTCTCCCACCCACCCCTTCCCACTTCCCTATTCTGGTATTCCCCTATACTGCTACACTGAGTCTTTCCAGAACCAGGGGCCACTCCTCCGTTCTTCTTGTACCTCATTTGATGTGTGGATTATGTTTTGGGTATTCCAATTTTCTAGGTTAATATTCACTTATTAGTGAGTACATACCATGATTGATCTTTTGAAACTGGGTTACCTCACTTAGTATGATGTTCTCCAGCTCCATCCATTTGCCTAAGAATTTCATGAATTCATTGTTTCTAATGGCTGAAGAGTACTCCATTGTGTCTATATACCACATTTTTTGCATCCATTTTTCCATTGAGGGATACCTGGGTTCTTTCCAGATTCTGGCTATTATAGATATTTCCCATCATTTTATGTATGTCTATAGACATTCTTAGAGAGTTTTTTATTTTATTTACTTTTTTCTTTTTAATTATATATATATATATATATAGTTGTTTTTTTGTTTGTTTGTTTGTTTTGTTTTTTTTGTTTTTTTTTGTTTTTTGTTTTTTGTTTTTTTTTTTTTTTGGAGACAGGGTTCTCTGTGTAGAAAAACGCAAAACGCTGTCCTGGAACTCACTTTGTAGACCAGTCTGGCCTTGAACTCAGAAATCTACCTGCCTCTGCCTCCCAAGTGCTGGAATTACAGGCGTGTGCCACCACTGCCCGACTTTTTTAAATTTTTTATGATATCCCCGTTCCTGGTTATTCCTCCACAATGCCCTCCATCCCATCCCCTTTCTCCCCCTCCCCTTTGCCCTCTATGAGGTTGCTCCTGCTCACATGAAAACTGTACTTACATCATTTCCACCCCTTCCTCTATTCCCTCCAACTCTTCCTGCATCCTCCCCACTTCCTTTCAAATCATGACTTCTCTAATTATTATTGCTTTACACACACACACACACACACACACACACACACACACACATCCTTTCTGACTCCCTTGAGGGTTGCTCTTATGCAGAGGTGTTGTTTTTGTTTTTGTTTTGATGTTTACCAGTTTCCTTTATAAGCAGGTCTGCATTTTTTCTCATGCTCTCATGATGGAACTTGATGATTTTCTGAGTTTATTTTAGCATAGAATTACACTTTTACAAAGATGATTGATTTACTTCACTGGTACATAGCATTTACAATTGTGTTCCCACCCACTGTGCTTGTTCTAGTCCTCCTCCCCTTTTTACGGCCCTCTCCAATTTTAACTCATGATTTTACATAATCATATTTTTCTTTAATCCCATATCAAATTTATTTCTTTTAAAATGTTTTTCTCATGGCTGTCCTAGCTCTGCTATTTTTAAAGCTAATATAAAGATATTTTCACACAATCTTTCCAACTTTATGGGTTAGTGCAGCTACCTGAAAATACCACCAATTCATCCTTGTATCCTTTTATAGCACTTCTGTCCTTCATTTCATAATACCTATTATAATAAATCAATGTATTGTTAGTTCCTTAAACAAAGTGGCCTATTAGAACACTTAAGCTTAAGAAAGATAAAATATCTTAATTTGTTTTCCTGTATAGTTGTAATCTTTTTAATGCACATCCAAATTTCTTTTTTTTTCTTTTTTTCTTTTCTATATTCTTTGTTTGCATTCCAAATGATTTCCCCTTTCTCAGTCCCCCCCTCCCCATATGTCCCATAAGCCCTCTTCCCTCTGCCCATTCCTCAATCACCCCCCTCCCACTTCTCTGTCCTGGTACTCCTCTACAGTGCTGAATCAAGCCTTTCCAGGACCAGGGCCCTCTCCTTCCTTCTTGGGAATCACTTGATATGTTAATTGTGTCTTGAGTATTCAGAGCTTCTGGGATAATTAATATCCACTTATCAGTGACTGCATTCCATGTGTATTCTTTTGTGATTGGGTTACCTCACTTAGGATGATATTTTCCAGTTCAAAACATTTGCCTAAAAATTTCATGAATTTATTGTTTTTAATTGCTGAGTAGTATTCCATTGTGTAAATACACCACATTTTCTGTATCCATTCCTCCTTTGAGGGATACCTGGGTTCTTTCCAGCTTCTGGCTATTATAAATAAGGCTGCTATGAACATAGTGGATGGAGCATGCGTCTTTATTGCATGCCGGGGAATCCTTTGGGTATATGCCCAGGAGAGGTATAGCAGGGTCCTCCGGAAGTGTCATGTCCAGTTTTCTGATTTCCAGACTGATTTCCAGAGTGGTTGCACCATCTTACAATCCCACCAGCAGTGGAGGAGTGTTCCTCTTTCTCCACATCCTCGCCAACACCTGCTGTATCCTGAATTTTTAACCTTAGCCATTCTGACTGGTGTGAGGTGAAATCTCAGGGTTGTTTTGATTTGCATTTCCCTAATGACTAATGATGTTGAACATTTCTTAAGGTGCTTCTCAGCCATTCGAATTTCTTCAGGTGAAAATTCTTTGTTTAGATCTGTACCCCATTTTTAATAGGGTTATTTAGCTCTCTCTTTCCTCCTCTGTTTAGAAATTCTTCTTATCACTGGGCGGTGGTGCCACATGCCTTGAATCTGAGCACTCAGGAGGCAGACACAAGCAGATCTCTATGAGTTTGAGGTCAGCCTGGTCATTCATGGCTACACAGGACATTCATGGTTACACAGAGAAACCCTGTCTTGAAACACCACCCCAAAGCCATTACCAATTCTATTCTGAACATAGCAGATAACTAGTTCCCTTACTTTTTATTCGTATTAAAATGCATATATTCTACCCCATTCACATGATAATTTTCTAGATATAGAATTTTAGGGAATTTAGATTTCTTTCCAAGGTGTAAAGTAGCCTATTATATGTGTCTTGCTTGAATTACTGCTAAATAAAAAGGTAAATTAATTCTAGCCTGTAGTCCTCAAAAGGTAGGGTATTTCCTCTATGTTCCTTCATTAATTTCTCATTGTTATGTTTTACTGTTGAATATGCCATACATAGGTATATGTATTTGGGTTTTGTCTAGTCATCCTGTGTTTTTAATTTGATGTCTGAAATTAATTTTGGAAATTACTAGTATTACCTTAAATAGATTTTCTGATTCTCTTCTGGTATTGCTATCTGTTATGCCTTTCAGGATTGCCCTACACCCCTTGCATGTTGTCCGCAAACTTCTTTATGCTTTCAGTTTAGTTTACATTGACATGTATTTAATTTGATGATTTACTTGGCCATATACTTAGTTTTTTTTATTCGTTGAGAAATTTGCTCATGTTTTCATCATACTCACCTCTCCCCCCAAATTGTTCCATATCTACCCCCTTCCTTATTCACTGTAAATGTATGTCTTTTTGTTGTTGTCATTAAAGCCATCAAGTCAAATTTCTACTTTTCATATGTTCATGGCCTTCCAACAGAGCATGATTGACTTACCAGAGGCTACACTCATAGAGAGAACTGACTTTCCTTCTCCCAGAGGCTAACAAATGTCAATAGCTCCTCAGCTAGGTGTGGGACCTTGAGAGGGAGTATCCCACTGTACGGTGAGATTTAATCTCTATTGAGTTGCACAAGTCTTTTGCATGCTGTGAGTCCATATGTATAGCTGTCTAGCTATACCTGGAAAACACCATTTCTTGTATTATTCTACCACCTATGCCTCTTATACTCCTTCTCCTCACTATTTCACAGCAATTCTTGAGCTTTTAGAGGAGAGGATACAGTGTATACATTCTATTTAGGGCTGAAAATTCTGTATATTCTTCTGTGCCTTGGCCAGTTGTGGGTCCTTTGTGTTAATCACCATCTACCACAAATAGAAGCATATATGATGTGGATTAGGACATGCAGTAATCTATATGTATAATGCTAAATCATTCATTGTTGTTACAACAATATGTGCATTTAGCAGAATAATAGTGGTAGGTTCTCCCTAAGAGGGCCCTTAACCTATCAAACTATAGCTTCTTGGCCTGATAAGGATGCCAGTTATAGCTTTCATCTTATGGAGTGGGACTTAAATCCAATCACAATGTAGCTGACTATTCCCATGGTGTTTGTGCCACTACTGTACTGTTGGGTATGTCTTCTCAGGTTGGTTATTATTGTAGATAACAAGGTTCACTGCTAAGTAAGATTTATGATTACTCTATTCCACTGATAATATACATAGCACTCCCCAGTATTCTGAATGTTAGTCCATAGGGATGAAGCTTCCAAGTCAGTACCAGCTTGATTTTTATGATGATCTATGGCTCAAGTATGTAACATCTTCAGCAAGAAAGTCTTATTGTCAAGTTCTGCAGGGTAATAATATTTATGGTGTCTGTGAAACATCACTGGCCAACAGCTCCAAAAGAAATAGCCCATTCCATGATTTTTATGTCTTGGTCTATGATATCTAGTAGGAACATTGTTGCCCCATTAGGTGGGAAGGACAATGAAACTCTAGTCTCTTAATGGAGCTAGAGAAAGCTTTCTTCATTTCCATTAGCATTTTTATTTCTGGGATTTTCTTATAGATCTTGAGTACCGATTGTATATACATTACGTATTTGTTCATGTGTTTCATCTCCTTTTTATATTTGAATACATGAAAACTTAATCACCATTTTCTTAAAGTAATTTTATTTAATATTATAAATTATTATTTTTAGTTACCATATGATATGTCATTGACACATTTTCACACATGTGCACCATTATACTTTCTAGTAATTCAATCTTTCTCCTACTGCCCTCTCTTTCTTACCTCCCTCCTTCGCTAGTCCCTTTTGTCCTTAAAAAATTTGTCCTTCTTCTTTCTGCTTTCACATCACATATCACCTTTTCCTGTTTCAACCGTCTTCCCATTTTATATGCCTTCCTTCCTTCCTTCTCAAAGTCTCCTTTCTACTTTCATGTCTTGCACACACTTTTATATGTATATATGTGTAATCTAAAAATCTATATATGGGAGATACTTAAAGCAAATTAATGATTGTCTCTATCCAGTTATATTCCTGTGAATGTCATAATTTTATTTTTCTTTATAGTTTATAAAATTCCATTGAGTATGCATATACTACATTTTTTTATCTATTTATGCATTGATATACCTCTATTTCTTGGCTACTCTGAATAGTGTATCAGCAAACATGGATATGCAGGTCTCTATGGTACAGAGTCCTCTGGGTATGTGCCAAGTAGTGGTATAGCTGAGTCATCTCTCCTTAGTTTTTTGGGTTGTTTGTTGTTTGTTTGTTTGATTGTTTGTTGAGATAAACCCATACTCATTTCTACCACAAGTGCATCAATTACATTCCCACCAACAAAATATAAGGGCTTCTCTTTCCCTCCATGGTGACTGTTCTTATTGTTTGTTTTATGAGACAGGATCTCTCTAGGCAGCACTGGCAGGCAGGAAAATATGTATGCCAGAATGGACTTGAACTCACAGATATCTTTCTACTTCTGCCTCCCAAGTGCTGGAATTAAAGGTGTATGCCACTATGCTTGGCCTCAGTTCGGTTATAGTTTATTTTTCCTGATGGATAACCTTGTTACATGTTTTTGAGATATTCTTTGAGTATTTATATTCCTTCCTTTGGAAACCAATCCAATTTGTTAGAATAATTATTAATAGAATAAGATTTTATTAAACATTTTGAAAGATTAACTTTATTTCTGGGGCTAGAGAAATGCCTCTGCAGCTAAGGGCCTTTGCTACTTTTGCTGAAGACACAAGTTCAATTGCCACTGATCACAGTCAGCTCACAACCATCAACTATAGTCTCAGGGATTCCATCACCCTGCTCTGTCCCCTGAAGGCAGTAGGTAGACACACAGTGCTCATTTATTCATGCATGCAGAAAACTCAGACACATGAAATAAGAATAAATATATCCTAACAAAATTTTAAATTTTTATTTTATTTTAAAATTGTGTGTGTGTGTGTGTGTGTGTGTGTGTGTGTGTGCAAGTGAAAGTAATGTCCCACAGAATCCAAAGAGGATTTCAGATCCCATAGATCTGAAGCTAAAAGCAGATGCTAGCAACATGACATGGATGCTGAGAACCTGATACAAGAGTAATATATAGTCTTAACTGATGATTCAGGTTACATGTTCCAAGATACAGTCTTACCTCGTTTTCTGGTATCTCTGTATTTCTGGTATTCTTTGTTGCTGTTGTAGTTGTTTGTCCTTCCTTTTTATTAAAAATAGATTCTTTTCTTAGACAATATATCCTCATTACATTTTCTCTTCCTTCTACTTCTCCCAGTTCCTTCTCACCTCCATCCCATCTGGATGCACTTCCTTTCTGTCTCTCAGTAGAGCAAAAGATAGGTTTCTAAAGGGATAACAACAAAACACAACAAAGTAAAGTATAATAAGATAAAAGAAAAACCAACACATCAAAGTTGAATAAGGCAAGCCATCAGAAGAAAAAGAACCCAACAGAATGTATTAATCCACTGTCAGAGATATATAGTTTATCCATTCTGTATGCTGTGTATTATTTTATTATTACGTTTGCTTTACAGAAATATTTTAATTTCATCCAGTCCTCTTTTGTCTATTTTGGGATTATTTCTCACACTATTGATAATCCTTTTGGAAAGTCCCTGCTTACGTTCATATTCTATAAGTGTTCTGCCAATATTTCCTTTTCTCAAAGCAGTCTGAACAGTGCTGGTCTTACATTAAGGCCTTTGGTGTACTTTGAATTGGCTTTTGGGTGGAGAAAGTGATAGGGATATATATTTTTATTCTTTTACATATGGGCATGTATGTTTCCTAGGACAACTTGTTGTAAAAACTATTTGGCTAATGTATATTTTCAACACCTTTGTCAAAGATGAGGTGACAGTTGCTGTATGGGTTTATGTATTGGTTCTGTATTCTATTTCACTGTCTATATGTCAGATTTTGTACATTTGTCTCCAGTGTAAGATTATATATTAAGATACCTCCAGCATTGTTCTATCTGATTAAATTTTGGGGGGTTATACAGAGATGTTGTGCTTTCATCCAAACTTTAGGTTTGCTTTTTGTAATTATGTGGAGAATATCATTAGTATTTTGAAGTGGATTGTCTTGAATCTGTAGACTTCTTTTATTAGTATAATCATTTCACAATATTAATTCTAACAACTAGTGGAAATAGAAATCCTCTCCATCCTTTAGTGTCTTTCTCAATGCTTTTGGTGAGGGAGTTTACCATATAGGAAATTTGGGTTGACTCTGAGGGTCTTAATTATAGGATCATGTCATCGGCAAATAGAGATAACTTACCTCTTGCTTTCCTGTTACTGTCTCTTTTATTTATTTCTGTTTTCTTATTTCTCTACCAAAGATTTTGAGCATTATATGGAATAAGAGTGGCTGCTTTATATCCTTCATGATTTTAGAAGAAACACTTTTAGTTTTTCCCTAGTTTGTATGTTTGCTATAGGTTTGCTAAATAAAAGTAATGTGTTGAAAGTATAACCCATTGGGACATATATCATGAAGAAATGTACTTTGTTCTGCATCTATGGAGATGACCATGTGATTTGTACCTGATGCTTTTTTGTCAGGCTTGTTTCTTTTCTAATATTATAAGATTCATTATTAGATTACTTATGTGAGATCCATCTAATATTTTTAAATAGAAACAGAGTTACTTTCTTCTTGGGAACTGCCTTAGCTGTATCTCAGAGGTCATAGTAAGCTGAGATTTGCTTATCCTTTGGTTCTAGAAATTTTTACAATTTACTCTCTGATTTCTTCAGTGAGCTTCAAGGTCATTCAAGAGTACATTATTTGATGTCTATGTATTTGTGTCATTTCTTTAACTTACCTTACAATTGATATGAAAAAAACACAGCTTTTGATCATTTTTTTATTTAAGATATGCTGTCCTAGAGTGTGATTTTAGATATGGTTCCAAGAGTTTCTAAGGAATATTCTGTTAAGTCCATTTGATCTATTATATAATGTAATGCTGGTTACTTAATTGAATTTAATTTGGATGACCCATCTAAAGATGAAAAAAGGGTTTTGAAATTATATCCACCCACTTTTATTGTATCAGGTCCTCTCACATTTTTGTGCATTAGTGTTTCTTTTATGAAATTGGGAGCCTCAATATTTTCTGCACATGAATCGACAATTGTTATATAGTCTTTATGCATTAATTATCCATTTTATTTATATATAGTACCTTTATTGATCTCCTTTGACAAATTTTACATTGATACCAGTAGCTACAGCAGCTTGTTTTGGCCTTTCATTTGCATGATAGACTTCCATTCTTTCACTCTCTGTCAGGGAGTCTTTTTGCTATTGCAGTCCATTTCTTGGAGATAACAGATAGTTAACTGGACTTTGTTTACTAACTCAGTACTTCTATTTCCTTGTTGGTATCTCATCCTTGATGGTTAGAATTTGGTGTTCTGACTCTTCATTGGTGAGTCAAGAATATTTACATATTTGGTAACTTTTTACATATATCTTCTAATTCCAATAATTTTGTGAGTTTATTTTTCTGGTCCATTGGATTGTTATTTTTCTTTTTCTTCTATTAATATCAAGGGTTGTTGGATTATTATGTTGGGCAACATATTTTCTTTTTAGTGTCTTCTTCAGTGCTGGGTTGGTGGTCATGAAATCCTGTAGTTTATGCTTGTCCTGAAATGTTCTTATAGCTCTTCGTATTTTAAAAGATAGCTTTGCTGAATGTAGCAATGTAGGTTGGCAATTATATCTCCAGACTTTAATTATATTGTCACATAGTTCTCTGATTTGGGGGGTTACTAATGAAGTATCTGATGTCATTCTTCTATTTTTGCTATAGTGGGTTAGTATTTTCCACTCTAGGTTTCAACATCATGTCTTTATTTTTCATTTTTGATACCTATATCTTGAGTATAATGTGTTTTTACACTACTTATTGAGGAAACACAAAGAAATGTCTCTACATCCTAGACTAGCACCAACAACTGATTTTATCAAAATCCAACTTGGTGAGACAAATGACTTCATTGGGCTTGTTTATAGAACATGGATGAGGTGCTACTTACAGAGGCATAGGTTACCCCATCCCCAGACAGCAGCATTACGTCAAAGCCCTGCCTTTTTGTGAATGATGACTCTTGGAAATTCCACCATGGAGTCCCTTTTCAATTAACATTCCACTTTCTATATAGTGTGACATCTCCCTAGATCACTCTCAGCTAGGGAAGGGGGTAATACCTAGAATTACAGGGGAGAGGCTACTGACCCTCCTAGGAACTATCAGTAGCTCATTGTAATTGACCTAGCTAATGCTGTTTTGTTCTGCTCTAGTTGTCATGGTTACCAGGGCAAAGTCCAGGATGGCATCTATTTTTCCTGGAAGAAAAAGCACACAGCATAACATGTACCATGAATAAATTCTTCTCTCATCAGGCCTGTTTGGAGTTCTAAGTATTTTGGTGATGGCAAATCTTGTTTGTCAACTTGACTACATCTGTAATTAACTAAAAACCCAAGTCACTGGGCATATCTGTGGGGGATTTTTTTAGTTTATTAGAGTACATGAGGTCAGAAGACCCTTGCAAAATCTAGGCCACACCTTCTCGTGGCAGGCTAAATAAAGAATGGAAGAAAGAAGCTTTTCCTCTTTGCCTGCTTGCCCTCACTCTCATTTCAGTGATATTAGAACCTACCTCTTCAGGATTCAGCTGTACACTGAAATGTCTAGTCTTATGGACTGAATACCTACTGGATTCCTGGACTTTCTGTTCAGGGGCAGCCATTGTTGGACTAGCTGGATCACAGCCTGTAAGCCATTCTAATCAACCCCCTTTAGGTGCATTCCTTAGGTACCTTAAGAAAGTTTTCAGAAACAAAAGAATTATATATGAATATGGGGAAGAAGGCTTCCAAAAGGGAGAAAGCATTTGGAAATAAACCAGCATCTGGTACACTAGATAGCTTTTTTTGTGACAATTACTAACATGTAAGTATTTAGTACAATGAGGGGAAATATTTCTACCTCAAAACTGGTTCATCTTGTATGCTTAACCTGACCAATATCATTGAAAAAAAGTAAATAGGTGGCCTGCTTTAATTAACATGTAAAATGATCTGAAAATAAAAGGCCTAAAATTGGCAATTCATAATAAAAAAAGGCTCTTCAAAAATAGCCAAATGTTAAATTGTTTGCTAAACTTGAGAATTACTTTAATATGTTTTAGAGTTTATATCAAAACTAAAGACAAATTCTAAAACAACCCCCTGTTCATTGGGAGAGCCATTGTCTCATCATCAAAACCTAAAATTGGATTTGAGGCTTGAGAGGTCTGTGGGCTTAGCCTCAGGGTAGAAATACCAGTGTCTTCATGAGGACTCCTGGTTTACCTTCTGACTGGGGCATCCCATCTCAACTAAATTTACACCCCAAACTGATATCTAAACAAAAATAGAGCTTTATTGAATGTCCTGTGTTGCTTTTATCACATATGTATACCATAAATCAGGATAGATATATCTCATCACCCATCTATTATATCTATATGATAGAACCATTCAAAATTCTATTCTATTTTTTAATTGGTTTCCTTAGTGACCTTACTAAGCAATAGTACCCCAGAGCTTCTTATTCCCAAGTGTAACAGAATCAAATCAATCAACTTCATTCTATCTCTCCCTCAATTCTTATATTAACTTTTCTTGAAGAGATATAAACAAATGCCTCTTTATCCTAGATTAGCACCAGTGATACAGGAAAGTACAATTTTACCAAAGTCCAATTTGGTGAGACCCATGAGTTTACTGGGCTTGCTTCCAGAGTGTAAGGGTTACTTACAGGAACATGGGTGACTCCAAAACAGTGTAATCATAGAAAAGAGCATCCCCATCGTGCATGGTGATGTCATGGAAGCTGCATGTCCCTGTTTTAATTAACCTTTTGATCTCTACAAAGTCTAATATGTCCTAAGATCACTTGCAGCTGAGGGAAGGAACAGAGGAACAATAGCTGGGATCTTTCACAGATAGAGAGTATCAGAAGCGCCATTGCCATTATCGTAGATGTAGCTCTATCATTTATTGTCCTTCTCTGGTTGCCATGGCTACTGGAGGCAAAGTCCAAGATGGCATCTTGTTATGAGGGAGAAAGCACCATTCAGCACTCTTAGTCTCCACGACCTCTGCTGTTTTAGCCAAGAGAAAACATAGGTGTTTATCTATTAATGAATACTTATAAAAATGTTCAGAGTGGAGTACTAATTGGCTTTTAAATGCACAAGATATAAATGCCTGCTATTTCTGATAACTTAGATGGAACTGAAGATCATCTCATGTGAATAAATCAGAAACAAATCTAAAGAGAACTAGATCACAATCCTATGTTATACATAAAAAAGAAAACCCTTGATCTCAGAAATGAAAAATTGAATTTTTTAAAAATTCTCTATCCAAATTCCATTATTTGGGTCATATTTCAGAGTGGTTTTAATGTTTGCATTATCTTTTCAGATTGTAGGTTTTCTTGCTTTTCAATGTTTTATATATAGATGCATGTGTTTTTGTCTATGAAACAGATATAGTATACTGAGTAGTAATAACTGTGATAATTATTCTTTTAGTGAGAATTGTATATGTATTTAGCTAAGACTTGGTTATATTCAGGATATTTTTTGGTCTAGGAAGTGGTGGAAAAGGCTTCACTCTTGGTATAATTGCTTGTTCCCTCCTCTTTAGCTTGTGTTTAGAATAAAATGTGTCTTGTAGTTAGTCCTCTCATTTATAATTTAATACTTCAATTTTTTAATTCATTTAGATTTATTCACATTGTGGTGTGTGTGTATGTGCATATACACGTGCGTACATTCACACATGTGCATGTGCATGCTGGGGTATGTATGGATGTATGTATGTATGTATGTGTGTGTGTGTGTGTATGTTCACATGCCAGGGCATGAGAGTGGAGTTCTGAGGTGGAAGTTGGTTGTTGTCTTTACCAGGTGAGTCTGGGGGATGAAAGTCAGGTCAGCAGATTTGGTTGAAGGTGCCTTTAACTGTCAAGTCATCTTGCTGACCCTAACTTGTGTGGCATTTGTCTATCTAACATCTATCTGTCTATATATCTGTCTATGTATCTGTCTGTCTATCTATCTGGGTTTTGAAGAAAAGGTTTCTCTGTGTAGTTCTGACTGTCCCTCAAATTTACTCTGTAGATAAAGCTGGCCTCAAACTCAAGAGATCTGCCTGACTCTCCCTCCTGAGTACTGAGATTTGAGGTGTGTGTTACAACCTGATCTGACAAGTGCTTTTATGCTGAAGCCCTATTGATACTGTGTGGTGAAGTGTTGTGGAGGGAAAACAATATGATTGTAATTCTTTTAAATTGTAGCAATTTTATGATCCAGAATACAATTTCCCTTGGTGAATATTCTAAGCATTCTCGAAAAGTGATGCACATTCTTATGTCCTGAGTAAATATCCTATAAATTTCAATAACACACCTTTCTTCTATAGTGTTGACTTCCTCTATAAAATTGTTTTTTTTTCAATAAGTCTAGTTGTTGAGAATGATACTGCAGGAAGTTTCCCAACGATGTTTATGAATTGTTCATTTCACCTTTCAGTTCTTTCCATTTATTTTCTTCATGTATTTTGAAGTTCTGTCCCTTGTGCATATGTGCACATGTTCCTAATAGCTCATTAATGGGCTGTTCCTTATTTATCTCTAGTAACTTTTACAATGAGTTTTTACCATGTATTAGCCAAGCCACTTGCTTTGCTCCAGTTAATATATTTATGCTATATGTTTTTACATGATTATCTTCTCCCTACCTTATCCATTATATTATCAAATACGTTTCTCATGCACAGCACTTTAAAATCAGTTCTTCTGGCTCTTTCCATCTATTTGTTTATAGCATTTATATTTAAAGAAGTGATTAGTGTGTGTTATTGTTGAGGTTGATATGTTGAAATGCTATTTGGCAATAAAATTATTATGGAAGCAATAAATGTTGAGTGAGATCTAAAGTTGGACCTTTTAATATGATAAGAATACAGTCTTAATGAGAAGGTCACAGGAGAGCACTGTTTCCCGGTCCCATACAGAGGGAGCTGTATGAGAGGCCACAGCAAGAGTGTGACTGTCTTGTAAGATTCTGTGATGATTTGAATAGGAATGGCTCCCATAGACTCATGTGTTTGAATGCATGGTACATAGGGCGTGGCACTACTAGGAGCTATGGCCTTGTTGAAATAGGTGCAGCATTGTTGGATAAATCAAATATAAAAAGAAACAGAAAAGATAACTATTCCAATGTGTTCACTACATATATGCATATATTAAATTAATTTTTCAGTAGTGTTGGTTATGGAACCTAAGGTCTTTGCGCAAGCTGGGTAAGGGTTTTACCACTAAGCTATAGCTAGAGCCTCTAAATTTTTAACACATAGTAGAGGTACATCTATTTCTGTATATGATTCAATGTGATATTTCAATATCTGCATTGTTGAGATCAAGCTGTGTCTTACTCTAAGTTACTCCATAGTGGTTTTTCAGGCTGTGCCCTGCTAATTTTACAAGCAATTTTTTACTGCATTTTGAGGGATGGGGATAACTACAGGTTCCGGGTGAACCCAGAAATTGTATCTCTGGTCAGGCAGCCACCAATCCAGAACAGATTAGAAAATTTAAAGATTTAAACAGATTTAAAAATTAGAAAATTTTTAAAGTTTGTTGTGAAGAAGTCAGACCACAAGGGCACATAGACTTTATATCAGGGAAATAAAGACCAAGAACTTATAAGAGATGCCAGAGTAAGGAATTGTAATTCCCTCATGTGGACCTCATAAAGTGATGGATATGCAATACTGCACCAACATGGATACACACCAACCTATCACCTATTACTGGCTGTGTATATCAAGGACTGGGTCTTCTTGGCTCTGTCTGGAGAGTCCTCTTGGCTTTGTCCTCCTACTGTTGACACTGCCTGTTGAACTGCCTACCTGTCCACCTGTTCACCTGCTTGAACAATGCCCACAATTTCCTGCTTTTGCCTAGTTTTCTGCTTCAGACCACATTTGACTTTGAAGTTGAAGTTTGCAGTCTTGCTCCCAGACTAAGTTTCAGCTGCTCCCTCCCAGTACCCACCGCTTCATCATCGTATCATTGCAGACAGTCCTTCTGTCCACTTCTGAAACCTCTTCAACTCTGCTGCAGTCTCTTTAACTTATATTCATTCTTTAACCCATATTACGTGTGGTGTGTTATTTAAGGGTATTAGTAATTAAGATTTAAATAAAAACTTGGGGACTGGGGAGATGGCTAAGTGGCTTAAAGCATTGGCTTCCAGAGGTCTTGAGTTCAATCCCCATCAACCACATGATGGCTCACAACCACCTGTAATGAGATCTGGTGCCTTTTTATGGCATGCAGATGTACATGCAGATAGAGTACTCATATCTGTGAAAAAATAAATTAAAATTTAAGAACTTTTATTTCACATTGGTCACACTACTAAGGCAGGCAGATTATATGCAGATTGGATGAAAAATTGTTATTAGAGCTGCTCACCTTTGTGAATTTATCGTTATCCTTAAATTCTGACAGTGTGTAAACCCACAAACGTGAGTCTAGGTTTCTGCCATATGATGCTCATAACATTTTAGCCTTCTGAAACCTTACAATGAGGGGGTTCAATATTGATTGCTTGGGGTTTTTCCTGTTCTCTCAATCCAC
Source organism: Apodemus sylvaticus (assembly GCF_947179515.1). Lineage (NCBI taxonomy): Eukaryota > Metazoa > Chordata > Mammalia > Rodentia > Muridae > Apodemus > Apodemus sylvaticus. The sequence continues at coordinate 13,703,720 of NC_067495.1, read as the reverse complement.
ATTGCACATGGCTGTGCCTTTGCTATGGTTTTGCTTTTTCAGTTCATTATTTATTCAAACTCTTTCAGCTTCATACTCTTTGGAAACATTTTATAATACAAGGCAAGATGGCATGAACTAGCACTGCTTTGCGCCATCATAGTCTTTAGCCTCGCTGCTGGGTTTCTGTTGTTTTCTGCTCAGCCCTGCTGACATTCATACTTATGTGCCAGCACCACCTCATATTTTCTGGCTCTTCTGCACTGCCACTGTGTGCAGGCAGAAATTACCCTTGCAGTTGTTTCAAACCCAGGATGACCCGCTGAGGCTCCTATTTAACATATCAAAGCAGACTTGGCTGCCAGGTACTCCCAGCAGACCATGCCCCCTATCCTCAACTTTCCAGTGCAGGGGCTACCTACTCTCCCTGCCCCCAGACTCTTCCTTATATAATCCAAACTATTTTGCTTACCCACCTTTTTTGTACTTTTGGCATCCTGGCTGCTGCACTAAGCGCCCTCCTCCCTCACTTCTTCTCCCTTCCTCTTGTCCCTCCCACACACTTCAAGGTCATGACCACTCTGGACTCTCCCAGATGTGTCTGCCTCTGCTCTCCCACTTATCCATGATAAACATTCTCCCCACCATACCTAGGAGCAGCCATGTCCTTTCCTTTTGTTTTTATTTCTTTTGTTCACTTGATAATGATCACTGCTGACAGTGGGTCACAGGATCCATGTACACTAGCACTATCCCCTTCTAATAGCTGTCAGGAGAAGGGAGAAATTCTACTTCATAGTGGGTCTTGCTGACATCACTATTTGGTAGGATCATAGAAATGGACTGCTATCTAGAACTGTGTCAGACCACCTTACGCTGCCTTATTGTTAGCAAATATGGGTGGAATTTCAGCTCTATGCTGGGCCCCACTGACACTATGCCAATGTAGAAATCAGAATGGCAGCTATCAGCAGCAATCACTGCTTTGCTGTACTTCCCCAGTGCAGGATACATATTGCAGAAGCTGAACCCAAGGTTTAGGGAGTTTCTGAAAGACATCGACAATAGCATATTTTCAGTGTTCCATATCTACTTTATTATCTGAATGATGTTCTACCTCTAAGTTTTCTTCTTTTTTCCAAAATCTGCTATTCCTCCTCCAGTCAATACTGAGTTCTGGAGACGATATTTTTCTTATGAACTACAAAGAAATCCTGGACCTATTTTCTTACATTTTGCCACAGCATCTCAGTTTTGCCAGAATCTTGGTTGGTCCTACTCATCTTCTAGATTTGAACCTTGTTCAAGACAGAGCAAATGTGTTGTCTGGAATATATATCCCCAACTCTTTTTGCAGCCCAGTTATTTCATAACAATAATTTATCAATAAGCTTATGATCTAAATGCAGAGAATGTTATAATTAACAAAAATGCACAGCCTCTTCTCTCTTGAAACTAGCAGCCTTTCACTCTGTGAAGAAAATCAATAATCAAAAGCATGAAATGGGTAAAGTATATGTTTACAATTGGCATGAAAAAAATCAAAGATAAAGCTAAAGTTAATTGATAATAAAAGTCTGTGGTTTTAAGGATATGGGAAGGTTTAGTAGGACAGGATCCAAGTATCAGTATGGTAGAGAGCTGTCAGAGAAGTAATAAAGTGGAGTCTACTTCCAAAACCAGACTAAGAAGCCTAGCAGGGGAAACACTGTAGCTTTCTCATAGTGCACCATTTGTATTTCTAGCTGCCTCTGCAGTTGCAGCTACTTCATAAACAATGTTCCTTCTCCCTCTCTAGATTCACTAAGAAGCATAATAGCATTTTGGAATGAGATTGTCTGTAAAAACTTGAGACAAATTAAAAATGGGAAAATAGTGATTTGCTACCGAGACAGCCCTCAAAATCAGAACAAGGTCATGGAAGAATAATACTCCACAATGTGGGTAGGTACCATGTACAAACAAAAAAAATGGACAAGAGCTACAGATCAAGGGGTTGTTACTCTGCTGTGAGTGATCAGTGTACTCTCTCACTGACTGAGGCTCATCTGCCGTGACTGTCTGAGACTCAAGTGTATGTTATGAAAGTGTAATCCTAAAAATTAGTTTTTAAGCTAGTGTCTTAGAGTTTTCTTACTGGGAAGAGACACCATGACCAAGGCAACTCCTATAATGGGAAACATTTCACTGGGGCTGGCTTACAGTTTCATTATCATCGTGGCAGGAAGCAGGGCATCATACAACCAGACATGGTGCTGGAGGAGCTGATGGCTCGACACCTTGATGCAAAGGCAGCCAAGAGGGGACTGTCTTCTGCAGGCAGTCAGGAGGAGAGTCGGGATCACTCAGACAAGACTTGAGGATATTTATGAGACTTCAAAGCCCCACCTCCACAGTGACACACTTCCTCTAACAAGGCTGCACCTCCTCCAATAAGGCCGCACCTTCTAATAGAGCAACTTCCCATAGGCCAAGCCTATTCAAACCACCATAGATAGTTTACCAACTAAGTTGCAGTTCATTACAAAGGGACTCAAAGTATGGAGGCATCCTAAGCCCCAACATAGACTAACAACACATATGTATTTCTAAATGTTTATCGGATTTTAGAGATTTATCAGTGTGTATCTACAAACTTAAGAAGTCAGGGAAGAATGGTCTAGAAAATGTTAGGAAATGAATATAAATATTAGAAAGCTGTAATTTTTAAGACAAGAAAGAAAATGGGCAAATGGTGGAGTATAACCTGTCACTCTGTAACAAAATAGCTGTAGGTTTGATTGGGACAAAAAACACCCTATATGGGTCCTAACTTTTTCCTTCATAAAATGAGGATAACATTCTTTTTTTTATTTTTTGAGTTTTTTTTATTCGATATAATTTATTTACATTTCAAATGATTTCCCCTTTTCTAGCCCCCCACTCCCCGAAAGTCCCGCAAGCCCCCTTCTCTCCCCCTGTCCTCCCACTCACCCCTTCCCACTTCCCCGTTCTGGTTTTGCCAAATACTGCTTCACTGAGTCTTTCCAGAACAAGGTGAATCATGGTATGCACTCACCAATAAGTGGATATTAACCTAGAAAACTGGAATACCCAAAACATAATCCACACATCAAATGAGGTACAAGAAGAAAGGAAGAGTGGCCCCTTGTTCTGAGGATAACATTCTTTTCTTTAGAATTTTCTCTGAGACCCGAGAGAGAGAACACATATGAATTACCTCATAAAAAATTAGGTACAGTATCCTTCTATCTATGTGTCTTATCTTTTTATCAGAACCTTTCTTCCTTTAGTAATAAGATAGCTCCATCTTTTTTAATTAGATTTTTATTTGTTTACATTTCAAATGTTATCTCCTTTCTAGGTTTCCCCACTGCAAACCCCCTATCCCATCTCCCCTTACACTGCTTCTATGAGGGTGGTCACCCACCCACCTACCCACTCTTACCTCACCACCCTAACATTCCTCTACACTGAGGCAACAAGTCTTCACAGGACCAAGGGCCTCCCTTGACACTGATGCCAGATAAGGTCCCTTCAGCTCCTTCAGTCCTTCCCCTAACTCCTCCATTGGTGTCCTGGTGCTCAGTCCAATGGTTGGCTGCCAGCATCCACATCTGTATTTGTCAGGCACTGGTAGAGCCTCTCAGGAGATAGCTGTGTCAGGCTTCGGTAAGCAAGCATTTCTTGGTATCAGCAATAGTGTCTGGGTTTTATGCCTGCATATGCGATAGATCCCTAGGTGGGGCAGTCTCTGGATGGCTTTTCCTTCAGTCTCTGCTCCACTCTTTGTCCCTGTATTTCCTCTAGACAGGAGCAATTCTGGGTTAAAATTTTGGGGATGGGTGGGTGGCCCCATCCCTCAAAGGGGGGGGGGTTGCCAGGGGCATTGCCTAACTTCTGGATATGGTCTCAACAGGTCCTCCCTCCATTTTGTGGGGTATTTCAACTAATGTCATCTCCGTGAGGTCCTGGGAGGCTCTTGCTTTTCTGGCATCTGGGACTTTCTGGTTGCTACCCCCCAGTTCCCCATCCCCTGTGGGACCATGAAAGGCAGTCTGTGGGCTGGTTGAACATGCCTTACTCTGGAGACCAAGTAGAATATTCTGCAAAGGACAGAACATGAGCCATGCTCCCAGGTACCTAGGCTCCTGACACCAACTCCATACTCTTGACTCCTCAACTCCATAATCCTGTGGCCATCAGTCACATGGGGCCAGGTCTCTAGTGTTGTGGCTGGACTCCACCCCTACAGTCACCTGGCTACAGCCAGGTTTTCTCCGCCCACAATTACCTGGCAACAACCAGGTAACCCAGTCCACTATAAAAAGGGGCTGTGTGGCCCCTCCTGGCTCTCTTGCCCTTACCTTCTCTCTTGTCTCTTGTTCCCCTGTTCCTCCTCTCTTCCCATTCTTCTCCCCTCTTTCCATGTGGTCATGGCCAGCTCTCATCCCTCTATCTTTTCTTTCTCTCTTCTCTATCTCTTTTCCTTTTCCTACTTTTCTATAATAAAGCTTTAAAACCATGGGCTGCCTTTTCTTTTTTTTTATTCGATATATTTTTTATTTACATTTCAAATGATTTCCCCTTTTCTAGCCCCCCACTCCCCGAAAGTCCCATAAGCCCCCTTCTCTCACCCTGTCCTCCCACCCACCCCTTCCCAGTTCCCCGTTCTGGTTTTGTCAAATACTGCTTCACTGAATCTTTCCAGAACAAGGGGCCACTCCTCTTTTCTTCTTGTACCTCATTTGATGTGTGGATTATGTTTGGGGTATTCCAGTTTTCTAGGTTAATATCCACTTATTGGTGAGTGCATACCATGATTCACCTTTTGAGTCTGGGTTACCTCACTTAGTATGATGTTCTCTAGCTCCATCCATTTGCCTAAGAATTTCATGAATTCATTGTTTCTAATGGCTGAATAGTACTCCATTGTGTAGATATACCACATTTTTTGCATCCACTCTTCTGTTGAGGGATACCTGGGTTCTTTCCAGCATCTGGCAATTATAAATAGGGCTGCTATGAACATAGTAGAGCATGTATCCTTATTACATGGTGGGGAATCCTCTGGATATATGCCCAGGAGTGGTATAGCAGGGTCTTCTGGAAGTGAGGTGCCCAGTTTTCTGAGGAACCGCCAGACTGATTTCCAGAGTGGTTGTACCAATTTGCAACCCTACCAGCAGTGGAGGAGTGTTCCTCTTTCTCCACATCCTCACCAACACCTGCTGTCTCCTGAATTTTTAATCTTAGCCATTCTGACTGGTGTAAGGTGAAATCTCAGAAGCATCTTAAAAAAATGCTCAACTTCATTAGTCATTAGGGAAATGCAAATCAAAACAACCCTGAGATTTTACCTTATGCCTTTTCTTACTAAAACCTGCCGTGTAGGAGCAATGGAACAGGCCTAAGCGTCTCCAGCTGCCAGACTGTACCAAAGACTTCCCCACCTAGCCAGGCTTCCTCTACAGGTACACAAGGCCCGTACCAGAATGGCCCTGCATTCTGGGCAAGGACCTCCCCCTCCCCTGCCCTGTAGCCAGGCAGCCTCCCTTCCATAGGTACATGGGTGCCTGCCATGCCTATATGGGTACACGGGTACGCCCACTTGTTTTCCCTATTGCTACACATCTCTGTTCAATTTCCTGACCCTCTGTACATCTCCTCCATCTCCTCCCATACCTGATTCTGCCCCTCTTTTTCCCCTCCCCCTCCGTTCTTCCTCCCAAGTCCCTCCCACTCTCGATTTCCCTTCATTATATTGTTCCCCCTTTTAAATAGGACTGAAGCATCAACTCTTTGGTCTTCCTTACTCTTGAGCTTCATGTGGTCCGTGAGTTGTAGCATGGGTATTCCACGCACTTTGCCTAATATCCACTTACCAGTGAGTACACACCATGTGTTTTCTTTTGTGACTTGAGTTACCTCACTCAGGATGGTATTTTCTAGATCCATCCATTTGCCTGCAAATTTCTTGAAGTCATTGTTTTTAAAGCTGAGTACTATTCCATTGTGTAAATGTACCAACCCACCCACTCCTGCTTCCCTGTCCTGGCATTCTACTACATTGGGGCATTGAGCCTTCAAAGGACCAAGGGCCTCTCCTCTCATTGATGTCCAACAAGGTCTTCTCATTGTGTCCTGAATTTCTTGGATATTTTGTGTTAGGAGCTTTTTGCATTTTGCACTTTCTTTAACTGATATGTCAATGTTTTCTATGGTATCTTCTGCACCTGAAATTCTCTCTTCTATCTCTTGTATTCTGTTGGTGATGCTTGTGTCTATGGCTCCTGATCTCTTTCCTAGGTTTTCTAGCTCTAGAGTTGTATCCCTTTGTGATTTCCTTATTGTTTCTAGTTCCATTTTTAGATCCTGGATGGTTTTGTTTAATTCCTTTACCTGTTTAGTTATGTTTTCCTGTAATTCTTTAAGGGATTTTTGTGTTTCCTCTTTAAGGGTTTCTACCTGTTTACCTGTGTTCTCCTGTATTTCTTTAAGGGAGTTATTTGTGTCCTTCTTAAAGTCCTCTATCATCATCATGAGATGTAATTTTAAATCAGACTCATGCTTTTCTGGTGTGTTGGGGTATCCAGGGCTTGCTGTGGTGGGAGAACTGGGTTCTGATGAGGCCAAGTAACCTTAGTTTCTGTTCCTTATGTTCTTGTCCTTGCCTCTCACCATCTGGTTATCTGTGTTGTTAGCTGATCTTCCTGTCTTTGACTGTGGCTTGTTGTCCCTCCCATAAGCCTATATGTCAGCACTCCTGGAAGACCAGCTCTCTCCAGGTGGAATTTGGGTATGGAGAGCTGTGGTACAGTGTCAGCTCAGATGGAAAGCAGAAGTGATATCTTCATCTTAAAGATAAGTTTACTGTCTATCACCTCACTGTTTCAAGTGTTGTGTTTTCATGTGGGCCAATGCATCAGTGTGTTCACAGATGGCTTCTGCTTTTGAATCCATTAAAGCCCCATCTCAGTATTTTAAAAATCAAAAATTTAAAATTCTTCATTATATGTATCATGCTCAATCCCTAAGCTTTCTTCTCTCTCCTAAATCTTCCTACTGCACCTCTCCTCTGATATACATTCTTTTGTTACAACCACTGTACTTACAAGTACGGAGTTGAGAAGTTTCTCTGGGGAAGGTGTGCCTTAAGACATGGAGTTTGGAATTTCACAGGTTCTTTTCAGAGTTATTTTGTTACAAAGCTGCCCCTTTTCTATAGGGAGAGCTATGTTTCTGTGTTTCCTTCTAGATCCTTACAGAAGAGAAGCTGAATGTCTCTGCTGTCAAAGAATCAAGCAAAAATTATCTTCTCTTTTGGCTTTCATGTTTTTCATCGGCGTGACTGAGGTAGGGGAAATGAAAATTATTTCTTTGTTCTGGAACAAGTTTTGTCTGGTTTATTGGATAGCCCTAGATCAAAAGGACTTTTATCCTTGAGTGAGATCCTAAGACTTGGAATACCAACTCTTAGAACAGGTGTGTTTGAGCTTGAAATGTCCCTAGCACTGGAGATATTTTCTTTGGAAGGCTTCTGGAGGGTGGGACTAGCCCTAGAAATAATAACATTTTAATTTTATGTTTATTTAATAATATTATTCATCTTCCAAAGAATTTGATTTTAGAGTTACCATGATTTACTTTTTAAAATGTTAAGTACGGGCCACATATAGATGAAGCAAACACCATAGAGATGATGCACTTTACTAAACTGTTTGACATTTTAGTGCACATTGAGAACTGGCATAGTTACTGTGAGACTATACAAAGAAAAATGAGTTCAATTTCTAGTCATCAGATACACCACAGTTGCATAATAGAATTTTCATAGCACTTGATAAACTAGTGGCACAAGACACAAAGAAAAATAAATTTATAGTAACTTGGTTTGAAGAATGGCCTTTCCTGTTAGTGTCAATGCAAACATTAATTTTAATTTGACAGACAAGTCTGCCATATTTCATTCAGTGTAATGGCAACTCTATTCGGAAAGACCATTGGCTGATCTCACAATCTGACCTTCATACAGAGTGAAATGGCTAAAGAGAAAGGAATCAGCAAAACACATTGAGAATGAATAGTCAAATCAATAAAAGAAAAGGCAATACATCCCATTATAAATGGAGAATTGTGTAAATAGTTTGCACCAGTGAGGGCAGGTACATATGGACATGTGAAGTACAACCACTTCAGGTGTCATCCTCAGGAATGCAACCAACCCACTTTGACAGAAGACCTATAATATTACCTTGGAACCCATCAATTAGGCTAGACTAGCTGGCGAGTGAGTCTAAGGGATTTTCCAATCTTCCTGTCTTGTCTTAGGGTTTCATTGCTGTGAAGAGGCATCACTAAATCAAGCACATACTAGGGATTTAGCTCAGATCCTCTTGCTTCTAACACAAGCACTTTAACAACTGAGCCATGCACCTAGCCTGGCATCTTAGATTTTTGCTCATCAAGAACAGCTCTTTTATTGCATTTTCATACCTATGTATGTTGCCACGTAGGCAAAGACTTAAACCACAGCTAATTGGAGTTATAGAAGTTTATGTGATCTAAATACAAGACAATGTGAAATATACCCCTCTCCTGGAAGGTTGTCACCAAAGAGTTTTCTGATCTCTTTCCTGATTAGAGAAGGTTTGAATCCGATTTTCAATTCTAGGCATCTCTGGATAAAGCTGTGAAGTTTTAAGATCACAGAGCTGGCATATACACTCAACTCCTAAGAGAAAAATTACCCTATAACTTGTGTTGTTATCTCCTGGTCTCTTTTCTTGGTATCACCTTTTTGAGGGGAGTAGTGTGATAAAGATCACAAAGAGCTTACAACTTTTGGCTAAAATTATCATTGTCTGTGGTGGCTATTCTTGGTTGTTGACTTGACTACATCTGGAATGAACAACAACCCAGCAATAGAGGGCACACCTGTGAAAGCTGTTTTGTTTAGTTTGGAATTGATGGGTCCACTTTAAGTCTGGACCTTTGCATTAGGAAGACACACACCTTTGGTCAGATCTTGAGGGAGGAAGACACACCTTTAATCTGGGGCATATTTTTTTACTGGAAGTCTCTATAAGGACATAGAGGAGAGAAGCTTTTGCTCTTTGCCTGCTTGCCCCTGCCTTGCAAGCACATCCTACTTCTTTAGGATCCCAGCATATACAGAAGACCAGCTGAGATATTCAGCCTTGTGGAGCTAAGCACTACTGGATTCCTGAACTTTCCATTCACAACCAGCCATTGTTGACTTAGTTGCACAACACCCTGTAAGACACCCAAATAAATCATATATATATATATATATATATACATATATATATATACACATATATACATATATACATATACACATATACACATATATACATATACACATATACACATATACACATATATACATATATACATATATACATATATACATATATACATATATACATATATATAGAGAGAGATATATCAAACAGTTCTATCAACTAAGAACTAAATATCCAAATATATGAGTGTATGGGAGCTATTCTCATTCAAACCAGCATAGTCATCGTCTATTTTCTGCCCTCATCTTGGTACCAGATATGTGAAGGACACAAATAATAAGCAAGTAAAGACAAGGTCTGGTAAAGCTAGTAAATATACAGTGAGCTGCCTTTAAATGGGGATGGTGTATTATCTACATGGACATTGTATTAGGATCCTCTAGAGTGACAGAACTTACAGAATTAAACTCTATTTCTCTCTGTACCCACCTACCCCCCATCCTGCCTCCCACTTATTGATCAGATGCAAGCTCTCAGATACTGCTCCAGCCCCATGTCTGCCTACCCTTATGGAAAAAAGAGATAGTTAACAACAGTGTTTTGCCAGGGATATTGCCTCATACTTGTAGATCCTGTATTTAGGAGACAGAGGCAGGAGGGTTGTTAAAGACAAGCCTGAGCTATATACAGAGTTCCGTTCCAGTCTGGGCTACATGCAGAGTTCTACCCTGTAGCAAGCAAAAACAGTGTGGTAGTGGTCTAAGTGTGCAGACAGTTCTGATGAACCCTCAGTCTCTTTGAAGATAATCATTACACATGATCCATAATCTCTGTCTGGGCCCATAGGAACACCCTTGAAAGAGGGATCCTTTAATGATGAGCATCGATGGATATAAGAAGCTAGTCAAATTAGTATCCCTAGAAATGATAGAATGCTTGCTATACTCGTATTAATTATGTGGCTATGGAAAGAAAACAACTCTAGATGGTCAGAGAAAACTTCCTTTGCAAAAAAATTAACCACTTTGCCCATTTTCCACTCTGTAGCTGATACCTGTCATCCACGTGGATTCAGTTAGCTTACTGTAGCCTGGCTTTTGCTACTTTGTGGGTTCTTTGTTCTTTCATCCTTTTCCACCCCTCTTTTTCCATACCTTAACCCCCTAACACTAGGTAGGAGAGAAAGAAGGATAGAGGGGAGAGGGGCAGAGAGATCATTAGACAACTTCCTGATGATCAGGAGCATTGAGTTCTTTTGAGCAAGTTTGAACTTTGCAATCAGGATATCTAATTTCTTATCTTCACCTCTTTGCACACAACTACTTGACAACTGGAAACCAACAGAATCCAACCTCCAACAGGTCAACCAGCTCACCCCCTATCAAGGTTCTAGCATTTATATATTCTCTGAAATGTCCCCAGAATTCCAAATGTCACACATTCGCAAAAACTATCTGCAGCTAGCAAAATCATGCCCCTGCTAGAGCATAAGGCAAATCATAGTCAGCTGCTGTGAACTAGCCTCATATCCCATACCTAGGATTAAAATGAAAACATATTCCCATAACATTATTGTGTTTTTAAAGAAGCCAAAATTCTCACTACACTTTACTAGAAGTTACAGTTAAGATTCTAGTCTTATCTTGGTACTCCTTACTTAAGTAAACAAAACAGATGTGGTATAAACTGCAAGGTATAATTAAACTGAGGTATCTGATGGGGGGCCCACAAAGAATTTCATCATTCTTTTCATTAGGTTTGACTGCTCCCAAGTATTTGTTGGTATTATGGCTCTGTTTTGTTGGTCTGCTCGTTCTGAGACAGACTATTGCTATGTAGTCCTAGATAGCCTCAGCACCTCACCATCTACCTGCCTGAGTCGCTCTAGTACTGTGATAAGAGGTGCACACTATCACAGCCATCTCTGCTGTAAATCTTTAAACCTCTCTCCTTTCTTTACCCGCTCATATCTAGACCAGCTGATAAGAAACCTGACTCTATGTACCCTCTTTTGATGTTTCAACTCACTGAGCAATCAAAATTAGATCAAATCTTTCACATTATACAATGGCTTTAAGAAATGGAAGCCCATAGTTAACTTCCTTCTCAAGTATATAATTATTGTGCCCCAGTGTATAATTAAATAGGACCTTTAAGGACTGAAACCATTATACAAGAACTATTTAGGCAAGGAAGTGATTGTTTCAACTATTTTTTCATTTAACTGCCCAATTTTGCCAGCATCGTAAACTTGAGTGAGTGAATCTCCTTAGTTATCATAACCTTAATGCCATGGTTTTACCCATTAAGACCTCTGGGTGTAATACTATAATATATAAATTAAGGACTCAATCCAAATGACAGTTAATACAAGTTTGGTTGTATCTTGCTCAATGACTGCACCAACAGCCTCTTGGCCACAGCTTTCTGTTAAAAAAAAAAAAAAAAAAAAAAAAAAAAAAAAAAAAAAGCTTTTCTATCTCAAGCAACCTTTGTGGTTAAAACCTAATTATATCCAGGAGCACAAACACCCTCTTTTTAAACAATCCTGTAAAAATACCTGGGACATACATTTATCCCTCAGTATCAACAAGGAATTGGTTGCAAGATCACTGCTTCTTCCCTTGAGGTATTCTCATATGCTTAAATGGTTTATATAAAATGACATGCTGTTCACATATAAATCTATGTCCATCATCTTAATTTAAGTAATTTCTAAGTGTCATGTTAAATAGTTATGTGTGCTATTTAAGGAATTGTGACAAGATAAAAAGATCCCTGTACCTGTTTAGTACTGGAGCAGCTTTTAAAAATAGTTTTGATTCACTGTTGCAAAAACCATGGAAACAGAACCTTCAGATATGAATAACAGACTATACAAATTCTCAAAAAGACAGCTCCTATGAAAAGGTGGGGCCCTTGGTGCACATGTAACGCAATGCCTTAAATTTCTTAATTATTTGGGAAACTGAGAGATACTTTCTCCCTGGCACTGTTAAATACCCACTGATGTTCTTAGTACTTGCTACATTAAAACTAACATTTTTAGGCCTTTTTCAGTTCTGTAGGCAATATATAATTCACCTATAAATTCTACTGTCTCATTTATGTCATTATTGCAAAAAAAAGTTCATCATCTCAGCAAAGGCTGTAGATACTACAAGCACTATTATTAATTCCATGCTTGCTAAAGACTCCATTACTGGAAAAGCTTTAGCAACCTGCTCTCATATTTGCATGGGGCCTTGAGAGCCATTTGTAGTCTACTGTCTTATACCTAAGACACAAAACTAATGCTGTCTTTAGAGGCTGGCTTCATATCAGTGTCTCCTACAAAGAGGTTTTTACAGATCCTTAGCACTTAGCCCTCTCTAATTTACAGCCTAAACTAGATCTTAGAATCAGTACTCTCAAGTTACTGTAGCTATCAAACCTATAAGTCTGAACTAAGATGCTAGGGCCTGTGACAGATCAGACGTGCTGGTGAGAATGGATACGCCTTATCTTCAGTCCTTTTTTCAGATTTTGTGCTAGATGAAATCACCTCCTTTACAAATTCATTGTCTACCTAGAGACCCTTTAAGTTCAAGTGAATGAAGGAAAATAGAAGTTGGGGAATAGTATGAACACAGACACTTCCTTAGGGACTTGTCAACACTTAACCAGAATGACCCTGGGAAAAAAAATTAAACCTAAGGATCAAAACAGTTAACTCTCATGTTATAACTAATGCAGTAGGTGCCCTAATTGTAAATCAAGGCTGAATCAAGACACTTATTTGTTGTTTTGGTTTGGTTTCTTTTTTTGGTTTTGGGGTGTTTATTTGTTTGTTTGTTTGTTTGTTTTTTGATCTTACAGAGTTCCAGACATTGTTGAGATCAAAGAACTAATTTTCCTTTGTTATTTTTTCAAATGTGGATAACTAAATGCCCAGCTTTATACTCTACTCTGAGTCATCTGATGAAACTTTCACTATCCTAACTGAAATCCAAAATTTAATTATGGAAACTGCTTTTCTGATATTTTACTTACCAAACTCAAGGAGAAATTATAATAAAGTCTTTTACATGCTTGGCTGCTGACAGCATTTAAACGCTATGTCTCTTTTGCTTCCTGCTTACAAGTTAAAATAAAATCAGAGTGTTCTTTCCTTTGGTGACCAATGGAGTTCCACACCATCCAAACTGTCAGCTGGGCATTCGAACCAATACCCTAGTCCTGTGTCATAAGCCCAATAAAAATTCTGTCTCCTTCCCTTCCCTAGAAATTCCAGGACAGCTTTAAAGTTCTCTAAGCTCCCCTACTCCACACCTACCCTGCTGTTCATCCACATCCACCCTGCTTCCCCTCAAAATACTCTTTGTGTAAGTAATGAACATCCAAGTACCTGGTTGATCTAGATGTGATAGCATATCATCAACCTTTTTATTGGAAGCAAATTTTGTGCTGGAGTTCATTCTGTATTTTCAAAGTGGCCATATCAGGTGAACCGTCTTTGTAACTGCATATAATCTGACTTTTAAACTTGTGTTAACCATCTCATGATAGAAGATGCAAAGCTTTAAGTGACTCCCCTGTCTCTCTCCCACCCCCACCCTTGGCATCAGCAAAGTTTCTGATGAGACCAAGGAGCTGCAGAATATAAAACCACTCCACGGTGGCTTCTCTGCAACAAAATATCCTACAATTTATAGTACAACCACCATCTGTTTTGTCGTTGCATTTTAGGATAGTTAAGACACAAGCCAAAGTAGCTATGAACCCCGTGGTTCATTCTTTGTAGTTAATGCTTTAAGTCCTAAACTCATTACATCTAAAAGTGGCTCCTGTATCCAGTGAGTCGGGCCTTGACATTGTATGTATGATGAACTTCTTACTACATTCTGATTGCTATGTCACTTATTATATATTAAACTAATATAACTAGCACCTTTGTACCTATTCAGAAGTTGTTATGCTGACTAAAAACCAAGGGTATTTAGTAAATCATAGGAAGAATGGAGTTGTCTTACACATCAATGTGGGGCTAATTTTGCACCTAATGAAAAAAATCACACAATACAGGTTATAAGGCTAAGAAGTTAGAAAAATGTATTAGAAATGGAAAACTCTGAGAAAATACAATCATAATTTATAAAGTATTCTCTTGAATAAAGAGAAATGCAACCACAGATCATAGTGTCTTACAGGGTCTCAGCTCTCTTAATTTCTAGAAATCAAATCCCTGATATAGTTAGTGTTGTTTTGATTGTTTTTGGTGCTTTATTTCTTTGACAAATACTAGTTGAGACAATCAATGATATAATAAATATATATATTTATTAGATAAATTATATAACAGGTACCATGAGTACCATGTTCCAGACTTTGGGAATAAGGGAGAACCCAGTTTGTGTCTCTGAGCCAGAAGATCTTTCAGTTCAGTTGATTAAGGCTAATAAGAGTGGGCTAAGGTCTGTGACACGACAGAACAGGGTGGGTATAGGGAACACCCCAGTGTACTGTACTCAAATTCAGAAGAGCTTTTCAGGAGCAGTGGCTTGCAAAGGTATGAACTAAAAGTACCTGGTACATTTTACAGATGTGAAAACGGGAGACTACAGACATAAAGTTACCTGGCACAGGCCACATTACAGGTCAAGTCAGCTTTGAGCCACAGCCTATTGGGCCCCGAAGCATTATTTTACCACTAACACCAACCCAAGTTTCCCATGGGTCTGGCTGCATCCAAATTTTAAATCTCAAATCAATTGACCCGAACTTGGAAACAACTTCCTGGAAAGATCAGGATGCTTTCTCACTGGGTACCCTGGTTACTGAAAGCTTTAACCAGCTTGCATGAGAAAGGCCTCAAGGTAAGACTTTCATCTCCCCTTTTTCCAGACAACAGCTGATTCAGGGCAACTGCTTGTTCTTGGGATTAGAAACACTTAACTATCAGGAACAAAAGCTATAGCTTCACACTGCTTTCTATCTACAAAGGAAATCTTCATCCTTCACCAAAGGCTGCAGTGTAGCCTGCACTGCTTGTTTACCCACGAATGCCAGCACTGACCCTAGTCTGTTAATTAGTACTTTGGACCTATGTCTTCAGTTTTTTTGCAGCATCTGAACCACTACAGAATTCAAAAGGTGATCTGCAGTCAGGAATCCTAACTGCTTCGTATCTTGTTTTGCCTGCCTTCACATAAAATACTGGACACAGTGTACAGCATACACATCTACAACTAATGAGTTGTGTTTCTCCGAGAATATGTTGGAATAGCATAATGTGGATTTTTATAAAATTATTCCCTAGAGACCCTGCCCTTTATTTCACATTGCTATGAACTAGAATGCAAATGGCATCCGGATCTCTTCTCATAATAAAACCAACTACCATTTTCTAATAGTTGTAAGGAATGATTTAACTGTTCCTATTTCAGTAGGATAAAGTAAAAAAAAAAAAAAAAAAAAAAAAAAAAAAAAAAAAAAAAAAGACGAAATATCAAACAAAAACTCTAAGCAGTGGCCTATACCAAGAGTGTAACTAGCCATTCCAAGGTACATCGCCTTTTATTTCTGTGGCTTTGACATTTTCGACCAGAAGTAGTATCTGAGAGCCAACATTTCAAAGCCAAGCTATAAACTTTTTCTTCCTGTTTTCTTCCCGCATTACATCCTAGACTTAATTATAAGAACTCCAACATTTCCAATGATTTTGATTAACTTTTTATTATGGAAAATGTCAAACATACAAAAGCAGAGATGAACATATATAATGAACACCATTTAATCATCATTCAGCTTAGACAATCTTAAAGGCCAATCTTGTTTGAGTTATGTCCAGTGTATTTAATATCAAGAAATATTTTGAAGCAAATCCCAGACATTATATCATTTAATCTGTAAATATTTGAATGCAGATAAGAATTATTGATTCCAATATAACAACAGTATAATAATAATCAATGTGAAAATATCCAGGCAATTCTTAAACTATTCTGGCTGTCTGATAAATTCACTCATCTAGTCTGATCAGATCAGGATGGAGATAAGAGCGGTACTGATCACTCTCTGAAGCCTTTCTCACCCCACAGGCTCAGCCTCCACCCTTTCCTTTCATCCTGGTGACTTATCTACTGAAGAAACTGGATCATCTGTCCTGTGTTTTCTTAAAGTCAGAAGACTCTATGAATCTCATCTGTTTGATATATAGTAAATGGTTTCTCTGTCTCCTGCATTTTCTATAGAAGAGAAATTATGTCAAGAGGCACAGTCAAATTTAGGTCAAAATTTTGGCAAATGTAGGAAGTACATAATGTCTGGGATAACACAGACATATGAACAATATTTCTGCTCCTATCTCACAGCTGCCTTGAAATACAAAAGCCACATGTATGCTAAGAGATATTAGAAGTGGGAGGTTTCACCATTCATTATCATTACAAAATATTTAAACAAATATTCAGTGATGCCTACCATATATCAAGTAATGTATGCTAGATAGAAAAAGACTAAGAAAGCAAGTTCTTTGCATTCACAGTCAAATCTGATGGGAAATACAGACCAAAGCACACAAAAAGGCCACAGGTGCCGAATAGAACTCTGTACAGATACAGTGGTACTGCAACAACCTGAAGAGCCATTGTTAATACCAGGAAAGAAGTGTCCAAAAGCATAGGATGAGCTGTGTCCTTGGGGATGTCAACGAGCTCACCTGTGCTTCACAATTCCATTCATCATTGGGGTCACATACTTGATTCTTTCAAAGTAAATCTGAACAACATTTATTCCATTCACCTAAAAAAAGATAATCTGATTAATAAAGGTTTTACTGGTTTGTCCAATGCTGTAGAGTCTAGACAACAAATATTTACTGAGGATTTGGTATGGTTCATCTACCCTTTATACTGGAAAAGCCCGCAGTGAGTTATCCAGTGAAGATCCACTGTACACACAGGTTGGGAAGCTAAAGAAATAAATTCCCCTGGGAAAGGTTATAAAGCTTAAAAGTGAAAATTTGGGAAGTCATTGGTAGTAGACATTTCTAATGTGTGAGTCAATGACAAATATCTCCAAATTTTAGTCCCTCTTTTGAGGCCCTAGAGCTATGCAGGATTCAGGTTGTGTTCTAAATCCTCAGAGAGCTCATATTCTATTAGGAAAACATTCAGTTAGGAATAGAGCTACAATAGATGATTCCACCAAAAAAGAACTCTGGGGGTTGGGGTAAAGGCTTGTTGAGCTGTTAGTATTATATAGGTTCTAAGCAACTTCAGCTCCCTCCCCCAGTTAACAACTGTTGAGGAGAGTCTGTTCTTATAAAGGAACTCCATTTAACAGGAAATGAGGAAAGAAACAACTCCAGATCCAGTCAGAGCCTTTAACCCATGTGTCCCAGAAGCGCTGCTGCCCATACTGCTGTGTTACACTCAGCCTGTTCTTGTTCTTACACATGTCAGGCTTTACTGATGCTTCTACATAAAGCCTTACATCAATCAATTCTTTCAGATGAAACCAAATCTAGGAATTATTTGTAGCTGTGTTTCAAGCCCTTACTTCTTTCACAAATGACCTGATTGATAAAACCAAAGTTTCTAAATCCATCTTGTGCCTGCATCAAACGTATCAAAATTATTTCGACTTCAGCATGGCTTCCTCAAGCCTTTTAAAGGATAAGCATAGGCACTTGTCCAGTGGGGGGGTGGGGGGGTGGGATCAGCCCTTTAAGACAACGTGCTGAAAGCAAATTCCTATTATTGTGTATAAAAGCCTTAATTATCTTTCATCAGTGTACTGGATTTGGAGGGGAAGGGGATAAACTGAAGTTTTCAGCTGTCCATCTTCATTGCAGTCAGCACATAAAATGTGTAGGCACTAAGTAAACCACTCCAAGGAAAAGACTCACACCAGCTGGTCAAACTTTTGGAGAATATAAGATATAGATGTGATTTGCTTGCTTCTGAGTCAGCTGCTTTGTCTACATTTCTTAGAATTATTCTATTTAAATACTTTTAGTCTTTACTTTTCTAGACTGGAATGGATATTTAACTGTCTATATAAAATTGAATTTAAAGTGTGTTAATTGGTAATGGTTTGGGTATGAAATATGGAAATGGAACGGATTTGGCAGGTTGAAAAATTGCATAAACAACCTCTGTGGATCCCAAAGAAAATCTCAGCGAACTATACTGCTCAATCCAAATACTTTTGAATGCAATAACGTATGTTTATAGGATGCTAATGAAATCTGCTTAAATCAACAATCTCAATTAGTCAAATAAGAGATCAAAAGTGAAAATAGGATACTGTGTTACTATGTCTAGACTGCCACATGTAGTTAAACTTCCAACATATGTGTGGCATGTTTTGGATAAGAGGTATTTTTATTAAAAAATACATAAATAAAGCAATAATTCACTTCTCTAGGACAGATGAAGACTCTTAAGACTGAGATTACTGAGAATATCTGTTCAATGATTGAAATACTGATTAATTAGTGAAATCTATGGTCAATAGTTCATTATCGCTCAGGATATGAAATTACATGTTTGGTTTATAAAAGCAATTGTTTTGGTAAGCAGGTTTGTATTCATTTCTTTGACAGAATCACTTTTGTGACTACCTATTTTACTTCAATGGATTTAAGTAACAGAGAACCAATGGAGAAAATTGATGATACTCAATTCTATGTTTAGCAAGTTATTTTTCAAAGGTAACCTATAAAATAAAATGTTTTAAGTTAATGTCAGCATCCATGTATATTTATTAAGGTTTGTAGAGCATATTTAGAATGTCGGTGGAGAGACGCGCTCCAGTCATATTCACTGTGAAGGCTGTGAATGAGAAAATAAGGGAAAAACATAAAAAGATACCACTCCCGCCCACGAACGCGCGCCTCTCACCAGCTGGTAGGACTCTAAAGGCCCCTCCACTAAGAAAAAAACCGGAAGAAGACTGACATCAAAAGCGCGCACACACACTCTCACACAAAACACATGTTAAGGCTGTTCAAAGGGGGAAAAAAATCCAAACAAAAACATCATAGAGCACACTGGCACACAAGCACACACAGGCGCACACGTGAATACACACACGCACACCCTCCAAGAGGAGCAGGGCAAGCACTTAAGGCACCTTTCACAAAATCCCATGCAGCTGTGGCTGGACCGCAAGATTTTTACAGTGTCACCAAGAAGCGATTGGAAAAGCATCTGAAAAACGTGCAAATTGTCTGCAAACAGCGCCTGGCAACCGAGACAGTTTGCAAGCGTGATTCAGAGGTCTGCCTGCCAAGGAAACAAAAGAAGCCTCCCTCCTGCCCGTGCTGGCTGGCGGGCGGGCAGGCGGGCGCACAGGGCAGGAGAGGTGCTCCCCTGGCAGGCAGGAGGCAAGTGCGGGGAGGCGACAGGCAGGAGTCCGGGCGGGAGCGGTACATACTAGGGCTCGCTCTCTGGCGGGGACGGGGCGGCCGAGTTCCCATTCGTAGGGGAGCCGCCCAGCTTCAGTTTCTCCAGGTACTCGGCGTGCACGGGCTTGTGGCACTGCAGGACCTTGATGGCATCTTCGATCTTGAACCACTCGCGCTTCCTGCCGATGCTGACCGAGTCTTCCCAATCCTCCAGCAGCTCGGTGACGGTGAGCACGAACACGTAGGTCCGGTGCTTGCGGTCCTGGTTCTGCTCGAAGACGCCCAGCAAGCGGCCCAACTTCCCCTTGACTCCCGCCTCCTCGTACACCTCGCGCACCGCCGCGCCATCCGGCTCCTCCTCGGGTTCCATGCCCCCTCCCGGCACGATCCAGCGGTCGGGGTAGCGGCTGCTGCTCACCAGCAGCACCTCGTCCTCGCGCTCGCTGCGGAAGCACAGGCACGCGGCGCGCTTCTTGAAGCCCTCGGGGTCGTAGGTCCGCGTCTGGTTCGGCTTGCACTTCATCCTCGGCTCCGCCGCCGCCGCTGCCGCTGCCGCTGCCTCTGAGGTCGCTTGCAGCCGCCTGCGAGCGGGCCGCCGCCGCCCCGCAGCTAAGGAGCTCCTGCCGGCAGGGAGAGGGCCTGGCGAGGCTGGAGGAGAGGAGAGCGGAGTAGAGCTGAGCAGAGCGGAGTCTGAGCCCAGCCGGGGGAGACCAGGCGGGGGCGGGCGGGCGTGCGGGCGGGGGCGGGGGCGAGCCGGCGCGTCAGTCAGTCTGCGGGGCGGGCAGCACCGGCCGGGCGCACAGAGGGTCGCGAGCCCGCCGCCTGATTGGAGGCGCCGCTTCCGCCGCCCGGAGCCTGGAGCGCAGAGCCCGCGCCTCCGCACAGCCCCGGAGTGGACCGTGCGCGGTCCCCGCCCTCCCGATCGCCGCGATCGCGCGCGCGCTCGCCTGCTCCGCCGCCGCTGCCGTGGCTGCCGCGCCAGGGGTTGAGCGAGGTGAGGTGCGTGCGCGCGCGTGGCCGGGACCGCGTGCGCGCGCGCGGCGGAGGGCGAGGGGCGGAGGAGCGGAGGCGGGGGGTCTCCCGACTCCCGCAAAGCCCAACGCCGCCCGCCCACTGCGCAGGCGCCCCACACCGCTGGGACTTGGAAGCTTATAGCTGCCAGTGCACTGGGGAGGTGCACCCAATGGTGACTTAGCTGTGCAGGGTCCTCACCACATGTGTGTCTCAGCCAGACCTGGAAGCAGAGGGGACCAGGCCCTCCCTGAGAAACTCCTAAGAGGAAGGGTCATGGTCAGCACCACACACCCAGCTCCCATCATGAACTAACTGCACTGCCTTATTTATAGGCAGAAGGCCCGGTGTCCCCAGAATGACCAATGAGAGTCTTGCCAGAATAATCTTTGCTGAGTCACATGCAGCTCGCCTTCTTCAACAGGTTCCCTTCTGCAGCTTGGCGACCATGTAGATCCAGCCCTTGCTTTGGACACTTTCACAGAACCCCTGTTCAAGTGTTTGCCCAGAGTTTTCAGTCAGGGAACCCTGGGACTTCTTGTCACAGCCCTCTTTTCAACCCTCTTTTCAACCCCATTGCAAGCTGTTTCTGGCACAGCACCCACTAAAGTCTTGAATCCCATGTCCTCAAGAGTCTCCTCCATCCACACATCCTGTGCCCTTTCCTGGCCTCCAAACAGATGAGCATTTAGGGATTCAGGATTTGGGTGATTCTTGGGGGAAAAAAGTGTGTGTGTGTGTGTGTGTGTGTGTGTGTGTGTGTTTGTGTGTGCCTCTGAACAGGTGATTCTTGAAAGTGTGTGTGTATCTATCTGTTCATGTACATGTGAATGTGTGTGTCCATGGACCTCTGCACAGGTGTAGGCCTGAAGTGGGCAAAGGTATGACCCTCCACTGCTTCCGTTACTCTCCCGCCATTATGACTTTAGACACAGGCTGTCTAAGATGTGTCTGTACTACGTGTGTCTGTCCTAGAGCAGAAGGCACCAGGAATTTAGAGTCTCTTTTCTGGAGTCTCCCTCGCGCAGGGATGGCAGCCTGACTTTTAAGCCAGTGGTGGGGATCAGATCTCAGGTACTGGTGCTTGAGCTTCAGACACTTAAGCTGTGAGCCCTTGCCCGGGCCCAGCCAGGGGTTTCTGTCTGGAGATTGCAAAGATCCTTGTACTTTGCTCCCATGACCTCTTGCTAGAGAAGCAGGGTGCTAGGGTTTAAAGTAAACACAAAATTTTCCCCACACCGTTTTATTTTCTCTGAGGTTTCTCTCCTTCTTCCCTTAGACTTCTAGACCTGTGGGGCTCAAAAGTCTCCCCCATCACCTGTTAGGCAAGCCTGGGCTAACTTGAAATCACCATGTCCTGGCTACAGTCATTTTGGCCATGTTTCCAGAGAGGCAGTCTGCTCTGGTTTAAATTGAAGATATTCAGAGCTGTCTTTGTGGGGGAGAGAGTTCACTTTGGTAAGGATTACTGACTTCATGGAAAGATATTTTCCATTTTCATGTATTCCTGTTCCATCTAGTCTCTTTTTTGTTACTGTTTTTGTTTTGTTTTTAAATTGCTTTCTTTATTTACATTTTAAATGTTGCCCCCTTCCCAGTGCCCTCCCAAAGAGTCCTTCACCCCCTTCTCCCACCCCTTTGCCTCTGAGAGAGTGCTCACCCACCTAATTGCCCCCCTTCCTTCCTCACACACATCCCCTTTCCCCAGGACATCTACAGGGTTAGGTTCATGCTCTCCCAATGAGGCCAGACAAGGCAGTCCTCTCCTGTGTGTGTGTGTCTGTGTGTGTGTCTGTGTGTGTGTGCTGGGGACCAGGCTCTGTCTGCTCTTTGGTTGGTGATTTACACTCTGGAAGTTCCCAGGTGTCCAGGTTAGTTAAAGCTGTTGTTCTTCCTAGGAGGTTGCAATCCCCTTGAGGCCCTTCATTCCCTACCCTGACTCTTCCATAGGGGTCAACAACTTGGTGCAAAGGTTGGCTGTATCTGCATCTGTCAGGTAACCTCCTGGTAGAGCCTCTCAGAGGAGGCTTATGCTAGAGTCCTGTGTGTTAACATTATCGTGTCAAACACAGCATCAGTAATAGGGCTATGCACCTGGGTGCAAGCATTATGGTGTCAAACACAGCATCAGTAATAGTGTCAGGATCTGGCGACCGCCCATGGGATGAATCTCATCTTGGGCTGGTCACTGGACAGCCTTTCCTTCAGTCTCTGCTCCATTTCTGTCGTGCATTTGTTTTAGTCAGGAACAATTCTGTGTCAAAAAATTTGAAGGTGTGCTGGTGACCCCATCCCTCCACTGGGCCGTGTCTATCCACTGGAGGTGGACTCTTCAGGCGCCATCTCCACACTGTAGGGCAGTTCAGCTAAGGTCACCCCGGTGAGTCCTGGGAGCAGTTTATATCCCAGGTCTCTGGGAATTTCTAGAGGGTGCCCCCACCTCCCACCCCAGAATCTGCATATTTCCACTAATTCTCCTGGATTCTGGGCTTCTCCCCTGTCTCCCCCCACATACCTGATCCTGACCCTTTTCCCCTTCCCCCTCCCACGAGGTACCTCCTTTCCTCTGCCACATGTGGTTAATTTGTTCCCCCTTCTAAATGGGATTGAAGCACCCTCACTTGGGCCTTCCTCACTGTTAAACTTCTTATGGACAGTGGGCTGTATCATGGGAATTCTGTGTATTTTGGCTGATATCCACTTATCAGTGAGTACATACTATGCTTGTTGTTTCTGATCTGGGTTACCTCATTCAGGACAATATTTTCCAGTTCCATTCATTTGCTTGCAAATTTCACGATATCCTTCTTTTTCATAGCTGAGTAGTATTCCATTGTGTAAATGAACCACATTTTCTGTATCCATTCTATGCTTGAGGGACATCTGGGTTGTTTCCAGATCCAGGCTATTATGAATAAGGCTGCGATGAACATAGTGGAGCAAGTTTCTATCTGGTATGATAGAGCATCTTTGGTTGTATGCCCAGGAGCAGTATAGCTGAGTCTTCAGATAGAACTATTTCCAATTTTCTGAGGAAGCAACAGATTGATTTCCAGAGTGGTTGGTTGGACCACCTTGCAATCCCACCACCCATGGAAAGGTGTTCCCTTTTCTCCACATCCTTGCCAGCCTGTATTATCACCTGAGGTTTTGATCTTAGCAATTCTGATTGGCATGTGGTGGAATCTCAGGGTTGTTTTGATTTGTATTTCCCTGATGCCTAAGGATGATGAACATTTCTTTAAGTGCTTCTTGGCTATCTGAGATTCCTCTGTTAAAAATTCTCTGTTTTCCTCTGTACCCCATTTTTTGATTAGGTTATTTGGTTTTATGGATTCTAACTTCTTGAGTTCTTTATGTATTTTGGATATTACCCACTATCAGATATAGGGATTTGCTAAAGGAAACAGAGGCTGGAAGATCACAAGTACAAGGCCAACTGGGCTACACATCTCTATTCTCCCCCTCCTCCCCTCTCTCTATTTATTATTCTTTAATCTGTTTTTGTAGTCCAGTTGTTATGCCCCTCACAGTCAACCCTCTGACAGTTCCTCATCCAATTCTTGCCCCTCCCCCATCTACAAGAAGATGTCCTCCACACCACACACACACACACACACTCACACACACAGGCACACACACACACACACACACACACACACACACAATCCCTCCACCCTTCCTAGGGCCTCAAGTATCTCAAGGATTTGGCTCTTATCTCAATGAGGCCAGACCAGGCAATCCTCTACCATATATGTATTGGGGGCCTTGAACCAGCAACTGTATGCTGCCTGGTTGGTGGCTCAGTGTCTGAGAGACCTTCGGGGGTGGGGGGTAACTGTCTTCCTCAGCTTCTTCCAGCATTTCCTTAATATAACCACAGGAGTCCCAGGCTTCTGTCCATTGGTTGGGTTTATCTGCATCTGACTCTTGCAGCTCCTTGTTGGGCCTCTCGGAGGGCAGCCATGCTAGGCTCCTGTCTGCAAGCACACCATAGCATCAGTAATAGTGTCGGGCATTAGGGTCTCTCCTTGTGGGCCTGTCACTGGACCTTCTTTCCCTCAGTCTCTTCTCCATTTTAGTCCCTGCAGTTCTTTCAGACAGGAACAATTCTGGGTCAGAGGTTTTGTGTGTGGGATGGCAACCCCATCCCTCCACTTGGTGCCCTGTCTTTCTGCTGGAGGTGGACTCTACAAGTTCCCTCTCTCCACTCTTGGGCATTTCATCTAAGGTTTCTTCCTCTGTGTCCTGGTTATCCCTCACCTCTCAGGTTTCTGGTACATTCTATAGGGTCCCCCACCCCCTACCTCCTGCAGTTGCCAATTATGATTCTTCCTGCTGGCCCTCAGGGCTTTAGTCCTGACCCCCGCCCTGATACCTGATCACATTCCCCCTTTCCCCTCCCTGTTCTCTTTCTAAAAGCCCCCAAGTAGCTAGATGGTTCCCTTGCCAGCTCAGTGCATAATTTGAAAGGCCATTTGCCCTGACTGCAGTGAGAATGGTCCTGTTGCTGTATGAGGGTGGGAAGTGTAAGGCTCAGTGCTAGCCTGAGACTCACTCTTGCTCCCCCTGAGACAGCAAGTGTCTACTGAGAACTGGAAAGACATCCACTGAAAGAACCATGTGAACCAAGTTCCACGGATCCCAAAGGATCACTGTGATCTTTCTTCTAGAGTGTGTGAATTGCCTAAATGAAGATTGTTCAACCCTGGAGAAGCTCTCTCTCCCCAGGTGTGTGTGTGTGTGTGTGTGTGTGTGTGTGTGTGTGTGTGTGTGTAGGTGTTATTTTTCTCCAGGGAATATAGGATTGTGAGCCTTTCAACAACTATCCATATTCCACTCTCCCTTTCCCCTCAGGGATAGCAGTGGACTTAAATTGGATCTCCAGTAGTTAACTCAGCAAGCAGATGTTCCCCCAGGGATGCAATGGCTGGAAGACAAAAGACTCCAATTTTCCTGATGCAGATTCCCATTGAATTACAGTCTACATTCAGAAATTGTTCTATGACTTTACAAATGACAGATATTTTGTAGACTCGAAACAATTTCGAGTATTAAACAGAGTGAAAAGCCACACTTTACCAACAAACAGCATAAACCCGAGCCTAACCTTTACAGACTGTACTCATCATCCACGCTGCACTAGGCACTGCTTTATCTTCTTTTCTACAATCTTTAAAAAATTCCTTTGAAGCAGATAGCGTCCATTGCCTATGGGGAGGCATAAGAGTAAGATTCATAGCTATGCAAGGCTTCAGTATCTAGCAGTGTTTAGACAGGCACATGAGATCAAGTTCTAGGCTTCATAGAATGGACTGCCCAGCTCAGGAAGTCTCCTTCAGCTTCCCCCAGCTGCTGTCTCAGTGCTGTCCCTTGTTCTGCTTGCCTGGGCTCCTCAGTGCCCTCAGGAATTCCAGTCCTCAGCCTCTCAGAATCTGATTAAACACTATCTCCGGCCTCATTGTTGAAGGGCTACCAAAGTCCACACTGATTCCCACTGTGTTACAGGAAGAAGGCAATCCCAAAACCTGTTAAAGAGATGGAATACTTGCTCTATGCATCTTGAGCAAGAAGGTATATCAGCAAAGTTAGTTTACTGAAAGTTATATTTTAGTATGCTGACAGTCAACACCCAAGTCTCATAGTTTAAATTCTAACTCTGGTCCTAAGTCTTTCTACCCAGGCTCTTCAGCTGTGTGATGTTTCTTCCTAAAGGTCAGGTCCAATCTCTATCAGCAGTCTTTGACTTGTGGGTCAAGAACCTGGTGGAGACTCTCCAGCAACAGGAAAGATCAGGGTGGCCTCTCTCTGGATGTGCAGAGTTGAGTATTTCTCTTGGCCTTTGCTTAGCGACTGTCCAGTTAATATCATGGAGTTCTGTGACTGTATTTGGTCATCTTTAGTGACTGATGTCTCTGGGTTGTGGTTATCAGGTACAGCCTTGGGTATAGCTGGATTCCTGACTAAGCTATTTTTCCATGTGAAAAAATGCCCTTTTTTTTTAAAATCATTAAAATGCCCTGCCTGCATTTGATGGGCACAGGAACTTGTTTCAAGTTGGTTTCTGTGTCCCACATAAGGTCAGGGTATCTTCTCTTGCCCAAAGCCCACACAAGCTCCACAGAATATAATCTATCCATCACCCTGACAGCAAGGCCCACATACAATGAACCCACCAGCTCCCATGGAGGCCACCAGGATTGGGATGGCCAGCAGCTGTTTCACAAGCTGAACATTCAGTTGATAAACAGGAGGTTAAGATAGATGATGTCAGAGATTAAAACATTTGGGGAAAGGTATCTCTCTTAGTTCCTCAGAAAGGTTTCTGTAGCAGAAACAACAGTAGCTGCTCTGGAGAGCTCTGTCCTATATTCCAAAGTTAACTTGATTGTAAGTTTTAACCCAGCATTTTCTTCTGGGATTTTTCAGACTGAATGAAGAAGCAGCACTTAACTGGCCTCCTCTCTATCTTTCCGGTTATTTAAACTTTTAGAAAGTCATCATCAGAGGCTGGAGAGATGGCTCAGTGGATAAGAGCACTGATTGCTCTTCAAAAGGACCTGAGTTCAAATCCCAGAAACTACATGGTAGCTCACAACCATTCGTAATGGAATCTGATGCTCTCTTTTGGTGTGTCTAAAGACCGCTATAGTGTAGTTACAAATAGTAAATAAATCATTCAATTCCCAGCAACCACATGATAGTTCACAACGATCTATATAGCTACAGTGTACGCATATACATAAAATAAGTAAATAAATCTTTAAAAAAGAAGAAAGTCATCATCACAGGTTTTATTCTCACATTTCCAAAATACCATAACTACTTGGGAGACAGGTCATAAACCTTTCTCTGCTTCCACCAAAGTTTGTAGTGATCCACTCCATCCCAGAAGGGCATACTGATTTCAGGACTTCAAGAGCCATTCTATTCTTCGCGGGTCCCTAATTTTGTAGGATACTATCTTCCCTTCCATTTCTTATATTAATTTGTTTAACTTTTATTATTTTTTCCAGGAGGGGAACACATGCCCTAGCTTATGTGTGGAAATCAGATGGTAACTTTTGCATGGATCTAAGAGATCAAACTCAGGGCATCAGGTTTGGTGGCCTTTACCAGGCAGTCAGCTTGCCAGCCCGATTTCCTTTTTAATTGTGGTATGGAAAAGCTCCACAGTACTTTATCTGAGGTCTGACCATGGGTGAGATGATTTTCCCTTTTCAGTGACAACTTTCTTAGGATTCCTGTGATGCCCATCCCATGTTCCTAGATTAGTAACTGAGAGCCATGGAGATTGCAGCCTCTAACCACCGAGCTTCAAGTCCCAGGGCTGGGAGTAAGGTGAGGAATCTCACAATCCGCTGCATATACTTTTCATCAAATCTGTAATCCTGTTCTTCCCTCTTGGGGTTATGTTCCATATTTGAGTAGGGGTTGGTCATGGGCATGTACGTTTGGGTGGAGAACAGAAGACAACCTCTGGTTTATGCTGGGATGCTATCCACACTTTATTTTATATTATCTTCCCTTATTCTTTGACACTTATTGGTCAGGAACTTGCTGTGTAAACATGGATGTTCCCACGTCTCCGTCACCCCGGCATGCACTGAGAGCACATCTGTGTACCTGTAGATATGGCTTTTTTAAAAAACAAAACTTATAGGGATTGCACTCAGATCCTTATACTTGGATTCCAAGCACTTTATTGACTGAAGGATCATCTAGCTCCACAAAATTCCATTTTGATGTCGTGAACTAAAGTTCCTGTGTTTGCATGCCATGGATGTAAACTTTAAAATTCTAAAAAATAAGAACAAGACGCTCTGCTACTTATTTGTTCAGTTTGACTCAGACAATGTATAATTCTCCTTTAAACTGCTATATTCATAAAATCCTGAGGTTGACACACTTGAAATAAATATGAGTACATATGTTGACTACGGAATGGGAAATTAGACTTCAGCACATAGTTTGCTCAAGGCTGCATATGTACTAGATTCCTTTACCCATGGACTGAGCTTTAATTAATCAATTAATTAATTTTTTACACTTCTTATTTTATCCACCTGCCCTGTCCACCATCAGACTGTTCTACATCCCATGCCACCTCCCCACCCCCTGTCTCCACATGGATGACCCCAGCCCCCACCTCACCTGACCTCTAAACTCCCTAGGGCCTCGAATCTCTTGAGGGTTAGGTGCATCTTCTCTGAATGAACACAGACCCTGCAGTCCTCTACTATATGTGTGTTGGGGGCCTCATATCAGCTGGTGTCTGCTGCCTGGTTGGTGGTCCAGTGTTTGGGAGATCTCAGAGGTCCAGGTTAATTGAGACTGCTGGTCCTCCTACAGTTTCTCCCTTCTCCTCAGCTTCTTCTAGCTTTTTCCTAATCCAACAACAGGGGTCAGCTGTTTCTGTCCATTGGATGAGTGCAAGTATCTGCAACTGACTCTTTCAGCTGCTTGTTGTGTCTTCTGGATTGTGGCCATGCTCGGTCCATTTTTGTGAGTGCTCCATAGCCTCAGTAATAGTGTCAGGACTTGGGACCTCCCCTTGAGCTGGATCCCACTTTGGGCCTGTCACTGGATCTACTATTCCTCAGGCTCCTCTCCATTTCCATCCCTGTAATTCTTTCAGACAGAAACACTTAGGGGTCAGAGTTGTGACTGTGGGATGGCCCCCCTCTCCCTTATTTGATGCTCTGTCTTCCTGCTGGGGGTGGGCTATATAAATTCCTTCACCCTAATGTCAGACATTTTATCTAAGGTCCTTCTATTTGAGTCCTGAGAGTCTCTCACCTCCCAGGTCTCTGGTGCATTCTGGAGAGTCCCCCCCCCCACTTCCTATCTCCTGTTGTCTATTTCCATTCTTTCTGCTGGCCCTCAGGGCTTCATTCCTTTTTCCTTACCCAATAACAGATCATCTATTGGTTACATTAAGAATATAAGTCTACTATTGCATGTTTTGGGATATCTTGCCATTTTGGCTATTGCTATGATCTGTGTTACAAACAGATAGGTGTATTGATTGATTTTGTCCCCAGGAAGATTGAATAGGTCCTTCCATTTATGTAACAACTAATCCTCAAAGAGGAGGCTTTCTGTTTAGACACACTTTATTGTCTGAAATCTGTGGAGGTTTCAACAACTGTGTTTTAGTTTCAAGTCCTTTGGGACAAATAAAGACAATGACAATAACCTTTACTAATCCTTGGGCTTTTTTCAAGCCCCTTATCAGTAACTAGAAGGGAAGTTTGCCATGCCTCACACTGGGAATTCTGATAGACTGTTGTTTTTTATAGGAGCATTTTCACTCAAATTGCAATTACTTTCTTAAATCTTTATATTCATGAGTATGTATCTACATACACACATATATCTTATATATACATATACATGATATTTGATTTCATCTAGTATGTTTGAATTAATATCTATATTGCATTTTAATGAACTATAAAGTTATTATAGCCTTTTCAAACATCCCAAGAGTTATTAGACCTTCCCCGCATGTCTTTCTCTGTCACTGAGGGAAAAAAGTGTGGGAACTCAAGGCAGGAACCTGGAGGCACGAACTGATGCAGAGGCCTCTGAGAAACACTATTTCCTGGCTTGTTAGCTCCTAGTTTGCTCAGTCCACATTCTTACTGAACACAAGATAACCTACAAAGGGATGGTACCACCCAGAATGAAGCGGGCCCTTCCACATCAATCACTAATTAAGAAAATGCCCTCCAAGTAAAGATGCTTGAGTTTCACTGGAAAGGGGGAATGGAGGGAGGGATGGGGGGGGCTGGTTCTGGGGAGGGTGTGGAGAGGGACTGGGGGATGACAGGGTCTGGGGGATGACCAGGCCTGGGGGGATGACCAGATGACCATTAGTATGAATGGGAAACTGGAACTGACTGGGGGTTACTAGGCATCTCCAGGAAGAGACAGGGACCTGGGATGAGGGAGGCACCCAAGAATCAATGGAGATTTGGCGTCCTTAGCTTTGACTTACAGCACTGGGGATATGGGGTCTGGAA
Source organism: Apodemus sylvaticus (assembly GCF_947179515.1). Taxonomy (NCBI): domain Eukaryota; kingdom Metazoa; phylum Chordata; class Mammalia; order Rodentia; family Muridae; genus Apodemus; species Apodemus sylvaticus. The sequence goes on along the minus strand of NC_067495.1, from coordinate 13,673,040 downwards.
AGGCTACATCATGTGGCCAGGCATGAATCCTGCTAGAGCGATTGGGACACCAACACACCCACAGAATTTTCAACCCAAACATCCTGTCTACAAGAAATGCAGTTATTAAGGATGAGACATAGATGGAGGGAGTGGCCAACCAATAACTGGACCAAGTCGAGACGTATCCAGTGGGGAAGCACAAATCCTTGACACTACCAAGCTCACTTTGTTGTGCCTGCCGACAGGAGTCTGAGAGGCTCCACCCAGCAGCTGACTCTGCTAGATACAGACACCCACAGCCAAACAGTGGATGGAGCTTGGGGACTCTAATGGAAGGAGAGGAAGAAGGATTGCAGGCACCAAAGGGGACAGGATCTCCACAGAAAGCCAACAGAAGGATCTAACCCGGACCCTTGGGGCTCTCAGAGACTCAACCACTAACCAAAGAACATCCATGGGTGGGACCTAGGCCTCCTTGCACATATGTACCAGAAGTACAGCTTGGTCTTCATGTTGGTCCCAAACGACTGCAGCAGGGGCTGTACCAAATACCTGTTGTCTGTATGTGGGATACATTCTTCTAGTTGGATTCCCTCCTCTGGCCTCAGTGGGAGAGAGTGTGCCTAGGCCATGAGACTTGATGTGCCAGACTAATCTATTGTTGTCATTTTCTGGGTTGTTATTCTCTTTTCTCTGGTGGATTGAGCTGGGTTGAGTGTAGAGGACTTAGGGCCCCTGGACATTGGCAGGAGCCTGACCCTGGCAGATGTGCAGGTGGTCTCCTTGTGGGTCCCCTAACCATTAGGGCTGGAACTGTCTCTGACTCTGTTTCCTGCCATGGGGTCTCCTTTCCCTACCTGGACTGACTGTTCATGCCTCAGTGGGCAAGGATGCATTTAGTCCTGCTGTGACTACATGTCTCAGGGTGAGGTGGTACCTAAGGGTCAGCTTTCCCTTCTCTGAGGACAAGAGGAGGGGGTGATGGGGACAGAGATATGTAAGGGTGGGAATGGGAGGAGAAGAGGGACAGAGGACGGAATAGGGCTATAAAGTGAGTAAATAAATTAATAAAGAAGGAAATCAGATTAAAATAAGTAAATAAATACCCTGGACATTGTCCGACATTTTCGATATGCACGCATCAGTTGAGGCATATTTAAGGTGTTTTTGAGGACTCTGATTAGAGCAGCAATGAACATCCCTGAGCAAGCATGTGTGGGGTAGGACTCCAGGCATCTGGACAAATGTCACGGAGTGGCACAGCTGGGTTTTGTGGAGGGTTGTATTGCTTTACCAGAATCCTTCACACTGCTTTCCAGAGTGGCTACACCAGTTTGCCCTCCCACCACTGATGAAGGAGAGTTCTCACTTCCCCACAGCAGTGCTGTCCTGTGGCTTTCTTAAAAGGAGCCATTGCTAGTGGGGTAAGAATGAGAGCTCATGGTAGGTTTCATTTGCATTGCTCAATTGATTAGGGTATTGATCGTGTTTAAAATAATTTCTGGCCATTATTTGTTCTTTTAAGGGTACACTGTTTACAGCTTTAGCCTGCTCTTTAACTGTGACATATGCTTTCTTAATTCTCATAACTTGAAGTTGTTTGTGTCTTCTGGATATTGCTCCTCTCTCAGATGTATAACGGATAGGCATTCTCTTCTGTCAGTAGGCTTATTCTTCATTTGATAGTTTCCATATCCGTACAGCGTCTTTTGAGCTTTCTGAGGTCCTGTGTGTCACTTGTTGCTCTTGATTCCTGGGCAACCCCGGGTCCTATCCAGACAGTCCTTTCCTGAGCCTGTACCTTGTAGGGTGCCCCCTATGGTGCTCCATCAATTCAGGTTTCACTTTCAGGACCTCCATATATTCGGAGTTGGTTTTAGTGCAGGGTGAAACATTTTGGTCTAATCCCATTCTTCAGTGTATCCACATCCAGCTGTCCCAGCCCAGAGGATGAAGATGCTGTCTCTTCTCCAGGGTGTTTTTGCCAGCAATCTCAAACACCAGGTGCCTGTAGTTACCTGGACTTAACTTTGGAGTTTTCATTTTGAATCCATTGATCTCCATCTCCATGTCTGTGCTTTGACCAGGACAACACTGTTTTTATTACCACAGATCTGCAATGTCTGTTGAAATCTGAATGGTCCTGTGTCCGGCATCCCTCTCTCCACCCCTCCGCAATTGCCATCACTCCCTGGGCTCTTTGTGCTTCCAAATCAATTAAAGTGTTTTTAAGTTTTCTCTGAAGAATGTCGTGAGGATTTTGATTGGAATTGCATCAATTGTCTACATTGCCTTTGGTGTAATGCTCATTTTTACACTGTTGTTTTTGCTGGGCCCATGAGAATTCTTTTCATCTTTTTGTGTCCTTCCCCTGAAGATATATTGAATTTTCTGAAAGACCTTTTTTTGTATCTATTGAGATGATCATGTAAATTTCTTTTCAATCCATGCATATTAATTATTACACTTATTGACTTATGTGAATGAACAGTCCCAGCCTCTCCTTCATGAAGACACCTTGAATGTGATGCATGATTGTTTTCCCCACATAATAATAAAATTGACTCTTTGGGGATTCCACACCATATATTCTTCTCACATTTGCTTCCTAGTAATTCCCTCTCTCCTTCCTCCACCTTTGTTACCACGCCCTCTAGCAAAAACAAGGAAACAAACTAAAACCCAAAGCCTGGCACTTTCTGTTAATCTTCACCTCCACTGGGACGAGTTCAGACTCTCTGAGGCCTGGCCCCTAGATGGAGGTGAGTCCTCTGAGTCCTGTAGCCCTGCTGGAAGTCACCTGCTTTTGAGGGTGACATCCCAGCATCCTATTGCAGTCTTTAAGAGTTCACTCTGATGGCTTTCTATCTAGACTACTGCTATTTGGAGAGGGGTAACTGCCGTGGTGGAGATGGGGGTTGTCCGAGGATTCTTCCATGTTCCTCTTTCTCAGCTATGTAACTGCGGTCATTGATAGCACTGTGAAATTAGCTTATTTGCTCAGCATGGGCCAAGGGCGCATGCGTTATGGGCTTCCACATGGTTTCTGGCATCGGCATAGACCAGGAACAGAAGTCCCAGTTACTGAAGAGCCACCAGCCCAGGTATGGCAGTCTGATGCAGCTGAGCGCATACACATCGGTGTGGCTCCAGCTGCAGCATCAATCATGGATATCCACTTGGCATTCAGTGGCAAGTCAGGCCACACTGAGACATGGCCCTCAGTGTCAACACGGAGAAGACATCACCATGACCTTGGGTGGCAGAGAAAACCACTCAGAAAATTATGTCCCCCGGAAGCTGCCATGTGACCTTTGGTGGCAGCATGTCCCAGGAATATCAACTCAGCTTCCTGCTACACCACATATCATGAACATCTGCAAGGCTCTCAGTGGTAGCACAGAACATGGACATCAACACAGAGCAGGCTGGAATAAGACCACGACCCACACATGGTCCTCTGGGGCAATATAGGCCAGAGATTACCATGGACCTTGGGGGTAGCACAGGCCACCAGCATGAATGGCCCAGAGCCATGAACAAGGCTTCAGGCTGTCATAGACAGCAGACTTCCACATGGTCTGTGGTTGTAGCTCCGGCCATGGCTGGGGAGATAGTCCCAGTCAGAACCCATTAAGGGCATGGAAATAGACAGGACAAAGGCAGTAGCCAGGACCAGATCCTCAGTATGTTCTCAGGAAGCTGGGCAGGCCACTCACATCAGTGTGTTCCCCAGCGGGTAGGGGTGCGGGGGCAGGGCAGGGCATCACAGCCTCAGAACATCAACCAAGCAATGGATATCCATAGGACATAAATATGTCATCAGGTGACAACACAGTCTGGAGACATCAACCCAGACCTCAGGCACATCAGGGCCTTTGACCCAAACCTGGACCTCTGCAGCATCCCAAGACATTGCTGTCCTTCGAGGACATCCATCCAGCTTTCTGAGTGTTCCTCATCTCGGACTTCCATCATTGCCAAGATCTAGGGTGATCTCTTGCCCAGGCAGCTTGTTGGGGGCGTGAGCCTGCATCTGCTTAAGGTCTGGGCTGCAGCCCACCATCCTGGCGACCCCGCTGGGCAAAAGATGATCCACCATCAACCTCAGCCCTCTCCCTCTGTCCAGTCACTGCAGTCACATGGCCACTTCCCCCTCCCCACACAGCACATGCACTGTATGCCAGGCTCAGCTCCTCCATTTCTCCCATCTCACTTTTCGCCTTTGCTTTTGGCAGTAGCACCCTTCAGGGTGGGTCTCCTGTGCTTTGCAAGTGTATGGTAGTTTGTGTGCCAAGCCTGCCATGTTGGCTCACTGGCCCCACAGAGCATATGATCTTTTTAATACATGCTTGTGTTCTGTTTCCAAGTATTCTATGGAAGAAATCTCAGTCTATATTGCTGAGATACATTGGCTCGCAGGATGCTTTTTGTTGTTACTGCTGTTGTTTATTAAAGTGTTCTGTGGTTAGAGTAATTCTGGCTCCCTGGAAAGCGTGTATAAGTGCTGATTTGCTTCCAGTTGTGAAATCTTTGGTAAGCTGGTTGAAGATCTTTGATTCTCTGTTAGAATTCTGCTGTGAATCCATCTGGGCTGGGGCATTTTTCAGTCAGAAGGACTGTTTAAATTGTTTCAATTTCCTTATTTGTTTAAAATGTTCATGTCCACTTAGTTTAACTTTCCTTGTTCCCATGAATCTAATAACTCATCCATCTTGTTAGATTTTCTAACTTAATGAAGTATATGTTTTTAAGTATTTCCTTACAATGTTCTCAATCTCCTTGGAGTCTGTTTCAGTGGTTCCCTGTTCGTCTGTGATTCTGTTCACTTTGTCTTTTTCATTCATTTGGTGAGTTGGGAAAACATTGTCACTCTTAATTTATCTTAATTTATGTTTGCAAAAGAAAATCAAACCAAAACAAAAGAGCGATCAAAAAACAAACACAAACAAAGAAAAACAACAGCTTTTAGATTTGCTGGTTCTTTGCGTTTGTTTCTGTCTCCTTCATTTCTGCTCCACTTTTCAATATTTCTTGCCATCCACTTGAGGGAGACCTGGGGCCCTCTGGAAGAGCAGTTGGTGCTCTCACCTGCTGGGCTCTCTCCAGGCCGTTCTTCCAAATTCCGGAGTTGCTCATTCAGCTGGTCCTTCGAGCTCATTCTGAGTCTTTTAAATGTAGGAGTTTAGACCTAAACATATCGCTCCTGGGAATATGCTTAATATTTATCCGAGATTTTCTTGTGTCCTGTTATTTTCATTTAATTCAGAGATTCATTTCCTTCTTTTCTTGATGTGTGTTTCAGGATTGCTGAATCTCTATGGGCTTGTATGTGTCTAAGTACTGGGAAGTCCTGTGCTGTTCGTTTTAGTTTCCACTCCAGGGTAGGCACATGGGATGCATGGAGTTATCTCAATATTTCTAACTGGATTGAGGTTTACTTCCTATTTCAGGACGTGGTCTGTTTTAGGAGGATTTCCTGAGGTGTTCAATACGTTTATATTCTTTGACATTTGGGTGATATGGACATAGATATCCCTTAAGATGATTAGATGTGTAATGCCGTTTATTTCTGATGTTTTTCTGTTTCTTGTCCAGAGAACCAGTCTACTGGAGGATGTGTGGTAAGGGCATCCGCTATTTTTGGTGCCTTGAAGATGGTCTGTATCATGTTAACTCTGATCTAATTTTTATGAAGTTGGGTGTGTCACAGTTTGGTACCTACATGCTGTGCGAATAGTCCTTCCTCATCATATCTTGTTTTGTTTGTTTGTGTTTCTGTTTAAAGTCTACTGTATTAGATCCTAGGATAGTAATATCTGCTTGGATCCTGGTATCACTTGCATCCAATAGTCTTTCCATTCCCTTACTTTAACATAGTGAAGCTAAGATGAGCTTCTATACAACAGAAAGCTGGATGTTGTTTATTTTATTTTATTTTATTTTATTTTTATTTTGGTTTTTTTGACACAGGGTTTCTCTGTATAGCTCTGGCTGTCCTGGAACTTACTCTGTAGTCCAGGCTGGCCTCGAACTCAAAAGTTCACATTCCTCTGCCTCTCAGAGTGCTGGGATTACAGGTGTGCGCCACCACTGCCCACCTAGGATGTTGTTTATGAATTCATTCATATAACCTGTATCTTTTGATTAGGGTGCTGGTGTCATTATTATTATTATTATTATTATTGAAAGGTGTGTGCTAATTGTTGTCATTTTCTTGGCGTATTGCTTTTTGAGTTACTTGTCCATGTTGTGCTTCAATAATCACCGTTCCATATGTTCTTATTTTTATAGGATCATCGCTGTGTTTACTCTTCCCTCTGGGCCAAAGAGTTGTTCCCAGTGTCCACTGTAGGGCCCACTGCTGAACATGTCTTTGAGCCTGTATCTATCCTGGGAAGCTGTTCTTTCTACTTCAACTTCCGCAGATAGTTTTCCCAGCTACTGCAGTCTAGATTGGCATTGGCCATTTTTTAGGCATCAAAGTACATCTCTCAGGTTCTGCTGTATTTTACAGTTTCCATTGACAAGTCAGTTGTCATTTTGAGGGTTTTCCTTCAGATGTGACTTGTGACTCTTTTCCTCTCTCAGCTTTCATTACTTGCTTGTTATTCAGGTCCCGGGTCTTTTAAAAATAACAAGCACCTCGGACTTTGTTTCCTTGTCCTGTCCTTTTGCCATGCTATGTTTTGGTGGTGTCTGGGTGGGTATGTCCCTTCTCACTTTAAATCAGCTCTTGCTATGACCCTGTAAATGATTTGATCAAAGCCTGAGGTCCTTTTCTTTCTTTTATACCTTTCCCTCACAGACCTGGGCTTTCACGGTGTCCCATATTTCCATCATGCTCCTGGACCGTCTTTCTTTTCCTTTCCTACGCTTTGCATGGGCGCTTCACTTTCTCTGTTCTGTCTTCAAGTCCTCGTATTCTGTCCTGCACTTCATCCATTCAATGTGTAAGAATTTTTCCCTGAGTTTCCTATACAAGTTCTTGAGTTTTCAGTTTGATCCTCAGATGAGATCAGGCACATTCAGGGTGGTATGGCCTTAGACTCGGTCACATCTTCATTTCTGCTCAAGTTCTCTTCGATCTGTCTATCCCTGCAGTGATCTCGCGTTTTGAATCTTCTTGTTTTGTTGCCATTTCTTTTAGTGATATATTTTTCTCTCCTTAGACACCACTCAGACATTCACTGTTATCTCTCTTTCAGTCCATTGAGCTCTTTCTTTGTGTGTTCTTTGAACATCTAGACTGCTTTGATAATGTTTATGATTTTTTCAAATCTGTGCCCTTGGGTCCATCTGGGTACTGATTCTCATTGGAGGACACTTCTGCAAGACTACTGAATTCTGGGGTGGGGATGCTGCTTTGGCTGTTCAAATTTTTGCACTTCTATGATATGCCCTCAGCATGTGGACTTCTTTCTTTTTCTGTGTGTCTGATGCAAGTGTCTGGCCGGCTTCAGTGCAACAACAGATTAGACAGAAGTAGTAATATGGCACTTGGCGACAGTACAGGTGGACTGTTTGTGGTAAACTGACTGAGGAAGTTCAGACAGAAGCTACACATCTAGAGTAGCCTGACAGTGTAGACATAGTGTGTGCTGGCTTGGTGCCCTTGGGACCCACCAGGTAAAGCCTGTGCAGGAGGTTGTCGGTCTAGAGATAGACACAGGAGTATGTGAGCAGCAAGGGGAGGCTTCTAGAAATTCATGTTCTGTACCTAAACATGTAAGGAGCTGAACTGGCAGATAGACCTATTTGTTGATTCCTCCTCTAAGATATTTATCATCTTCTGCTTTAGTCCAGTTTTTGCAAAGTATGACTGAGTTTCATGAGCACTGCCAAACACAAGATTTAAGGAAGCAAGAGGTTGTATGGAAGGCTGACTTGACTCTCAAAGTCACTCACTCACTGGTGATTCCATGATGAAAGTGCCATTTAGGCTGGAAAACTCAGCACATAGACACTATTACCTGACAGAACTGAAAACAGAGCTAGCCCACAGTTCTGGCAAACTCTCTAGTTGTACTAGCTTTGCCTGTTGCCTCCTGTAGTTCTACATTTGGCTAACTGATTTTGTTAGCTGAAGTATGTCAACCCAGAACATGGGCTGTGCTTGAATGCTCACCCCGAGAAAGGCTCAGTTCTACACTGGGGTCCCAAACAATTAGTGGTCACTGGCCAGTGACAAAGAGTTTCTATTGGTTTAAACCTATGTCTGAGTAGTCTGCTCTGGTGATACCCCACATTTCTGGAAGTTCCATGCACATGCCAGAGACCAGACCTAGAGACATAGGGGATCACAAAGCTCTAGAGACCAAAGACCAATGCAGGGGTCAGGGAATTCCTAGGGGTGCACAACCTGAGATGGTCCAGGTCCCCGGGGGCACCCTTTAATCAATCACTGCCTAATGCATCAGAGGGGTCTGACACCTTCACCCCCCAAAATGAAACAAGTTATAAAATCATTGGTCTGTCAACTCCAGGATAATAAGATTTTGGTTTCTTACCAGCTGTGAGAAGAAACCAATACCCAAGCCTAGCCTAAGACCAATCTCCTATCATTGTTCAACTGACCAGTTCAGCTACCTCCTTCCAGATTAAAGAAGACCCAGTGACCCTGGCATCAAAAGGGGAAATTGCTGTCCTCCATATTGCCTGCTTGAAGAGACAGACATCCAGGTGCCCTGGCTCTCACCCTGGGACATACTTCCTCTGCCTATGAGAAGACCTGGGACCTCCAATTCTCATGAATCTGATTCCTCTAGAGAAACGTGTATACTGTCTTTGTTCTGAAAGACACATTCTTTATCCTCTCATTGGCAGAGAGAGGTGAGTCAACCCATTTTTGTTTTCAAATGGGCAGACCCAGTGGGAATTTACAGCAGGAGACACACCAGGACCAGTTTGCCCCAGGATTACAAAATGCCCTTCCTTTGATGTTTCCTGGGAACATAGAATATAAAAGGGACACTGAGGGATGGTACAGGAACTACACACCATGGGCTATAGAATATAAGGCAAGAAAGCCAGCTTCGACTATCACAGGCTACATATGTAGGCCACCAGCTGAGGGGAGGCAAAAGGAACCTGTCTCAGAGCAGGATTGCAGCCATCCTTCAGATCCCAGCTCAAAAGACTAAAGACAGGTTCAAGTTTTCTTAGGTACAGCTCGATATTTCTGCCTGTAGCAAGGCTACTGTAGACTAGCAAGATGTGGGACACTAGCCCCTAATCTTGACTGAGACTAAACTCAAGAGATTTAACCTAAACATTAGGGGCATGGAGATGCCATGTACATACCTGTCCAAACAACTGGACCCTTTAGCCACTGGTTAGCCTATCTGTCTAAGAGCTGTTGCTGGTACAGCTAGTCTAATGAAAGAAAGCAAACAAGTTAACTCTGGGTCAGGATCTTTCACTCACAGCACCACATAACAGAGTAGATGATGTCTGCTAAGGAGGACTAGAATCCTGGCTCCCTAATGACTGTGTGACCCAGTGCCATTCCTACTCCTAGCCCACTCTCAAGTCAGGTTTAAAAACCCCACTCTATCAGTTCAGCCACACTCCTGCTTAATGACACAGGTGTTCATCCATGACTGTAGAAAGATGAAAGATGAAAGCAGGTATCTGGGAGCTTCAGTAGTTCTATAAAGAAAATGATTTGGGCCCAAGCCAGGTACATCTCCCCAGAGAACAGAACTGATAGATCTGACCCAGGCTGTCAAATAGGGAAAAGGAAAGTCCAACACAAAACACACAGTCTGTCAGTCCATATGGCTTTACTACCGGGCATGTCCACAGTATGATCTATACAGAAAGAGGCCTCCTCACTGCTAGGAAAAAGGACATTGAAAAGTCTTGGCCCATCCTGAGACTGTCATACCTGGGGATTCATCCTATAAACAGTCATCAAACCCTGACACTATTGTGGGGATGCCAAGAATTGCTTGTGAAAACAACCTGATATGGCTGCCTCCTGAGAGGCCCTGCCAGAGCCTTACAGACACAGAGGCAGATGCTAGCAGCCAATCATTGGACTGAGTGCAGGATCCCCAGTGGAGAAATTAAAGAACTAAAGGAGCTGAAAGAGTTTGCAACCTCATAGGATGAACAACAGTATCAACCAACCAGACCCCCCAGAGCTCCCAGGGACTAAGCCATCAACCAAGGGGTACACATGGCTCCAGCTGCACTTGTAGCAGAGGATTGCCTAGTCAGACATCAATGGGAGGAGAGGTCCTTGTTCCTATGAAGGCTCTATAGATGCCCCAGAGTAGGGAACTCGAGGGAGGGTAGGGTGGGAGTGTGTTGGGTAGAGGAACATCTTCATAGAATCAGGGGGAATGGGATAGGGGTTTTTTTGGGAGAGGGAAACTGGGAAAGGGAATAACATTTGAAATTTAAATAAAGAATATATTCAAAAATAAAACAAAGTCTTGGCCCTGCTAGAGGCTATTTGGCTTCACTACAAATCCTCCATTGCCAGGCTGCTGACCTGGCTGCCTGACAAACAGTCCTCAGACCAGTGAGACATATTGATATTCTGATGCCATACCACAAACATGATACTCCATGCCTGAGACTCCATTGTGAAGAAGAAAGGGACAGCTCAAACCCTCAGGGTGGTGGAGGATACCAGAGAGAGGGATCATTCTCCTAGATGCAACTAACTGACAGGACTCTGGTAACTGAAGTTCACCAGGCTTCTCATCCAGGGTCCACAAAATTTTCTGAGTTGACCTTACCAAGGTATGTTATATCTACACTGCACAGCCTAGTGTAATATAACTCAGCCACATGCCATTTTTGTGCAAAAGTAAATCCAAAACAGAGAGCCCTTTCCCGGGAATCTGTCAGATGAGAAACTGATACCCTGGTGAATTCTGGGAAAACTCACTTCACCAAGATCCAGCCTGCTAGGAGAGAATAAAAGTACTTGACAGCTTTTAATAGATACCTTTTTCTGGATGGAAAGAAGTATTCCCCCACCAGGACTGAAAATACTCAAATTGTAGCTAAGACGATCCTCCAGGAATCGATGTCCTGATTTGGCCTCTGCCTAGCAATCGGGTCCGACAATGGCCCAGCTTTCATAGCCCAAACCTCTCAATTAATAGCTAAGGCTTTAGACATAGATTGAAAACCTCATTGCGCTTTTAGACCTCAGGGTTCTCTGGACACGTAAGAAGAATAAATAGGACATTAAATGAAACTAACACAATTCTCATTAGAGTCCAAAGAAGGATGGTAGGCCTCCTTCCTTTGCTTTGGGCCTACCTTACCCCATACAGGAACGGATTTACCCACCATGAGATTCTGTATGGAGTGGGGGAGATATTACCTCCCTCACTGCTTCCCAGGCTCAGAGACCAGCAGTAGGCAGAACTCTAACCATTCCCTTCTCAAGTCACCACAGACCCCAGGCCTCCATACAGGCTATTCAATGGACTCTCTGAGATTCAGCTGGCCTCTGAGTTCACCACAGCTTCCCATGTTTGAGTCCACTGATCCTGTCTGGGTTAAGACAGTAACCAAAGCTGTACTGAAACCAACTTGGGAAGAAGGTCTCTATAAGTGATTCTCTCCACTCCTAAGGCCATGGAGACAGCTGCCAATATACCATGGATCCTGACCACACCCAGGCCAAGAAATTGGAAAGCCATGGACACTGCTGCCAAATGGACTGTCTCTGGACTGTGCACCCACTGAAATTAAGGTGTCATTGGCCCCAGGGCCCTTATGCTTCCTGGCCCTCTAACTTCTTCCAACGAGTATGTTTGATATGAATACAGGACCATGGTCCAACTCCTGTCAGTCTGAGGCCTAGACAGGAAACTGAGGAAGACAGACACAGGGAACATATTAGCTTCTGTGACCTCTGCTTGCTGACGCCCACTTTAAATGCCTGGTTGTATGGTGACAAAAACAGATAAGAAGATTTATGTTTTGAGAGAAGAATACAATGTTGATGCATGCCTTGCATCTGGGTCCCCTAGTCAGAACCAAGGAAATTTCCATTGCAACAATTGGGGTTTTAGGACTGATGCTTCTAAAACTTTCGTTTAAAAGAGTCTGGCCTTTAGGAAACAAAAAACCTGGACAATCAGACTCTGTGCCACAGGAAGGGACCCTGGAGATAGAGTTAATCATTCCAAGCCAGCAATTAGTCAGGATTGCTGGTTATGCCTAAACATTCTGCCCCATACTACACAGGGATAGTAACAAATTTTCCTACAACCACAAGAAAAATCAATTTCAGCCTAGGGGTTTAAACACACAGGGTTGTTTTCTGGGCCCCACAGTCTGATGTTGGCCATGGATCTCTTGAGTTCTTAGGTTAGGTTCACCCAGAGGTGAGGCTGAGCTGTGATCTTACATGAGACTCAAGCATCTGCTTCCAGACCTGTCACAGGATGGACAGAAATCAGATCCTTCTTTAGGGAGCCGTTATAGAGTTCCTCACTCCAATCTTAGTGTTTCCCAGATCTGAGATTAATCCTACCACTGTACCCCTTCCCCCTTTTGGATACTTTCAGAGATAATTACATAAAAGACCTACATGGAGATTAATAGCGCATTGTCACACAATCCAAATGTGTGCTAGCACAATCTGCAATTGTGAAATCAAATGCTGTCAAAATCACAGTGTCCACTATTCCCCATCTACACTGTCTGTTCTGTGGTGGTGTCTACCATGCAGCTCAGGGGTGGAAAGCTCTGACTTCCTTCCTTCCCAGTGCTCGTGAAGCCTCTCTAGTCTGTCACTGCTCGAGTCAGCTCTGGCCAGTCGGTTAAGGTTGTGTTCCCAGGTTTCCCCACTCCAACCTGGTTTCCACTGGGGCATGGAAGCACCCTGATTTACATTTTGACAAACAGATCCCCTTTTATAATTTAGTAATTTGTCATTGAACCTGCTTCATGTTGCTCTACTTTTAAATTTTTTCTCTTTTATAATATAGTCAATATAAATCTGGTTCATGGTATTCTGAAATCTGAAGCTTTTAGTTCCATCTTATTTTTTATTTTTTTATTTCATTATTTTTTATTTTTAGCTACACTAAAAAATCACATCTTCTTTGAATAAAAATAATTTCAACTCTTTTAGTGATCAACTTGACTACCTGTGGAATCAAATATAATCCAACCAATTGGAGAAGCTGGTGAAGGATTTTCTTGATTGGACCATTTGAGGTGAGAAAGTCCACCCTAATTCTGGAAAATTTGAACTCAGGAAACCCACCCTCAGTCTGGGACACACCTTCTGGTGGTAGTCCCTGTTGTGATCATAAAAAGAGAAAGCTGTGTAAGAATATGTTCTATGAGTGTGTAGGGGAATTGGGTGCCTCAGCGGGCCCTTGCAGAGGCATCCCTTCCCCCTGAGGGACGAGACACTCTATTCTATAGTGTAAAATAGAGTTTATTTAGGGCATGGATAAGGGAATTAATGGGGTAGTAGAGGAAGAGAAAGGCAGAGAAAAGGAGAGAGTAGAGAAGTAGAGGCCGGCCATGACCACGGAGGGGGGGGAGAGGAAAAGGGGGGAGCCCAAGAGGGCAACAGGAGGGGAAAGAGAAGAGAAAGTAAGAAAGTAAAAGAGAGAGGAGGGGGCAAGCAGCCCCTTTTATAGTGGGGCCAGACCTACCTGGCTGTTGCCAGGTGACTGTGGGGTAGAGCTTAGACAGAATCCTAACAGTCCCCAGTAAGGGCATAGAAGAAGGAAGTGTTTACTTTTGCCTACTTGCCCTTTCCAGGTTATTATTATTATTGCTGTTGTTTTTGTTGTTGTAAACTTACAGCTCACTTAAAATGGTTTTGATCTTAGCCATTCTGATTGGTGTAAGGTGGAATCTCAGGGTCATTTTGATTTGCATTTCTCTAATCACTAAGAACATTTAACATTTCTTTAGGTTCTTCTCAGCCATTTGAGATTCCTCTGTTGTGAATTCTCAATTTAGTTCTATACCCCATTTTTTATTAGGTTGTTTGGTTTTTTGAGGTTAGCTTCTTGAGTTCTTTATATATTTTGGCTATTAACACTCTATCAGATGTGGGGTTAGTGAAGATGTTTTTCTAATTTATAGGTTGCTGATTTGTCTTATTGACAGTGTCCTTTGCCTTACAGAAGCTTTCCAGTTTCATGAGGTCCTACTTATCAATTCTTGATCTTAGAGCATGAGTCATTGGACTTCTGTTTAGGAAATTTCCCCCTGTGCCAATGAGTTCAAGGCTCTTTCCCACTTTCTCTTCTATTAGATTCAGTGTACCTGGTTTTGTGTTGAGGTCCTTGATCCACTTAAACTTGACCTTTTGACAAATATGGGTCTATTCCTTCTAGGATCCTCTGTAGGGCTGGATTGGTAAACTGATACTGTTTGAATTTGGTTTTGTCCAGGAATATTGTTTTCTCCATCTACGTTGTTTGAGAGTTTTTCTGGGTATAGTATCCTGGGCTGGCATTTGTGTTCTCTTAGAGTCTGCATGACCTCTGACCAGGCTTTTTATGGCTTTCATAGTCTCTGTTGAGAAGTCTGGTGTCTCTGTTGAGAAGTCTGGTGTAATTCTGATAGGTCTAACTTTGTATGTTATTTGGCCCTTTTTCCCTTGCAGCTTTTAATATTCTTTCTTTGTTATGTACATTTAGTGTTTTGATTATCATCTGACGAGAGGATTTTCTTTTCTGGTCCCATTTATTTGTTTTTCTATAGGCTTCTTGTACATTTATGGCCATCTCTATTCCAATTATTCTTAGATTTGGTCTTTTCATTGAGTCCTGAATTACCTGGATATTTTGGGTTAGGAGTTTTTATGTTTTGAATTTTCTTTGACAGTTGTGTCAATCTCTTCTACAGTATATTTTATACCTGAGATTCTCTCGTCTATTTCTTGTATTCTGTTGATGATTCTGACATCTGTAATTCCTGACCTTTTTTTTAGGTTTTCCATTTCCAGGTTTGCCTCCATTTGTGTTTTCTTTATTGTTTCTACTTCCAGTTTTAGGTCTTGGGCAGTTTTATTCAATTTCTTCACCTGTTTGTGTTTTCCTGTATTTCTTTAAGGGATTTATTTGTTTTCTCTTTATATTCTTCTACCTGTTTACTCTGTTTTAATGTATTTCTTTCAGTGAGTTATTTATATTCTCCTTAAAGGACTCTATTATATTCCTGAGATAGGATTTTAGGTCAGCTTCCTGGTTTTTAGATGTGTTGGTGTATTCAGGGCTTGCTGTGGTGAGAGAACTGGATTATGCTGATGCCTACATATATTGGCTTCTTTTGCTTATGGTCTTACACTTGCCTCTCACTGTCTGGTTATCCCTGGTATTTGCTGGTCTTGGAGACTCTGTCTGGAGTCTGCTTCTTTTGTCCCTTGGTTGCTTTAGGTCTCCTGATAGGCCTGCGGCCCTGGCTGTATACTACCTATGGGGCCTTCCAACTGGGGAACTCTTCAGGGGGCAGAGAAGCTGCTGATCTGTTACCCTGGCTACAGTAGATCTCCTGGGAGGCCTTCAGGCTGTTGGGTCTTCAGAGTAGTCAAGCTGTTGTCCTGGGTGAAGATGTTCTCCAGGGGGACCTACGGACTGTAGTTTCTGTTTCCAGTCCTGTAGTTCGTGTGTACAGAACTCCAGGGAGGCTTTTACTCTGTTGGGTCAGTAGCCCTGCATGCCACAGAACCCCTTGGAGGTCCTCAGACTGTGGTGTCTGTTACCCAGTTGCTCTGTGTACAGAGGAGCTCCTGGGATGCCTTCAAGCTGTGGTGTCTTCAGGGAAGCAGACAAGCTGACGATCAGTTGTTCAGTTGCTCTGTGTGCAGCAGATCTCCTGGGATGCTTCAGGCTCTCATGTCAGTTGCCCAACTGCTTTGAGTGCAGTGGATCTTCTGGGATGGTTCAGGATACAGTGTCTTCATAGAAGCAGTCTGCCCCAGCAGAATGGACCAGACAGAAGGGGAGTGGTATTCCAGGTATGGGGGTTTTGGTGGGTGGTGGGAACTGAGTCCACTGGGCTCCCAGGGGCAGCTCTGGGTCTTCAAGGAAGGGGGAATTCTTACCAACTGCTCTGAGTGCAGCAGATCCCCTAGGATGGCTCAGGATGTGGTGTCTTCAGGGCAGCAGATCAGCTAGCAGTCTGCCCCAGCAGAAAGGACCAGGCAGAAGGGCAATAATGTGTTCTTATTGTTAAGAGTCTTTCCAATGGGATTTTTCCCTGTAAATAAGCAAAAATGATGAGAGATAGGCTGATTTGATTCCTGATTTGGAAGCTAGTTTTCTCTGCCTTGCTGTTCTAGTTGCTCTGTGCAAAAAAAAAAGCACTATCAAGCAACCAACTGAGCCCCCCTTTTACTACTGCTGCCCATTTTGAACAGGCTCGGTTGTGGCCTGGCCAGCACTGTTTCAAGTAGCTTTTGAGGACTTTGCCAGAAACCTTTTACTTCAGGCTAAATGGAGGCACAAAGCATATGGACTGTTGTAAACTGGTGCAAAAGAGACAATGGCTGCTTATTGTGAATGTAATCCTTTGTTGGCATGAAGGCTGCTGTGATTGGTGTAAACACTCCTTTTACAGCTACATAAGCAGGGTGTTCAGCTCACTTAGTGAGCGAGCCAGGAGACACCCTTCTGTAGTGTTTCCCCTGATTTGCAACATCAGGTCAGGAAGACAGCTTTTATAGAGTGGTATTGTGTTGGCTCTTTTTGATATTTATCATTAGTACATTTGGCAATATGATTAAGAAGTGGACATGACATTGATCACCACAGAAGAATCACCACAACACAAAAAGAAGGAACTAGGGAATGGGCAGAGACCTACGGATACAGAATAGAAGACTTTAAATAGCCAAGGACTGAATGTGTTCCAAAGAGTTGTCGTACTGTAAAGCAAGTGCAAAGGGTCTCAGTTAACACTAGCCACTATGAAGAGCTAGAGAATCTTGAAACCCAGGCTCAGAAACTGCATTGCTATTCACTGCCAAGGACTGATGAATCCTGAGTTCCTAGACTACACAGGAGCTCTAACACTTGTAGAGTAAGGGTCCTAGAATCTTAAGGACACATAAGAGCTAGAACACCATAGTGAACCATCTGTATCTGCTTTTTCTGCTTTGTATTGACAGGTATCAAGGAATATCAACTCTGCCAGAGACCCGCTACTCTTCCTCTAGCAATGATTGCCAACCCAGTAAAACAAAAGGACCCCAACAGATGATGGGTAACATCATAATATGAACAAAATTGACAAATGAAAGAATACATTTACATTTGCACTCTTCCTATTTTTCTTCCTTCCTTTAATGATTTGTCTTATCTTTCTAAAAATGTTTCCATAGTAGAATTTTTAAAGATCTTTATTTCATTGTCCTTTTATGTGTCTATGTATATGTGGATATGCATATGTGAGTACAGTTGTTTGTGAAGTCTAGAAGATGGTATCAGATCCCCTGGAGTTGTAGTTAAAGGTTTCTGTGAACCACCCGACCTGGGTGCTGGGATCTGAACTCTGGTCCTCTGGAAGAGTAATATATGCTAGTAACTCTAGCCCTCTGTAGTAAATTATCTAGATTAACAATACGCCAATAAATATTTTCAGGGTTTTTTTTTTTTTTTTGGTTTGTCTGCTTTTTCAGGCATCTTGATTGATCCTGTCCTTCTAGAAATATATTCAAGCAGATATGATATTAATAGTTAAGAGTTCATTTTATCACTTAAAAATACATAGTACATCCTTTGAGAGTACGAGGTTTCTAATAAAAACACATTGCTATTCAGTTTGGTACAGTATTCTATTGGTATACATGATGAATAATGACATATAGCCAAATTAACATTTTTCTCTCTAAAAGTTTTATATTTTTCATTTCAGAACTTTATGATGGTCTTACATGCATTTCTTTTGATTTATCTATCAAAATATTATTCCCTTTCTTGATTATGTACATGACTTTCATAAATTTGAGATATTTCAATTAATGATTTTCTCAAATATTCCGTTTGACTTTTTTCTCCTCTCTTTCGGGAACTTAGAAGAGACAGGTCATCTCCTGTGAAACCCTATGAAACCCCTTCTACCTGTTTTATCTCTATTTTTCAGATTGGGCAAGTTCTATTCATTTTATGCAAGCTCTGACTTCTACCATGTTCATTCTACCAAGTTTTTACTTAATTTAAATTAATATTAATTTTTCAGTTTTATAGTTTTATTTTGGGCTGCCAATATTTCCCAGTGGATAGGGGAACTTGTCTCCAAGCCTGATGTGCTAGGCTCCATCTGCAGATCACACATGTTGAGAACCAACTCCTATAAGTTGTACTCTGACTTCTACTGGTATACTGTCACTTATATACACATGTGCATACACACACACACACACACACCAACTAAATAAAGGTTAAAATTTTTAGTTTAGTTATTTTTAATAAATTCCATTTATGTTCTTATATTTAATTTTACTCTCTACATTTTTAAAGATTTATTTATATTTATTTTTATGTATATGCTTGAATATGCATCTGTGTACCACATGCATGTTCCGTGCTCATAAAGGTCACAAGAAGACTTTAGAACCCTTGGAACTGGAGTTACAGACAGTTGTAAGCCATCATGTGGGTGCTGAGAGTTGAACGGAGGTGCTCTGGAAGAGAATTCAGTACTCTTAACCTCTGGGCCATCCATCTAGCCCAATGTTTTGTTTTAAAAATTATTTTATTTTATTATTTATTACTATCACTCATTATTGTTGTTGTTACTATTGTTATTATTGTTGTTATTATTATTATTATTATTATTATTATTATGTTGGAATATAGGCATGCCATGGTACACAGGTTTGTTCACTTTGTAAGAACTTAATTAAAATTCTTTTTACAATTTGCACACTTTTAACAAAGAGGGAGTGGAATTAGAGACAAATAGCATTGAGAATGTTTGGAAAAGCTCAATCCTTCCCCTGACCCTTCCTCAAGAACTCCCAGAGATCCACCTAATGTTTGGCTGTGGGTCTCTCCATTTGTTTCCAGCTGCTGGATGAAGCCTCTCAGAAGACAGTTATGCTAGGCTCCTGTCTGTAAGCATAGCAGAGTGTCATTAATAGTGTCAGAGGTTGGCTCTCTCCCATGGTGTGGGCTCAAGTTGGGCAGATCATTGGTTGGCTGTTCCCTCAGTCTCTGCTCCATCTTTATCCCTGTGCATCTTGTAGGCAGGTTAAATTTCAAGTCAAAGTTTTTTTGAGTGAACCTAGTACTTTATAAGCTTCCTAATATATGTATATTAAAAATAGTCTAATTGGAATTACTCTGCATGGGGAAATAGATAATGTTCCTTCTAGAAACTCTAGACTCTTTTTTTTTTTTGAAACTCTAGACTCTTAAACAAAAAGGCTAGTCCCTTGAGTTGTTGGTCATGTGGATGGAAAATGCAGGGAATTGCCACTGCACTTTGTTGACCATCAGAATTTGAGGGTAAGACTCCATTGCTGAAGATGTCACACACTCTGGTTACAGGACTAGGAGAAATCAAACTTGTACTGAACTGGAAGCCTCCTCCCTAATGGTCTGCTTCCATAACACTGAAGTAGCTAGAAAGGCTTCCAAGAGATACAATGTGCAGTCTTGCCTTGCTGTGAACCCTGTGACAGACAAGTTACCTAGCCAGATATGCCCAGTGGATTCAATAGTAGTACAAATGTCTTGAGGGTAACCAAGAGCCATTTTGTTGGATTTAAGGATCATTTGTCTGGTGTGAGTAAACCTTCCCAAGAACTCATAGAATGGTCATAGACCTTAGGGGAGAACATACTATACAATTTTGCTAAACTGATATACTTTCCAATTGACTTCTAAATACTTATCCTCATACTGATAGATCAGTCTAGCTCACACACCTCATCAGAGAAGGTTCTTTTTGCAGTGGTTTCCACAAACACCCACAGATCATCAAAATACAGAGAATAAGTGGCTGTGGAATTTTCATTCCCAAATGGGGCCTTTGTGTCATACCCTCTTTCCCAAGGCTCAGGGAACAATGTAAAACTGTCCTCTGGACATTAAAGGCAGTAGCATTCATGAACTCTCAACATCTACAGCTGCTTACACAAGAGCTATAGAAGATTAATCTAGTCAATATTCTACCATGGAAAGATGTTTCATAAAGTTTTACTTATAGTTAAGAAGCTACAAGCAAGGCAAAGGACACTATCAAAAGGACAAAACATCAGCCTACAGATTGGGAAAGGATCTTCACCAACCCTAAATCTGACAGAGGGCTAATATCTAATATATACAAAGAACTCAAGAAGGTAGAACCCAGAGAAACAAATAACCCCATTAAAAAGTGGGGTACAGTGCTAAACAAAGAATTTTCACCTGAAGAACTTCGGATGGCTGAGAAGCACCTTAAGAAATGTTCAACATCATTAATCATTAGGGAAATGCAAATCAAAACAACCCTGAGACTTCACCTCACACCAGTCAAAATGGCTAAGGTCAAAAAATCAGGAGACAGCAGGTGTTGGCAAGGATGTGGAGAAAGAGAAACACTTCTCCACTGCTGGTGAGATTGCAAGATGGTGCAACCACTTTGGAAATTAGTCTGGCGTTCCTCAGAAATCTGGGCATGACACTTCCAGAGGACCCTGATATACCACTCCTGGGCATATACACAGAGGATTCTCCAGCATGTAATAAGGACACATGCTCCATTATGTTCATAGCAGCCTTATTTATAATAGCCACAAGCTGGAAAGAACCCAGGTATCCCTCAATGGAAGAATGGATGCAAAAAAATGTGGTATATACACTTGTGCATGTCAACTAGCCATTGCCTCCCCATTAACACTATGTAGGTTGTTCTGAGGAAATCCTTATATCCTGTAATGTATATGCCTATTTGTATGGTGGTTCATGAAACAACAACTTGTTCAAGAATGGAAAAACATGGTTACATAGCAAACCATGATCTACACTTAGAAAAGCAAGTAGCTTACAAGGAACATCGCAAAAGCTTTTGTTGCCAACAGTGCCTTATGTCTTATGCCTCTGTCACTGTGATATACATTCTAAAGTCATATAGAAAAAAAGGGAAAAATCAAATCTAAGTTATGTATACATCTCTTAAACTCTATTCCTATAGAACAACCATTATCAAGGGGTGACCATAGCTATGAAGTTTTCTAGAGGAATCAAATTTTGAATATGAACAGGGTAGAAAGGACTCCCCTTAAAGAAAGAGATGATGGCAGAAGGAAGAAAGGGGTAAAAATGAGAAGCAGCTAGATAGAAAAGAAAATGTGGTATAGAAAGATGTGAAAAATTAGCAACAAGTTCAAAACTTGCGAAGATTGGAAAGTCAATATGAGTTAAGTATAACAAAAAGATAAATGAGTTCTGTTGTCTTCTGTGTCCCTGCAACATAGTTTCTGTATAAATTTAACTTCTAACAACTGCCGATTTGCACAAACTGGCAAGTGGACATATCCTAATTAATATGGTGGTTCAAGTTACATGAGAGTCCCTCTAAATTTTAACCAAGTATACAATATATCTTTAGGAAAGTTTCTAAACCACAATTAGAAAAACAGATAGCATTATTATCACAGCATTACTTAATTACTCGTGTAGTTTAATTTTCAGGTCACCCATTTATTTATATACCACCCATTGCCTGAAATATTCTGTGATGCACATGAATGCTGTGACTCAGCAAGTGACATGAAATCAAGTTGTTGGCATCAATAATTTAATATAAAAATATGGGTTCTAACAAATCTTCTTGCTAAAACAGTTAATGTAGTTGTTAAAATAGGGCCCCCATGGATTGAAACACATTTTATAAGACCTATTTAGATAGAAGGAGATTATAATCACTGCTTCTTCATATAAAAGTGCCATCTGACCTCTTAATAAATTTAAAATAAGTGACTGTCACTTCACAATGGATTGGTACAGATCAACAAAACCCCCATAATAAAAACCACCAAAATAATTGACTATCTAATCAGCAACTGGCTCATATTTTATTGTGAAGTGTTTGACCAACAGTCCATTCAGTGTTTAATAGCTGAAATTTCCCATGAATAGCCAGGGAAATGTGCATTGTTTGTCTTTGAAGTTTAAGACAAATGAGTTGGCACATGAGGTGACGTTCTGAGAATACCAATGGCTCAGGCTCTAAGATCAACACTTAATAAATGAGACCTCATGAAACTGAAAAGCTTCTGTGAGGCAAAGGACTCCATCAATAGGACAAATAGGCAGCCAACAGAATGGAAAAGCATATTCAGCAATCCTATATCTGACAGAGGGCTAATATGCAAAAATATGTAAAAAAAACTCAAGAAGTTATATATCAACAAAACAAAAAACAATTAAAAACAAAATAATTTTTGAAATGAGGCACAGAGCTAAACAGACCATTCTCAACAGAGTAATCTCGAATGGCTGAGAAGCATTTAAGGAAATGATTAAAGTCCATAGTCATCAGGGAAATACCAATCAAAACAACTCTGAGATTCTATCTTACACCAATCAGAATGGCTAAGATTAAAAACTCAAGCTATAGCACATGCTGGTGAGGATATGGAGAAAGAGGAACATGCCTCCACTGCTGGTGGGAATGCAAACTGGTACAACCACTGTGGAAATCAATATGGTGATTTCTCAGAAAATTTGGAATTTATCTACCTTAAGACCCAGCTATATTACTTTTAGGCATATAACCAAAGGATGCGCCACTATACCACAAGGACACTTGCTCCACTATGTTCATAGCAGCTATATTCATAATAGCCAGAAACATGGAACAGACTAGATGTCCCTCAACTGAAGGATGGATAAAGAATATGTGGTATACTTACACAATGGAGTGTTGTTACTCAGCTATTAAAAATAAGGACATCATGAAATTTGTAGGCAAGTGGATGGAACTAGAAAACATCATCCTGAGTAAGGTAATCCAGACCCAGAAAGACAAGCATGGTAGGTTTTCGCTTATAAGTAGATATTAGCCATAAAATAAATGACAACATGCACAAAAAAGACAAAGACCATAGACCCAAAAAAGCCAAGTAACAAGGAGGGCTGGGGAGGGAGTGGCACACAGACATGTGAATCTCATTGAGAAGGGGAAACAATAGACATTGAAGGTGAATGGTGAGAGGGGACTGGATGGGGTTAGAAGTGGAGATAGGAACAGGAAGGATCAGGTGTGAGGAGGATGGAAGGAGAGAGAACTGGGAGAGTCAACTAGATTGGCAGGGGCATCTCTGAGATGAGCTAGAAACCTAATGCAATGGAAACTCCTAGGTATCAATGAGGGTAACCCTAACTAAGACTACTAGTGATGGGGATATGGAGCCTGAACCAGCCATCTCCTGTAATCAGGTAAGATTTCCAATGGAGGGATTGGGACACCAACCCAGCTACTAAACGTTCTACATACAGTTTGTCCTGCCTACAAGATATGCTGGGGTAAGTGTAGAAATTGTGGGAGTGGCCAACCAATAACACTCCAGTTTGAGACCCATGCCATGAGAAGGGCCCTGAGGGACAGCAGCCAGAGGCTGGGTAGCCCAGGGACCTATAATAGAACCAAACATGAGTAGCAAAACCATCACTGAAGTGATCCCTAATGATACTCTGTATACTCATAAGATCAGTGCCTAGTATAGCTGTCATTCGAGAGGCTTCACCCAACAACTGATGAAAACAGATGCAGAGAGCCACAGCCAAACATGCAGATCTGGGGAAATCCTGTAGAAGAGAAGGATGGTAGAAGCCAGAGTTGTCAAGGACACCACAAGAAAACCAGCAGAATCGACTACCCTGAACCCATAGGGGCTCACAGAGACTGATCTGCCAACCAAGGGTCCTACATGGGAGTGACCTAGAACGTCTGTACATATGTTACATTGTGTAGCATCTTCCTGTGGGACTCCTAACAGTGGGGGCAAGAGCTATCTCTGAATCTGTTGCCTGACTTTGGGACCCTTTTGTCCTACTAGGTTGCCTGGTTTAACCTTACTAGGAAAGGAGATGCCCAGTCTTACTGCAACTTGATATGCAATGACTAGTTGATATCAATAAAATTAAAATAATAAAAAATACCCAAAAAAAGGTGGTGGGTGTACCTCTGGCCAAATATGATAGCCCACAATTGTAACATCACTCAGGAAATTGAAGCAGAAAGATTGTGACTTGGGAGCCAGCATATATATAATAATAACTAAAACTTTGTTGCAAATTCTACCTAAAGGAAAGCAAGGGCTCAATAAAAGTAAACTATAAATAGCAAAAAAAAAAAAAAAAGGCACATTAGAAGGGCTAACAAGTAAATGCAAAAGATAGCAACAAAATAAATGTAAAAGCTTTAGAAGAAAATAAGTTTCTAGAATAATGAGGAAAAAGTACAGAGCAATAACTTTGAAGAATGAATTTTTATGCAAAATCCTTAGCAAGTTATGGCCAAGTGAATTAAATACCACATGTACGAAAGTTATTTCAACATGTACAGACATCTGGAAGCTAGAGAGACTCTCCTGTCTATGTTTATATAGTATTGGAATTATAGGTACAACCTTCTGTACCTGGCTTTTTTATGTGGGTGCTAGGGGTCCTAACTCGAGTCTCAACTGAGTTATATCTTAGTTTTCACACACACACACACACACACACACACACACACACACACACACACACACACACGTACATGCCATGACAGATAATATATGGAGTTCCAAGTACAATTTTAAGAGTCAGCACTCCATTTCCACCACATAAGTCTAGAAATTAAACTCAGATTCAAGCATCTTTACCCACTATGCCTTTTTTCTCCACAAATGGATATAGGCAAATGGAAAGATTCTCCTAAGTTTAGATAAGAATATTTGATATCTTTAAAATGTCAAACCTCCCCCATATGGAATTTAAATTTAAAACAATTCCAATAAAATTATGCACACACTGCTTTTGTAATTTGAATTAAAATATAAATTGGCGGAAATAGACAAATATTAACTTTATATGGAAAAATAAACATTTTAGAATCTCCCTGGAAACATAAAAATAAGAAAAACAGCCAAGTCCTAGCAGGTAGAAATGCAAATTACAGAGCCGCTATGATTAAAATAATATAAATATGGCTTAAAACCACCAATAAGAGTAGACTAGAATAAATACATAGAAAACTCTAACTGCATGAGGAAAGTGTTGGTTTATTGCACTGGAACAAAGATAACCTTTTATGTTGGGGTGGATGGCATATGCTGAGGCATATTACATTAGGCTGAGGCAGGAGGATCAAAAATTCAAGACTGAGCTATATGCTAGTTGAAGATATAAATAAAAATCAGCAAGCCCTTAAGAAAAACTGTTTTGGCAAGGACATAGATATTTGTGAAAGAAACAGAGACACTGTTTACCTTTCAACAATGTTAACTAGATCAGGAATCTAATTGTAACAAAATTGTTACAAACGCTAATGGAGTTTCCTCTAAGCTGATATAGAAAAGGGTCTAAAACTGTAAGTCAAGAATCAGATGCAATGGAAAGGAAAATAAAAGATTTGGAAAATGTAACTACATAATTCTGGTCAAAAACATAATTTCTTTATGATGTAAAAAAAAGGAGACCAGCATAAGCAATTTAAACAAATGTAATAGTGTATTATTCAGGGTTTTCTAGAGTCACAGAACTTATGGGTAGTCTCTATATAGTAAGGGAATTTGTTGATGACTTACAGTCTGTAGTCCAACTCCCAACAACGGTCAACAGCAGCTGTGGATGGAAGTCCAAGGATCTAGCAGTTGCTCAGTCCCACAAGGCAAGCAGGAGAAGAAGATTTAGCAAATCCTCCTTCTTCCAATGTCCTTACATAGGTCTCCAGCAGAAGGTGTGGCCCTGATTAAAGGTGTGTGCCACTGTGCCTGGATCTGGGACTTGCTTTGTCCCAGGCTGACCTTGAACTCAAGAGATCTCCCTGTCTTAATCTTCTGGGATTCACAGCCACTATGCCTCAAGATCTCCATGCCAAGACCCAGGTCAGAAACTCGTATCTCCCAGCCTCCAGATTAGGATCACAGGTGAGCCTTCCAATTCTGGATTGTAGTTTATTCCAGATTTAGTCAAGTTGACAACCAGGAATAGCCACTATAAATGGCATGACTGCTAGAGGTTAAATGCACTGACTGCTTTTCCAGGGGACCTTTTCCAAAAGCATCCATATGGTGTCTTACAAATGGCTCTAACTCCACTTCCTTAGAAGCCCATACCCTCTTGTGGCCTTTCTGGGCACCAAGCATATGTGTGGTACCTAGATATACACATAGGCAAAACATCAGTACACAGGAAAACAATACATAAATAAAAATTAAAAATTTGAGGACAAACTGGAATGAAACATTCTCAGCATAAATAATAGACAAAAGGTTACTATTTTGTATATTCTGTATATTCTGAATATATACAGAATTCAAGGAGAGAAGAGAGATTTTTTCTGAAGTCACACTGTTAGTGGCTTTTTAATCACAATTAAGCAGAAAGATGTTGGTTCTGTTGTTGTCAAACACAAACAGAACTTGGAGCTGGAGAGATGGTTCAGTTGTTAAGAGCATTTGCTGCTCCTCTAGAATCTGGTTCCCAGCATCACATGGCAACTTACAACTGCCTAGACACTCCCCCAGGCTCCCACACTCAGATGCACATGCAAACGCATGCACATACATACACACACATGCACACGCATATACACACATGCACATATGCATGCACATCTGTGTAATTTTAAAAATTAAAAAGAAACTATAAGAGAACATTTTAAAACAGAACTAGCACATTCTGTTTAACTCCTTCATAGTCGAGAGTATAGCTAAGTTTAATGAGCTATTTTT
This sequence comes from Apodemus sylvaticus, assembly GCF_947179515.1. NCBI lineage: Eukaryota > Metazoa > Chordata > Mammalia > Rodentia > Muridae > Apodemus > Apodemus sylvaticus. The sequence goes on along the minus strand of NC_067495.1, from coordinate 13,646,180 downwards.
TAGTAGCATTTCTGACTCTCATATATTAACATATATGCATATAACATATATGCACAGTTAGTGTGAATCAGTTACCATTCACTGCTTTGGGAGAAAAGAAGGAAGAAAACACAGCCTCTGACAGGATGCACATATTTTAATACAGGTACCTGTTTATTTATCATGGTCCTATCTACCTACTCATCCTCATCATCTATTCTTCCTCCTTTTTCTTCTCCACACTCCCTCCCTTTGTACTTTCATTTGTGTTGTTGGTAGTCATATCACAGTCACTCCATAGACGACCCCTGTGAAGTCCTGTGTTACCACTGCTGTCAACAGCAGCGACCTCCAGCAGATAATTATCAGTCTTCATCTCAGCTTCAGGAAATCTCAGCAACAATTGACACATAGTGACAGCTTCCATCCAATTAATTTTTATTTATTTTTGGGACACTATTTGTCAGTTTCTCTTAACCAAAAAAGAAAAAAAAGAAAAGAAACTCATCAACCCCTTCTTTGCTTTTCTTTTCTTCTCTTTCTTCTTTTTGGTCTGGGAAATCTTTGATGCACCACAAAGCCACTGAAAATATAAGTGAAGACATCATTTGCATACCACGCTTCTCTTCTTGCTCCCCTCTCTGTGTTAGCTAGCTCCCAGTGATAGCATGCTGTGAGTGAGGCTTGCTAATGGACACTTTATGCAGCCACTTTCCAAAGTAACTATGGAGCTGGCTATGTGATCTTTTATATAGTGGACATAATGGTGAGTAGTTTCTAAGTGCATCTCTTAAGAAAGCCTGGCAGCTTCTCATTTGACAGTATGGGAGTGTTAGTTGCCTTCTAAGGAGTTCTGGTACCCCGTTGTATAGGCGATGTGGAAAATTCACTTGATAAGGGACAGCCAAGTTTCAATTGAGTCTGGTTTTCCAGGATTCCCCTCTGAAAGACCCTGAAATTTGCTGTAAGAAGCTCAGACTTCCTGGACTAGTTCAATCTTAAGATTATGATATCAAGTGAATTGGAAGAACAAACAAAACTGTGGGTGATTCAAAGCCATTATCTATTCATAATTTAACCAGTTCTGCTCCACCCTCACCCATAGAAATATACATTTTTCTAAAAATTTCCTGTTCATTAAGGAAAAAAATTCTGTTCCACCTTGCTTCTATGGTCTAATTGTGTGTATCTGAGTGGATGAGACTATGCCTTACAAAAGAGGTGCAAAGGAGTGCTTTCTTTCTTCTACAACATTAGGATGCAGCAAGACGGTCTATTTATTAGGACTGAGCCCTTACCAAACACTGAATCTTTTAAATCTATTTCTCCCTTCCCTTTTCTTCATCTTTGATACTTTTGTCTTCAACTTCCAAACCTCTAAAACATTAAGTAATGAATGTATATTGTTTATAATTGAATCAAAGTGTTTTTATTACAACATCATGTTTAGACTGAGATGCTTTCCCTTACCAAGGCCTTCTCATCATATTATTACCATACACCACACATTTTGGGCTTTCACTGTGATAGAGGCGTGCCCTAAAGCCATCCTTAGCCACAATTATCTCTCTCACGGTGTTGTGTGCAATTTTACGGTCCAACTACGTTATTAAAAACTGCCATCTGTCACAGATGTTTCTGTCATTGACATGGATTACATAGATATCTAGGACATCAAATTCTTTCACATATGGTGCTGTAATTTCCTTTGAATTTGGAATATATATTCTCATTAGAGAAGTAAGTGTTACACTGTGATTTTTCCCACAGTTGTCATATGTTAAAAGTGTCTGTTTGCATTCCCACGTCCACCATTCAGGTAACTCTGGATGAAGTGAGCAGCTGTCCATGATGCAATATTCAAAATTATATAGCTATTTCATCACCTATGGTTGAAAGTTATCAATTATATATATATATATATATATATATATATATATATATATATATATATATATATATATATATATATATAAATAATATTCACCTCAGTTACCCTCTTTTATGTCACTCATCTCATTGTTCCTGACTAGTCTGCCTTCTCTCTTTTTTTGTTTTTAAGATACTTATAATTTTTTTAGTTGTTTTGTTTTTATTGAGTATCTTCTTCATTTACATTGCCAATGGTAAAGCTTTTCCCAATTTCCCCCTCCCAAAAGCCTCCCTCGCCAACGATTCCCTACCCCTCCTCCCACCCCCTGCCTCCATGTATATGCCCCTCTACCCAACACAGTCCCAGCTCCCTCCTACCCCGCCCCTGTCCCTTTCCCTTTGTTGTGGCCTCTATTGAGCCTTTACCTGACCAAAGACCACTCCTCCCACTGATGCTCAACAAGGCATTCCTCTGCCACATTTTTGGCTGGAACCATGTATACCCCTTGGTTGATGGTTCAGTCCCTGGGAGTCCTGGGGTGTCTGGGTGTCCAAAGTCATTGTTCTTCCCATGGGGCTGTAAACCCCTTCAGCTCCTCTGGACCATCCTCCAGCTCCTCCATTGGGGACCCCACACCCAGTCCAATAGTTGGTTGCTAGTTTCTGCCTCTGTATTTGTAGGGGTCTGGCAGGACCCCTCTGGAGACAGCCATGTCTCCAGACAGACATGCTCCTTTTGGTACACGCTTCTTGTCGTAGTGTTGGGGTTTGGTGACTGTTTATAGGATGAATCCCCAGGTAGGGCAGTCTCTGGGTGACCTTTACTTCAGACTCTGCTCCACACATTGCCTCCCTTATTGTTCCTGTGAGTATTATGTTCCCTTTCTCAGAGGAACCATAGCACCCTCCCTTAGGTCCTCCTTCTTCTTGAGCTTCCTGTGCTGGGTGAATTGTAAATTGTTTATTTTGAGCTTTTGGACTAGCATCCGCTTATTAGTGAGTGCATACCATGTGCGTTCTTTTGTGACTGGGTTACCTCACTCAGGATGACACTTTCTAGTTCCATCCATTTGCCGAAAATTTTCATGAATTCATTGCTTTCAATAGCTGAATAATACTTCATTGTGTATATATACCACAGTTTCTGTATCCATTCCTCTGTTGAGGGACATCTGGTTTTTTTCCAGCTTCTGGCTATTATAAACAAGGCTGCTATGAGCATAGTGGAACATGTGTCCTTACTACACGTAGGAGCACCTTCTGGGTATATGCCCAGGAGTGGTATAGCTGGGTCCACAGGTAGTACTATGTCTAATTTTCTGAGGAATCGCCAAACTGATTTTCAGAATGGTTTCTAGTCTGCCTTCTCATTCATTTATTTTTTTCTGTCTGTGCAGGTCTTGTGCCAGTGGTTCTGACTGGAACAGCCATGCTGTATGCAGAAGACAACATTTCAAAGCACTCCTCGCCATGTTCCTGCTCTCAAAATCTGTCCACTTTTTCTTTCATGATGTTCCCTGGGTTTGGAGAGACAATATTGATAATATTGATGCCTCTTTAGGGCTGAGAGCTCAAGAATCACTTGCTTTCAGCACATCAACCAGGTACGAGTCTCTGCATATACCATCCTCCACTATTTACAAAAACTAAAAGAACTTTCTCTGACCCAGGCTAAAAGTAGCACTAGTCTATGGATATAAACATAAATATTTAGAAGGCATTTGATTCTACTTCTAACCCTTAGGCCCGGCACTGTATAACCAATTGCTTCTTTAATAGGAAAGTAATCATTTCCTATTGCCACTATATTGAATTTCCACAAACATATGGAATGTAGGGAGCTTAAACTCCCTATATTTATTATCTTTCATTGCTAGATTTCAGAACTCACCCTGAGCTGCCCTTACCACTCCAATTCAGTATAAGGACTTGCCAGACTTCTCATGAAAAATCTTATCCAGAGCAGGAAAGATTTAAACATGCTTTTTAGTCCATCTCCTTTGCTTGCTAACAGCCACTTTGGAATGAGTTCTCTCCTTTCCTGTGCCCACATTCCCTTTAAACGCTATATGACCATAGCATTTTCTAAGGCAGTATTAATGTGGCACAGAAATCTGATTTTACATATATCTTACTCCACTTTAAGCAGCTCTGTTAACTACCATGCTGATGTATTGAGTCAGGTGGGGATAAGGGCTATAATGAAATTTTTCATTAAAGGAAAAGAGAGTCCTATGTGAAAGTTACTCTCGTTAAAGTAGAAGGCAAGTAAAAGGTAAAAATTAAGGTCATTTGGGGGAAGAATGTTCAAGTGGGCTGGGCAACATGCTGAAAACTTCAAATGTCTGGAATCTAGTGTTGCTCAACTCCAAATGGATCAAGGACCTCCACATAAAGCCAGACACTCTGAAGCTAATGGAAAAGAAACTGGGGAAGACCCTTGAGGACATCGGTACAGGGGGAAAGTTCCTGAACAGAACACCAATAGTTTATGCTCTAAGATCAAGAATTGACAAATGGGACCACATAAAATTGCAAAGTTTCTGTAAGGCAAAGGACACTGTCAAAAGGACAAAATGGCAGCCAACAAATTGAGAACAGATCTTCACCAACCCTACATCAGATAGAGGGCTAATATCCAATATATACAAAGAACTCAAGAAGTTAGACCCCAGAAAACCAAATAACTCTATTAAAAATGGGGTACAGAGCTAAACAAAGAATTTTCACCCGAAGAACTTCGGATGGCTGAGAAGCATCTTAAAAAATGCTCAATTTCATTAGTCATTAGGGAAATGCAAATCAAAACAACCCTGAGATTTCACCTTACACCAGTCAGAATGGCTAAGATTAAAAATTCTGGAGACAACAGGTGTTGGCGAGGATGTGGAGAAAGAGAAACACTCCTCCACTGCTGGTGGGGTTGCAAATTGGTACAACCACTCTGGAAATCAGTCTGGCGGTTCCTCAGAAAACTGGACACGTCACTTCTGGAGGATCCTGCTATACCACTCCTGGGCATATACCCAGAGGATTCCCCAGAAGGTAATAAGGATACATGCTCCATTATGTTCATAGTAGCCCTATTTATAATAGCAGAAGTTGGAAAGAACCCAGGAACCCAGGTATCCCTCAACAGAAGAATGGATGCAAAAAATGTGGTATATATATATACACAATGGAGTACTATTCAGCCATTAGAAACAATGAATTCATGAAATTCTTAGGCAAATGGATGGAGCTGGAGAACATCATACTAAGTGAGGCAACCCAGTCTCAAAAGATCAATCATGGTATGCACTCACTAATAAGTGGATATTAGCCTGGAAAACTGGAATAACCAAAACATAATCCACACATCAAATGATGTACAAGAAGAACGGAGGAGTGGCCCCTGGTTCTGGAAAGACTCAGTGTAGCAGTATAGGGCAAAACCAGAACAGGGGAGTGGAAAGGGGTGGATGGGAGAAAAGGGGGGAGGGAAGAGGATGGGACTTTGGGGGAGTGGGGGGCCAGAAAAGGGGAAATCATTTGAAATGTAAATAAAAAATATATCGAATTAAAAAAAAAAAAGAAAAGAAAAAGAAGTTGGGGTTTAGAAATGTCCAGCAACTGGGCCTTGTAGTAATGGCTCAGTGGTTAAGAGCACTGACTGTTCTTCTGAAGGTCCTGAGTTCAAATTCCAGCAACAACATGTTGGCTCACAACCATCCATAAGGAGATCTGACTCCCTCTTCTGGAGTGTCTGAAGAAAGCTACATTGTACTTATAATAAATAAATAAATCTTTTAAAAAAAAAAGTTGGCTATACTACATGAGAAGTTAGCCTCATTTAAGCTAGGCAGTGGTGGCACACGCCTGTAATCCCAGCACTCTGGGAGGCAGAGGCAGGCTGATTTATGAGTTTGAGGGCAGCCTGGTCTACAGAGTGATTTCTAGGACAGCCAGGGCAACGCAGAGAAACCCTGTCTCGGAAAAAAAAATTCCAAAAAAAAAAAAAATGTCCAGCAACAGTAATGTTTTTCTGGCCTGTGTCAACTACTCATTAAAGAATGAGGTCATTAGTTCTCCACCATAGACAGAGGGGCAACAAAATGTCCCAATGTCACATTAAGGAATGAAAAAAGGAACTTCCTGTTGGAGTAGTTTGACCAAGAGTGAGCACCAATTTAAATTCTCCACTTCTCTCCCTGTCTTTTGCTGGGCCTTGGCCTCTGTATGTTGCTTGCCTGTTATATGTATCTGATCTGCCCCTGTTGCCTGTTTCTAGCAAAGGGCTTTGTTCTGCATGTATTTAACATTACAGGAAATATGGTATGGAGAAGAAATGAAGAATTCCTTTCTACAGAAACCTTTATTCAGGCCCACCCAGCATTCCTAATAAACAGGTACTCATAATGGATTTGGGAACTGCAAAATAAATTCACATTCCTGAATCCTACTCAGAAGTTCCTGAAGCAAAAGCCATGAAAACCCTAAATGTATAAGCCTTATGTTTGCTGTCCCAGGTTGTTTATGGTCTGGCCTTGGGCAAGGAAAAAACAAACAACTGGGAATCTTGAACAGATATTAAAAAAAAAAAAAACAGGGAAGTATTTACTGGTCTCAACTGACCCAGGATAGCACTCAGTATAAGCTCAACCTATATCCACATGTTGCTTCTAATACTTGTGTAATACTTGTTTTTTCTTAAAAGATTACCTTTAACCTGTTTGCTACATTCAGCCAATGATTCTCACAACATACACATATCCACACATACACTGTTCTAAGTAAGAGGCATGAAATAGTACATAATTTAAGATTAAGCCTGTGCATTGGCTTAGGTTATTTTTCCTTAAAGGCAGGTTAAACTTAAACAGGCTGAGTACACAGTAGGATTGCAGTTAACTACATAATCTTAAGTGACCTCAAGGTATATCATTAACTTGCTTGCAGGGTCTGGCAAAAGTTCAGTTTCTTCGAATGCAATAGCTATTTCTAGAAAATGTGCCATTACATTGTATCATTTACATGAATCTAATTCCTTGAGCTTAATGTCCCATGAAGCCGTTGCCTCTCTTATCTCTTCATTGGTTGTGTACTTCACTTGTCCAGAGAGGAAAAAGACTAGAACAAGCAAAACACTCACTTCTCCATTCCTTCTCAAAGGTGGCATTCCACATTACTCATCAAGCATCCCTAGACACATGGAAGTTTCAAAAAGATGGCTCTTTCTTCCAAAGCTAGACAGCTTCTAAGCTCAGTTTTGAAACTCCTTTATTAATTAAGCATACCTTCAGTTGGTAGATCCAGATTTTCTATTGTAAACAGGAGGAGATATGGAGCTGGAGAGAGCCATCCATGGAAAGCAGGTGCAGACTGGGTAGTGATTTCGTTCTTCATACATTATTGCATGTTCAGTGTGTCATGTATGTTGCTCAAAAGTCTTATATGTTTTGGGGGGGTTGAACAATAATAACATTTAAATAAACACCTACAATATCTGACATTATGTTAGGAGGTGGTTGCTATGTTATTAAAAACAAAGATAGGAAGACAGAAGGAAAACTGGGATGCTTAATTGGGTACAGGAATAACATTTTAGAAGACAAACAAGGGTATATGCCCAGGAGTGGTATAGCAGGATCTTCTGGAAGTGAGGTGCCCAGTTTTCGGAGGAACCGCCAGACTGCTTTCCAGAGTGGTTGTACCAATTTGCAACCCCACCAGCAGTGGAGGAGTGTTCCTCTTTCTCCGCACCCTCTCCAACACCTGCTGTCTCCTGAATTTTTAATCTTAGCCATTCTGACTGGTGTAAGATGAAATCTTAGGGTTGTTTTGATTTGCATTTCCCTAATGACTAATGAATTGGAGCATTTTTTAAGATGCTTCTCCGCCATCCGAAGTTCTTCAGGTGAGAATTCTTTGTTTAACTCTGTACCCCATTTTTTAATAGGGTTGTTCGGTTTTCTGGAGTCTAACTTCTTGAGTTCTTTATATATATTGGATATTAGCCCTCTATCTGATGTAGGATTGGTGAAGATCTTTTCCCAATTTGTTGGTTGCCGATCTGTCCTCTTGATGGTGTCCTTTGCCTTACAGAAACTCTGTAACCTTATGAGGTCCCATTTGTCAATTCTTGCTCTTAGAGCATACGCTATTGGTGTTCTGTTCAGAAACTTTCTCCCTGTACCGATGTCCTCAAGGGTCTTCCCCAGTTTCTTTTCTATTAGCTTCAGAGTGTCTGGCTTTATGTGGAGGTCCTTGATCCATTTGGATTTGAGCTTAGTACAAGGAGACAAGGATGGATCAATTCGCATTCTTCTGCATGCTGACCTCCAGTTGAACCAGCACCATTTGTTGAAAAGGCTATCTTTTTTCCATTGGATGTTTTCAGCCTCTTTGTCGAGGATCAAGTGGCCATAGGTGTGTGGGTTCATTTCTGGATCTTCAATCCTGTTCCATTGATCCTCCTGCCTGTCACTGTACCAATACCATGCAGTTTTTAACACTATTGCTCTGTAGTATTGCTTGAGGTCAGGGATACTGATTCCCCCAGATTTTCTTTTGTTGCTGAGAATAGTTTTAGCTATCCTGGGTTTTTTGTCCTGGGCATATACCCAGAGGATTCCCCACCATGTAATAAGGATACATGCTCTACTATGTTCATAGCAGCCCTATTTATAATTGCCAGATGCTGGAAAGAACCCAGGTATCCCTCAACAGAAGAGTGGATACAAAAAATGTGGTATATCTACACAATGGAGTACTATTCAGCCATTAGAAACAATGAATTCATGAAATTCTTAGGCAAATGGATGGAGCTAGAGAACATCATACTAAGTGAGGTAACCCAGACTCAAAAGGTGAATCATGGTATGCACTCACTAATAAGTGGTTATTAACCTAGAAAACTGGAATACCCAAAACATAATCCACACATCAAATGAGATACAAGAAGAAAGCAGGAGTGGTCCCTGGTTCTGGAAAGACTCAGTGAAACAGTATTCAGCAAAACCAGAACGGGGAACTGGGAAGGGGTGGGTGGGAGGACAGGGGAAGAGAAGGGGGCTTACGGGACTTTCGGGGAGTGGGGGGGGGGCTAGAAAAGGGGAAATCATTTGAAATGTAAATAAATTATATCAAATAAAAAAAAAGACAAAAAAACAAAAAAACAAAAAAAAAAAAAAGAAGACAAACAAGGGACATGAATAAGCTGTATGGTTTTCAAGGAGTTAGGTGTGGGGACCTACCTGTAAGAAGGAATAGAGAACAATATGTGGAATCCTTAGACACAAGTGAAGGAAACTTCTGTCTGGGAACTTGGAGTGTAGCCAGTGAACAAGCAGAAAGTCATAGGCAGACTAAAGGGAAAGGCTGTAACACTTTGTAGGCCAGGGGGAGAGCTTTTTGCATTTCCTACAGATGTTGGTTATTTTTAAAAGCCAATGGTGTTTTCCCTGCTGTCTCTCCCTGCTAATAACCTTGGTAGGTGTTGGGATTAAAATACTAACAGTCGGGGGCTAGAGAGATGGCTCAGTGGTTAAGAGCACTGTCTGCTCTTCCAAAGGCCCTGAGTTCAAATCCCGGAAACCACATGGTGGCTCACAACCATCCATAAAGAGATCAAATGCCCTCTTCTGGAGTGTCTGAAGAGATCTACAGTGTACTTATATATAATAAATAGATAAAGCTTAAAAAAAGAAAAGAAAATAGAGAGACCTCTTCATACTTTCTTCATCCTTTGCTCCCTTCCTCTTTCCTTCTTAAAAAAAAAATACTAACAGTCTTTGATAAAGGAAAGGGATTGGACTGATTAAGTGAAAGGAAACATACTCTTACATTGGATGACTGATGACAGCTTTAAGTACCAATAGTGAAGAAAAAAAAGCCTCCTAGAGGACCTTAGCAATAGTTCTCTCCTGTTTGTTTATACACAGTTCAAAGTTTCAGTAACCCAAGCTCAAGTAGCATGTCTGGCTCCATAATTCTAGTAACAATTTAGACAGGCTTTTGATACCATGTGTTCTAGTAGCAAGATACAGACCTTACAATTTTCCTTCTAGAATACTTTTTTAAAACATCGAAATATAAGAAAACTCTTCCTCTGCATCTAGTAAAAAGTAACCTAGACCTTAAATGTTCCTCCTAGTTCATTTTCTGGAATAGACTTTTACATCTTCCTAAGGTAGGAACTGGGTGTCTCTATCCCTGATTCTGTGCAAGTACAAGCCCACAGAACCTACAAAGACACCATAGAATTACAAATGACCTTTGGGATTTAAAAGTCACTAACTAGGTCACAAGACTCTTGCACCAAGGAGCATTCTCTCAAGGACTAATACTATCTATGAACCTTTTTGCTTTTCTGAGTTTAAGGTTCTTCTGGAGGTTGGTGTCCTATGGTCTGTCTGCTGAATTTTTACATATGGCAGCAAGCCATATGTAACGTGATGTTCTGTCACTTATGAAAACAGAAATGAGTAGAGATGTAATGATTCATTGTTGTGTAGGAACCTAGATATAGGGATAGACCTTTCAATAGATTTAGCTCCTCGAAAAATATGCCCAATTTTCCTGATACTTCACATTCAAATATTTTGGGATACAACTCCAAAAGTCAAAGATATTTTCTTAGAGATTCAAAACTTTATTTTAATTGCCAACGTGAGTCACGAGAGCCTTTCACATTATCTCAAAGACTATATACAAAATGTTTATGTACAACCCAATGGGAGATAGTACTGGAATGCTGAAAATAGAGTGGAACTTCTCCATCTTATTATTATAATTTCTAGGGTAAATTACAAAGTATGGTTCTATAGGATTAACATGTGACACCTGTTTTGTAGCAGAAAGGATGCAATTCAACATTTAAAAGTCATAGTTTAATAGGAATATAGATGAATGGATGAAAAAAAAGAGCTATAATACTGCTTGCTTACACTAAGAACTTCATTATATATTCATAAAATATTTATTAAGATTTATTTTATTTATTTTACTTTGTGTGTATATATGTGTGCATGCGTATTTATGCAAGCACATGCCATGAGTGTGATTGCCAAGAAGTCTAGAAGAAGGCGTTAGATTTCTTTGAGCTAGAATTCCAGTTCTGAACTACCTGGCCAGAGTGCTGGAGTCCAAATTCAGGTCCTCTGGAAGAACATCAAGTTCTATTCATTGCTGAGCTGTCTCTCCATTCACTCCTTTAAGATTTTTAATATTTATAATATGAATATCATATTACATATTACTGTTTGTACAATATAAACATATCTATATCTATATTAGTATAGATATAGATATATAAAATGACATGATATCTAAAGGGTAGATCAAAGTTAATAAAGAAAGTTATCAGACAATATTTTCTCCATTCTTTATTTTCTGAATATCAGTCTCTTTAAAAAATCCCACACTACTGTTTAATTATATAAGGAAATATAATCTAAAATTAAAGAGGGAAATGCTTGCTTAATCTGGGACTAAGTGTTGTGAATGTTCCTTTCATGGGAATATGTGAACATTTAGCTCCTCTTTATTAAGTTCCAATGACAAACTAAACCTCACCTTAAGGAACCAATGAATTTGTTAGGCTTGATTAAGAGCATTACGAGTTTGTGAATAGGATTGTGGGAATCCAAGAATAATCACACTTGGACAATCTTCACTTAGTATGGATAATAGCATAGCTATATAAATGGAGTCCATTCAGTTAACCTTTCTATCATCTTTACTTTAGTACCACCGTAGAATCCTAGTACCCCAAAGCCACACGCAATTAGAGGAAGATTACATATAAACAGCTCATAGTAGCTGCTGGAATCTTAGGAGAAGTCCAGTGCCCCTCCCTACTGCATCCTATGAGAGAATATCAACAGTCAACAAGACTATCCCTCATGCTCCTTTACAAGCAAGCACAGCTGATCCAATGAATACCATGGCCATTTAGCTAAGAGAATTATGTTCTACATACAACACTAAGAAATATATTAAAATTCATCATATGACCCAGCTATATATATCCTTAGCATATGCTTAAGGGACTTGACCTACTTACTCCATGGATACTTGCTAGGCCATGTTCATCAATGTTAAATTTACAATAGCTGGGAAATGGAAACAGCCTAAATGCCATTGAATTGACAAATACCCCCAGATTTTCTTTTGTTGTTGAGAATAGTTTTAGCTATCCTGGGTTTTTTGTTATTCCAGATGAATTTGAGAATCACTCTTTCTAACTCTTATGAAGAATTGAATTGGGATTTTGATGGTATTGAGTTGAATCTGTATGCTAATATGCACTATGGAATACTATTCAACTGTAAAGAAAAAATGTAATCATGAACTTTGCAGGCATTTGCGTGACTAAACTTGACAAGCTCATATTAAATGAAGTAATTATTAATGTAGCAGTTTCCTCAGAGATTGAAAGATTCCATCCTTCAGGGAAGTTTCTTAATCAGGAAGTTAAACAATCCAGAATAGCTTTAGGGAGTTCGTGAAACTGACCAGATTCGTGGGGTTCTTTTTATCCCGGAGTAAGCAATAAAGACTGCTGAGGACCTGCGCCACTTCTGACATGGGGAGAGTCCTACTTCCTGATACTCTCTGGAGAACGGGCAGGACCAGGGCATCCGGGTAGTGAAATCCAGATGATTAAGATGCTCCCAGATAAGTGAAGCCACAAGCAACTCCTCCCTATCTCAGAACTCATGCTTTTCCTAACTCATCTCCTCGGTGTGTGAATATGAACTTTAGTGACCAGAGTTGCAGGCCTGGAGCCTTAGGAGATGCGATGCCTGAAGTCTTGACATTGGTTTTCCATATGCTGGTGAACAAGTCTAAGCACTTTTCTGGAAAGGCAGGAATAGGAGGTCAGGGTGGCAGGACTGGGCCATGGCAAGTGGAAATTGTGACTTGAAGTATCCCAGCCAAGAATCATCCAATCTGCCCATTCGAAGAAAACAACCCAAATCATAGATGTTCACCCAGGCCCAGGAGAGTCAGCTGAGGATGGGCCACAAAGGACAAATGGTTCGTGGCAGCTGAGTTTTCATCTCGCCTCCGTAGCCTGTCTGGTATAAAGGGATTGCCTCTTCTGAGGAGTTGCAAAGCATTAGCATCAGGAATCAAGGACAGCTACGCACTTCAGATCCATTGAACCTATGCCACCCTAGAATCCCTGAAGAGGTGACCACAGGTAGAGGCCACACCCTGGAAAGGAGAAAGGTCCAAAATGGCTGAGGCTCAGGGACCCATGTGGAGAATCTAGTGCTGGCTAGTGTGTGCAATGGGGACACGGGCAGCAGGAGTGAGGGAGGGGCTTAGAGAAGGAGGGCATGAAGACAGGGCTGGGGCCGGGGCTGGGGCTGTAGTCCTGGCTGCCCCTCTGTCTGCTTCTGTGCTTTGGGACAAGGTTTTTACTTCTTGTGCCTCATCCTGTAAAATAGAGGCACTAGAACTGTAGGACTCTCAGTGAAGATGACTGACAGGATTTCCAAATGCAGATGACGGAATCCAAAGTGCACCTTACTCAACATAAATGAGTCGAGCCATTGGACAACAGGAGCTATGACACACATGACTTGGATGACCAATGAGAATTTGCAAAAACCCAAAAGAATAAAACCAAACCAAACACACACACACACACACACACACACACCAAAGACTGCTGAGAGTCCCTGTCAAATATAAATTAGATCCTAAGACTAAACCTGTTGCTGGGGGAAAAAACTGAAACCTGGCTGCATGGAAGAGTTTTAGAGCAACTGAGTCACTTGGAAAGGAACCCTCCGACCTGTTGATCTGCTTGCAGACTGTGCAGTGTGCTCCAGGTTCCCATTTTGTCACCCACGCTGAGGTGAGCTTTGGTGATGTAGCCATCTTTGAGTCATGTCTGTTCCCGTAGGTAGCAGACGGTTGTGGTGAGGAGGAGAGAGAGGGGAATACTTAGGCACAAATAATCTGTAATGTTTGGAATCTCTTTGGGATCACACTAGCCAACAGTTTCAAAATAAGTAACGTTTTCTTGTCACTGACCTTTTTGTGTTTCCTTATGCTGTCTAGTATGGCATTGTCACCTCATTATAGGATTACTCCACTTGAATCTTTTAATATATGTATAGGTATATATTTTAGGATGCCTCTATGGAACAGTTTCCATGCAGCCCTTTCAAAAAGTCTTTAGTGATAAATATGCCTCCCCTTATTATATACAACCATTAAAGTTATTCTTGCCAAACAATAACTTTTTTGAACCTATGTGCTCAAAAATATATATTACAAATGTCTAATATTTATACATACCATTCCTTCAATGCAGTATAATTATCCTGAAAAATAAAAGTTAACCAACACTCACAGAAAGCACACTGATACATAACAGTTTCATCTCAGATGAAACCTTCTATCTTGGGAGAAGCTTATTAAGTCACACAATGTTCCAAAGGGAGCTGAAACATCCTGTACTGCAGGGGAGCTGGTTGAGCTAGGCAAGTAAATGATAGATTCAGGAAGGTCCTGCAACTGACTAGATTTACTTTGTCCCTGAAGGATTACTATTGCTGTGATGAAACATCATGACCTTGGGGAAGAAAGAGTTTATTTGGATTACACTTTCAGAACCCTGTTTATCATCGAAGGATCTCAGAGCCTGAACCTGGATGCAGGGCTTGATGCAGAAGCCATGGAGGAGTGCTGCTTATTGGCTTGCCTCTCATGGCTTGCTCGGCCTGCTTTTTTTTTTTTTTTTTTTTTTTTTTTTACTTTATACTTTTACTTATTCACTTTACATCCTGCTTACTGCTCCCCTCCAGGTTACCCCTTCCACAATCCTTCCCTCTCCCCTCTCCCCTTCTCCTCTAAGCAAGTGCCACCCCCTGGTTATTCCCCTAACCCTGGCACTTCAAGACTCTGCAAGGCTAGACACTTCCTCTCCAACTGAGGCCAGACAAGGCAGCCCAGCTAGAATATATCTTACATACAGGCAACAGCTATTCCTATAGCACCCATTCCAGTTGTTCAGGACCCACATGAAGGCCAAGCTGCACATCTGCTACATATGAGTGGGGAGGCCTAGGGCCAGCCTGAGTATACTCTTTGATTGGTGGTTCAGACTCTGAGAGCTGCAAGGGTGAAGGCTAGTGGACTCTGTTGGTCTTTCTGTGGAGTTCCTATCCCCTTTGGGGCCCCACCATCCTTCCTCTATTCTTCCATGAGAGTCCCCAAGCTCCCTCCACTGTTTGGCTGTGGGTGTCTGCATCTGTCTGAGTCAGCTGCTGGGTGGAGCCTCTCAGAGGACAGCCATGCTCCTGTCTGCAAGTACAACAGATTAGCAAACAGTGTCAGGGATTGATGCTTGCCCATGGGATGGGTCTCAAGTTGGGCTGGTTATTGGTTGGCCATTCCCTCAGTCTCTGCTTCATCCCCTGTCTCTGCATTTCATGTAGACAGGATAAATTTTAGGTTAAAAATTTGTGGTTATGCTGGTGTCTCTGTTACTCTACTGGGGTGCCTGTCTGGCTACAGAAGGTGTCAGCTTACTTTTTTATAGAACCCTAGACCACAAGCCCAGAGATGACACTATCCAGTGAGCTTGGCCCTCCCCCATCTATCACTAATTGAAAAAATGCCCTACAGATGGATCTCATGGAGGCATTTCTTCTGTTGAGATTCCCTCCTTTGAAATGACTCTAGCTTATGTCAAGTTGACATAAAACTAGCCAAGACAGTCCCTCACTCTCCAAGCTGAGGTGTCTAGAAGAGACTTAGATCAGCCTAGCAGCAAGCAGAGACAAACTTAACTACTTAGAAGAAGTAAAGACCAGCTTCCTGAAAGGGGCACTATTGAACCTGTTTAGCCACCTTCAGGCTGTACACTGTGTTCCATGGTTCCAAAGTTTATGAGCTGTCCCCCTTTCTGGCTTTGCACCATTTCTGCTTCTTTGAGTAACCTCTGTAAAACTTACTCATTCATCAAGATGGACTTTAGAGCTATTCTTTCTGTGCAAATGATGTGTTAGAGTACCTAATCATTCATTCTTCACTCCTTTCTTGAAACATGTCAAGTTTCCCTAAAACTAATGCTGTAAAATCTTCATTAAAATATTTGTGGAACAGTCAGGAGGTTGTGGGGGAAATAAAATATGTAGTGTAAAAAATAAACAAATTAATTGATTAAAATTGTTCAGATTAGCTCTTTACTCTGATCATTAAACAGAGCCATAATTTTTGGTGAGTTCTTGGCACCTGTTGCCATGCAATGGCATACTCATTGACAGTCTTGGTATTTATTCCTGCCTTCACAATTCACTTCCTGCCTGTCCTTCCCATACTTTAATGAAACTGATGAACTTTTATACCTGTAGTCACGCCTGCTATTTCAGCACTGGATCAAGTGCAAACCTGCTGTTACTGTGTTGTTACTGCTTGAACACTAGAGGCCTAGTTTTTCCCAGACCTCAGCTGGCAGGGCATTCAGAATGAACTGGGAGAGTACATAAGGCTAGTGCAGTGTCTCCCTACAAGACACATTCTACAGTGTAGCTACAGACACTTTGCCCATAGTTTCTAGCTTGTCTTTATTGAATTTTCCTTGGCTCTGGGAAGAATAATTGTGGAAAGATCGACCTCGGGCTCTTAAGCCATGCTTGTGGGCATCAATACCGCAATTCTATGTCAAACTTTTATACTAGTCATCCATGACTAGTCTAGTGATGGATTGAACTAAGTATCACAGTGCTACAGGCGGTCTACTACTGACATGGACTCATGACACAAGACTGATAACTGATACAATCACTCACTAATGATGCTGCCTGCAATAGAATTCCAACAGGTGGGTTGGTATTGTGCATCTCTGCTTGCCAGAAGGGATAATAGTCCAGTGGCTCCTTCCATGAGCACTGGGCCTAAGATTAGGGATTGTTAGAGCCTGCCCAGGTTTCTTTGTTTAATTGCCTTGCATTAAATTACAAAGTAAAAATTTTGCCTTGTTCCCATTGGATAACTGCAGTGAATATACTCTTGCACCAGGCTACAGTTCCTGGTGTAATGTTAGTGAAGCCAAACCCCTTGCCATCAAGAGTAACACCTAACTGAATATTTCTTTCCCACACCTGCACAACCTCATGGGTGCACAAAGGTAAATGCTGCAGCTGCAGATGGTAGCTTTGTCTATGTTTTTATCTTGGAGCTTGCCAGCCCTTTACCTGATGTGTGTCTTTCCCCTGTATGTGCCAACCTGTATGACTCCACCTTACTAGGGCATGGGTCATTTCTTGGTGCCATGGAAGGCCTAGAGACACTATCTACAATTTAGTGTGTGGAGCAATCCTTGCTTCTGAAGTTAGAACCCATCAGTCACAAGTATTAAGCTAAACAGCCTAACTAATATATAGGTTCACAACTGTAGAAATGTGAACAGTTCTTGGAAGAGGTGCTTTCAAGACATGTTCCAAGTCTATAAGTGACTCGGGCCAAAATGTAAGACTGTTTCACCAAGAATTAAGTGTCCACCAGATGCTAGGGCAGGTCTAAATTCCATTCCTTTGAGCTCTAGCCTGGATACAGGTGCTTCTTTTCTACCTAGATTTGAGTGATGACCCAGCAGAACTCCAAGGTAAACTACTATGTTAGCATTATATTTGTATATACATATTACATATATCAACAGTAATTAAATAAGGATATGGCACTATTTTGAGCAGGACTAATGGCATAAGAGTTGGAGAGGGAAGGGTAGAAATGATGTAAGGATAGAACCCATATATGAAATTCTTAAATTTAATAGATAAAAAAACAAAGACACAAAACTGATTCTCTCCATTGACACTCATTGATTGCCTGTAGATCTTCATCTAGGGGTGGGGTCTTGTGAAATTTTCCCCATCTAGACTGGCATGTCATCTGGTCTTGTCATTATGCTGGTCTTTGTAGGAGGCACATAGGTCCTTGTGCTCACAGATAAGTACTACAGATCTTGGAATGTTAAACACACAGGGTTGTTCTTTCGAGGGAAAAGGTTCATAACCTGTTATCTACTCAGAATTCTAGGAGTGGACATGGTTAATAGCCTGTTGATTTGTATGGCTATGGCCACACTAGATTCTTTCCCCTGAACCCCTATGTAAACTTACGTGACTTTTCCTTAGTCAATCTATAGAACCTATCTTCTTTTTTTTTTTAAGATTTATTTATTTATGTGAGTACACTGTTGCTGTCTTCAGACACATCAGAAGAAGGCATCAGATCCCATTACAGATGGTTGTGAGACACCATGTGGTTGCTGGGAATTGAACTCAGGACCTCTGGAAGAGTAGTCGGTGCTCTTAACCACTGAGCCATCTCTCCAACCCCTAGAACCTATCTTTATGGAAGGTGTTATACATACTTTATAAAGAGTTTTGATGTAATCACATCTGCTCTTTATTTAGCTTACTTTGTTCCTCAAGATTTATGCATGCTTTATTATGCACTCAGGACTGAGTTATCACCAGGAACATTTTCACCAAATTGTGCTGTGCTAAAATATGCCTAAAATAAACGTCTCAGGGTCAAACTCCTAAAGTTTGAGCCAACATTGGCTATTTAGTTGTCTTAAACCAAACTGCCTTCTTGCCTCCCTGGGATCTTTATTCTGTTCCCATGGTGGTCAAAGAGACCTACCCAGATGTTATGGCAACCATATTGTTGATATTTCATGAATGCAGCTTTCCTATCTAGAAGATGTTACTGCTTTTTAATCTTCTAGCTCTTGCGATCTCTCTGCTATACGGTTTTCAAGTTTACCTTAGCCTTAGATGCTTTGGTTGGGGTTGGGACCTCACAGACATTTAGTCTCTACATTTCAACCAGTTGTGAGTCATTTTCACACTATTAATTTTCATGAGATCTTTCTCAGCATACTTGCTATTGGCATATAGAAAAGTTACCAATTTTTAAATATGATTTTGTATTGCAACACTTTGCTGAAACTGGTAGTCTTTCTAGAGATTTTCTTTAGGGTGTTTTTGAATCTCTTTTGTATACTGTCACCTGCAAACAAGAATAATTTGACTTCTTATTTTGCTATTTATATCTGTTTAATTTCCTGTTCTCGCTTATGTTTCTCGCTAGTGCTCCAAGCATTGTATTACAAAGAAGTGGGGATAGTGACTGTCTCATTCCTAATTTTAATAGGATTGTCTTCAGTTTTTCTCCTTTTAGAATAATAGATGCTGTGTATGTGTCACATATAGCCTCTATCATGTGAGATATAACCCCTTCAGTCCTACTTTCTCAAAGACTTTTATTAAGAATCATGTTGAATTTTGTCAAAGGTCTTTTTCTATATCTACTGAGATAATCACATTAGTTTATGTTCACTTATATGATTTATTACATTTAAATGTACATATGTTGATCTATCCCTGAAACTCCAGTATAAAGCCAACTTGATCCTGGTGGATGATCTTTGTAATATATGCCTACATTCAAATATTTGCAAGTATTTTATTGAGGATTTTTGCTTCTATGTTTATGAGTGATATTTGCCTGCAATTTTTTTGTCTGTTTTGGTTTTGGCTTCACTGGGTTCTACTTGGTTTTGGTATCAGAGTCACAGTGACTTCCTAGAAGGTGACAGAACTGTTCTTTTTCTTTCATTTTTGTGTAATTTGAAAAATTATAGTCCTTTGAATGTATGATATTTTACTGTTGTAACTTCATATGCACCTGGACTTTTATTGGTCAGAGGATTCCTTATTTGCTCTGGGTCTGTTTAAGTTGTTGGTTTCTGCTTGGATTAAATTTAGTGGTTCAGATGAATAAGTAAATTCTTACCATTCTACGTTTCAAACTTAATGGTGTATAGGAGATTTTTTTAATTCCCTTATAGGGACTGGAGAGATGGTTCAGTGGTTAAGAGCAGTGATTGCTCTTCCAATGGTTGTGAGTTCAATTCCCAGCAACCACATGGTGGCTCACAACCATTTGCAATGTGATTTGATACCCTTTTCTTCTGGTGTGTCTGAAGCCAACTACAGTGTACTCATATACATAAAATAAATAAATTAAAAATATTCCCTTATACAATCTGAATTTCTTTGGTGTCTGTTGTAAAATATCCTATTCAACTCTAATTCTGTTATGTGAATCTTTCTCTTTCTTTTGAAAGTTAATTGTGACCCTGCTATACCACTCTTGGGCATATACCCAGAGAATTCCCCAGCATGTAATAAGGACACATGCTCCACTATGTTCATAGCAGCCCTATTTGTAGTAGCCAGAAGCTGGAAAGAACCCAGGTGTCCCTCAACAGAAGAATGGATACAAAAAAATATGGTATATTTATACAATGGAGTACTATCCCGCCATTAGAAACAATTCTAGACAAATAGATGTCGTAGGAAATTCGTAGACAAATGGATGGAGCTGGAGAACATCATAGTAAATGAGGTAACCCAGTCTCAAAAGATCAGTCATGGTATGCACTCATTGATAAGTGGATAATAACCTAGAAACTTGGAATACCCAAGAAATAATCCACATATTAAATGATGTCCAAAAAGAACAGAGGAGTGGCCCCTGGTTCTGGAAAGACTCAATGCAACAGTATAGGGGAATTCCAGAACAGGGAAGTGGGAAGGGGTGGATGGAGGAACAGGGGGAGGAAAGAGGGCTTATGGGACTTGCAGGGAGTGGGGACCCAGAAAATGGGAAATCATTTGAAATGTAAATAAAAAATATATCAATAAAAAAAAGAAAGACAAAAAAAGAATACATGAAAGAACAAAAAGAAAGTTAATTGTGCCAACAGAGTATCAGTTGTCTGATGTCATGGCAGAATATAAAGTGAATAAGTAAAAAATTAAATTAAGTTAAACAAAACATGAAGTGGTGTGAGGAGATTTCTGAGTGTTTGTAAGAAACCTCCAAGAAACAAAGACAAGATTCTGATGACCTAACTTTCTTCAGAAACAAGGAATTGTTCTTGGATTATGCTTTTGTGCCCCTCTCAGTTGTAGTACATAGGAGTGAGTTTATATCAGATTATTCGTTCTAAATGGCTATTTTTATTTCTTTATATTGTTATTTACTTATATGGAAAAACATTTTGCTTTATGCTGCTTGTAGCCACATGCTATTGTAATGTTACTCATGTGACTCCTCTTAACTCTCAGAATATAAATTGTCTGATGCTCGGAATAAAGCTGGCTATTGCATGAGATTTATTCTGCCTCGTGTATCAGCTCTATTCTCCTGGGTTCCACAGCCTCTAGAGTGGTAACAATTAATCTTGTTCATTTTTTCAAAGAGCCATCTCTTATATTTGTTAGTCTCTTCTATTGCCTTCTTTGTTTCTATTTCATTAATTTCTACCAATCTACTGGACTTGGGTTTAGTTTGTTCTTATTTTTTCAAATTCTTAGGTCATGTCATTAACCCACTTATGCCCTTTTTTTTAGTAGGTACTTAGAGCAATAAGTGTTCCTTTTAGGGTGCTTGTATTGTGCCCCAGAGGTTTTGCTATGCTGCATTTTTATTTAATTTGGTAGTTTTAAATTTTCTTTTTTCATTTCCTCTTTGGCCCATTCTTCATTCAATTTTTTAATATCCATGATTTTGTATCTTTACTAGAGGCTGTTTATTTTAATCCTTATTGGTTTATGGTCAGAAAGAATACACAAAGTTATTTCAATTTTTCTTTATTTGTTGAGCTTTGCTTTGTATCCCAGTATATAACCTATTTTAGGGAAACTTCCATGGGCTGCTGAATGGAATGTATAGCCTTTAGTATTTGGTAGAATATTCTATAAATATCTGTTATGTCCATTTGATTTATGATGACATTTAATTCCATTTTTTGTGTAGATGAACTGTCTATGAGGTATTGAAATCACCTCCTATTACTGAGTTGGTGATAAATTTGTGCCTTGACTTCTAATATTTTGATTTCTATGAAACCGGATGTACCAGAGGTTGGTACATACATGTTTAGGATTGTAATGTATTATTTGTTAATTGTTCTTTTGACAAAGTGAAGTATCATTCTATATCTCTTCTGATTACTTTTAGATTGACATTTATATTGTCATATATTAGGATAGCAACAACTGTTTGTTTCTTGGTCCTATTTGCTCGGAATAATTTTTTCATACTTCACTCTCAAGTAGTGTCAATCCTTGAAGTTAAAATGAGATTTTTTTCTAGAAAACAAAAAGATAAATTTTGTTCATTGATCTATTCATCCAACCTGTGTCTTTCTATTGGAGGATTATGGCCATTAATATTTAAAGTCATTGTAAGGTGTGTGACAATTGCTATCATTTTGCTCTTTATTTTTGCTACTTCTGTTTTTGGTTTTATTTTGTGTTTCAATAATTATAACTTCATTTGATTTTTTTCCAGAGCCTCCTGAGTATATTTACTTAGTCCAAATATTGCTTCCAGTAGACTCTGCAGGACTGGATTGTTGGGTATGCGTTTTTTTTTCAGATAGATTTACATGGTAAGTTGCCTACCCCCACCCCCACCCGCCACCCCACTTCAACTATGGCAGATAGTTTCACTGGGTAAAGTGGCCTGGATTGCCATCTGTAGTCTTTTAGAACTTTGAATACATTATTCCCAGATCTGTTGGCTTTAAAACTTTCCATTGAGAAGTCAGTACTTATTCTAATGGGTTTGCCTTCATGTGAGACTTGCGGGGTTTTTTTTCTAGGAGGAAAAGAAGAAAGAAGCATCCCATGGTTTGAAGTGAGTTAAGAAACTGTGGGGGAATGGGGTATCCTGAAGATTTAGACTAACCATGGAAATGAAACTCTGGACATGTTTGTGAGGGGTTTTCTACTTTAGGTTAATTGAACTGAGAAGTCCCACCCTAAATATGAGTGGTGCCATTCCATGGGCTGATGTTCCAGACTGAGAAACAGAGAAAATGAACTGAGAATCAGTATTTATCTCTATCTTCTGACTGCAGATGCAAGATAGCCAGCTACCTCAAGTTCCTGATTCCACATCTTCCCCACCTTGATGGACTCTGACTGTGAGTCAAACCGTTCTTTCCTAAAGTTACTTTTGTCGGGCACTTTGACATAGCAAAAGACACAAAACCAACACAAAATGTTTCCTCTCAAATATGCAATGTATTTGTACTGAGATTCATTATTCTCTGAAAACAACAAACAACAAAACAGAGCACATGACAGGGAATTTGAAAAGAGAGATTGACAGGCAGATTCATTCTAAACATGTTATATGAATGCATGAAATTTTCTTTTTTTCTTTCTTTCTTTTTTGTTTTCTCGAGACAGGGTTTCTCTGTGTAGCCCTGGCTGTCCTGAAACTCACTCTGTAGACCAGGCTGGCCTCGAACTCAGAAAACCACCTGCCTCTGCCTCCCAAGTGCTGGGGTTACAGGTGTATGCCACCACCGCCCGGCTGAAATTTTCAAACAATAAAAAATAATTATTTTAAAAAAGAAAATGTGTGACAACTGCAGCTAAGGAACCATGTGTAAACTGATGCAGCCACTATATAAATAGCTGTGTAGATTTCTCAGAACACTAAAAGTTTGGCCATATGACCCAGCTATAGCATTCTTAGGTGTCTAAGGAACCCAAAGAGATACTTGCACATCCACACTTATTGCTGCTTGTTCATAGCAGCTAGGCAATGGAATCATCCTCAATGTCCATCAACAGACAAATGAGCCAAGAAAATATACAAGTATACACTGATTATTTTTTAAATTAATTTATTTACTTTACATCCTGATTACAGCTGACCCCTATCCTCTCCTCCCAGTCCCTCCTTCTTACCTTCCCACCTCCTCACATGGATCCCATCCTGAGTGAGGTAACCCAGACTCAGAAATATAAACATGTTTTGTACTCACTTATAAATGGAAATCAGCCATAAAGCAAGGATAATCATGCTATAATCTACATACCTAAAGAAGCTAAACAAGAAGGACCTGAAGGTGGATGCTTGAATTTCACTGAGATTGGGAAATAAAACAGACATTGGGTGTGGATGGAGGGTGGAGACTGGGTGAGAGAGGGGATGTGGACGGAAACAAGAGGAATCAAGTGTGGGGAGGACAGAGGAAAAGAGAACTAGAATCTGTGGGGGTGGGGCATTTCTGGGACAAGCTGGAAAGCTAGAACAATGAAAACTCCCAGGAATCTATGAGGGTGGCCATAGGTAAAACTCCTAGAAATAGGGCATATGGAACTTGAAATGGTCATCTCCTATAACTGGGTAAGACATTCAATGGAGCAATGGGGACACCAACCCAGACACCAAACCTTACATTCAAAATTTGTCCTGCCTACACTAATATATTTAAAGCAGTAAACAAAAGAACAGTGTCAACTAACCTGGACCCCTTGTAGCTCCCAGAAATTGTACCACCAATCAGGGAGCATACACGGGCTGCCCTATGGCCCCCACCACATATATAGGAGAGGACTGATATGTCTCACCTCAATGTGAGAGGTTGTACCTAATCTGGTAGAGACTTGATGCCCCGGGGCACCCTCTCAGAGGCAAAGGGGAGGGGGGAAGAACTCTGTGAGGACGAATGAGAGGGGGATAACATTTGGGATGTAAAAAAATAAAATAATTAATTCATAATAATTTAAAAAGAGCAATAAATGTGAAAGGGGAGAGAATTGTGTTTGAATATGGCTGGTCTGTTTACGATTTTCTATTTTGAGTTTCTAGGCATTTCTTCCCTGGCTCCCTAAAACCTTTGGGTCTTCCTTTGCAAGGTCAGGTAAGAGATACTGATAAAACCTGTAGGGGAGAGTCACCCTTCAGCATTCCCTAAGGAAAATGTTGCAAGTACTGTTCTTGCCTTTGGGACTTCCTTTGGGAGAGTGGGCATAGATAGTTCTTCACAACCTGGATCTCAAATGCTATTTACATCTCTGGACTCTTCTTGTGGCATTAGTTTGAGAATGTTGTCCCTGCCTCTGGGCACTTCTTCCTGAAGTTTGTTGCATTTCTTGCAACCTGTATCTGAGGTCTCTTGCATGCAGATTGGCTTTGACCATGTTGTAGTTCCTGAAAAGCATGCAGTTGTGTTCCCCCCTCTCCCATAATCTAGTTCTACTGACTAAGTTTCAGCATATAGCTAATATTTTTCCAGGTCTTCAAATCACAGAGAGTCATGGGTGGAGAATACAAACACAAAAAGTTCTTTTAAAAATGGCATTCTCAAATGGTTTGATCTGGAAAATATCATCCTAAGTGAGGTAATCCAATCACAAAAGAATACACATGGAATACAATCTCTGATAAGTGGATATTAATTAGCCCAGAAGCTCTGAATACCGAAGGCACAAATCGCATAACAAATGACTCCCATGAAGAAGTATGGAGAGGGTCCTGATCCTGTAAAGGATTGATCTAGCATTGGAGGGGAATATAAGGACAGAGAAAAAGGAGGGAGGTGATTGGATGGAGAGAAGAAGGTTTATGGGACATATGGGGAGGGGGGATCCGGGAATGGGGAAATCATTTGGAATGTAAACAAAGAATATAGAAAGTAAAAATATTTAAAAAAAATTAAAAAATTGAAAAATGGCATTCTCAGACTGTTGTAGTCATGTGATTGGTACCTAGAAGAGATGGTTTTCTCAGTCTCTGTTAAGGCTGAGACCATGGACTTTCTGTCCAGTTTTCTTTTCCTGCTCCTGTCAGTGAGGAGCTAGAATGATGGTTCAGCAGTTAAGAGCACATAGTGCTCTTGCAGAAGTCTCAAATTTAGTTCCTAGCACCAACTTCAGATAGTTCCCAACATCATCTAACTCCAGCTCCAGGGTATCCACCACCCTCTTCTGGCCTCTTTGGGCAACTGCACTCGTGTGCACATACATATGTATGTGCATATGTATTTATTTATATTTTTCAAATAATATAAAACAAAAACAAATGCATTAGAAATTGAAAAGACAAACAAACAAAAGAAAAAGAGCCCAAGGAAAGGCACAAGACTAGGGACACATACAGTTATTTGCACACTCAGGAGCTCCGTAAAAACACTAAATTGGAAGCCATGATATATATTCAGAGAACCTGGAGCAGACACCTGCAGGCCCTGTGCATGTCACTTTGGTCTCTGTGAGCTCTTATGAGGTTTGCTTGTGTTAATAAGGCCTTGTTGTATACACACAAATCTTAAAATGCAATTTTAAAGTGTCCACATGCCCATCAGTGAAATTGCACTGCAAACACTCTGAGCTTGTGTGGCTTAAGCTGTCCTTCCCATCATCTGCTGTTGCTACTTCCCAAACTAAAGCAAGCTCTCTCTGAGAAGGGTGACAGACTTTCTCTCCTGCTTGGTAAACCTTCCTGTTTTATTTTTCTATAAAATATAGAAATTTGAGGCTGGAACCCACCTCTTCTGATAACTGTCATCCAACTCTCCACTTTTTATTCTGGAGAGATTCTAACAAGAATGTGCTTGTGTATCTGATCCAGCTATTTTTAACACTGGGAGAAGAGATGGTGAAGTAGAAAACAGTTAGTCATACTATAATGCACAAAACCAATTTCAAAATAGAAGATGGAGCGTTTGAAAAGTGTCCCAATCAAAGAATTAACTCAAGCACTTCAAACTCAACCTTGGCACCTGAGGCCCTGAAAGGGAAGTGCAGACTGTGAGGGCCTGATCTATGTGGCTATAATTTGGCAACTGCTCATGGAGACAAAGGTGCTTGCCAAGAGAAGCGCCTCTGGAAGTGCGCACTGGAATCAGAAGCTTTCTCATGGATAGCCTATCCAGCAACCAATGGGTCACCATAGGTCTCCCCTAAATCTCTTAGCTCCTCCCAAGCCAAAGTCCTCAACTTAACATCTTCCATGTTCCATGGCCTACCAGCTCAGAAACACATGTCAAGTCTCCACCAACTTAGTGACTCAGAGCCAAGGAGAAGGGGTCACAGACTTATGTATGACCCTCTAAGCCCAGCCCCTTCAATGCCTTCAATCTCATCCCATTTTCTCACTTCAGGTTCCTCTTGCACTGGGTGATTTCCAACATGGGTGTCTTACCAACGATGTTCCTGAATACGGACCCTGACCATGCAATCATGGCCTTGCAGTCGCTTATTAAAGCAGATGTCTTTTTATTTGAAATTTATTGATAATATTATTTACATTTCAAATGATTTCCCCCTTTCCGGACCCCCACTCCCCGAAAGTCCCATCAGTCCCCTTCCCTCCCCCTGTTTTCCCACCCAACCCTTCCCACTTCCCTGTTCTGATTTTGCTCTATACTGATTCACTGAGTCTTTTCAGAAAAAGTTTGTAAAGCATGTTTTTTTGGTTCCCCTCTCTGTCTCACAAGGCTTTTTGCTGCCACCTTGTGACTTCGGACACTTCTGCCGCTGAAATAGAAAGAACTCTGTGCATGTTTCTGTGATGAAAGAGAAGGCTTGTGGTGGGTGTCCCTTGCACAGTGACTCAGGTGTGGCATGTTTGACTGGAGAGTAACTGGAGGAGCCAGCATTTACCCAGTATTTACAAAAGCTACTGTTATTTACAGCAAAACCACAGCGAGAATAGAGGAAGTGCTCCGAACAGGAGTCACGCGAGATTCTTTGCAGGCTGCTTCAGCGTAAACACTAATCAGTTGCATTTCAACTTACATGTTGATTGAGGTGCTCTTAAGAGGCCTTGTCACCAGGTTTCATTCTTATTTGTGAGAATTTTTCTAGGTGGTTGTGATGTGTCTTGGTCAGGGTTCATCCAAAAATAGATTGTAGTAAAAACTATTAGAGATTCTAACTTAAGGATGGCAAAATATGAATGTAAGAGGTTCTATGTCCTGTACCCTGTAGATGGTATACTAGTAGAAAGAATTAAATCTACCTGTGAACAAAACCAAGAACACTTTTGGGGGGAGGAAAATGTAAGCACGGACATAGCCTGTGGAACAGTATGGTGCTGGGAAGCTTCCTCACCAAGTGTATGTGGAAAGCAAGGGCCAGGGATAAGTAAATTAGTAGGAGAAGAAAAATGACTGTGAGTGACTGTGTATCCAGCTCAGTGGGAGAGAGTGCACACGTGGCATTTGGAGACTCTGCGTTCCATATCCAGCACCTGAAAAAGAAAAGATAACGATTGTAAGATATGCCAGGGATTCCAGTAGAGGGACAATGATCGTTGGCAGTACAGAGGATTGTCTGGTGAGAGAAGATGCACCTAATCCTTGAGAGACTTGAAGTTCCAGGGAGTGGGGAGGTTTGGTAGGGTAGGGATAGAGGGGGCATCCTCTTGGAGACAGGGGAGGAGAAATGGGATAAGGAACTGTCCTGTCGCAGGGCACACCTGGAGGGAGATAATGACTGGACTATAAAAAAAGATTAGAGAATAATAAAAATAAAATAAAATAAAGTCACAAAACAGAACTGGCATCAGCAGCCAGAGAGGTGATGGGGACTCCATCCAAGGGAGCTCTCCATAACTGTGACCACAAAGATGTAAAATGTTTCCTAGGACATCCCATGTTGGGGAGGAGAAAATCTTGGAGCCCTTGTTCCTGGAGGGGACCTCCCCCCCACCCAAGAGAGTTCTATAACCACCGCTAAATCTACATATGTGCATTTCCTAGCTTTTGAATCTTTTCTATAAAATAACAATACTGATGCAGGAGAGAAAGTGAGAAAGGAGGAACCTTTCTCTTCTCAGTCCTGGCAAAATCTGTCACTGCATCCACTTCCTTTACTAATAATGTCTGTCTTCCAGGTCTCTCAAGAAGGGAGCAAGTCATGGACCTCGTACTCTCTTTCTCTCAACAGGAGGCTTATAGGCATTTATGACTGAGTCCTTAGTGACTATCCTGGCTTACTATCCTGAGAACTAGGAAGAGTGACTGAGTGAGAAAGAAACGAGGTTTTGCACAGTGTGACTCATTCTTATAATCTCAGCATCTAGGAAGCAAGAGGATTATTAGCCTAGCAAAACAATGGGATTCAAAGTCAGTGGGAGACCCAGTCTCAAGAGAATAAGGTGGAGAGTGACAGCTGATAACTGACATCCTCCTCTGAGCCTCAGAACCCCACACATGTGCATAGGCACCGGCATCTGTATACACGTACCAACAATCTCACACATAAAAGTATAAAAAGAAATAAAGTGTGTGTGTGTGTGTGTGTGTGTGTGTGTGGTGTTAAAATAAATTTTACAAATGCTGAGGGCTGGAGTGGATACCGGTAGAAAAATTGGCACTATTTAGGAACCCATTTGGTTTGATTAAGAAAATGATTTCCCTCTATTAGCTGAAGCTCAGCAAACACCCTGTGTCTGCATTTCAACTCTCTGATCTGTATCCGACAGAAAAGTGTGTGTGTCAGGAAAGGAAATATAAAGAGCCACAGTGGTAAGTGCTGATGATAACAACAATAATAATAATCCAAAGACTTCAAATCTCTGCCAGTAGAGCAATGGATGGATGAAGGACAACATAGCCAGATTGAGAAGCTTTTGCTGATTTACTTGACAAACAAGTGGTCCAGTTAAGAAGTATGAGGATAGAGGGCCACCAACACCCCCTGCTTGTTATTTCTAATGGAGGGAAGATGTGGCTTCACAGAAAGCCTTTGAACATTTGATCTTTCCAAACCACACAACTCAATTAACTGCATGGTTTTATATCAAAGCCTTCTTCTACCTTCAGCATTGCCCTCCTGGGCCTCAGATCATCCTGGGTACCCCTTATATCTTCCGCAGATGTTTCAAGTTCATTCACTACAAAAAAGGGGGGAGGGTTGGATTGGGTCTCCAAGGACTCTGGACAGTTTTCTTTCTGATCACATCTTCTTTTCTGACTGGCACACTTTTAAGCAAGCCTTACAGTCTTACTTGTCCCTCATATACACTAGAACCTAAACCTCATCAGACCTGCTGTATTTTATGGTAAAGGACTTGCTCGATTTCAGCATGTTGGACCCTAAGTATTAAGAATTATCCTCTGCAAGAATTCTGGGAATCTGAAGCTTATATTTACCTGTGGCTGACTGAAGCAATAGGGTTTTTTTTCCTTTGTCTCTCTTGCTAGGTCAAGCTCTCAGTCAATCTTTAGCACATTTACCTTTACCCAGTTCCCTTGAGATGGACACTAGTTAATGCTATTTAGTTCCAATAATGTTTAGGGTAATATCTTAAAGAGACCTTTACTCCGGGAACAAGACAAAGGTATTGGAGGTATTGGTTAGTAGTTGGGAAAGCTTCAGATCAAAAAGGGCTACTCACTGTGATAACAGCCAAGGGCTTAATGAGGACAGAGACAATATTAATACTACTTAGAGTGGAACCAGTAGATGCTGGTAGGTCCCTGTTGTCATGCTTTGGAAGCCTCAGCTAGGATGAAGCTCTGGCAGTTCTTCTTCAGGGGTTTCATGGAGATATGAAGAATACTATGAGGGAGTAGTGTTAGATATTAGATGAGCAGAGAGATAGGGAGATTATTCTATGCCAGAGCTACCAAGTGAGTGCTCACGGAATCATCCGCTCTTGAGCTGTGGTGATGCCACAGACTCCCATTCCTACCATCAGTTCTGACAGGGTCCACGCAGGGCTGGCATGATAAAAAATGTTTACTTGCTCCCTATATAGCTCTCAGGCTCTCAGGATGGTGAGTGAGGCCTTACTTTAGGCAATCAAGGAATTTAATCATCAGGTAGGAAAGGGAATGATTCCCTGCCAGGCATTAAGAGAGGGGGAACCCTGAGGTGGTAAGAGTGTATAATGTACCCTAGAACAGAGACAGTCTCACAGAATCTGATCTCTGCTGTCAAGTACGGTAGCTCCAAGTAAGGCTTTCTTATTGATGTCTCCTTCACTTCTTCCTCTGGGAGCTCTCTCTGAGGCTTGAACTCATCCAGAGGGAACTCTCAAAGCAGTAGAAATCCAGAAGTCACAGACAATGCCTCTTCTGATAAAAATATGTGACAATACACATGGAAAGTTGCTAACCAGTGAAGTTCACGCAAGCCTAGAATTCCAGAAAGTGTATTGGGAGTTAGCTCATCTATTGTTTATAGCCCATATGTCAAATCTTAATCTTTAACCTGCTGGAACTCTATCTAAGTTCATGCATGTGATCCAAAGCTTCTACCAATAAATCATTATTAGTACAGACTATCTAATTTATTCCAAGGCTTCCATAGAAACAAAGACACTGTTGTCAAACAAGAGGGATGAAGAGACTGCTTTTCAAAAGCAAAAAGCAAAAAATCCAGGCCTCTCTCTGGGTAGAATTAATCCTTAAGGACTTTCCTTGGACAATGAAGGGTCCATCAACTTAGAGTCCAAATAAATACCAGAGCTTTTCCTAGATTTTTATTGCAGTATTCATTCTGAACCTTTGTGCCCCAGGAAGATGCTCAGAAGATCCCTAGAAGAAACACAGTGATCCTATATGTTACACATTCTTAGAGAATCTTTATCCTTTAAGCCAGAAGGATAACAGTTTGGGAGATTATGCACCAAGGTAATAATGCTTTCTGTCATTCCTATGGGTGATACAGCACTCATACTTGAAGAGCATCAGAGCCATGGTAACATCCAATGTTCTAGCCAGTGCCCTTGTTCCACCAAGTCTGAGACACAAATGAAGATGAACCATCAGTTTCCTCTCTTTGTGTATGAAGTGAGTAGTTAAATATGATGCACTAACAAATGGTGAAGGACTGAGTGTGTGGGGACGACAATGTGCTCTCTAGGTGTTCACTGTGGGCTAAATTGGCATTCATGTGCTCAAGCTGTAACCACTAATAAGATCTGCAGATAATGGCTGAAAGGAGATGATTACTATTATATCAGGTAAGAAGGGAAGTAAACTGAGCCAAACAATCAGTGTCCTAAGAAGAGATGTTGGCGGGCATATACCCAGGAATGTGTTCTATTAACTGAGGTGATCCAAATTGAAAAAGAACGGATCTTTTACATATGTGATCCTAACCTGTCATGTATATGTGTGTATATTTAGATGGGTGTGAGCCCAGGTCCCATAAAGTAGACCAAGAGAGGGAGGTAAAGGTTCTAGGGAGAGGGGGGCAGCGAGGCCCCATGAGTGGCATGGAAGAGGAAAGGAGGCTGGAGAAACAGTACATGAAGGAACACATGGGCAGCAAGATGGCAAAGCAAAAAATCCCTAAGGAAACCTAATAATTCACAAGATAATTCAAATACACACATACGTACATACATACATACATACATACATACATACATACATACATAAATGGAAGAAACAAAGTAAAAATCCTTTTCTACTTATTCTCAGGCTCAACCAGAGAGAAAGAAGGGCAAACCCAGCTGTTTATCTGTTGCTTTTTCTGGACAATGGCTAGGGGTTAGTGCTTCTAGGGATCAGTCTGTTCCGTAATAATGATTCATTTTCTCATCAGAGATCAGTATACATCATACTCAAGAGGAATGAAACAGGCCTTCCCATGTCTTCCAATACCAATGATCTTCGGGATACAAGCACTCTCTGCAGGAAGGTGATGTTATCCGAATGATGAAAGAATAAAAGGTCCCTTCAAGTTATGACTTCAACATGTATAGAGATAAGCAGAAGTCTACGTTACAGACAGGGCTGTGGGTAGTTATGACTTGGAGGAGAGGCCACATAGGAGACCTCTGGGGGCAGACTTTGCCACAACACTAAAAATGTTCCTTTTATGGGTGTGGCTTACTATAGGAAAAATTCCTACATGTCTGTACTCTGCAGCTAAATAGTTCTCTCTGCAAGAAGCAAAGAATATTCATGCCTCTTGCAAAGATACTGAGAATCAGAAGACTATGAGGAAAATCATTTTGATCATCAGAAATTTTTAATTTTGATTTTATAATTGGTATCTAACCAAGCACATTAGTAATTATTAGGTATAATGTCATAATTGAATGTATGTGTATAAGGTGTAATTATCAAATCAGGAAAATTGACATTTTTATCTTCCCAAAAGCTATGATTTAAACGTGTAGAGAACCTTTAAACTCAATTTTGCCCAATTGTTTTGATTTGTATAATTCACTTCTGTGGATTTTAGCTCTTCAGTCATTCTACAGGGAGGGCTTGAGAAACTCACTCATTACTGTTTGGTATCCACGGTTCACTCGCCACTTTGCATCTTCCCTTGCCTTCCTAAGTTCTGCTTCCTTCTGGTCTTTTCTCTAGTCCTATGTGATCAGCTTTTATTGCCTCTCCCAAATGAATGAAACGATGCAGCATTTCTCTTTATATTTGGCTTATTTTGTGGAACATAATGTTTTCCATTTGGACCCATGCTGCGGCATGTGACAAGAAGCCATCCTTTAAATTGATGAATCATATTCAATTGTTTATATGTACCATATTTTGAGAGCTTGCTGTATGACAGAGGGTGACCATGGCATTAATGTCAGGGTCTGACAGCTAAATCCTCTTACATTCATCTTTTCCTTGTCTATTCTCAGGGTCTACGAGGCTTCAGCAAGCTCTTCAGTCCTAGGCTAAGCCATGTCCGCTGTTCCAAACCCATTGTTTGTTCCACCTTAAGAGACAAGGCAAAGAGACACTTGGGGATTTATAAGGTTCTTCTCCGGCTGGTATTAAATTTCAACTGGATTCCATAGGTGATTGGGGCCAGCGAGCATTTAAGTTCACATATCATATGCAGTCTTATTAGAAACATTGCATTTTTAAATCACAGATCTAGAAATCACATACACAGAGACAGACACACACACACAGAGGGAGACAGACGGACAGACAGACAGAGATGCATTCAAGTAGAAGGAACACAGAGAAACATGGAAGTCGAGGTTAGTGGTGTAAAGGAAGAGGACCCAACCCACAGTGTTTCCACCTTCTCTGTGCAGCCCAGAGATCATTTTATAATCTCCTTTCTGCACAGCTATAACATAAAACCTATTCCTTTGCTATTTCTAAAGTAGCTTCACAGCCACAGTAATCTCGTTCTTAAATCACTGATATTAATTTTGACCTCATTGAGACAACTGCTCTGTTGCAGGAAGGATGCAGATTCATGGAAAATTCAATCAGTGTTTCTTTCCATTCCTGCTTATTTCTGTATTAAATTATCCCATTCAGAGAATCCCACTCTGTAAATTCACTGAGCATTTCTCTCAGCATTGGTAAGAAAGCAAATTAAGAGAGAGAGAGAGAGAGAGAGAGAGAGAGAGAGAGAGAGAGAGAGAGAGTATTGGGCCTGGAGAGATGGCTAAGTGGTTAACAATACTGGCTGCTCTTCCTAAGGTCCTGAGTTCAATTCCCAGCAACCACATGGTGGCTCATAACCATCCGTAATGGGGTAAAATGCCTTCTTCTGGTGTGTCTGCAAAGAGCTACAGTGCAGTCATATAAATAAAATAAATAAATAAAGCTGTAAAAAAAATTAAAATGAAGAGGTATGAGCCTAGGCCATGGGATCACAGAATAGTGGGGCAAGTACATTCTTTTGCTCCTCCAGACCTCCCAGCCCACACCCACTCAGTCTCAAGCACACATTTTCTTGGAATATCTAATAGAATACACGAAGCCAAAACTGGGTGGTGGTGGTGGCACATGTCTTTAATCCCAGCACTTGGGAGGCAGAGACAGATGGATCTTTATGAGCTAGAGGCCAGTCCAATCTACAGACCTAGCTCCAGGGCAGACAGACCTACAGAGAAACCCTGTCTCAGAAAAACAAAAGAACAGAAACAGAAAAACATGCCCCCCCCAAAAAAGAACAAAACCAACCAA
Source organism: Apodemus sylvaticus (assembly GCF_947179515.1). NCBI lineage: Eukaryota > Metazoa > Chordata > Mammalia > Rodentia > Muridae > Apodemus > Apodemus sylvaticus. The sequence continues at coordinate 13,611,595 of NC_067495.1, read as the reverse complement.
CCAGACAAACAACAACAAAACCAAAGAGATGAATTAACTAAGCATTTTCTGTGGGTATGCAGAAGGAACCTGGAGACAAGTTGATTGAGGCACAGATGGCTTTATTGCCTTTCCAGTCGTTCTTTATTCCATGCCCCACCCTTAGAAGGTGAAGGTAGAGAAAGGACTGAAGGAGCTGAAGGGGTTTGCAATCTCATAAGAGAACAACAATATCAACCAACCAGACCCCCAGAGCTCCAGGGACTAAACCACCAACCAAGGAGTACACACGACTCCAGCTGCATATGTAGCAGAGGATTGCCTAGTCAGACATCAATGGGAGGAGAGGTGCTTGGTCATCTGAAGGCTCGATAGATGCCCCAGTGTAGGGGAATGGACGGTGGGGAGCCAGGAGTGGTGTGGGTGGAGGAACACCCTCATAGAAGTAGGGGGAGGAGGGATAGGAGAGAGGATTTCTGGGGGGGGAGGGGACTGGGTAAGGGGATGACACTTGAAATGTAAATAAATTAAAATAAAATTTTAAAAAAGAAGGTGAAGGTATCTGGAGAGCCCCTTCTGAAAGCAGAGGGCAAATTAAGTCCCAGAGAATATTGGAGTTCAAAGGCCTGGGGATGCTCAAAGAAAAAAAACAAAACAAAACCAGGTGACAGTTTTCACCTCTAGCATGTGCTGATAGATGTCTGAAATCTATGAAGGCTAGTTACTTAGGCACACAAGCACGATGTCTGCATCAGAGCTCGCCCGCCAGGCCTGCCGTGCTCAATTCTGGAGTTCTCCGGGCCCACTGAGAACGTGGGATACTGAGGCAAGATTACTGCTCGGAGGCGCAGCTCTCTTCTTCAAAACAGAGAACTAAGATTTCTGCTGAACCCTTATTGGGGGAGTTTAAGAAATCAGCATTAGTGGGAAAGATGTGGTGACGTCATCAGGGGCAGGTAGTTCATGCTTCAGGACTATGTGATGAGCAAGGAAGATCAGAAGAATCCTTAACAGCTACCAGCCGAGGTCCCTCTATTCAGCATATAAACTAAGTACCAACACTGGCTTCTCTACATCTGCCTTTGCCCACTATTAGACTACAGAAAGGATGGCAACCAAAAGTCTGTATATGCCTCGGAGGTGTGGCTGGCTCAGTTGTACCCTGGGCTCCACTCTCATCAGCACATGGAAAGGTTGCTCTATTTTGGATGTTGATGGTCGCTGTGTTCGTACTTCTCTGACGTTATCCGGATCTTTCTTTTCCTAATGTTTCTCATTGCTGGGCCTTTCAGCCTTGTCGGAAAATGTCAAATTCAAGGCCATGCTTCAATTTACTGAGTACAAGAGGAATGATAATAGCAATGAGAGTGACTCAGCACACTGAAAGCCGTGGCATTGCAAATGCTTTCAGTTTGTTTCACTGAGCTAAAGCTGACATTTCTTTCCACGCGTATAGTAGCCACAATGGTTTGAAGAAGAAAACATCACAGCAAACAATTGTATATGGTTACCATAAGATGGTTACTGTACAAGTTTGCTCTATACATACATATATATATAATACATATCTGTGTATATGTCAGAATATAGCACCTCAGGGCCTTCTGTTCTCCTGTACTAGCTGTTCTATCTAATCCCAAACTTTTGCTTTTAATTAAAGGATATAATTAAATGTGTATCAGTAATTCATAATATGACACAAACCCTAGGCACAGTTCAATTATAAGGCACAAACTGGTATAAGCAGTACTTGGTTTAAATAGCAGACGTTTTGTAACTTACAGACCTTTCCTGTGTGCTTTCCCAGACAGAGTGTGTCTATATGCGCCATCTTCTTTCTTCCTCTCTGTGCTATGGCTTTGCCCCCTCTGAGCTGCTGTCATATGAGATCATACTCTCTTCCCATTGACATGCTACTTTTGCTCACTCTAGTGAAAACCATTTCTCTTGGTGCTAACAGCAGTAATTTCTTCAGTTTTATTGCTGCAAAACTTCCATCTCATGAATGTTTCAGAACAATCACATTCTAACGGCAGGTAATATAGTCTTGTCACAGTATGTGGCACACTGACACTCTGAACATTCTGAAGAAAACTACATGTGAGGGCGCATTTGCATTTCGATTTTTCCTATATGCATACGTCTGTATACATTTTGATAAAAAAAAATACTTGAGAGCCACAGAGTAATTATTATTTCCTCTGTTCCTCGCTCGGCTCATTTGTCATTTGAGGTTGCACAGGAAGTAAGGTGTGTGGCACTCCACCACAGCGCTGAACAATGTGATGACCAACATGGAGAGCGACTCCAGGCTGCTTAGCACATGATCTGAGGACACTGGACAAGGGAATGACTCACTTCCTGCATATGATGAGCCACAATGAACACTCAATTTAACACTGTACTTTTTTCGAGAACCTTCCATTTAATATTTTTCAGTTGACTGCAGGTTACTGAAACCATGGAAAGGAAAACTGCTGATAGAAAAGCTATTGTGGTACCATTTTGTCAAATGCTGCACTAGATAATTATTTTGATGGATATATTGAATCTTAAAAATAATTTAGAGAGAACTGACCTTTTGTAGTACCATTGCCCAACTAGTTTACAAAGGATATCTCTCTGTTCATCAACAGCCACATTGGTATCCAAGTTTGTTTGCCAGAGGGTATAAGTATAAGAACACCGAGTTCCTGGGGTCAGCCTTCACTAAGCTCTGGGGAAAAATTATCTTATGCCTCTGGGCTAAATTTTGGCCGCAGTTTGTTTGTGTCCAAATTTTCCCAAGCTGGACTGGGGCCTTGCCACACATCCAGATTTACCTAATTCCGATTTGCACCTATATCTTAAGTTGATTTTTTTTTTTACATTCACACCCCAATTTTGAGTAGCAAATTTTCTTTTAGCCTGCTTCATCTGCTGTAACAAAGCTCTATCACTGAGTAGGGAAAAGACATAAGCTGATTATCTCGGAGTCCAGGGGGCTAGAAATATGAAATGTTAGCAGGGTTGGTTCCTTCTGGGCTGTGGATGAGAACTAGTTTTGCTTCTTGCTCCTTGTTTTATACATAGGTGGCTATTTCTTCCTGTGACTTTCCTTCAAGTTTGTCTGCCTCTGTCTTCCAATCCTTCATCTTTAAAGACTCTAAGGTCAATTCTAATTAGATCCTGTGAAGTAATTAGAGCTGAAATGACTATTTCCAAAAAGGCTCGTTTTGAGGAACTAAGATCCTTGCCACGAGCAAAAGCACTCTTCAACCTACAACAGCAGTATCTCTGAATGCTTTTACCACCTTTTACATTATATTTATTTTGTGGTTTTGCATCAATCATCAATTTATTGTCTCCCAGCTCTGACTGCATACTCTATGAAAACACTAAATTAAGCATCTTTTTTTTTTCATGGACGATATTAATCTGCCCCAGTAGAGGGCAGTGGAGAGACACAGAACGAAGGTGAGATTGTCTTCCCTTTCTAGCAGTAGCAGAGTGATTCTATGATGAAGATTTGCAGCTAATTGATGTCCCCACAGCCACTGGTCCAGAACGGAGGATCCCTCATGGCAATATTGTAATGTCAGTGTGGAAGTAATTAGCAGCTCTCTCAACAGACAAACAAGAGAAGAGCAGCCTGTTAACTTCTACCCCTCCAAAGAGCTGCTTTTTCAATTGTCCCCACTGGGATCAGCTGCACCCTGCCTGCCTCTTAGAGCTTCTCTGCCAGAATTATGCCTTGGACCATAAGGATCTAATCTCCCACGGTGTATTTCCTTCCTTCTATCCCCCCCATCACTAAGAGATCATTTAGCACTTTTTTACAGCTCATTATTACTCAGGATCATAGCTAAATTATTATATAAGTGAAAGGCACCTGATGAGTCTGCTATGTATGCCTGATTAGGCACACCCCTATTTTTGATACCTTGGTTAGAATAGATTATTCATTTTTCATTACTTTTAAAACTTTAAATGGGTTTGCAAGTTACACATGTATGTAAATATATGTAGTCATATATATTCATTTACATAAAGGTGTGTGTATATATATAAATACACACATATATATAGTCTATAACAACAGTATGAGTAATAACAAATTTGTTTTTCCTCTGCAACCTTATACTTCCATCAATCTTCTTTTTTTTCATTCTTTTTTTTATTCGATATAATTTATTTACATTTCAAATGATTTCCCCTTTTCTAGCCCCCCCACTCCCCGAAAGTCCTGTAAGCCCCCTTCTCTTCCCCTGTCCTCCCTCCCACCCCTTCCCAGTTCCCCGTTCTGGTTTTGCCAAATACTGTTTCACTGAGTCTTTCCAGAACCAGGGACCACTCCTGCTTTCTTCTTGTACCTCATTTGATGTGTGGATTATGTTTTGGGTATTCCAGTTTTCTAGGTTAATATCCACTTATTAGTGAGTGCATACCATGATTCACCTTTTGAGTCTGGGTTACCTCACTTAGTATGATGTTCTCTAGCTCCATCCATTTGCCTAAGAATTTCATGAATTCATTGTTTCTAATGGCTGAATAGTACTCCATTGTGTAGATATACCACATTTTTTGCATCCACTCTTCTGTTGAGGGATACCTGGGTTCTTTCCAGCATCTGGCAATTATAAATAGGGCTGCTATGAACATAGTAGAGCATGTATCCTTATTACATGGTGGGGAATCCTCTGGGTATATGCCCAGGAGTGGTATAGCAGGATCTTCTGGAAGTGAGGTGCCCAGTTTTCGGAGGAACCGCCAGACTGATTTCCAGAGTGGTTGTACCAATTTGCAACCCCACCAGCAGTGGAGGAGTGTTCCTCTTTCTCCACACCCTCTCCAACACCTGCTGTCTCCTGAATTTTTAATCTTAGCCATTCTGACTGGTGTAAGATGAAATCTTAGGGTTGTTTTGATTTGCATTTCCCTAATGACTAATGAAGTTGAGCATTTTTTAAGATGCTTCTCCGCCATCCGAAGTTCTTCAGGTGAGAATTCTTTGTTTAACTCTGTACCCCATTTTTTAATAGGGTTGTTCGGTTTTCTGGAGTCTAACTTCTTGAGTTCTTTATATATATTGGATATTAGCCCTCTATCTGATGTAGGATTGGTGAAGATCTTTTCCCAATTTGTTGGTTGCCGATCTGTCCTCTTGATGGTGTCCTTTGCCTTACAGAAACTCTGTAACCTTATGAGGTCCCATTTGTCAATTCTTGCTCTTAGAGCATTCCATCAATCTTCTTATTCACTGAATTAAGATGTCCAAAAAGAATTGTCAAAGGGAGCTATTCCTCAGTTTCAAAAGGAAAGCTTTTACTATTTTACTATTTTGGATGGTATTGTGGATTTCAGTTTTCTGGTTTGCTGGTGATGTTGGAATTAGAACCCAGTGCTTAGAGCATGGAGGCAAAGCTCTCCCACCAAGCTGCATCTTAGCCTTCTTATGTTTCTGTAGCAATTTGCAGAGAATATAGAGTTCCTTCCACTTCTTAGGGATATGAAAAGTTTACATTTTAAAGGTTGCTTGAGATTTGTCACTTTTTATTATTTATTATTGCTTGAGATGATTTCCATGTTTTATTGGCTAACACAGTGGCTTTTGGTATGATTTTGTTTATGATCAGCCTTTGGCCATGACATAGCCCTTTATCTACATGTTAATGAGTTTTCCAGCTAATAATTCTCATCATCAGTTTTCATCTATTTCCCTGAGTTTGGCTGACCTGGATTATTTGATTTCATTTGTCTGGAATATGCATATTGCCATTTTTACTATATGCTATAAATGTAACTTGGGTCTACTTTCCTCTGTCCTTTGGTTTTCTTTAAGATTTAATGAGCTCATTGAGATTTAGTGTTCATTTTACTTTTGGATTACTTGGGGAAAATCATTTTCATTTATTCTGATTGCTATTGGTCAGTTCATAGCTCTATATGTTCCCGAGTCACCTAAGCTGTATCTCTAAACTATCTGCCATTCCACTTAAATTTTTGAAATGATTGGATAAATGTTGCACATGTTCTTTTTATTACAGTGAATGACTGCACTTATAAAATCTAAATGAAATATGAACATGCATATGAAAATAGACAAGCATAGTCTTCAGTCACCTTTCAAAAGACGTAGCTGTCTTTTAAAATCCAGGCTCAATCAGGCTGGTGAAACAAAGGAGAAGCCCTATGTTTTGGAACTAACTGTAAAAGACAGTTTCCCTGGCCTGCAGGTGCACAGTCACCACAAATTGGGGGTTTGACATGCTGGGTGCCTGATCTTGCTCTTTGTCAAGTCCATATTCCTTTGCTTTGACAGTTAATTTTTATAATAATATAGACCAGGCATTGGCACAAAACAGTCCTTGTATTCCATTGTTTTGAATATAGGGACCAACTAAGGAGGAATAAATGGCATTTAAATCTGCAGACTTCCAATTGGGTGACATGGAATATCATTTATTCACTCCATACTTTTGCTCTTACTTAATTGAATTACTTTCTACTCAAAGACAACTTATACGTTTTATTGATTTTGGCAATAAATATGTATTTTGAGATGGTGTTGACTGTATTGGTTATTTTCATTGAAGTATAATTTCAAACCCATACATTTTTCTCTTCTGACTGCTGTGGCCAGATTTCAAAAACCCGAAGAGACCACCAGGAACCACAACTCCAACGCAAGCACATAAGAGTCTTCCAGGACCAGGAGCCCCTCCTCACATTGCTCTCCAACAAGGCCATCCTCTGCTGCCTATGCATCTGGAGCCGTGGGTAACTCCATGTGTACTATCTGGTTGATGTTTTTGTCCCTGGGAGCTCTGGGAGTACTGGGTGACTCATATTGTTGTTCCTTCTGTGGCACTGAAAACCCCTTCAGCTCCTTGGGTCCTTTCTCTAGCTCCCCCATTGGGGACCCTGTGCTCAGTTCAATGGCTGGCTGAGAGCACCCACCTCTGTATTTGTCATGCACTAGCAGAGCCTCCCAGGTGACGGCTATATCCAGCTCCAGTCAGCAAACACTTGTGGCCATCGATAATAGTGTCTGAGTTTTGTAACTGTATATGGGATGGATCACTAGGTGGGGCAGTCTCTGGATGGCCTTTCCCTCAATCTCTGCTCCACCCTTTGTCTCTGAATCTCCTGTGGGTATTTTGTTCCCCCCTCTAAGGACCAGAGTATCCATACTTTGTTCTTCCTTCTTCTTGGATATCATTTGATATGTGAATTGTATCTTGGGTATTCCCAGCTTCTAGGCTAATATCCACTTATCAGTGAGTGCATACCATGTGCGTTCTTTTGTGATTGGGTTACCTCACTTAAGCCAGAGGGGGTTGATTGGACAACGGGGGAAGAGAGAGGGCTTATGGGACTTTTGGTGGTGGGGAACCAGGAAAGGAGAAATTATTTGAAATGTAAATAAAGAATATACCTAATAAAAAAATGAGTCTTTATTCAAGCTCAAACTTGGGTCACAAACCCTCCCTGCACAACAGGTTAGGAAAGTGACACTCTACTCTAGGGGCTTAGGAAAAGTTTGCAAGCTGGGTCTTTCAAGATTTGGCATTACATGATTGGGTAATGGGCAAAAGAATGCTTCAAACTGATAGCATTTGTTCAGACCACAAGGAAAGAACAAAACTCTAAAAAGGGGCATCTTGACCTGGGAAAGACTTAGGTTTCCGTAGCCCACTCTGTTGTCATCAGCCAGCTGCAGCTGCTGTGTCTATTTTGCTACTGCCAGGGACTTTTAGTGATTTTTTTCTCAGACCTCAAGGGTGGGGGCCCATATCACTCCAAGGAAAGTAGCTTAAAATAGAGTTTAATGGACAAGATGGAATCTATCCTGCTGCTTTTTGCCTCTTCAGCACTACCCCCACAATCAAGAAAAAACAGGTTTTCCAACTTCCAAATCCCTTTATAGGAAAAACATCCCTTTAGACAGACACCCATCACCAGCTGTTTGCCAAATATCCCTGCCCTTCTCTTGTTCTCCACATACTGCTCCAAATTTCCCTGTCCCTCTTTTGTCTAAGATCTGAAACACTTCTGAAGACAATCATCCAGTCAGTCTCCCAAGTCACTACATGCCTGCCCTTCTAACTCCTGCGTGATCCATATCTTTGGCTCATGCCCCAATCTAAACACATCTCAGCTATTTTTGTATAGCAGTTCTCTCAAAGATTAAAACATTCCATCCTGCAGTGGAGTTAAAACCAGAAGATAAACAACCCCAAATAACAAGAGGAAGTTCCTGAAACTGACCAGATTCACTCGGCCCCTCCCTCCTTCTCTCCCAGAAGTATAATAAAAAGACTGATATGAGTCACTTTCAGACAACCTACCAGCAAAGAAAACTCTGAAACCAGACCAGCTTCCTGGAAGAAGCTAGATCAGCCAAGCTGTCAGGAAGATGTTTAGACCAACTGAGTCACTTGGAAAGGACAGTCTCCAAATCTTTGAGCTGCCTGTAGGATGGAAGTGTTCCCTGGGATCCCCCCTTTTGTGAGAAGTCTGGTGGACTGTGATTTGTAAATGCAGCTATGTCTTTTATTCATTTTTGCTCCTGTAAGGAATCCTTCACACATATTCATGTAAATAACCCCAATAAATTCATTGCTAAGCCCGTTGGACTTCGGCACTATTCTGAATTTGGTCTGTTACAGGATTCCTATCTGGACTGTAAAGACGTACAGATGCTGAGGTGTCTCCCAGGGAAAGTCTCGCCACACAACATCTATCTCTCCCTTCACATCTCCACTCACTGATACTGCCACAGTTTAACTCCCCATGCTTTAGCTTTAGGTATTCTGTTTTCCACTCTATATTCTCTCCATTTCCCAGTGGCTGTAGCTTGTGTGCGCATTTCCAGAAACCTTCATTTCACACTGCAATCTCACTCAAGGCCATTATCCAGAATGTAGAGCATATTTTTTGCTCTACGGCAACATCATCACTAACTATTCAACTTCTGTCCAAAGGATGAACAGCAAGTGTTTCAGTACAGTCTGTTAGGGGGTGGGGGTGTCAGTGATCCAGTGATAGCACTGGGTTCCTAATTTACCAAGACAGCATTAATGCCCCAGAACCTGAAATCTTCCTGGATCTTCCACTCATATGTGTACAACATTGCTCACAGTCCACTATATATTTGTCTATTCTGTGCACATCAGTCTATGACAGCTTGTTAGTTAGACAGCAATATCCGGATCCCAGAGGCAAATCTTGACTGCCAGCGTTCCCATATGTAACATGATGTCCCCACTGACAGCTACAGTATTCATTACTCACACATGAGTCACTGTTCTCCTAGTAGAAAATCATCTCCCGGTAGCCATGGTGACAGCTCTGCAGCTGCCAGCATTCAGGCTACTACAGTGGACAATAAGACATGTGATTTCCTGAACAGCCTCTACTGTGTCAGGGATCATCAGGAACCCTACACCAATGAGAACAGGGGAGTAACTGAAGCCAGCAGGAGCTGGGATGCCTGTGATCTGCCTCACATATCTGAAGAGACATCTACCCTCCAGCCCTTGCTTTACAGTTGCAGAGGAGTTGAGTCTCATGGTGTCCCCTCTAGCTGTCCTCCTCACACAGCTGCACTCCTTTCAGTTGTCTGTTGTCCTCAGGTATCTGTCTCTCATGCATCACCATCTCACTCACCAGTATTCCCCTGCCCCAGACGGGAAGAATTGAGGGTGGACAAAGAATCAGCACCTGGCTCCTGAGAGCAGCAAGCACCTTCAGACACTGGCATGCCAGGGGGTACAAAGGAATGCTTTCCCCAGAACCCAGAGCGCTAGTAGCTGAGACAGTATTGTTCTGTGTAATGGAGTATTATAGACAGGGTATTTTGTTATCTCTCACAGTCCAGAGTTGATGCCCAAGTCACTGGTGAGATGGTATTAAAAGGTAGACCCCAGGGTTGCGATGCCACTTGCCCCTAAAACCAGAACGCTTCAGTCACAGATAAGTGGATCTTTGTGAACTCAAGGCAACCAGCTGGGTCTACATACTGAGTTCCAGAGCAGCGAGGCTCTATAGTGAGATCCTATATAAATAAATAAATAATATTTGTCAGAGGTAACTTATGTTCTCTAAGATCTGGTACCCTGACCACCCAGCTACCACCCAGGCCCAAATTGGGGGCTCTGAGTTGGCCCACCCCAAAAACCTATATCATCCCAGAACTGTCGGGACATGTGAAATGGCCAGTCCTGTTGGTCCAAAGCTGCAGGATCTCCATGGCACAAAGCAACAACAACAAAACCAGGGAGAGCTTTGCTGAGGATGTCACAGAAGCCAGAGATCTTGAACCAGACCAATGACTCATTGCAATGAACATTTATTTGCAAGTGAAGATGTGTGGACAGAGAGGTATACTGTGGGTCACACTGTGACATACTACAGTTTCCACGATGAGATGTTTTTTTATGCTGTGTTTTTTTTGTTTGTGCGTGTATGGGGACATGGGTATGAGCATGACTGCGGTACATAGGGTGTTTGCTCTGATGGAGAACACTGACTGAAACAGCAATGTGAAAACTCAGCACATTTACTATAAACATCTGAATTCAGGAGGTGGGTTCATGTTACACAGTTGAAAAGGGAGGTGGGTTTTGCCAATCTCTATAGGAGGTCTCTGTTAGGGACCTCGGGCTGCAGTCATCCTAGAGGAGGAAACTGACATTGACAGTCTCTGTTCACATTGTCAATATTCACAGATCCACCTTTTAGAAAGGTTTTGCCATGCCCCTGAGCCTGACCCAAGAACAGTTTTGCCCATTCTCTTGGACCTATGGCACTGGGGTACTTGATGTGACTGTACTCATGTCAACAACACACATTCACTCAAGCCCTCCTCCACTCCTCACACACGTTAATGGAAAATGCAGGCTATTCTGCAGGCATGCACACTATACCAAGGCCACTCCAGGTAAGAAAGTGCTGGCTGCTCATAGATACACTTCTTCAACAGACTACAACTGACTTGTGGTCCAAAGACCACATAGGAAAGGGCAAGTTTTTATATAGCCTTAACCAAAACTTTAAAATGTTTTCCTTATTTCTGAGGGTAAAGGGAGATCACACATTAAAGATGATTTTTCCTGTACTGGGGATTGCACAGCTTGTCAACCCACACATAAGGCTATGGCTTCTCTCTGGTATTTCAGTGGTGTGACCACCAGGTGGCAGCATAATCCTAAGCATTGTGTATCCTAGCGTACACAGCTCTCTGCCTGCATCCTTCATAAATCTCTGATTAATTCCCAGGTTTGGCTCTGTAGACTATTCACACGGGGTGTAGCAGCAGCTATTTAATGTCTTTGGAGGACTGTGGTGCAGATAAAATATTTGACATCTACTCCAGGTCCCTAGGCTTGGAGTCTCCACAGAATCGACAAGGTTCCAGTAGAAGCCTAAAGTGAGATAATCAATTAGGCCTGTCAGTCAGCGTCCTCTGGGTATCTGAAACACCGAGTAGCCATGGTGGAGGTGGCACCCCACGACTGTCCTGCTTCAAGGACATTCTCTACACTTATGATATATGGTGTGTGTGAGCTAGACATAGTCTCCAGAGCCAAGTCCAGTCTTTCTGCAGGGCATAGTCCATCCCCCTTGAGAACAGAAGGACTGGTTCCCTTGGCTTCTAGAAGCGCTGTCAAAAGATAGTCCTTTGGAAATTCCCATTCACTGAAAACAAGCAGTCATGTCCAAGTGAGAAGTCCCACAGTTTCATGTGGGCAATGACTGTCATGTTAGGAAAAATACAAACCTTATCCCTAGCTGGATTTCAAGAGGGCCATCTCATTTGCAGAGTTCTCAGAGTTTGTGCTGTTAACATGGGTACGCCTCAGGCTCAGAGGGATACCACAACCTTCCTAGAGGACCAAATGCAAATGGGTGCAGAAAGTGTCCACAAGAGCTTCCTTCCCCTGGATCTTTACAACCTGAATATTGCTTCTACACCCACCACTAGATATTTACACTATAACATCTGCTCCCTACAGAGGCTGCTCCTGCGAAGATTAAATAGACCTGTCTCCATTGATTCAGCTGTATAATATAGACCCTGCTTCCTCCTTTATGTGTATGCAATATCCTGTCTCCCTGCTCGACTATATATAATAAACACAATGAACTTCCAGTGTGCCTCAATTTCTCCAGCTGAGAGCCCAGACCATTCAATCCCAGATTCCTGTCTGTTTTTTCTTCATTCCCTGGATGCCCCAGTCAAGTCTGTCCCTGGAGCCATGCTGGATGCTGCAGATAACCCAAGGCTATTTTGAGACCCAAATTTTAAGTAAAACCATATAATTCTAAAGACAGTAGTACCCGAAGGCGTGCTGTGCATTAAATGAACAAGCCCCTCCCCTCATGAGCAGGCATGTTTGCCTTCTTCCTATCACTAGGACCTCTATGGTAGGCCCTATAGACATATATGTATTCAATGATCAAATAAATGCTCACCTGCTATAGGTGACAGATAAAAGCAGAAATTCCCTCAGATGTCTCACAAGAGGCTACCGAGGTTAGGTCATGGTCCATTGCAGGGGACCATGGGGTTGGTCTGACCTAGCTGCCTTAAAGGCATGCTTCATAAGTTTTTCAGTTCCATCTGTGATTTTTCTTCCAGTTAATTCCTAGACTGTATTATTGGTTAAAGCACACTGAATCTCTGAGTTATTTAGAGCAGTTCTAAATTTCCAAGGTCTGTTTGAGAGTATATCAGAAATAAGCAAGTTTCTAATACTCTCCTGAGGCTTCCACAATTCCAATGGATGGCCACCTTACATAACTATATTTTTTTTTAAGACTTTCAGGATTTTGCTTCTGTATTGTTTTGTTTTTAGAAAATGAAGATAGCTTTTACTTAATATTAAAAGCCATAGAAAATGTGTCTTTCATCTCCTTTGGGTGTACAAAATTCATTTTCTCTAATTAACACACTTATTATTAAATTTTTTTACTTATCACGTTACATCCTTATCACTGTCCTACTCTCAGTCACCACCTCCCACAATCATTCCCTCATCACCCTCCTCTTCTGAGCAGGTGGGGGCCTCCTGGGTGTCCCCCCACCCTAGCACATCAAGTCTCTGTGAGACTAGGTGCATCCTCTCCCACTGGAGCCAGGTAAGGCAGCCCAGCTATTATAACACATCCTATGTACTCACGAGATAGCGCATGCTGGAGAGGCTGTGGAGCAAAGGGAACACTCCTCCATTGCTAATGGGAGTGCAAACTTGTACAACCACTTTGAAAATCAATTTGGCAACTTCTGTATGTTTTTATTCACCCATTGTTTTCTATAAAGGTAACATTAAATTGTTTCATTGTTTTTTTTTGAGAAGTATTCTGTTATGTAGTTGTAAATTATCATATCCCATCTAATTTTATACAAGAATAACTTGTGGGGTTGGGGATAAAACATGATTGTAAATAGCTTGTCTTGTATTTCCAAGGACCCCTGTAATGAGAAGCAACCACCACCACTACCACCTGTACCACCCTCCTCCTTTGGAAATAATGACTAGGAATGGAAAGGGAAATATAAGTCAAAATTTTTGTTGCTTAATGTGTCTTAGCAACTCCCCTGTCACTTATTACTTCATCTAAAAACTCAACATCTCTATGAGGCAGTATGATCTTCATTTTTAAAAAGTGAAGAATATGACAATGAGTAATCTCCCTGAGGTCACAGAGCCAGGATGAAACAAAAAAAATCACACTTTTCCAAGATACCAGGTGTGCCCACAGAACAATCAATTCAGCATATTATCCTAGATCATACTAAGTCAGGTACTTTAACTAAAGTTTCAGGATTATGCACCCCAAACTATAACAACTGTTAAGAGGAAAAATTTTAAAATACACAAATTAATAAGAAGTCCTAAAATATATACATATACAAAATTATCTTAAATGGAGGTATCATATAAGAAGATGACAGTATCCCAAATAGACATCATATGCTATCAAATAAACTGCCCATACTAGGAATAAGTTACATATTTTTTTAAATCAAATTGGCCAAATGTGCCCAAAGACCCTTCACCACAAACATTACAGGCTATTGCCCATGATATGAATTACCTTTCACAATCTGACAGTAAGACCTTATTGCAGAAGACATCTTGCACTTATGCTATCAAGCATGGAGAGACCTAGCTGATACTCAGCTGGAAGATTCAGCTCTACTGGCTAAGGTTCATAGTGATACAAGGCACTATGCATATTACTGTAAGGAGAAATATTCATTGGTCAGTCTCACCTAACTACAAACTGTAATGACCTTCCTACAACAGTGACTTGCCTACAAGATATGGCTGCTGGTGCAACAGAGGTATGAAAGTTACAGGAGTAACCAAACTTTTTTGATGGCTCTTGAGGCTTGGATCATGAACCCATTCATATACCTGAGGCTGTTAATGAAGCCAAGAACCTCAACTTAACACGTCATGATCCCTAGGGAAAACATATTACTATTATTCCGCTAAATGACATATCAGTAAAATGCCTCTACTAACATACTACTATAGATCAGTGCCTCACTCAGTCCTCACCAGAGAAGCATCTTTTTGCACTAGATGATAATTAACACAAAGATCCACAAAGAGATATCATAAAGAGAGCAAGAGATTTTGGTGTGCTTGGCCCTAAATGATATGTTTCTATCACATCCCTTCTCTCAAGGATCAGGAATTTATACGGCAGAGGGGGTGGAACAATCCACCTGAGCTCACCTTTCAACAAAATCCCAGGCACAGAAGGAGGTACAAAGTTCTAGCACTAGACAAGAAGCTATGTGTAGTTAGTACCAGCTGAAAGATGGAAAAATAGTGCTTCCTCCCGTGGAGTGACACGTGGTATATCAACCACACTCCAAGTTGTGCCTCATACCCATGAAGAGCTGGTGAACATAAATAGGACTCCATGTTTGTTCTTTTTAAAGAGAAAGAATATAAATTTGGGTGGGCAGGAAGGTGGAGAGGGATGTGGGAGAAGTTGGAAAAGGAGAAAGAAATATGATCAAAATATGCAGTATGAAATTCTTTTTTTAATTTTAAACTTTATAATGTACACTGTATAATGTAAGTACACTGTAGCTGTCTTCAGACACACCAGAAGAGGGCATCAGATCTCTTTACTGATGGTTTACTCATGGGATTTGAACTTAGGACATTCGCAAGAGTAGTCAATGCTCTTAACTGCTGAGCCATCTCTCCAGCCCCTGCAGTATGAAATTCTTAAAGAATATTTTTTAAGAAAGGGAATTCAACTAGGAGGGGAAAATGTAATATTGTTAGTATGCTAACAGCATTAGTTTGTTTCTTTGCAGAAATTAACAAAGGAATCCTTAAATTATAAGAAAATTCAAGGGACCAAGACTATATAGAATAAAGTTGAGAAAGAGAATAGTTGAGAAGGTTCATACTCTGTGTTGTCAAAGTTAAAATAATGAAAATTCAGTGATACCAGTTTAATGGTAAACATACAAATCAATGAAATAAAAGTGATTTTTATTAAAATTAACTTTAGCAAAGAGCTAGCCTTAGCTACTATTCTATGGCTGTGATAGGATGACAAGGCAACTCATACAAGAAAAAGCTTATTTGCTGCTTACAGTTCACAGAGTCCATGACTATCCTGGCAGGGAGAATGGTAGCATAGCAGGCATGGCACTGGAGCAATAGTTGAACATTTAAATCCTTATCAGCGAGGCAGAGTAAGCTAATTGCAAATGGAATGGAATTTTGAAACCTCAAAGCTCCAGTGAGATGGCTCCTCTCATAAGACCACACCTCTTAATCCTTCCCAAACAGTTCTACCAACTAGGGACCAAATATTTAAACATATGAACCTCTGGGGGTCATTCTCATTCAAAGCGTCACAGAGCTATTAGCATTAATATATACCAGTAGAGGAAGAATTACTTTTCTTTAAGAGTGTTGCCCGTGGTATGTACATCATGCTCTTATGCAGTGGCTCTCAACCTGGGGGTCACAACTGTTATGGGGGTTATGGGGGTTACATATCAGATATCCTGCATATCAGGTATTTACATTACAACTCATAACATAGCAACATTACAGTTGTGAAGTAGTGACAAAAATAATTTTAGGTTTGGGCATCACCACATGCAGAACCGTCTTAAAGGGTTACAGTATTAGGAAGATTGAGAACTACTACTCTACCAGAAGGCCACACTTCCTAAAAGCAATATGAATTTCCCCTTGTCTTCCCTTCTGTTCCATCTCTTCTGTAATAAGGCCACTAAGTCCATACTGAGTTCTTTACCACCATGATCTAACCTGTTTCTAATCACTTCTCAAAGTCTCTATTTGCTGATACTGTCACAATGTAAAAAACAGGGAGCCTGGACATAGAAATTTAAATAAAATGTTCAGTCCATAACAGAATCCTTTCTACTTCCTTGACTGAATGCCCCACCAAAAAATGGTGGCCTTTTTATGGGAGTAACAAGCTATTCACTTTTTAAATTGGAATTTAGCCCCATTCCATGACATAATGCCTACTTGACATAAGATTAGATAGGTCATAGGTCTAGGGAAAAAACAAATACTCCGCTAAAGAAATATAGCAACAAAATGACTCCTAAAGACATACTGCTATACCCATAGATTAGTGCCTAGCTCAGCCCACCTCAGAAAAGCTTCCTCTTGCAGGAGATGACATTTAACTCAGAGACCCACAAGTGAAGAGAATGAGGGACTTTGGAGTACTCAGCCTTAAATGGGATGTCCTCATCAAATCCATCCCCTCAGGTGTCAGGGGTCTCTGCAGAAGAGGACAGATTTAATAACCAGAGGTGACAGAGGACTCAAAGGAAACTGTCTCTTCTAGTCACAACAGGACAGAAACACATATGAAACTACAGACTGTGACAGCATGTACTGAATGTACACAGGCTCAAGACAGAGAAAATCTCACAACTGTGGAGGGGATGTGGACACTGGGCCTCACCCCTAACCACAAAGCTTTTTGTAGTTGATATGTGCTTGGAAAGGGAGAATCAGTTTTCTCCAATGGAGTGTCACTGGGTATAGAAACCACACTTTAGGACAGTCCCTATGCCCAGGATTAATTGGCCAACACAAAATGAATTCCATGTATCTTTGTGGAAAATTTTGTTTGATTTTGTTTATATATGTATGTATGTATATATGTATATATATGTATGTATGTATGTGTGTATTGTTTGCTTAGATTTTTATTTTTCATTTTTTCTCAAGAGAGACAGAGAGTGAACTTGAGGAGGAGGGAGGTGGGAAGGACCTTGGAGGAGTTGGAGGGAAGGGAAAAACATGTTCGAAATATATTGCATGAAATTTTTTAAATTAAAAAAAGAATTGCAGAGCTGTAATTAACATATTCAGGGAGTCAGCAACAAATCAAACAATAACAATGGCTATGAACAGGGGGGTATGCTCCCTTTCAGTGACAAAAATCACACCCACCTGCGATTCTCCCTATTCATTTAAAAACTGTTCTCTTTGTCTACAAAGTGACACCTAAGTCCTCTAACTCCCAAACTTCAGTAATGACATTTTTATGATTGATGTTTTTCTTCTATATCCTACTTAAAAACACCCTAGAGGAGATTCATTACCTTGCAGTGGTGACGGCACTTGTCACTCTCGGATATACCTTTTGTAGTTGTAACTATGGGAAGTTAAAGGCATCTTAAACTATGGTAAATTTGAAGTTTTGCTGGGAGACAGACTTGAGTTAATGTAAAAGTAATGCTACACCTACACCCTGCTGCTAAGGCTCTCTAATCTACCCTCTATTGCTCACACCATAAAGTTGCTCTACTGCTCTTGCCCAGAAATGCCCTATTACCATCCAGATCTGCTTTACATATGAGGCAATTGAAGAAATTAAATATCACCGATTTGCTTAGCAAACACTCTTCAGGTGCTCATTCTAGAAAATGGAAATATAACAATAAACAAAATAGCTACTCCAGTGCTTGAATTCTTGAGGGAAAAAAGCATGAAATAATCAAGTAATCTAATAAATATTATGACTTCAGTGAAGAAGTGATTCTTGAAAATAATATATAAACACCCCAAAGAAATAAAAAGATGAAGGAAAGACAAAATAAATATGTATGAAACTATAGCTTCAGCACAAAGCAAATCGGATGCTAGAGGAGTGAATGCAAAGTGTTCTGCTTTACACAAAATTATTCAGTGCAATCAAGTGTCTCCTTAGGTGATGTTGTTGATCACTTTTAATAAAGAAATATACATCCCTCTTGAACATAGATATTTCTAATACTTACTTGTAGTTTTAATATATCCACATAGACATATGATGGAAAATATCCATTCACTGGAAATTTTTGTTTTAGAATGTATTGTGTATAAAAAGATATTGTATTTTTATTTAAACTAGATATTGTTATATTGCCTAGGCTAACCACAACCCTACTTCAGCAGCTTAAGTAGCTAAAATCGAAAATCCAAAATCTCTGCTAATCAGCACTGAGAATGAATATAACAGTGACCAAGAGAGACAAGGTCCTTGCTTTCAGGTTTAGTGACAAAGGGAAAATAAACAAGGGAGCGATTTTGTGGACTAGATACCTTTAGAAAGTAGTCAGCGCTCTGACGGTAGTGGAACAAACGTGATAGAAAGGGTGTCAGTATTTTAGTGGTCCAGAAGGCATGGAAGGGATGGAATTTGAGTCAAGACCTAAGGAAGATAAATGTGATCAACAATGCACAGATTTTGGAGGAAAGAAGCTCCCGACTGTAGTCCAACAAATATAAACCTCTATAGGGAAATCAAGCTTGTTTGCCAAACATGATGAGTTGAAAGAAGATCCATGGGTTTAGGATTAGTGATAGGCAGTGGGATCTTAGTTGGAAAAGCTAGACAGGGATCATATTACATGGTGGGCGGGGTTAGCCTATGCCAACCAAAGAGGTGGTTTTATTTTAAGTAAAATGGGAAGCCCTCTAGGAGATTTAAGTATGGGTACATTCTAGTCTTCTTGGGATTTCAAACTGACTACTCTCAGTTGCTAAATGCAAATAATAGCTAAGGAGTACTAGCCTGGAATATTAGAAGGAGTGACTCTTAAATTCGCAGGCAAATGGATGGAACTAGAAAATATCATCCTGAATGAGGTAACTCAGTCACAAAACAACACACATGGTATGTACTCACTGATAAGTAGATATTAGGAAAAAAAGCTCGAAATACCCATGATACAACTCACAGACCATAGGAATCTTAACAAGAAGGCAGACCAAACTGTGGATGCTTCAATCCTACTTAGAAGGGGGAATATAATAATCACTAATCACGGGAGGCAGAGGGTGAGAGGGACTTGGGAGGAAGAAAGGAAGGGAAGGGGAAAAAAGAGGGGCAGGATCAGGTGTGGGAGGAAACAGGGGAGATATACAGAGGGTCAGGACATTGAACAGAGGTGTGTAGCAATGGGGGACAGAGAATTGGGGGAAGCAACCAGGAAGTCCTAGATGCCATGAAAGCAAGAGGCTCCCAGGACCCAACTGGGATGACATTGCTGAAATACCCAACAAAGGGGAGAGAGAACCTGTAGAGGTTAGGCACAGCCCCCTGGTTGAGAGAGGGGCCACCCACCCATATCCAAATTTTAATCAAGAATTGTTCCTGTCTAAAGGAAAAATATGGACAAAGTGTGGAACAGAGACTGAAGGAAAGGCCATCCAGAGACTGCCCCACCTGGGGGTCCATCCCACATGCAGACACCAAACCCAGACACTATTGCCGATGCCGAGAAGTGCTTGCTGACAGGAGCCTGATATAGCTGTCTCCTGAGAGGCTCTGACAGAGCCTGACTTAATACAGATCTACATGCTTGCAGCCTACCACTGGACTGAGCACTGGGACCCCAATGGAGGAGTTAAGGGAAGGACTGAAGGAACTGAAGGGGTTTGCAAACTCATAGGAAGAACAATAATATCAACCAACCAGAGCCCCCTGCCCCCCAGAGCTCCCAGTGACAAAACCACCAACCAAAAAGTACACACAGAGGGACCCATGGCTCCAGCTACATATGTAGCAGAGGATGCCTTATCTGGCATCAATGGGAGGAAAGACTTGGTCCTGTGAAGACTTGATGCTCCAGTGTAGGGGAATGCCAGGGTGGTATGGAGGGAGGGAGTGGGTGGGGGAGTGGGTGGGGGAGCACCCTTATAGAAGCAAGGGAAGGGAGAATGGGATAGGGGGTCTGAGGAGGGGAAACCAGGAAGGAGGATAACATTTGAAATGTAAATAAATAAAACTTTTTTTTAATAAAGTTCCTTCCCCTTTACACTCTCTTCTCATATGCTCCAAACCCAGGAAATGCTGTGGAAGAAAAGGCAAAACTCTAAGAACCAAAATTCTAAGGAGAAGGAAAAAATCTTACTCAGTTGGTAGAGCTATAGTTCCCAGAGGGTGAAGTAAATCTGTATCAACCCATTTTTTCGGCTTTGCACTCTTGTGTCAGGAAATGAAACACTATGAGAAAGAAAACTGACTTTCTCACTGGAGAGACAAAAGTATATGATCCAGGGGAGCAAAAGCTCCTAGAAGGATGTGGAGAGGAAACCCAGGAGAAATTCCCTATAGAGTTTTTCAGAAGAACTCTAATATTCAAACTTAAGCTATGCTTGCCTGGATATGATTCTACTTAGTCTATCAAATACTTTGAAGACAAAAGTACACTTCTTAGGTGTATAAAATTATCAATGAATAAATGAAAGTAATGAAGACACATTAATTTATAGTAAGACAAAATAGCACTGAGAGGGAAAGATAGGAGGATGCCAAGAGCGTGCTGGATCACTAAACTTTAACTAAACTTTAAATGAAACTCCAAGTTCATTTAAAGGCCCTGTCTTCCAGTTAGTTCCACCCCTTTGCCTAAGAGTTTCATGAATTTATTGTTTTAATACCTGAGTAGTATTCCATTGTGTAAATATGCCACATCATCCTGAGTGAGGTAATCCAGTCACAAAAGAAGTTACATGGTATGCACTCACTGATAAGTGGATATTAGCCCAGAAGCTTGGAACACCCAAGACACAATTCACAGACCACATGATGCCCAAGAAGAAGAAAGGAGAGGGCCCTGGTCCTGGACAGGCTCAATGCAGCACTTTAGGGCAATACCAGGACAGGGAAGTGAGAAGGGGCGGATTGGGGAACAGGAGGAAGGAAGAGTGCTTATGGGACTTTCCAGGAGGAGGCAACCAGGAAAGGGGACAGCATTTGAAATGTAAATAAAGAATATATCTAATAAAAAAATAAATAAGAAATAAAAAAAATTTTAAAAACCCTGTCTTAAAAAATAAAGTAAGCCAGGACTGGTGATACAGTCCCAGGACTCAGACAGAGGCAAGCAGATCTCTGTCAGTTCCAAGCCAGCCTGATCTACATAGTGAGTTCCAGGCTAGCTAGGGATATTTAAACAGACCCTGTCTCCAAACAACAATTTGATGCAATCGATGAAGACTCCTTGCATAAACTTCTGGCCTCCATATGCATGGAAACCAACACACACAGTTTTATCAATGAGGTTATACCTTCAATTTCTTGTCTTCAAATGAACATCTGAGACAAGGAAGAATAAAGGGTATTTTATCTTTTATGAGGAAATCCACAAAAAAAAATCTGTGGAAGAATTTTCTTTCTAATTTATGTTCAGGTAATACCTTAAAATACTCCAAATTATTTTTAATACAGTAAAACAATCTTGGATGATAGATTCTAAATAGCAATTTGAATAGTGTACAGATATACAATATAGACTGAAGAGACAGCTCAGTGGTTAAGGTCACTTGCTGTGCACAAGAAGGACCTGGTTCAGTTTCTAGCATTCACATGGCAGCTCGTATCTGTCTATAATTCTAGTTCCAAAGGAATATGTTATTGATAACAAATAATTAGAATAAGTTTTTTAAAATGTAAATGTGGAATTACATTGTTTTTATATTTACCTAAAGCTACATGCCTATATGTGTGTGTGTGTGTGTGCATAGACATGTATTTTGTATTCGATATTTGCTTTATTTACATTTCAAATGTTATCCCTTTTCTCATTACCCCTCTGAAAACCCCCATCCCATGCTCCCTGCTCACCAACCCCACTCCCACTTTCCTGACCTGGAATTCCCCTACACTGGGGCATCAAGCCGTCACAGGATCAAGGGCCTCTCCTCTCATTGATTAGACATAGATTTTAAATGAAGTTATAAATGCCACTTGGAGTGATAATGCTCCCCGAAGAGCCATAAACTAACAAAAAACCCAGAGACATATGTGGGAAACTTCCTTTCAAGTTATTGGGTCAAGGGGTCCAAGAGACTCCAAAAACAATATATAGTATTGCTGTTTGCATCTCAGAACTTGAAGATAAGAACCAAATGATAAAGATGCCACACACTTTGAACACAGCACTCTGGAGAATCAGGTTGGAATTGATCTGCAAGTCCTGCATGAGGATTAGCTCTTATAATATTAGAAAGCACTACACAACCTGCTGAGGGAGAGGAGCAATGAGTACTGTGACCTAGCTATAAACCCTGTGAACCACAAGGATTGAACTGGCAAGAGAGTCACAATGAAGCAACAGTGTATCTTTTATCAGTGGGATAAACGACAACTCTCTAAGGACTTAGGATCCACTGAACAGAAGGGCTCTCATCCTTGGGGCTTAAAATCTAGGCAACCACTCCCAGTTGGCTCGCAGACCAGAGAAGAGAACCTGCTATTGCTAGCCTCCTAAAACCAATATAGTCTCTATTTTCTAAATGCTTATGCTCATACTCATATATAAGTATAGCTCTTACCCCTTGTCAAAGAAGCTTCATTTTGCAACAGAGAGAAACTATTATAGAGATCCACAGCTGTTCAAAATGTAGAGAATTTGTGGCTGTGGGGTGTCCAACCCCCACTGATAAACACCTAGAATGCAAACCTTACATCTAGGCTGGAGGCTGCAGGCAGTGAGCAGTGGGCAGCCGACAGCAGGTAGCAGGCAGCAGGCAGATGGCTTGTCAACTGGAGTAGCAAGCTGAGAGATCACACTTGGAACCACACGCCTAAGGTGGAGAGAGCAAACTGGAAACAGTGCTCATCTTTAAACTCTCAAAAGGAGCTGAGGATCAAGTGGTCAAGCATTTGAGCCTATGAGAAACACTCTCATCCAAACCAGCACACCACCACTATATTTTGGCATTTCATGAAATCTTTGCCATTTCTATAGCTGGAGGAATAAAACAGTAACCCCCATAGTCACACAGTATAGAGTATAATTATGAACGATGCTCCCGTGAATGGCCATACATCCGAAAATATATTAGCAACACAAATGGCCTTGATGAGGGAGGAAAAGCGTGCAGAAAGTGAATTGCATGGGAAAGAAAAGAGAGCTCTGGGAAGAGGCAGAGGGGATGAGTATTATCAACACATATTGTATAAAACTCTACGAACTAAGAAACACTATGGACTTATTCAGTGATATTGGAGGATTTGACTTCCAGATTAGCCATTTAGCAATAGTAAAGTGGTCATGTTCTAGTGAAAACTACGAGGTATCGCTGTAAAATGAATAAACATTACAAATTTCCATACATCTATCTGACACAGCAACTTCAAATAAGCTGTTTTTTAAATGACCAAATAGTAGAAGACCTGATGATGTGAATGAAAATAATTTTTCCCTAAAATGAGAGATATTAACAAAGAAAGAAAAATTGTAAAAGAGAAAAAACCAATTTGTGTGCCTAAAATGTATAGGAATGCTGTAAAAAGTTAATCAGTGATCTTTTGATCTGAGCAAACCAAAGAATTAAGTGGATTTGAACATGAGACAGATTGATATTTTTTTAAATCTAAGAGGCAGAAAGTAAAATAAATAATAAAAATTAAATATTTTATTAGATATTGCATTATAATTTATTTAGTAAAAAATAAATAAAAATAATGAAGGAACACAGTGGATTTGTAACACACCAAATACATATTGTGGAAGTCACAAAAGGGAAAAGAAAAAAGAAAACTGAAAAACATCTAAAGAATAGTGGCTGGAAACTTCTGAACTCTGAGAAAGGAAAAATACAAATAAGAATCTAACAACTCCAGGTATGATGTGAAGTCCTCAAGATCTACATAATGGCACAGGAGTTCGGATTCGGACATTAAATACAATAGATATAGTATAAAAGCACTGCAGTTTTCTTAGCAAAGTTATTTCTCATTGGAAAATAAAACTGCCATGTGATTGTCTACCACTTTGTAATTGGGAAATTTTCTGGGAAGTATATTATTAGGCATATTAGCCATAGAGAATACTGACAGTAATATATAAAATATAAAAATAAGTGTTTATGAGACCATACTGATAGAAATAAATGATTCAATACACACATACACGGGAGATAATAGGTAAGTATCACATGGACAAGATCTTAAACAATTTCTGTAGATACTATTCCCTCTGGAAACAACAGAATTCCTCCTAAAGAGAAATAGAATAGAAAAGAGTAGTGGTGAAAACGTGCATTGTTACAGTGTAAAACTTTTTTGTTGTTGATTTTTTTATTCGATATATTTTTATTTACATTTCCAATGGTTTCCCCTTTTCTAGCCCCCCACTCCCCAAAAGTCCCATAAGCCCCCTTCTCTCCCCCTGTCCTCCCACCCACCCCTTCTCACTTCCCTGTTCTGGTTTTGCCCTATACTGCTTCACTGAGTCTTTCCAAAACAAGGGGCCACTCCTCCTTTCTTCTTGTACCTCATTTGATGTGTGGATTATGTTTTGGGTATTCCAGTTTTCCAGGCTAATATCCACTTATTAGTGAGTGCATACCATGATTGATCTTTTGAGACTGGGTTACCTCACTTAGTATGATGTTCTCCAGCTCCATCCATTTGCCTAAGAATTTCATGAATTCATTGTTTCTAAAGGCTGAATAGTACTCCATTGTGTATATATACCACATTTTTTGCATCCATTCTTCCATTGAGGGATACCTGGGTTCTTTCCAGCTTCTGGCAATTATAAATAGGGCTGCTATGAACATAGTGGAGCATGTATCCTTATTACATGCTGGGGAATCTTCTGGGTATATGCCCAGGAGTGGTATAGCAGGATCTTCTGGAAGTAAGGTGCCCAGTTTTCGTGTTGTTGTTTTTTCGAGACAGGGTTTCTCTGTATAGCTCTGGCTGTCCTGGAATTCACTCTGTAGACCAGGTTGGCCTCGAACTCAGAAATCTGCCTCAGAACTCAGGCCTCTGCCTCTCAAGTGCTGGGATTAAAGGCATACGCCACCGCTGCCCGGCTAAATTCAGGTACTTATTAAAATTCCACTAAGTACAAAGGCCTGTCTTGGAAATCCATGTGACTATCTACTTATAATTCTATATTGACTTCAGATTAACCATTTCAGACACATTGTCGTCAGTAAATTTATGATGCCCAAAATCCTTTTGGGACTGGAGCAGTGTAATAATGACACACAGTTCTAAAATATGCATGGCATACTACCTTTACACACAAAATTTTAAGAATTATTAGGCCATTGAAGTAGGACACTGGCTAGCCAGTCACCAACATGGCCTCCATCATCGGACTCTAGCACTAAGGTCCCTAATCAAGTCCAAAAATACAGAAATGAATCTTGGTTTCAGAAACTGGAGAGAGCAGGCTATTGGAA
The DNA here is from genome assembly GCF_947179515.1 of Apodemus sylvaticus. Classification (NCBI taxonomy): domain Eukaryota; kingdom Metazoa; phylum Chordata; class Mammalia; order Rodentia; family Muridae; genus Apodemus; species Apodemus sylvaticus. Next base: position 13,585,904 of record NC_067495.1, on the reverse strand, counting down.
AGAGATTTGCTTGCACTTGACATCTATACAACATCCCCACAAGCACAGACAGCATCTGGAAGTATTTAACATGGGAAACGGACAGGGTGGGACTGCTCATGCTGATTTCAATGTCAGCACACCATCAGGTGTGGTCAGTAGGCTGTGAAGTTCGAGTTCAAAGCACTTGCTGGCATTTGGAAAGGCCCCACAGTGATTTTGCTTTCAAAAACAGAACAAAGCTTCCAGAAACAGTTTGAAAAACAAAGATCACTAATAGTTCTCCCTTCCCCACTGTTGTGCACCTGCGTCTGGAATTTTCTTCATTTTCGAAAAAGCATTGTGCTCCATTCAATACTTATAATCTTACACTTGCCCTGTTCCAAGCCGTCATTTTATTCTCAGCAGGGTGTTTTATGCCTAGATGAGTTGTATGTAGGAGAAATCATTTTCACAGGAAAAAAAATAATGTTCAATATAGTCACAAATAAACATTTAGGAATTACTCACGAAAAGAAAAAAATCTCAGGTTTCAAATGTTTATTAAAAGGGTTTTTGATCCCAGCCAGGGAAGCAAGTAGGCTGACTGTAGAGATTTATCTCTCCCTCCTCCGCCAAACGTAGTCTCACAGTTTCACCCCTAGCTCTGTAGCAAGCATCCCTTCCCTCATCTATACTGGATCCCACAGACCTTCCTTTCCACGCTTCCTTCCTGTTACTCACCATTTTATCCCAGCCCCCAAAGTCCAACTGGCACGAACTATGTGCAAGGTCATCAAGTCTCCCTCTCTTCTTTCATATCCAACGCCCCAATCTCATCTCAAGCTCTGTAGCAGAGCAGTCTTCTGTGGTTACCTTCCCATCCCCTCTGTCCCCTTCTTCAGCAGATCACTTCTTTCTTCTCCTTCAACCTTCCTCACTGCTCCTTCTGTTACTCCAGGCTCCAACTCCAGCAGTCATTTCCTGGGAACCTTCAAACCAAATCTGTCAGAAAAGCAAATAGGCCAGTGAGGCAGGTAGGTGAGCTTCAGATCTTCAATCTCATTGCTCTCCTTCAAATCCAATCCCTTGTTCTCATCTCCAGATCTGGAGCAGCCAACCTGTGGTTGCCTCTCCATGCACTCTGCCCCCATTCCAAGGGTACTAAGTGGATCCTGGTGGAAAACCCTGCTTTCTTCCCTCCTGTGGACAACCTCAGTCCCCCTTTTAGCTTATCCTCATTCATGTCAGCTCCCAATACCAAGAAATATATTTTCCCCCAAAATTCCAGTAGACACACCTGCCAGGATCCCAGGAGACTCTGCTACCAGGCCACCATACTCTCCAAAGAACCAGAGAGGGCAACAGAAATCAAGGAACAAAACACTCACCCCGAAGAGACAAGACTAGATATTAACACTGAGAATTACAACCATCCAAAACCCAGTTGCCTAGACACCAATGTAAAAGCATAGTCAATAAAAGCTAGGACAATATTTCCTGAGAGAGGAACAACCAGACTATGGTGGGCTGTGAGAAATGGACGACAACTGAAAAACAATATAAGAACATTTTAATAGATGTATGGATATGAATGAGGTTCTTAAAGAGGAAATGAATAAATCCTTTTAAGAAATCTATGAAAACACCATCAAATGGCGGGAGGAAATGAATTAAGCAGTTAAAGACCTAAAAATAGAAACAGAATCAATAAAGAAAACCCAAACTGAGGGAAACATGGAAATGAAAATGTTATGAACTCAAACAGAAACCATAAGATGGAAGAGAAAGTCTCAGATATTGAAGACATAATAGATTCAATGGATATCTTAACCAAAGAAATCATTACATCTAAAAAACTCCTGGCACAGAAGATCTAGGAAACCTGAGAATCCATGAAAAGACCAAATCCAAGAAGAGAAATAGAGGAAGAAGCGACCCAGCCCAAAAGCCCAGAATATATTTTATTTTGTTCTTCATTTTCCCCCTTTTCTTTCTTTTTTGCATTTCCTTGTCTTTTTTATTCACTTTACATCCCAATTGTTGCCCCCACTCCTGGTCACCCCCTCTTACAAACTGCCACCCTTCCCCCCAACTATATTTTCAACAAAATCATAGAAGAAATTTTTTCTCCTAAAAAGGTGGTGCCAATAAAGGTACAAGAAGTGCATAGAACACCAAATAGATTGGACCAGAAAAGAAATTCCTTTTAGAATATAATATTCAAAACACTAAACATATAGAACACAGAAAGAATATTAAAATTGCAAGGGAAAAAGACCAAAAAAAAGGTAAACCTATTAAGAATTACACCCAACTTGCTAATGGAGACTCTAAAAACCAGAAAGGTCTGGGCAGATGTTTTGCAAATTCTCAGAGGCTACAGATGTCAGCCCAGACTACTATACCCAGAAAAATTTTCAATGACCATTGACAGAGAAAATAATAGAAATAATTGAAAGCTATTGTGAAACTAAATTTAAGTCATATATCTCTTCAAATCCAGTTTTACAGAAGCTAGAAGAAAAACTTCAACCTACACAGCTTAAAAACACCCAAGGAAAAAATATATATATCCCTGACCAGCTAAGTAAAAAAAAAAAGGAAAATAAGGGAAACACAGGAGAGAGAGAGAGAGAGAGAGAGAGAGAGAGAGAGAGAGAGAGAGAGAGAGAACCACTACCACCATCACCAATTGTAACAGCAACAACAAAATAATAGGATCCAACAACCTTTGCTTATTAATGTCTCTCGATAACAATGATTTCAGCTTCAATAAACAGACACAGACTAACAGAAGGAAAGCAGGAAAATGGGATCCATCCTTCTGCTTTGTCCAAGAAACAATCCTCACCATAAAGGATAGAGGTAGAGATCACCTCAGGGTAAACAGAATTTTATTAGAAAAAAGTTATTCCAAGCAAATTGAACTAAGAAGCAAGCTGGCATAGCTGTTTTAATATTTGACAAAATTGACTTAAAACCAAAATTAACCAGAAGAGGTAGGGAAGGACACTGCATGCCCATCAAGAGAAAATTCCATCAGGGAGATTTTTTTTTGTAATATTACTAAATAATCTAATACAATGTTGCAATTATTGAGATCTATGTCCCAAACACAAGGGCATCCACGTTTGTAAAAGAAACACTACTACATATTAAATCACATATTGGCCCTCACACACTGATAGTGGGAGACCACAATCCCATACTCTCACCAATAAACAGGTCACTCAGACAAAAACTAAATAGATATATTGGAGTTAACAGATGTTATAAACCACATGGACCTAACATATATTTACAGAACGTTTCAACCAAACACAAAAGAACATAGCTTCTTCTCAGCACTTCAAAGACCTTTGTCAAAACTGACCACATACTCAGACACAAATTAAGTCTCATCAGATACTAGAAGACAGCAATAACTCCATGGATCCTAGCAGACCACCAAGAATTAAAGATGTATACCAACAACAGAAAGTTTATAAACTCATGGAAACTGAACAATTTTCTACTGAATGGAAAAAGACAGAAATCAAAAAAGAAATTAAAGGCTTCCTAGAATTGAATGAAAATGAATGTACAACACACCCAACCTTATGGGACACAACGATGGGGCCGTTCTAAAAGGCGAATTCATAGAACTCACGTTGCTCTGCTCATAGTAGCCTTGTTCATAGTAGCAACTTAAGAGCACACCTGAAAGCTCTAGAACAAAAAGGAAGAAGTAATACCCCAAAGGAGTATATGACAAGAAATAATCAAACTCAGCTCAGAAATCAACAAAATAGAAACAAAAAATGTACAAAAAAAATCAATGAAACAAAAAGGTTTTTTTAGAAAATCAATTACATTGATAAGCTCTTATGTAAATTAGTTAAATGGTAGAGAGATAATATCTGAATGAGCAAAACTAGAGAACCTAGGGTAAACCCAAATAGTACTGGTCTAAAAATTAAAACAAAAAGCACCCCATAGTGATATCTTGACTCCTAATGACATTCTGCTATACTCATAGATCAGTGCCTTTTCATCTATCATCAAAGAAGCTTCCTCCAGCAGCAGATTCCAACAAATAATACAGACCCAGAACCAGACTTTATGCAGAATATGAGAGACCTTGGAAACACTCGGCTTTAAATGGGATGTCTCTATCAAATCCCTTCTCTCAGAGCACAGGGAACCTTGATTGTAGAAACCCTGTAAGAGCTGGACAGGATGGAGGACACCGGGAGAACAAGGAACTTCAAATCAACATGATCAAAAGTGCATACTAACTCAGAGAGACTGGGGCAGCATGGAAAGGGCAGCATGGGTCTGAACAAAATTGGGTCCTAGAGATGAAAGGAAAAGTATATGCATGTCCCCAGAATTAACCCAGACACAATCTCCAACTGATAAACACCGCAGATGAAAACTAGTTTTCTACAGTGAAGTCTCACTGGGGAAATCAAATTCTTAAGGGTAGGCCACATGACCAGCAGTAGAGAGCCAACACAAAGTGAACTCAATAGTATTTTTGGAGGTTTCTTGTCTTACAATGTTTTCTTGGGTTTTTAATAATATTAATTAATTCACTAATAACATTAATTAATTAATTAACTATTTAATTAATTAATTTTAACCCTACAGATCCTTTGCATGTATATTATGGCTTCATGTGTTATATTTTTTTTATTCGATATAATTTATTTACATTTCAAATGACTTCCCCTTTTCTAGCCCCCCCACTCCCCGAAAGTCCCATAAGCCCCTTTCTCTTCCCCTGTCCTCCCACCCACCCCTTCCCACTTCCCCGTTCCGGTTTTGCTGAGTACTGTTTCACTGAGTCTTTCCAGAACCAGGGGCCACTCCTCCTTTCTTCTTGTACCTCATTTGATGTGTGGATTATGTTTTGGGTATTCCAGTTTTCTAGGTTAATATCCACTTAATAGTGAGTGCATACCATGATTCACCTTTTGAGTCTGGGTTACCTCACTTAGTATGATATTCTCTAGCTCCAACCATTTGCCTAAGAATTTCATGAATTCATTGTTTCTAATGGCTGAATAGTACTCCATTGTGTAGATATACCACATTTTTTGCATCCACTCTTCTGTTGAGGGATACCTGGGTTCTTTCCAGCATCTGGCAATTATAAATAGGGCTGCTATGAACATAGTAGAACATGTATCCTTATTACATGGTGGGGAGTCTTCTGGGTATATGCCCAGGAGTGGTATAGCAGGATCTTCTGGAAGTGAGGTGCCCAGTTTTCGGAGGAACCGCCAGACTGATTTCCAGAGTGGTTGTACCAATTTGCAACCCCACCAGCAGTGGAGGAGTGTTCCTCTTTCTCCACACCCTCTCCAACACCTGCTGTCTCCTGAATTTTTAATCTTAGCCATTCTGACTGGTGTAAGATGAAATCTTAGGGTTGTTTTGATTTGCATTTCCCTAATGACTAATGAAGTTGAGCATTTTTTAAGATGCTTCTCCGCCATCCGAAGTTCTTCAGGTGAGAATTCTTTGTTTAACTCTGTACCCCATTTTTTAATAGGGTTGTTTGGTTTTCTGGAGTCTAACTTCTTGAGTTCTTTATATATATTGGATATTAGCCCTCTATCTGATGTAGGATTGGTGAAGATCTTTTCCCAATTTGTTGGTTGCCGATTTGTCCTCTTGATGGTGTCCTTTGCCTTACAGAAACTTTGTAATTTTATGAGGTCCCATTTGTCAATTCTTGCTCTTAGAGCATACGCTATTGGTGTTCTGTTCAGAAACTTTCTCCCTGTACCGATGTCCTCAAGGGTCTTCCCCAGTTTCTTTTCTATTAGCTTCAGAGTGTCTGGCTTTATGTGGAGGTCCTTGATCCATTTGGATTTGAGCTTAGTACAAGGAGACAAGGATGGATCAATTCGCATTCTTCTGCATGCTGACCTCCAGTTGAACCAGCACCATTTGTTGAAAAGGCTATCTTTTTCCCATTGGATGTTTTCAGCCTCTTTGTCGAGGATCAAGTGGCCATAGGTGTGTGGGTTCATTTCTGGATCTTCAATCCTGTTCCATTGATCCTCCTGCCTGTCACTGTACCAATACCATGCAGTTTTTAACACTATTGCTCTGTAGTATTGCTTGAGGTCAGGGATACTGATTCCCCCAGATTTTCTTTTGTTGCTGAGGATAGTTTTAGCTATCCTGGGTTTTTTGTTGTTCCAGATGAATTTGATAATTGCTCTTTCTAACTCTGTGAAGAATTGAGTTGGGATTTTGATGGGTATTGCATTGAATCTGTATAGTGCTTTAGGCAAAATGGCCATTTTAACTATATTGATTCTACCGATCCATGAGCATGGGAGGTTTTCCCATTTTTTGAGGTCTTCTTCCATTTCCTTCTTCAGAGTCTTGAAGTTCTTGTCATACAGATCTTTCACATGTTTGGTAAGAGTCACCCCAAGATACTTTATACTGTTTGTGGCTATTGTGAAGGGGGTCATTTCCCTAATTTCTTTCTCAGCCTGCTTATCCTTTGAGTATAGGAAGGCCACTGATTTGCTGGAGTTGATTTTATAACCTGCCACTTTGCTGAAGTTGTTTATCAGCTGTAGGAGCTCTCTAGTGGAGTTCTTTGGGTCACTTAGGTAGACGATCATATCGTCTGCAAATAATGATAGTTTGACTTCTTCCTTTCCAATTTGTATCCCTTTGACCTCCTTATGTTGTCGAATTGCCCGAGCTAGTACCTCAAGTACAATATTGAAAAGATAAGGAGAAAGGGGGCAGCCTTGTCTGGTCCCTGATTTCAGTGGGATTGCTTCAAGTTTCTCTCCATTTAGTTTGATGCTGGCTACCGGTTTGCTGTATATTGCTTTTACTATGTTTAGGTATGGGCCTTGAATTCCTGTTCTCTCCAAGACTTTAAGCATGAAGGGATGCTGAATTTTGTCAAATGCTTTTTCAGCATCCAATGAAATGACCATGTGGTTTTGTTCTTTGAGTTTGTTTATGTAGTGGATTGTATTGATGGATTTCCGTATATTGAACCAACCCTGCATTCCCGGGATAAAGCCTACTTGATCATGGTGGATGATCGTTTTGATGTGTTCTTGGATTCGGTTGGCAAGAATTTTATTGAGTATTTTTGCATCGATGTTCATAAGGGAAATTGGTCTGAAGTTCTCTTTCTTTGTTGGATCTTTGTGTGGCTTTGGTTAATTAATTCACTAATAACATTAATTAATTAATTAGTTAGTTATTTAATTAATTAATTTTAACCCTACAGATCCTTTGCATGTATATTATGGCTTCATGTGTTATATTTTTATGGATTTCTGAGTGTGAGAATGAGTGTGTCTCTGTGCCTATGTCTTTCTTGTTACTTTTCTTGGGCTCTTTTCCTTCTGTTTGTTTTTGTTTTATCGTATCATATCATATCGCATTATAGTACATTTTCATCCCTTAGAAGCCTGGTTCTTTTGTGATAAGAGAATGAAAGAGAGTTGATCCAGATGGAAGAGGGCTTGGGGAGGAACTGGGAGGTATTGAAGGAGGGTGTGATGGCTATTCTTGCTTGTCAATGTGACTGGAATGAACTACAATCCAAAACGGAGGGCACAACTCTGAGAGATTTTCTGTTTGGTTTGAAGTGTGTGGATCCACTTCTAGTCCCTGTCATTGAGGTAGAGCAACCCACCTTTGATCTGAATCTTAAAGAGGAAAGACACACACTTTAATCCAGATCTTGAGGCAGGGAAGGCACAGCTTTAACATGGGCCATGCCTTCTGCTGAAAGTCTATATAAGGACATATAAGAAGGAAGGTTTTGCTCTTTGCCTGCTTGTCCTCACCTTGCTAACACAGCCATTCCTTCATTGGCATTGGAGGCTACTTCTTCAGGATTCGTGCATAGACAGAAGATCACCTGAGATATCAGCCTCATGGGTGGACTGAGGAACTACTAGATTCTTGATGTTCCATTCACAGCCAGCCATTGTTGGATTAGCTGGACTGTATCCTGTAAGTCATTAAGTTATTGCAATAAATTACACACACATGCACGCACACACACACACACACACACACACAGAGAGAGAGAGAGAGAGAGAGAGAGAGAGAGAGAGAGAGAGAGGAAGTAGGAAGAGGAGGAAGAGGAGGATTCATTCCATAACTTCTAGAGAACCTTTACTAATAGAGAGTGGAATTCATAATTAAGATATACTATATGAGAAAAAAAACATTTTCCATAAAAGAAAATTAAATTGGTTTGCATAACCTCCCAGCTCTTTTTCTCCCCTGACCATTTATCCAAGTTAGCATCTTAGAAACCCTTTCTGTGGTTACCTGCATTAACTAAACTGGCTTTAAAGGTTGCTGAGAAAGGCGAGAGAAATGAAGCCAGGCTATCTGTTGAACAGTGAAATTAACCAAGAACGTGAGCATAATAAACAGCAATAGGAGGCACCCCGTCAAAGGTTCAATCCTCTGTCAGGAGAGAGGGACTGGCTCGCACTTTCTGTAGGCTTAAGTAGGACTCATGCATTGAAAATAAAATTTGCTGTGCATCTTAAATTTACAGCTTTAACTTATTTTGGACTGATATGTGTCACTGATGAGGGATAGGCCTCCAATCTGATCCTTCCGTGTGTGATTATCACATGATCCAAGCACTGTTTGTGGGTACAGTGTTACTGATGGACTGAAGAACCATCACCAGTTTGGGTGATCTATGACATGGCTGGTGATTGCCATTAACAAAATAGAACGACTCCTGGGCATATATCCAGAGGATTCCACGGCATGCAATAAGGACACATGCTCCACTATGTTCATAGCAGCCTTATTTATAATAGCCAGAAGCTGGAAAGAACCCAGATGCCCCTCAACAGAGAAATGGATACAGAAAATGTGGTATATTTACACAATGGAATACTACTCAGCAATTAAAAACAATGAATTCATGAAATTTTTAGGCAAATGGTTGGAACTGGAAAATATCATCCTAAGTGAGGTAACCCAGTCACAAAAGAATACACATGGAATGCAGTCACTGATAAGTGGATATTAATTAGCCCTGAAGCTCTGAATACTCAAGACACAATTAGCATATCAAATGATTCCCTAGAAGGAAGGAGAGGGCCCTGGTCCTGGAAAGGCTTGATGCAGCATTGTAGAGGGGTACCAGGACAGAGAAGTGGGAGGGGGTGATTGGGGAATGGGCAGAGGGAAGAAGGCTTATGGGACATATTGGGAGGGGGAACCAGGAAAGGGGAAATCATTTGGAATGTGAACAAAGAATATAGAAAATAAAAAAAAAATAGAAGGGAAGAATTTGAGTAAGGAATGATAAAAGTTTAAGGTAATGGCTCAGAAATGTTCTTGAGTTAAACTCTACCCAATGTATACATGAGTCAAACATCACAGTGTGCTTCACTAATATGGACAAATATTATATAAGTCAAAACAGAAAAAAAAAAAAACTACAGTTCACTTCTGGATAGGGAACTTTGGCTTCAATTAGGAGCCAGTGTAGCAGCAAGTGCCTGAAATCTCAGCAATACAGAAAGCTGACACAGGAGGATCACTTAAGCCCAGGAGTTGAAGTCAGCTTAAGCAACAAGGTAAGATCCACACCTCATAGAAAAAGAATGTGTATGTGACATCAGTATAAGCTTTTTCTTTTGGACATCTGTAAGTAATGTAAAGGGTCTGGACAGTACTAAGGATGGTTTTGTTTTTACAGCCCAGAACCTCACAAAGGGATGTTCTAAATATGTAATGAAGTCGGAGTAAGAATTTTGCTGTTTGAGCCTATGTCTCCATTTCAGTTTTGCATAGTTCTTCTACAAGCTGAAATAAACCTGCAGTGGGCAATATCAACTTAAAATAAGGTCCAGTTAATTGGTGTTTGTGGATTAAGAATTCCTAAATAAACCAGTAGCTCTTCCTCAGTAGCAAAGCCAAAAGTGTTGTCGAACCAGACAGACATAGCACATATCCAAGTGTCAAGTAGGGATTTCTAAAAGCCTCTTGTCACTTCTAGAATTCATTTGACCTATTCAAAAATACTTGTTTCAAGCTGGAAAATCATTTGCCTCGAAGGGCTAGACCTGAGAGTGCATTAGCAAATTAAAAATTGCTTTTTATAACTCCCAAAGTAAATGTCATTCTGGAGTTTGCATTTCATCTGGTGCTTTTTCCCTTTTATCGGAGGGCTCCAATAGACACGAGTCATAGCTAGTATCATCAGCTACTGAGACTTATTCTGCTTCTAATTCTTAAAGGGTTTAGACTTTAATATGTTCATCAGAAGCAGAAAATAAGCAGACTTCTCACTAACCTGACTTCTTCCTTTCCGTGACTGAGATGATCCCCTAGGAATCTTTGAAATTAAAAGAATTTTATTATACATCTTATCAAAGACTAATTGTGTCTACCAATTCTCATCCCCCAAGAGCATAGCATTTAGAAGCAGAGCCTGTGGTAGATAATCAGGCATAGTAGAAGCTTTTAAAGGTAATGCCTCTCCCCCATAATGTAATCTCTGCCCTTAAAATAAGACAGGAAAACACAGCTTATCAAGTGTAGGCAGAGACCAGAGTGCTTTCCCATAAAATGAGGAAACACTCTAAAGGTGGCTGTCAGCAAGGCAAGAACAAACCCTCCCAAGACACTACATCTACAGCATCTGGATCTGAGGCCTCCTACCCTTTCAAGCTGTGAAAAAAAATGTTTGTAAAAGTCACACAATGTATTACAGTTTCTATTAGAAGCCTGAACTAAGACACACCTATGTGTAATACTAAAAAAGTTAGATGCAAAATTAGAAATTAATCCACTTTTTTATTGCACACCACTTTACAGTGCTAACATTACAGTCCTTAGAGATTATTCCTGGAACAGAAGGAGAGCAGGAGCTGCGTCAGATCAAAGTTTGCTATCCAACCCCTTTCTGCCTGGTTTATCTAAAGCTTTGGCTTCCCATTTGACAGACAGAGGAATGTAACCTGCTGATAATCTTGGCTCACGTATGATGGGAGTAATCAACTGAATTCCGAATGGATATGAGACCTATTCCATGAGGTGAGGAGCAACTCATGCCTGCTAGAGTTAGCCTGACTAACAGCCCATGTCTAGGGAGGTTGTGGTCCCAGACAGGGAGTATATTATTGCTGTTTAAATTGATACACCATCTAACCATCTTCTAAATATCTTTACTTGTACCCATAGGCAAAGCTGCTATAGACCTACTCAGAAAAACCTGTCTTTACAATGAATAATGGTGAGTGTAGAGAATCAAATGCGGAATGCAGAGAAAAAGCAATGGTTATGGCTCTAGTCCTAAACAAGACATTTGCTCCACTGTCTCTAAGACTCTGGAGCATTGCAGAAGAGGAGGCTGAATGTTAAGAGAAGGAAGATAGGGTGATGGGCTACAAAATGCTATTCTCTGTGCTATTGTAATCATTAATCTACAACCACTGGAATTGCCTGCAGTGGGCTCACACTAGTCCAGCCTATTAACAGTAAATCAAGGGAGAAGATGGGACTCACAATGTCCTACTTTTCACCTTTTAACTATTGGCTCGTGACAGATTTGGAGAGAGGAGGAACCACTGTCTTTAACTGCTGGCCCCTTTCTGAGCTCACTGGGATCAAGAGGGTAGCTCCAAACCCATGGGCACACAGAAATCCCTGGTTAATCTCAGTGGGCAAGAAAACACATTAATAGATATTACCACAGGGAGGAGAAGGTAGATATGGATGTAGCAAGCACTTTTCTGACTCAGCTATCTCCCCAGTATGCCTCCTTTTTTGGAGATCTGAGGTTTAGACCCAGAACATCACTCAATGGAAAAGCTAAGCAAGTGTTTTACCATTGAGCTACATGGTACATTTAGCCCCTCTCCCCGAGTCCTGTGAACATTCCCAAAGCAAAAGAAATCTCTCTATGGAAAAGATAACTGCTCCTCTCTATTTTATTAGATGGCCCATATCAGATGAATGCATGAAGGAAATACGGTATATTCACAATGGAAACTACTTAGCCATAAAGATGAATGAAATCCGGACACAGCAACATATTCACAACCAGAAAATGTTACACTGAGTGAACCAACTGAGATGCTGAAAGGGAAATGTATATTCAGTAATTTAAGGGAATGAATCATTTAAGCTTGTAACTGAAAAGAAAATAACAGTAGTTACTAGAGGTGGGGAAATTTAAGAAATGGAAGAAATTAAGAGGGGTTTAAAATAGTCTTTTAGTTCTTTAAGATATTTGTACCATATATTTTCCTCACATTCACTCTCTTTAAGAGGAATTTTAAGGACAAGGAGGGGACAATTTATGCAATTATAAGAGCTTAATAAGTACTTTTGAAAAGATAGCACTCAGAGCTGGAGAGATGGTTCAGTGGGTAAAAGTCTTGTAGTTCAAGCCTGATGACGCAAGCCCATTGTAGAAAGAGAGAACTGACTCCATTTCCAAGGTTGCTTTCTGACCTCTCTATGTGCCATGGCACATACACATGAACACATACATGTGTATGCATGTACATGCACACGCACATAATGATGAATACAAGTTTTTAAAAGACATCATTTAGATATTCCTAGGAGATTGAAAATGTTCTGCTACCTATTCAAAAATTTACACATTATCTGGAAAGACACATAATACATTCATAATAGAGCCTATCTATTTTATATTCTTCACACTTAATGGTACATTTAACCAGGCATTGTCATTACTTGCATAATTTCTAACCTAGATTTATTTATTTTAAGGCAAACATGAATAAACCATATCTGTATAGCCTGATATTAAATAGTTTGAAGAAAACAATATGCAGGAAGGTGTTCGTAGAAAATAAGACTATTTGTAAGACAACAAAAGGACATATTTAAACTCTTTGCAGGAATGTCAAATTTTTGGAAAAGCCTATGTCAATACATTTCTAAAAAAATACATAGTCAATTTTGCATGAAATCACAGAGGGCTTACTAGGTGAAGAAATGGGGCCAACAGGAAGAGGAAGGGATGCAGGGTAGTAGAAGTTGGGGAGGAAATGAACAAAAAGTATGTGTGAAAATGCTATAATAAATCCCAACAAATGCTAATTTAAAACCTAATAAATGGTCCTCTTTGAAGATGAAGAGCAAGGCAAAGAACTATTCACTTTAAACCATTTTGTGTAGTTTAAATTATGCTTATATAGTCTTCTTTCTTTTTATTAATTTATTATTCAATTTACCTCCTGACCACACCCACTACCTCCTCTCCTCTCAGTTGCACCCTCCCACCCTCTTTACCCATTTTTCCCTCTTCTCCTCAGAGAAGAGACCTGCCCTGGCAGATCAAGTTGCATCAGGATTAAGCACATCCTTTTCCATTGAAGCCAGACAAGGCATCCTAACTATGGTAGAGGCATTCAAAGGCAGGCAACAGAGTCCACGTCAGAGATGCCTCCCCACACCTCCACTCCAATTGTTAGGGGGTCCACATGCAGACCAAACTACATATGTGCTACATATGTGTAGGGGAACTAGATCCAGACCTTGCATGCTCTTTGGTTGGTGGTTCAATCTCTTTGAGTGCAGATGGGGCAAGGTTAGGCTCTGTAGGTCTTCTTGTGGTGTCCTTGACCCCTTCAGCTTCCTCAGTCCTTTCCCAAACTCTTCCACAAGACTCCCTGAGCTCTGCCTAATTTTGGCTGAGGGTCTCTGCATCTGTTTCCATCAGCTGCTGGATAAAATATCTCAGGAGACAGTTATGCTAGGTTCCTGATAGCAGAGTATCAGTAGTAGTGTCAGAGGTTGTCTGTCTCCATGAGGTGGGTCTCAAGTTGGGCCAGTCATTGATTGGTCATTCTCTCAGTCTCTGCTCCATCTTTATCCCTGAATATCTTGTAGGCAGAGAAAATTTTGGGTAGAAGGGTTTTTTTTTGGGGGGGGATGATTTGGTGTCCCAGTCCCTCCACTGGAAGTTCTGCCTGGCTAAAGGAGGTGGCCACTTCAGGCTCCATATTCCCTGCTGCTAGAAGTCTCAGCTAGGACCAACCCCATATCCTCCCAGTAACCTCCCTTGTCCCAGATCTCCACCTTCTCTCAGAGATGCCCCTCCACCAATTTTTCTTCTCTCCACCAGCCCTCTCACTTTCACCCCAATTTTCCCCATACCTGATTCCCATTCCACTCTACATCCCCTTTTCAACCCAGTTTCCTCTTTCCATCTTCTTCCAATGTCTATTTTATTTTTCCTCTTAGTGAGATTCAAGCATCCTCCCTTAGGCCCTCCTCATTACTCAGCTTCTTTATGCCTGTGGATTGTAAAATGGTTATCCTGTATTTTATGGATAATATCCATTTATAAGTGGCTACATACCATGCATGTCTTTCTGGGTCTGGGTTACATCACTCAGGATATTTTCTACTTCCATCCATTTGCCTGCAAACTTCATAATGTCCTTGTTTTTAATAGCTCTTAAGCTCTTGTTTTTAATAGCTGAGTAGTACTCCATTGTATAAATGTACCACATTTTCTTTATCTGTTCTTTGGTTGAAGAGCATCTGAGTTGTTTTCAGTTTTTGACTCTTACAAATAAAGCTGCTATGAACATAGTTAAACAAGTGTCCTTGTGCTATGGTGGCACTTCTTTTGAGTATATGCCAGGAGTGGCATAGCTGGGTCTTGAGGTAGAACTATTCCTAATTTTCTGAGAAACTGCCAAATTGACTTCCAAAGTGGCTGAACCTGTTTTCACTCCCACCAACAATGAAGGAATGTTCCCCATGTCAGCACGTGCTGGCCCTTGAGTTTTTAATTTTAGTCATTCTGCTGGGTGTAAAATGGAATCTCAGAATTGTTTTGATTTGCATTTTCCTGATGACTAAGGATGTTGAACCTTTTTTAAAAGTGCTTCTCAGTCATTAGTGATTCCTCTGTTGAGAATTCTCTGTTTAGCTCTGTACGCTATTTTTTTTTTTAATTTATGAGTACATTGTAGTTGTTCTCAGACATACCAGAAGAGGGCATCAGATCCCATTACAAATGGTGGTTTCTGGGATTTGAACTCAGGACCTCTGGAAGAGCAGTCGGTGCTCTTAACCACTGAGCCATCTCTCCAGCCCTGTACCCTGTTTTTTTAATTGGGTTATTTGGTTTGTTGGTACCTAACTTTTTAAGTTCTTTATATATTTTGGATATTAGCTCTCTGTTGGAATAAAGGTTGGTGAAAATCTTTTCCCATTCTATAGGCTGACATTTTGTTCTATTGATAGTATCCTTTGCCTTACAGAAGCTTTTTAGTTTCATGAGGTCTCACTTATCAATTATTTATCTTAGTGCCTAAGCTATTTGTGTTCTGTTTAGGAATTTGTCTCCTATACCAATGTGTCTATTCCCCACTTTGTCTTCTATTAGATTTAGTGTATCAGGTTTTATGTTGAGGCCTTTGATCTATTTGAAGTTTTTCAAAGAATGATTGATATGAATCTGTTTGCATTCTTCTATATGTAGGCATCCAGTTAATTAAACTAGCACCATTTGTTGAAGATGCTTTCTTTATTCCATTGTATGGGTTGGGCTTCTCTGTTAAAAATCAAGTGTGCATTCATTTCTGTGTCTTTGATTTGAGAAAGGGTTGCTCTATGTAACCTTGGCTATCTTGGAATTCTCTCTGTAGACCTGGCTGGCCTTGAACTCACAGAGATCCTCCTGCCTCTTCCTCCCAAGTGCTGGGATTAAAGGCATGCACCACCACTATTCAACTTACATTCTTCTTATAATAGGAAGAGAAAAGTATTTTAATTTGAAGGTAGTGAAGCTTGTTGCTAAAATAAAACTAAGGCCTAAACATTTGTTTTCAATTTTCCAGTGTTTCTTTCTTTGTACCTAAACTTAAGACATGGTATTCAGGATACCGTGCGTCTGTAACCCCTTAACATAATACTTACCACTGTTTGCTGTCCTAAACCTGTGGGTTCCTCTTAGCTCCATGCCAGAAGAGAAGAAGAGACTAGAAGATCTCATAAAAATGTCTTCTTCATTTCATCTACATACTGGAATGGATGCTATAGCAAGTCCTCAACCATTTGGTGTAAGGGTATGCCAAGAGCAGCAACTCACACACAAGAGAATAAAATAATTTACTCACTTCTAATGATGAATAGATACGGAAGATATGAAGACTGTGTGTAAATATTCCAAAAGGGAAAATACAGTCATCTTGCTGGAAGCTCTAAGAGTCTAATGGAGGCGGATGGAAAAAGGCAGACAGATGAGACATATGGCACAGATGCCCTACATTTTGAGCTAAAGTGTACAGGTGTAGGACTTTCTGGGGAAATCACATTCCTTCTCCTCACTGGTCACCTTCTGACAGCTAAAGCACATGTTGGACTATCATCAAAGGCATAGTAAGTTAATTCCCCATTTACTGTCATCCCATTTCTACAGGTTTCTACTAATACTGAGAGATGAGTAGGACAGGATCAAGACACAATGGACAGAGACAAATAGGAGTCATTCACTCCATCACTCTTCCTATCTTAACCTCCCCAACCCAAACATAGCCATTTAAAAGGCATAAATATGCTAACAAGATGCAATAAAATATGCTGTTGCTAAAAATAAATTATAATAAAATTGTCTAGTCCTATTGATATAGGAACAAAGGGGGACAAATATAAAGTTCAGCTCTCTTCATAGCTCTAATTCTACATACTCTTTGGATGTTGTTTATGATTTAAAATTTTCAAACATTTTACTTTGCTTTTTATTAGCTTCTATTCACTGAACAAAGTAATAGGTCTCGTACTGACATTTTCATTCAAGTGCATCCTGTACTTTGGCCCCATTTCCCTCACCTTCAGTATTGCTGATGAAAGTGTTTGTTTCTATAAAGATTAGGCAAAGGGTATCTGAATCATAGGGATCCCAGAACAGAAGCTGAGGCATACTCATAGTATTGGTTTATATTCTTGGGTACAAATTCAACAGCTTCTGGAAAATCAAAACTACATAGAGTTTGATTGATATAGTGTCTGGTCATCTAATGATTTTGCCACAGTCTCTACCATAGTGTCAATAAAATGAATAGAATAATAGCTAAAAAAAAAAAAAGGAGGAAGAAGCAGACACAGTTGAATACCCACTGCCCATATTACCTACCTCACCCACCCCAACCGTTCATATCATTAGTTCTCTTCACACTTATCAGCCCAGGCACCAGGAGCAACAGTAAATCATGGCACGATTTTAGTAAGAAACAGGATTTTAGTAAGAAACAGTGCTAGAAAAGAATCCTAATAGCACACGAACATCTTCGATCTCAATGAAAGTCAGTGAGGTTTCTTAACCTCTCATTCTTTAAAGCCCATTCCTTCACATCTTCTCTTGAAATTGCTCCTCCTAACACAATAGGCACAGTTCACATACTGGCTCATTTCTGGCTTATGGAACTTTCTTCCCATGGCCTCTCTACTTCTAATCTCCTTTCTTCTTTGTTCAAGATTTTTTTCCCCATTGGTCTTTCTGGGACAGACAAAAACACTAGTCTCAAGGTTTTTCTTCTTGCTAAGCATAAAAGTACCCAGAGCCCAAAAGATGAATCATTAATATGTAGTATTTTCTTGGGCAATACTATCTTCTCCTCACAGAGTAACACTAAATGAACTACTTGCAGATAAAATTACATGTGTGATACCCCTGTCTATTGGTATGTTTCAAAAATACCTGTACAGGTGCAGAAATATTCCTGGTATGCAGCATTGCTTTAGTACTCTATGAGCTGATGAGAAATGGCCTATTATCTGTGAAAATGCACTTTGACCTACTCTAGAGGTCTCTGGAATGAGTCACAGTGAAAAGGGACTGACGACAGATCAACCGAGGAATGGTGAGGTCAAAGAACCCCCAAAGCCCTCATCTTAATAAAAGCAGAGCACTGAGGGGAAAGTTTTCCCAAATCTACCTTTGCAGAACTTCTGAATTAATCAAAGGTTTTTAACAATCCAAGAAACTTTTTCCAAGAAAACTACATTGAAGTATCTCACCACCACCACCACCACCACCAAAATTGTGTTTTCAAAACATCATCATCACTTCACATGACTTACGTGATTCACTCTTATTTAATCCATCTTAGGATCTTCCTCATGCAAAAGTGTTTCTTTATATTTTACAAATAAGGGCAGATTTATGCTTAGAGAAAGATAAAGTAGGACCCAGGGACAGGGTAAATAGTAATATAGAACTCTCTAGTGATCATCCTCTTAGATACCAGCAACTACCCATGTACAAAATGGCTGCATGAAAATTAAGGAAACCAGGTGACGGACCAAAGCACCAGAGTACAGCACAGAATAAGAAAAGACACATAGCTCAGTGGCTCAGAATGCCCAAAACACAATTCACATATCAAATGATCCCAAGAAGAAGGAAGGAGAGGCCCCTAGTCCTGGAAAGGCTCAATGCAGCAGTGTAGGGGAATACCAGGACAGGGAATCGGGAAGAGGTTAATTAGGGAATAGGGGGAGAGCTTATGGGACTTTCAGGGAGGAGGGATCCAGGAAAAGGGAAATCATTTGAAATGTAAATAAAGAATATATCTAATAAAAAAGACACATAAACAAGTAGATAGGGAAGGTCTGCATTACCTATTTCATCCATCCCCCAACAGCACAATGCAGAGTTTAAGAAAGTTGCATTCTATGTAAAAGACAGGAAGTGAGCAATACATCTTTCCTTCAAAGTCTGATGCTGGGGTAATTCCACTAAAGCATACTCCCAGGCAATAGTCCATGGCCCCAGACTCTAAATAACCTCTAGGTCTGCTACTGTACCAGGCTAGACACCACAAAACCAGAGTCTAGCTTTGCACATCTGAATTGATCTACTTAACTCCTGTGCTGGTCTCAGGAGATCAAACTCAAGATTACTTTCAATGCAAGACAAGTCCCAATGTTACCATACTACAGGTCCATAATAGTTCCACACACGTCTCAACAGCTTCAGATATGTCCTAGGACACAAAATAGCCCAGACCCAAATGGGCCCATACAGCTCTAGGCTATAAGCCTGCTCTAGTGATACACCAACACATCTAACCTCAGGAACCAAAACAGAATTCAGGAAGACAGGGTGACCAGTAGTAAGGTGGATACCCTCCAGGCTAGCCTCTGAGGACACATGACACAGGCCAGTCCTCACACATTTAACTACTTAGTTCATCTCTGTACGCTTAACCTTCAAACTGCAGCTTGGCCTTCATGGACCCAAGCTCCAGGCCATCCCTACAATGTCAGACTATAGTCCAGGATGCATAGCTATTAACCCTAGCCTAGCATATGATCCCAGGCTTTGCATAATTGCCTACAGATGTAGGTTCCATAATTGTCTAGGCACAAGGTTGGCTATAAACACTAGTGTTATACAAGGTTCAGGTCTATTCCATTGGTCCTTGTTCTAGGCCAGCACCCACAGACTGAATCTAGGACCATCCATAAAGGTACAGGCTGTAATCCAGACTCCATGGGCCCAAGACTCAAGGCTCACCCCACCCAATTTTGGATTTCAGTCTCCCTTCTAGTGGCTAGTTAGCTCCCAAAGCTTCAGGTCCAAGGGTCACCCTAGTGCCAAGTTAGCCCTTGTGGACTCAGACTTCATAAATACTCCCTAGGCTCTACAGAACCAAGACCTCTCCAAGTAGACAAAAAGAAAAGTTCTACCCTAGTGGAGCCACATCCAGATCTAATTGCTGATCCAGGTATTAGTCAGCATGAAGACTTCAGTGGTAAGCTTGCACAGAAATCATACAAGACAACCTGCCTGGAATTTAGGCTTAGTATGTATTATGTATATATATGTATACATATTGTGTGGTATGTGATATATATATATATATGAATTTAAGATTGTTTTATGTGTCATTTATTTCCAAGATTTTAATAACAAAGAGAAATATAAATATTTTAAAGGAATCTTTTTTAAAGAGAATTCTCATTTATAGCTCTTCCCTTCATTCAATCCCTCAATTTTTCCCTGTTAACATATGGCTTGGCTTTTGGATAGCATATTTGTTATAGTAGATGATCTATTAATACTTTATTAAGGTTGGTGGTTGTCTTAGTTATGCTTTTCATTGCTGTGAAGAGACACCATGACCAAGGCAACTATTATAAGGAGAACATTTAACTGGGGCTACATTACAGGTACAGAGGTTCAGTCCATTATCATCAAGGTAGGAGCATGGCAGCATCCAGGCAGGCATGTTGCAGGAGGAGCTGAGAGTTCTACATCTTCATCTGAAGGCTGCTTGTGGAAGACTGACTCCCACATGGCTATGAGGAGGGTCCCTTAAAGCCCATGCCCACAGTGTCACATTTCCTCCAACAGGGCCACACCTACTCCAACAAGGCCACACCTACTCCAACAAGGCCATAACCCCTGACAGTGCCACTACCTCGGCAAAGCATATTCAAACCACCACAGTGGTTTTACATTAGGGCTCATCTAGTCCCCCTTCTATGGAGTGTGACAGATATATTGCATAATTACTGGTGCCTACTATTATAGCATCATACAGAAGTTTTATTGCCCTAAAACTCCACTCATGCAATAGGTATGAATGTCCCCTATATTGCTCCAATCTTTTGCAATTACTCTTTTCTCTCTAGAATTTTGCCTTCACACACACATACAATCACCACCACCACCACCATCAACAACAACAACAAGGACAACACTAAAATAACTGGAATCAACAGCTTTTGTTACCCCTCAACATCAGTGATCTCAATTCTCCAGTAAAAAAGACACAGACTAATGGAATGGATGTGAAACCGGGATACATCATTCTGCTGTATCCAAGAAACATGCCTTAACATCAAGAATAGATATAACCTCAGGGTATATATAAATGACAAATGGACTGAGAAAGAGATTAGGAAAACACCTTGCACAGTGGCCCCAAATAATACAAAATATCATGGGGTAACACCAACCAAATAATTGAAAGACTTACGTGATTAAAAACAAGGTATTGATATAAAAACAATCATATTGATCAATATAATCAAACTGATAACCCAGACATAAATCCATACACATATGGATACTTGATTTTTGATAAAGAATCCAAAACTACACAATGGGGAAAAAAAGACAGCATCTTCAACAAATGGTGTTGGTCAAACAGGATGGCTTCATGTAGAAGAACTGAAATAAACCCATACTTATCATCCTGCACAAAACTCAACTCCAAGTGGAGCAAAGATCTTAACAACAACAACAAAAAGCAGATAGACTCAGGGCTGGAGGGGTGGCTCAGCGGTTAAAGCACTGACTGCTCTTCCAGAAGTGCTGAGTGCAATTCCCAGCAACCACATGATGGCTCACAGCCATCTGTAATGGGATCTGATGCCCTCTTCTAGCATGCAAATGTACACGCAGATAGAACCCTCATTTACATTAAACAAATAAATTTTTAAAATCTTTTTTTAAAAAAAAAGAACAGGTATAATAAATCTCATAGAAAAAACTCAGGAGTAACCTTGAACACATTGGTATACGAGACAACTTTTTGAATAGAACACCATTAGCAAAGGCACTAAAATCAACAATTAATAAATGGGACCTCACAACACTGCAAAGCTTCTACATGGAAAAGCACACAGTCATTCAGATAAAGCAGCATTCTACAGAATGGGGAAAGAGTTTTTATCAACTATACATACTGTAGAAGGCTAGTATCCAAAATATATAGAGAACATAAAAATGAGATACCATGAAAATGAATAATCCAATTTAAAAATGGGTTCTAGACTTAAGCAGTTTTACAAAGAAGAAACTCAAAGTGCCGAGAAAGAGAGAAAAGTTCAGCATACTTAGGCATCAGGGAAATGCAAATCAAAAGCACTTTGAGATTTCATCAGAATGGCTAAGATCTATAAAAGCAAGTGACAGCTATGCTGCTGAGGATGTTGAGCAAAGGGGGAACACTCATAAATTGCTTCTGGGAGTACAAACATGGAAATCAGTGTGGCAGTTCCTCAGGAAGATGGAGATTTATCTACCTCAAGATCTGGGTTTTTTTGTTTGTTTGTTTGGTTGGTTGGTTGGTTTTTGGATTTGTTTTTTTCGAGACAGAGTTTCTCTGTGTAGCCCTGGCTGTCCTGGAACTCACTCTGTAGACCAGGCTGGCCTCGAACTCAGAAATCCACCTGCCTCTGCCTCCCAGAGTGTTGGGATTACAGGCGTGCGCCGCCACCACCACCCGGCTCAAGATCTGTTTTTATCACTCTTGAGCAAATACTCCAAAATTGCTTCATCCCACCCCAGAGATAACTTGTTAAACAACATTTATTGCTGCTTTAGTCATAATAGCCAGCAATAGGAAACAACCTAGATGTACTTCAACAGAAGAATAGACAAGGAAAATGTGGTACATTTATACAATGGAGGATTACTCAGCTGTTAAAAATTAAATCAAAAAATTATCAGAGAAACAGAACTAGAAAAGACCATCCTGAGTGTGGTAACCTATACTCAGAAATATAGCATGTAATTACTTATATGTGACTATTAGATGTTAATGATAATCAAGCTACAATCTGTAGAACCATAGAGTAAGTGACTAGAGGGAACAGAAGTCAATAGGAAATATAGAACAATAGATCTTGAAAAGAATGAGAAACAATAGATAACAATGGATGGATGGATGGAGGGGTGCTAGAATGAGAGATCAAATGGGGAGGGGAAAAGAAGAGAGGACTGAGGGATAGAATACAGGAACAAATAGCTAAAATTAAGGAACATTTGGGTGGGAGTATGGAAACCTAAGAAAGCAGAAGCTTCCTAAAATATGTAAATATGTGAAAACAATCTAAAAGAAATTATTAAATAATAGGGGAGATAGAGTCTCAAGTGGAAATCTCTTGTCACCAAATGAAGCTTCCAGTATTGAGATTGGATTACATCCAATTGATTGTTGGCCAAAGGACTCCCATGGGAACCTCCAAACTACCCATGCTGTTGCCAAGACAATAGCTTCTTCTCTATGATCTGATATCAAGGCTCTATTGCCGAAGACACCACCAATACAAACCATTGAACATGAAAAGGTCAAGCTGGTGCCTAGATAAAGCCTTCACCCCTACTTTCTGGTGTCTTTGGTACAGGACAATACTGTGCAGGCTACCAAAAAGTAAACATCAAGCCAGTCGTGAACCCTTTGATCTGTCTCACCCATTATTTGGTAATTTCATTTAGGTTGCCTTCGCATATTTATATATTTTAGGAAGCTTCTATTTTCTTAGGTTTCTATACTGCCATTCAGATGCTCCTTAATTTTAGCTATTTATTCCTGTATTCTTTGATCTGTAATCATGTTGTGCCTGCAAGATATGCTACAGCAATGATGGAATAAAGCTTGTGGAAGTAACCAACCAACATCTGAATTGAATTAAGGCCCACTCCATGAGATTGAATCCATACCAACACTGCTTGTGATACTATAAACCTGAGAGACTAGATAGCCCAGTAACCTAGGGTAAAATCAACAACCCACCCACTAACACCACATAGTGACATTATGACTGCTAAACATATTCTGCTTTACTTATAGATGTGTCTTGTACTACTATCATCACAGCAGATGAGAACAAATATACAGACCCAGAGCCAGACATTACAGAGAGAGTAATAGAGAACTCAGAATACCCAGCCTAAGTGGCATATTTCCACTAAATCTCTCCCTTCAGAGCTTAGGGAGCCACATAGGAGGCAGAAAAGGTATTAAAGAGTCAAAAGGGAGACAAAGTGTGGAACAGAGACTGCCCCATCTGGGGATCCATTCCATATTCAGTCACCAAATGCAGACAGTATTGTGGATGCCAAGAAGTGCATGCTGACAGGAGCCTGAAATAGCTGTCTCCTAAGAGGCTCTGCCAGAGCCTGACAAATACAAAGGTGGATGCTCTCAGCCAACCATTGGACTGATTACTGGGTCCCCAATGGAGAAGTTAGAGAAAGGACTGAAGGAGCTTAAGGGGTTTGCAACCTCATAGGAAGAACAAAAACATCAACCAGAGCTCCCAGGGTCTAAACCACCAACCCAGGAGTACACATGGAGGGACCCATGGTTCCAGTTGCTTATGTAGCAGAGGATGGCCTTGTCCGGCATCAATGGGAGAAGAGGCCCCTGGTCCTATGAAAGCTCAATGTCCCAATATAGGGGAATGCAAGGGCAGGAAGTAAGGAGTGGGAAGATGGGTGGGGGCACACCCTCATAGAAGCAGGAGGAGGGGGGATGGGATGGAGGTTTTCTAGGGGAAAGTAAAGAAAGGAAATAACACTTGAAATGTAAATAAATAAAATAGCCAGTAAAAAAGAGAGGCAAAGGGGTTGGAGGACACCAAGAAAACAAACCCTTATATGACGCTCATATGACCTCAGAGACTGCAGCAGCAATTATAGGGCTTGCATGCATCTGCACCAGGTCGATACATATCATGGCTTCCAATTTAACGTTTATGTGGACCTCCTGAGTGTACATCAGAGTGAATCTGATTCTTGTACCCTCTTGGGTTTTTTCCTTCTATTGGTTTGTCTTGTATCCAACTTCCATGTGATACTTTTTATCTTTTATATACTTTATTTTGTTATGTTTGGTTGGTTTGGTTTGGTTTGAGACAATTTTTTTTGTTGTTCTTGCTTTGGATGTCCTGGAACTAGCTCAACAAACCTGCTTCAAAGTCAGAGACCTGCCTGACTCCTGACAAGAATCTTATTTTCAATAAATAAATAAATAAATAAATAAATAAATTCATCAAAACCCCAGAGTCAGATGCAGGTTCAAATGCCCATTCCTCTTCCAACCATACTTTAGATGATGACACAGCCTATTTTGTGATTCTGGGGAGGAAGTTAGAATTTTCTCTCTCCTTTTCTTCCCCAAACCAAGTACTGTTTCCTTGCCACTTACCTGGGCAGGCATATCCTGTTCCATACACCTTTCTCATGATCCTGCTTTTCTCAGAGGAGGGTTTAAGACAAATGTCTTTTTTTTTTTAACTGGATTTTTTTTTTGCATTTTTTTTAACTTTTTTTTATTCGATATATTTTTTATTTACATTTCAAATGATTTCCCCTTTTCTAGCCCCCCACTCCCCGAAAGTCCCATAAGCCCCCTTCTCTCCCCTTGTCCTCCCACCCACCCCTTCCCACTTCCCCGTTCTGGTTTTGCCGAATACTGCTACACTGAATCTTTCCAGAACAAGGGGCCATTCCTCCTTTATTCTTGTACCTCATTTGATGTGTGGATTATGTTTTGGGTATTCCAGTTTTCTAGGTTAGTATCCACTTATTAGTGAGTGCATACCATGATTCACCTTTTGAGTCTGGGTTACCTCACTTAGTATGATGTTCTCTAGCTCCATCCATTTGCCTAAGAATTTCATGAATTCATTGTTTCTAATGGCTGAATAGTACTCCATTGTGTAGATATACCACATTTTTTGCATCCACTCTTCTGTTGAGGGATACGTGGGTTCTTTCCTGCTTGTGGCAATTATAAATAGGGCTGCTATGAACGTAGTAGAGCATGTATCCTTATTACATGGTGGGGAATCCTCTGGGTATATGCCTGTGGGTTCTTTCCAGCTTGTGGCAATTATAAATAGGGCTGCTATGAACGTAGTAGAGCATGTATCCTTATTACATGGTGGGGAATCCTCTGGGTATATGCCCAGGAGTGGTATAGCAGGATCTTCTGGAAGTGAGGTGCCCAGTTTCGGAGGAACCGCCAGACTGATTTCCAGAGTGGTTGTACCAATTTGCAACCCAACCCCACCAGCAGTAGAGGAGTGTTCCTCTTTCTCCACATCCTTGCCAACACCTGCTGTCTCCTGAATTTTTAATCTTAGCCATTCTGACTGGTGTAAGGTGAAATCTCAGGGTTGTTTTGATTTGCATTTCCCTAATGACTAATGAAGTTGAGCATTTTTTAAAGATGCTTCTCTGCCATCTGAAGTTCTTCAGGTGAGAATTCTTTGTTTAACTCTGTACCCCATTTTTTAATAGGGTTGTTTGGTTTTCTGCAGTCTAACTTCTTGAGTTCTTTATATATATTGGATATTAGCCGTCTATCTGATGTAGGATTGGTGAAGATCTTTTCCCAATTTGTTGGTTGCCGATTTGTCCTCTTGATGGTGTCCTTTGACTTACAGAAACTTTGTAATTTTATGAGGTCCCATTTGTCAATTCTTGATCTTAGAGCATACGCTATTGGTGTTCTGTTCAGAAACTTTCCCCCTGTACCGATGTCCTCAAGGGTCTTCCCCAGTTTCTTTTCTATTAGCTTTAGAGTGTTTGGCTTTATGTGGAGGTCCTTGATCCATTTGGATTTGAGCTTAGTACAAGGAGACAAGGATGGATCAATTCGCATTCTTCTGCATGCTGACCTCCAGTTGAACCAGCACCATTTGTTGAAAAGGCTATCTTTTTCCCATTGGATGTTTTCAGCCCCTTTGTCGAGGATCAAGTGGCCATAGGTGTGTGGGTTCATTTCTGGATCTTCAATCCTGTTCCATTGATCCTCCTGCCTGTCACTGTACCAATACCATGCAGTTTTTAACACTATTGCTCTGTAGTATTGCTTGAGGTCAGGGATACTGATTCCCCCAGAATTTCTTTTGTTGCTGAGAATTGTTTTAGCTATCCTGGGTTTTTTGTTATTCCAGATGAATTTGAGAATTGCTCTTTCTAACTCTGTGAAGAATTGAGCTGGGATTTTGATGGGTATTGCATTGAATCTCTATATTGCTTTTGGCAAAATGGCTATTTTAACTATATTGTTTCTACCGATCCATGAGCATGGGAGGTTTTCCCATTTTTTTGAGGTCTTCTTCCATTTCTTTCTTCAGAGTCTTAAAGTTCTTGTCATACAGATCTTTTACATGTTTGGTATGAGTCACCCCAAGATACTTTCTACTGTTTGTGGCTATTGTGAAGGGGGTCATTTCCCTAATTTCTTTCTCAGCCTGCTTATCCTTTGAGTATAGGAAGGCCACTGATTTGCTTGAGTTGATTTTATAACCTGCCACTTTGCTGAAGTTGTTTATCAGCTGTAGGATTTCTCTAGTGGAGTTTTTTGGGTCACTCAGGTATGCTATCATGTCATCTACAAATAATGATAGTTTGACTTCTTCCTTTCCAATTTGTATCCCTTTGACCTCCTTATGTTGTCTAATTGCCCGAGCTAGTACCTCAAGTACAATATTGAAAAGATAAGGAGAAAGGGGGCAGCCCTGTCTAGTCCCTGATTTTAGTGGGATTGCTTCAAGTTTCTCTCCATTTAGTTTGATGCTGGCTACCGGTTTACTGTATATTGCTTTTACTGTGTTTAGGTATGGGCCTTGAATTCCTGCTCTTTCCAAGACTTTAAGCATGAAAGGATGCTGAATTTTGTCAAATGCTTTTTCAGCATCCAGTGAAATGACCATGTGGTTTTTTTCTTTGAGTTTGTTTATGTAGTGGATTGCATTGATGGATTTCCGTATATTGAACCAACCCTGCATCCCTGGGATAAAGCCTACTTGATCGTGGTGGATGATCGTTTTGATGAGTTCTTGGATTCGGTTGGCAAGAGTTTTATTGAGTATTTTTGCATCGATATTCATAAGGGAAATTGGTCTGAAGTTCTCTTTCTTTGTTGGATCTTTGTGTGGTTTTGGTATCAGCGTAATTGTGGCTTCGTAGAAGGAATTGGGTAGTGTTCCTTCTGTGTCCAGCGCTATCGTCTCGCCAGCAAGAACATGTGCGGACACCAGGATCCTTCTGCAGCAATGCGTTTATTGGAATCTTGAAGAGGAAGACCCCAAGCCCCGAACGGGCGCTGCTTATATACCCCTTGGTGTGGCGTGTACACACCTGATTGGCTGTTCACTCATCACTTCATTTGAATGCCCCGAGATGGGCAGAGATTTGGCGCGAATACACTCTTGCACATGCGCAGATAGCTTGTTTACAAAGAAAGCTGAGCTGGCAAAGACTTACTCACTCATCCCTGTGCAATGAGTCTAGCCTCTAGGGGTGCAAGAGCTGAGTAGTCTAGTGCTTGCGAGATTATTTTAGCATGGATAACCAGATCTCTGGGGAGGCGCCTTGTTCAATAGCCGCAAGTGCTTGAGCAATCACAACCTTGTCACGTTTTTGTTGAGATCTGAGTTTGCAGACCAGCCAAAAAGCATGAACACGCATCCACAGCATAAGGCTGCGCCAAATAAACTCACCCCCACCCACTCCTTAAACTAAGAAAAGGCTGAAGCAATCCAGGAAGAGAGTCCCTCTGTCAGCGACAGGTCCACTTGAGTCAAATTGATAGCCAATACTGCTGCCCGCAAGGATTCGAGAGTTTCATCGAAACCTTCGGACCAGTTTCCTGCAAGATATAATGACAATTGCCTAGACAAATTTGCCGCTCAGGTAAAATTTTCATACTGTACACTGGTAATGCAAAGCGCACCCAGTTTTCTTTCACATCCCAATTGAGCAAGTTGAAAAAGAATATCTAGTCTTTCTTCCACCAGATTGAGGCGTTGGTTAACAATCATTAACCCGCCCTTTAGCTGAGCACTAGCGGAAGTATGAACATTGACAGCATCTGCCACTTTGGCCGACAATTGGTTCAGGGCCCTGTCCGTTTGAACTTTGGTTACCATAGCAATCCCAGCAGCTGTAGCAGCAACTGCACTAACGGAGATGGCCACAACAATGGCTGCGGTGATACTGAAGTCTCTTTTCTGTCTGAACAGGGATAGGGTGGAAGGGACTTCCACGGGGACAGAGATCCACCGCGGGACCCTGGCTACCATGGCACGGGTAGCCCACTCTGAATCCCAACACTGTGACATCCAACAAGAATCATTGGAACACTTCTCAAATGACTCATTTGAAAGAATAAACAAGAAAGGGGGATAAACGCATACCGGGATAGGTGGGTAGTTAGTTTGATTCACCAGGGTTTTATTGAACCCAGTGATTTCTATGGTAGAATTAGTATACATTCGTACATTTCCATCCTCTTCCGGGATAGCTGCACTTAGTCCCCAGAACTGAAAAAAATTTGAAGCACCAGTAAAGGAGGCTTTTCCAGCAGCTCCTCCGTGGATAAAAGCCAAGGAATTAAGATCTGAACAGCTGCCATTAACTCCACAAAGTACCCACTTATGGAAAGGGTGCATTCTAAAATCCTGTATAAAGAGTCCCTGTTTCATAGCGAATTCCTCCTCTTGGTCTACCATCATATTGGGGGAAAAGGAAAAAGTTTTAACTTGGTCTGCCCAACGAGTAATAGAGGATTGACAATCAGACCAGGGTGGGATTAACCCTTCGTCCTCCCAACTACAATGGGGAGCTATCCTGGGTTGATGAGGATGCTCCTTGTTTAGAAAATCGGGCGATAGAAATGTGCCATTGATCCAAATTGCCTCTTGCCAGAAGGTCTGTTTTGTAACTGTTTTATCTGGGTCAGAGGTATCCTGGGTCCGATTCAGCCAGCCTCCTCTCTGCTTGTCAAACATTCCTAAAGCTCGGCCTGTGAACTTGATGCATTCTCCTACCCCATCAATTTCAAAACAGAGAGAACCTCACTCTAGTAGAGAACGAGTCTCCCCTATTGGTGCCCGGGTGGGATCATACGGCAAGTATGGCAATTCTAAGGTTTTATTAGTTGTAAAAAACTTAGGGAAAACAACTGCATCATGACAGACAGGCACTGGCTTCGGGAAGGCAGACAAGATAGCCCTTCTGTATTCTCCTAATACACTAGGAACCCAAGTCCAAAGAGGCAGCACGAGGGCCAGGGGTAGTCTCTGTGGGATCCGTCCAGGTGTCATCTTCAGGTGTCAGAACTGTCCACGTCAGTCGCTCTGGCAGCCAGAATGGGTTATCTTCCCCCCGCGGGAAAACACAAACAGCTCCCCTGGATCTTATTAAATAGGATCCGGGCCTTTCCAAGAACCAGACAATACATCTTTCCATTTGACCATTTCTTTTGGCCTGTCAGGTTCAGAATGATGTCGGTCAGCAGCAGAGTAACCCTGCTCATCAAGATTTAAAAAATTAAGAGTAAAGAGTGCCATAGAAATAGCTACTCTTGGTACTGGGGGTAGAGCCTCCTCGATTCCCCCCTTTTGTTTAATTATGTAAGATTTAAGAGTGCGGTGGGCGCGCTCTACAATACCCTGCCCTTGGGGATTATATGGGAGGCCAGTTAGATGAGTCACATCCATTTGACTGCAGAATTGCTGAAATTTCTGAGAAGTATAGGCTGATCCATTGTCTGTCTTAAGGAATTTGGGTTTGCTCCAAGCACTCCATGCCTCGAGGCAATGTTGAATTAAATGTGAGGCCTTTTCTCCTGTTAGAGGTGTAGCATACATAATGCCAGAGCATGTATCAATAGAAACATGTAAATACTGAAGTCTTCCAAAGGAAGGGATGTGAGTGACATCCATCTGCCATACTTGCAGCGGTCGAATTCCCCGTGGGTTAATTCCCACGTGAGGCACAGGCAAAAATTGACAACAATTTTGACATTGGGTAACTATCTCTCTAGCTTCTTTTCTAGTCAATGAAAAGCGGCAACATAAGGTTTCAGCCGTCACGTGAAAACGCTTATGAAATTCTTTTGCAGCTTCTGTCTGGGAAGACAGTGTAACAGCCATGATCTTGGTGGCTTTATCTGCCAAATCATTTCCTAATGACATAGGACCAGGGAGGACCGAGTGTGCTCTGACAGGAGTAATATAACAGGGAATCTTCTATTCAATAAGACAAGTTGTATTTGTTGAAAAATGTCAGCAACTCTGCTGGAGGATTTTATTACCCCAGCTGTCTCAAGAAGGTTAACTGCATTAACCACATAGGAAGAATCAGACACAATATTAAGCAGTCCTGGGAAGGTCTCAAGAACCTCTAGTACCACTAAACATTCCACAACTTGAGGTGAGGTTTCATTATATTGTTTAGATACTACCTCACCGTTAACTACATAAACACCTATACCAGTTTTTGATCCATCAGTATATACCACGATTCCATCTGGGAGTGAATTTTTGACTGTCACTCGTGGAAATACTACAGCCTGACTCAGGGCAAACTGCAAAATTGGATGCTTTGGATAATGATTGTCAATATGCCCTAAAAAGGAAGGAACTAAAATCGCCCAATCATTGGATGTAGCTGCCAAAGTTTGAACTTGTGCTGCAGTATACGGCACAATCAAAGAATTAGGATCTTGTCCAAAATGAGTAACTGCTGCTTTTATCCCGCAAAGCACAAGTTGTGCAATTGCATTAGGGTACCAATCTATTATTTTAGCAGGAGAAGCTTTGAGGTGAATCCACAATAACGGCCCATTTTGCCACAAGACAGCCGTTGGTATTTGTATAGTTTTAAAAACACATAAATCAAAAGGCTTAGTTTCATCAACGCGCTGTAATTGGGCATCCCATAGGGCACTTTCCACAACTTGCAAAGCCTGGCTTGCAGTTGGTGTCAATGCTCTCGGGGAGGAGATATGAGAGTCCCCTTCCAGAATATCAAATAAAGGTTTTAACTCAGCAGAAGAAATCTTTAAAAATGGCCTCAGCCAATTTATGTCCCCCAGTAACGTTTGAAAATCATTTAAGGTATGCAGGTGATCTCTGTGAATCTCCAATTTCTGAGGAACAATCTTGTCAGGATAAATTATAGACCCCAAAAAGGATCCCATTTTTGCCATCTGCACCTTTTCTGTGGCTACATGCAATCCCCATTGCTCTAAAGTTTTCACTAAAATGGGAAACGCTTCCTGTAGGACATCCAAATCTTTATTACATATTAAAATATCATCCATATAATGGACCAGAAGCAAGGATGGAAAGTGTTTCCTTATGGGTTCAAGGGCTAACTGTACATATAATTGGCACATGGTGGGGCTATTGGCCATGCCCTGAGGTAGAACCTTCCATTGGAATCTCTTATCTGGTTCAAAATGATTAATAGCTGGTATAGTGAATGCAAACCTTTGTCTATCCTGTGGGCACAAGGGAATGGAAAAGAAACAGTCCTTAATATCTATGATTATTATCTTCCATTGCTTAGGTAAGGCAGAAAGCAAGGGTAGGCCTCACTGGATCGAGCCAAATAGACGCATTTGTGCATTGATGGCTCTCAGATCATGGAGAAGTCTCCACTTTCCTGATTTTTTCTTGATCACAAAAATAGGAGTGTTCCATGGTGAAGTAGAGGGTTCTAAATGACCAAGCTGCAGTTGTTCATTAACCAACTTAATGGCAGCTTCCAATTTTTCAGAGGATAGAGGACATTGAGGAACCCATACGGCTTCCTCTGTGAGCCAAGGTATGGGTATAGTGCCCTCAATGGCCCCTAGAGAAAACCCAAGCCCCTTCTTCCTTTGTTGCCTTCTTGTGGGACAGGCTCCAGACGGCCCTGTTCTCTCTTTCCAAGTCCTTTGCCTTCTTTATATCACATTTTCTTCATTATTTTGGTGGCTGGTACTGAATATTCATTAGACAAGACCAAACCCAAATCCCGTAATATGTCTCTTCCCCATAGATTAACAGGAAGAGGAAGAACATAAGGAACAAAGCTACCAGATTGCCCTTCCGGGGCCTGCCAATCTAAGGAACGTGAACTAATTGTAGGGCTGGCTTAATACCCCAAACCCTGTAGGGAATGGGATGACTCTGTCACAGGC
This sequence comes from Apodemus sylvaticus, assembly GCF_947179515.1. Classification (NCBI taxonomy): domain Eukaryota; kingdom Metazoa; phylum Chordata; class Mammalia; order Rodentia; family Muridae; genus Apodemus; species Apodemus sylvaticus. Next base: position 13,553,202 of record NC_067495.1, on the reverse strand, counting down.
CACGATTTCGGCCACCAATGGGAAGAGATAATACTTTTGTCCGCCCCTGTATCTAAGATACCCTTGAAAGTCTTCCCTTCTATTAGCAACTCCATGGATGGTCTGGAATCGAGATTCATGACAAGATAGGCTGAGTCATTTCCAGAGGAGCCAAACTTCCGGGTTCCTCGAGGGAGGTCGGAAGAGGGAAACTGATCATGTAAACTTGGCAGGACTACTAACTGAGCAATCCTATCTCCTGGCGAGACAGAAAAAACACCCTGAGGGCTAGAGCAGAGAACTTGAAGTTTCCCCTCGTAATCTTGATCTACAACTCCAGGGTGAACAACAAGGCCTTTCATTGTGAGAGAAGAGCGACACTTTCATTGTGAGAGAAGAGAAGATCAGTCCCACACTCCCTACAGGTAGGGGTCCTTTGAAATCTGTGGGTATGGGTTGTATACCCATGTATGGCATTAGCATGAATCGGGCGGTGGAACGCAGGTCCAATCCTGCTGAGTCCTGTGTTGCTCTATGGACAGAGGTGTCCACCATTTGCTCATTATAGTCCCATATGTTTTGGGGCCCTGAGACTTGGGGCCCGGATACCCGGTTTTTGGAGTATCCTCACTTCCTTTTGCCTGGGAAGGCCCGGGCTGAAGAAGCCTGCCTTTGATGTCTCTAAGTGAGCGACACTCGCTGGCCCAGTGATAGCCTTTCCCACACTTAGTACACAGCCCTGGCGCTCTCCTTTTTGTGAGCGTTTGGCATTCTCTCTTCAGGTGTCCTGGTTTGCCACAATTATAGCAGACTTTATGATCACCTGTACCGGAGCCTTTTTGGCTCTGCAGAATGGCCGCCTCGAGGCCGGCGTTAGTAAGCGGGCCTCCAAGCTCGCAGCAAACTCTCAGCCAATCCTGCAACTCTTTGTTTTTCCTTGGTGTAATAGCTGTTTTACATTCCTGCGTGGCCTGCTCATAAACAAGTTGTTCTATTAAGGGCATAGCCTGTTCCGGATCTCCAAAGATCCTTCCTGCCACTTCTGTCATTCTGGCTACAAAATCTGAAAATGGCTCTTGGGGGCCCTGTATGATCTTCGTTAAATGTCCCCCAGACTCATCTTTCCTAGAGAGGGCCTTCCACGCCTTAATGGCAGCGGCGGAAATTTGAGCATAGGCTCTCCAATTATAAGTGGTCTGATTATTGGCGTATGGTCCCTGTCCTGTCAAGAGATCAAACATCCAATTTCTTTGACCCCCTTCAATAGTAGCATTTATCTTAGCCTGTGCTTGAGAAATATCATACCACAAGGCCTTCCACTCCATGTATTGTCCCATATTAGGGAGTGCAGCCTTTACAGTCATTTGCCAGTCTCCTGGATTCATGGCCTGGTTGGCAAATCTTTCGATTTGCGAGATGGTAAAATTGGCGCTAACCCCATAGTTACAGACTGACTCTGCAAGCTCCTTAATCTGATTAAATTCTACTGGAGCATGAATATGACCTCCTTCTGCGCCCTCAAAAACCAGAATTGCCTGCTGCACCTTCCTTTGTTCATCTTTTGTAAGAAAGGAATCTGAATAAAAATTTGCCGCATAAGGCGGAGGGGCATTAGGGCCTGAAAGCCGAGTAGAGGCCTGCTCTGCGACCCCAATAATCTTTAGTTTTCTCTCCAATTTCCTCACTCGCCGTTCATCGGGATGATACCTCTCTTCCTCATAGCGAGCTGCCACTTCATCTAAAACCTTTTCCTCTGAGGAACTAAGTCCAGTATCCGAATCGGCGCTATCAAGCTCCAGAGCCTCAAGTTCTTTTATTGGATAAAGGCTCTTTCCTTTCGGTGTTTTTTCCTTCTCCACCATTTTCTCTCCTGGGGCGTTCTTTTCCCTGTCTCTCACTTCCTCAGATCCAAGGTCCGCGGAAGAGCCTTTTTTCTTAGGTGCACCTTTTTTTCTCACAGCTCCTATTCTCTCACCCCGCTCTGTTTCTGACATGCTGTCTTGAATCTCCTCCAACGCTCCTTGCCCTACCCTTACTGATGGACAGAAATTCTCATCCTCTAGGCACGATTTAATAAGTTTCCAAAGCGGCATAGTCCCTGCTCTCAGTTTCCCGTTTTGTTGTTCTCTAACCAAGTCTCCTCTCAGCTTCTCCCATGAGGCAAGCGTTAATGATCCGGAGCAAGCATACCAGGGTGCCACACGGTCCACTTTTCTGACAAAATAATCAAGAGTTTTCGCCGAGATTTTCAAACCGCGCTGTTTTAGGAGGGACTGCAGCGCCGTAACCACTGAATGTGAGGCCCCCATACTGTTCCTTATGCTACAGGAGAAGCTTATGTATCGGGCTGGCACTGCGGCTTATCTACGTCCGTCTTACTGTGCCTAGCGACGATGATTTAACACCACCGCCGATGAAAACAAAATGAAACCAAAAGAAAAAGAATGAGTGCCACGAGAACAAGCAGGAAAGCCTCAACTGCCCTTGCTAATTGAGGAGAGAGATGGGAAAGATCAAGACCAAACATACCTCTTAGAGCTTACCGAGTCCTGCAGTTCTGAATCCTGCCCCGTGACCGAGGGTCTCCTCGGTGCCAGCGATGGTGAGGCGTCCCGGGTTTCGGCACCAATTGTCCCGCGCTATCATCTCGCCAGCAAGAATGCACGCGGACACCAGGATCCTTCTGCAGCAAAGCGTTTATTGCAATCTTGAAGAGGAAGACCCCGAGCCCCGAACGGGCGCTGCATATATACCCCTTGGCGTGGCGTGTACACACCTGATTGGCTGTTCACTCATCACATCATTTGAATGCCCCGAGATGGGCTGAGATTTGGCGCGAATACACTCTTGCACATGTGCAGATAGCTTGTTTACTAAGAAAGCTGACCTGGCACAGTGGAAGCCGGTGCCATCTTGTAATGGCTAATACTGTCGCGGCTCTCCACACTTCTGTTTCTATTTTGTGGAATAGTTTGAAGAGTATTGGTGTTAAGTCTTCTTTGAAGGTCTGATAGAATTCTGCACTGAAACCATCTGGTCCTGTGCTCTTTTTGGTTGGAAGACTTTCTATGAATCCTTCTATTTCTTTAGGCGTTATGGGACTGTTTAGATGATCTGTTTGATCCTGATTTAATTTTGGTATTTGGTATCTGTCAAGGAAATTGTCTATTTCCTCAAGATTCTCCAGTTGTGTTGAGTATAGACTCCTGTAGTAGGATCTAATGATTTTTTGGATTTCCTCAGTTTCTGTTGTTATATCCCCCTTTTCACTTCTAAGTTTGTTAATTTGGATACTTTCTCTGTGCCCTTTGGTCAGTCTGGCTAAGGGTTTATCTATCTTGTTGATTTTCTCAAAGAACCAGCTCCTGGATTCGTTGATTCTTTTTACGGTTCTCTTTGTTTCCAATTGATTGATTTCAGCCCCGAGTTTGATGATTTCCTGTCTCCTCCTGGGTGAATTGGCTTCTTTTTGTTCCAGGACTTTCAGGTGTGTCGTTAAGCTGCTAGTGTATGCTCTCTCCATTTTCTTTTTGGAGGCACTCAGGGCTATGAGTTTTCCTCTTAGCACTGCTTTCATTGTGTCCCAAAGATTTGGGTATGTTGTGCCTTCATTTTCATTAAATTCTAAAAAGTCTCTGATTTCTTTATTTCTTCTTTGGCCAAGGTGTCATTGAGTAGAGTATTATTCAGCCTCCATGTGTATATGGGCTTTCTGTTGTCTTTGTTGCTATTGAAGACCACTCTTATTCCATAGTGATCTGATAGTAGGCATGGGATTCGTTCGATCTTCTTATATTTGTTGAGGTCTGTCTTGTGACCAATTATATGGTCAATTTTGGAGAAGGTACCATGAGGTGCTCAGAAAAAGGTATATTCTTTTGCTTTAGGGTGAAATGTTCTATAAATATCAGTCAAATCCAATTGGTCCAAAGCTTCAATTTGTTTTACTGTGTCCCTGTTTAGTTTCTGCTTTCCTGATCGGTCCATTGAGGAGAGTGGAGTGTTGAAGTCCCCCACAATTATTGTGTTAGGTGCAATGTGTATTTTGAGCTTTAGTAAAGTTTCTTTTATGAATGAGGGTGCCTTTGCATTTGGCGCATAGATGTTCAGAATTGAAAGTTCTTCTTGGTGGATTTTTCCTTTGACCAGCAAGAAGTGTCCTTCTGTGTCTCTTTTGATGACTTTGGGCTGAAAGTCAATTTTATCTGATATTAGAATGGCTACTCCTGCTTGTTTCCTGTGACCATTGGCTTGTAAGTTTGTCTTCCAGCCTTTTACTCTAAGGTAGTTTTTATCTTTGACACGGAGGTGTGTCTCCTGTATGCAGCAAATTGTAGGGTCCTGTTTCCTTATCTAGTCTGTTAGTCTATGTCCTTTTATTGGGGAATTGAGACCATTGATGTTAAGAGATATTAAGGAATCGTGATTATTACTTCCTGTCATTTTTGATGTTCTTTTTATATTTGAGTGGTTATCTTCTTATGGGTTTGCTGAAGGAAGGTAACTATCTTGCTTTTTCCAGGGTGTAGTTTCCCTCCTTGTATTGGAGTTTTCCTCCTATTATTCTCTGCAGAGCTGGGTTTGTGGAAAGATATTGTGTAAATTTGGTTTTGTCATGGAATATCTTGGTTTCTCCATCTATGGTGAATGAGAGTTTTGCTGGGTATAGTAGTCTTGGCTGGCATTTGTGTTCTCTTAGAGTCTGCATGAGATCTACCCAGGATCTTCTGGCTTTCATGGTCTCTGGTGAGAAGTCTGGTGTGATTCTGATAGGTCTTCCTTTATATGTTACTTGGCCTTCTTCTCTTACTGCCTTTAATATTCGTTCTTTGTTTAGTGCATTTGGGGTTTTGATTATTATGTGACGGGAGGTATTTCTGCTCAGGTCCAGTCTGTTTGGAGTTCTGTAGGCTTCTTGTATATTCATAGTCATCTAAGTTAGGAAAGTTTTCTATCATAATTTAGTTGAAGATATTTGCTGGCCCTTTCTGTTGTAAATCTTCACTCTCATCTATACCTATAATCCTTAGGTTTGGTCTTCTCATTGTATCCTGGATTTCCTGGATGTGCTGGGATATAAGCTTTTTGCATTTTGCATTTTCTTTGACAGTTGAGTCAATGGTTTCTATGGTATCTTCAGTATCTGAGATTCTTTCTTCCATCTTTTGTATTCTGTTGTTTATATTTTCATCTATGGCCCCTGATTTCTTCTCAAGGTTTTCTATCTCCAAAGTTGTCTCCCTTTGTGATTTCTTAGTTGTTTCTACTTCTGTTTTTAGATCCAGGATGGTTTTGCTCAGTTCCACCATTTGTGTTTTCCTGTAATTCTTTAAGAGATTTTTGTGTTTCCTCTTTCATGACTTCTGCCTGTTGACTCAAGTTCTCCTGCATTTCTTTAAGTATTTTTTGCCTTTCTTCTTTATTGGCTTCTATATCTTGGGCCTTATTCTCCTGCATTTCTTTAAGTGATTTTTGAGTTTCCATTATACGGGTTTCTAGCTTATTCATGTTCCCCTGTATTTCTTTAAGAGATTCATTCATGTCCTTTTTGTGTTCTTCTAGCAGCATCATGAACTGTGATTTTAAATCCAAATCTTGTTTCTCTGGTGTGTTGGCATAACCAGGACTTGCTGATGTTGGAGAGTTTGGTTCCGATGCTGCCATATTGCCTAGATTTCTGTTAGTAGCGTTCCTGCGTTTGCCCTTTGCCACCTTGTTCTCTGCAGCTGGTTGGTCTTGTCTCTGGCTGGTGTTTCAGCCTCCTGAGAGGCTCTAGGGCTATTTCTGCAACACTGGATGGCTGGGTTTCCCCTGTTGCAGATTGCTGCTGTGCTGTCCTCCTCTTGGGTGCCCTTGCAGCCCTAGTGTTCTTTGCCCCAGATTGTCTGTGAACCAGATGGTGCCCGTTTGCTCCTTCAGGGAGTGCTGAGGGTGTATGCTGCAGGGACCTTTTCTGCGTGCTGATCACTCTGCTGGCCAGCGGAACTCCCAACCGGGTTGGTGCACACAAGGCTAGCCTATCTGCTCAGGCCCTGAGTCTAGGCAAAAGCCTGGCAGGCCAATGTCCGAGCAAAGTTCCCCTCAGCTGTGAGTGTTAATTGGGTCCGTCAGGTGGCCAGGATGGCAGCGTGCACGCGCTCCCTGAGAGTGCTGGGAGAATTTGCTGGGCTAAAAACCTCCTGGCCTGGTCGGCACACAGATGGCCCACCGAGCAGCCCAGGGCCTGGGGGCAGTCCAGGGCCTGACCATCTTAGACCCCTGCTATGTCTGCCTTGGGCTATGCCTGTTACCCCTTTTGGTTTTGCCTGCTAGCACTCTCTGGCTTCCCGTAGGCAAAATGGCAGTGGCGTGCATGCCAGTCCGGGCAAACAGCCTCCTGGCTGGGTTTGCACACCGGTGGGCCCCCGAACAGCCCAGGGCCTGGGTGCAGGCCAATGCCCGTCAGGCTTAGATTCCCGCGATGTTGGTCTCGGGTTATATTTGCATACCTCAGTCTGTCTGATGTCTCTGGCATCCGAGAACCAATATGGAGGCCTCGTAACTGACTGGGGGGAGGCAGAGTTCTGATGTGGCTTCTGTGTGGTGAAAGGCAACGTAAATCCTCCGCTGCTTGCAGCCCGGCTGGCCAGCGATGGCCAGTGGTCGTGGGTGCAGGGTCTGCCTGGACCCTGTCAGCTTGGTTCTACTGATGATGGCCCTTCCTCTGGACCAGCCACTGCTGCTGTTGCTGCCGCCGCCGCCGCTCCCGGAAGTCCGTAAGACAAATGTCTTTTAGACTTGAAGAAAAGGTGCTAAACTGAAATTTTTAAAAAGGAAATCCATACCATTGTCACCCAACATTATTCTGCCAGCTATTGTGACAACTCAGAGCTTATTAAATAGGGACAACTAACCATGAATTCTCCATTAAGTTTCACAGGTATCTAGGGGTCATAAGGGTAGAAGATAATGTTTTTTTCTGAATACCTCAAAGGACCAGGAGTTTAAACTCGGGATGTATTCCTGGAGATAAGACCCAGGTTCAGGCTTGTTGTGTATTTATGCCCACCCAAGGGGTGCTGAAGACAATGCTAAATAGGAACCTCAGTTTGTTCTCCCAGTTTAGCAACAACATAACACGATTCCCCAAACTGCCTTTACATAACATAGCTTTCATCATCTTTTACAATTTGTACAGTTTTGAAATCACTATACTTTATATGCAAAGCACGCACATTACATTTATTCCTTAAGAAAATAAATATATAAACATACAAATATATAAATAGGGGGTATTCCATGTTTCACACACACACACAAAAGTTAACTTTTTGTAGTCAAAGGACTTCCTAGGTTTTCAGCTCTGGTTATTCAGAACACAATCATGAAACAAGTAAAGCCTTCAAAGGGAGCTCCATCTTTTCTCAGTGAAGACAGTGACACTACAGCATTTTAAGGGAAATCATGTTGTTCCATGAGATGGGAGGAGAGACAGCCACCTGAAACTGGGTTGTCACAAGAATACTGAAGAGGAGAACAGTAAAGCCTGAATTGATTTCTAAGTAGGTGTGTGAGCAAAATGATGCTAAGGATTAGATCCCCATATATTCAGTCCAGTGAGCATCAACTCTTGAGGAATAGCTGAGTTAATTTATGGTAAATGTAAAGAACAGGTAGGAATTAACAGGGCACATGTCCCTGTCCTAAATCAGGTTCCATCCCATAGAGAATGGTGATAAAACTAGCCAATAGCTAGGCAGGTACATGCTGGGCTTCTTTAACTGGTACATTATTAAGACCTGCTTATTAGTAATGCTGAGACAAAATTCAGAGGGGCTTCTGGCCCCATCCCTCAGGGATTAATGCAGAGCTCTAGATTATAGCCATAGAGAACAAAAGGCATAAATTCTTTCTTCTCATGGTTTCCTAATCTCCAAAGTATTCAAGATCTTTTAACAACAACAAAAAACCCCATCATCTATTTGCAATATTGTCCCAACCCTTAAACATTGTATAGAATTATAGAGAAGACATATTGGGCCAGGGATATAGCACAGTGGTAGAACACTTGCTTACCCTCAGCACAAAAATAAATAAATAAATAAATAAATAAATAAATAAATAAATAGATAGATAGATAAATAGATAAATAAACCAAAACAAAAAACAAAGAGGAAAAAACCCCAAGAAGTCATCCTACAAACATCATTTAGTTCAAGAAAGAGCTCTATACTTCCTCCCAAACAGCAAGGTGGTTTCCCAGAGACCTAAGCCCAGAACAGCCCAACTGGACATATAAAAACCAGTAAGCCCAGAATAAAGTCACCTCCAGGACTCCACATGCTCTGCTACCATGGACTGGTGTTTTCTTGTTTTTCTGAAGTCACAATAAAAATGACATAATAACATAGCTCCAGAAAGCATCTAAATATTGAGGGCTAGTTGAGTCATACTGGTCCATGCTAGGATACCAGAAACATTTTTACAAGCTGAGGAGCTCAAAACATGGCAGGGAGAGATTTAAAGACTGCTTAAGATAACCATTTCATGGTATTTTAAATTACTATTAAAAATATTAAGATGGGGTCCTAGCATTTTGTTTATAGAGTCCAAAAGGTTCTTATATTTTAAGCATAGGCACAATATATTTTTTAAAGATAAGGAACAGTATCTGTAGGTTGGGTAGATCACTGCCAGCTTTAACACATTTTCTTTAAACAATTCTATGACTTCTTGGGAAACCTGAGATAGGTACAATTTCACTATTATCTACATGTGCAGGACTGGGCAATCATACCCTCATACTCCTTGTACAAGATACTCCCATTTGCCTCAATCAGAAGGATACTCAGAGGAAGAAAATTATAAGGGACACAGGAAGGCTGAGGTACACTGTGATTCACTAGTTCATTGACAAGGCCCTGAATGATGGCGTGGTTGGGTGAATTGAGACCATAGGGTAATACCCGAGTACAAATTCCTTTACAGTAATTTGGGGTATAGAGACGGGGAGCAATGATCCAGTGATCCCAGCCTAGTTGGTGGAAGCTGACCTTGTAAGGATGGAGAGAACACTGGTTATTTACAGACCCATCATGTTTCTGAGAAGGACAAGAGACATCAGATGCAATGCTGCATGCTTGCCGGACAGTACGCATAAGAAAAGAAGATTCCCTATCAGTTAACTCCTCTTGGCCTCTTGCAAGAAGTTTAGCCTGGACACTCTCATCAGTGTCATTGAAATAGAGTAGCAAGAAGGCAACATCCAAGGATGTCATGCCATGCCACGGGAGCTCAAGGGTCTCACTGCCTTTTTGCTGCTGACACATGAAGCGGAGGCGAAGGACTCTCCGTCCCTTGCGATTCCAGAGCTTCTGCTGAATACAGTGTGTGATATCCATCTCTGTCCATGCTTTAGACATGGGAGAAGGCTTTGAGGAAACTGATTTAGAAGGTGGTAAGTGCTTGGTCTGGCATTTAGGGACCCAAGTTTCCACACGGCAGGAGAGATGGTAATTAACTAGATGAAGTTGATGGCGGTAAACCACAGTGGCTCTGATTAGTTCATATGCCACCTGGTTTGATGCTAGAGGAAATTCCAAGGTCTGTACGTGCCAGGAACCTGCAGAAATATGAAAGAACAGGGACAACCATTAGTGTATTAGCTGAACATCCCTTAAAAAACCTCTGAATGTAAACTGAGAGTTACAATTAGCCCTGAAACTAGCTCATGATATCATACATTTTTTATTTATTGAGCACTTACTAGTGTACCCTCTAGTAATACATAGATTCTTTAATATTCAATGGTCTTATGAGATAGTTATTATCACTATTTTGTAGATAATAGCATTGAGGCTTACAGAAATCATCAAAGGACATTTGGGGGAAAGATGGGGCTGACCAAAGTCCTGTATTCTGTCCCCTGGACTAAAAAAGAATGCATGCAGCCAGCACCTGGCAAGTTTAAGATTCGAACCCAAGTCTGTTGGGATTATAAATCCATCTTACTTTTGGACTATTAACAGTGAAAAACTCAAAAATAGAATTATTTTGTTTGTATACTGTATATATGGGAGACCAATTATATTATCAGTCGACTTTAAAAAGCAACCAATTAAGATACTATCAGAACAAATATTAAGAAAGGTTTCTCATGTCATATCACTACACAGTAGCTTTAGGCTGAAGGTGAATGGGATGTAACATCAGGTCCTATGGCTGTCATTATTTCAAAGCCAGGGGGAACCTACTGTAGTAAGCCACCTTTTGTTCATCTCTATTACAAGATGGCGCTGGCCACATGCAGCTCCCTGGTAGTAAATTACTTTAGTACATGCGCAGTGTGCTGTATTCCTTATCACACTTACATGCTAATGAAGAACTCACTTAGTTCACCAATGAGGAAACAGCTGGCTATCTCCCTTGGCAGATGGGGCTGAGTAGGCTATATAAGGTCAGGCTGGGAGAGAGCCCGGAGCCACCAAAAGAAGAAATAAGCTTAATTCAAAGTTTCCCGAATAAACCATAAGGAGGAAGAAACTCCCTGGTGTTGCGTCCTCTTTGCTGGCGAGGGTGGACATAACATTTTGGTGGCCCGGTACGGTGCGGAGTATTCAGAACCTTTTTTATGGTCGGGGGTAATAGTGCGCACTGGTAAGTTCCCGGTAAGGGGGGGTTAATTAAATTTAAAAATTCCTGGAATATGGGAGGTATTAAGATCCCGGTAATGGGGCAAGACAGCTGTCGGTATTAAGAGGCTATAAAGATCCCAGTAATGAATGGGACAAGACAGCTCTCGGTATTAAGAGGCTATGAGGTTCCCGGTATTTGGGGCAAGTGTTAAGTTATAAAATAAAAATTAATCTGTAAAAGAGGCCACGGAGTCTCGTCTCCGGTCTGGAGTACAGACAACGGAGAGTGTGGCTAGTTAGCCCCGCCATGCAGATTAAGGTAGAGCAGGGGGGAGGGGGGAGTTCGAAAGAGGATTTGCATAGTAATAAACTAAAAACGAAGAACTCCGCAGTTAAGAACCGTGGGAATTACAAGAAAAAAGTTCTCGATCCTGCTTTTAAAGCAGCAAGCTTTCTGCTAGCCTGCCTGGTTAATTGGGAACAGTTTAGATTCTGCCACTAGTTACCCAATAGCAGTGATAAAAAAAAAAAAAACTTATTAGGAAGGGGACTTCCCAGTCACATCCAAACTTAAAACTTAAGAAATCCACCCTGGAGAGATTCCTGAATGAATGTGATACAGTGGCTCCTTGGTTTGCTGTGTCAGGGAACCTTACGGTACCCTGTTGGGATAAATTAGCCAAGGATTTGGATTTCGCCTGGGAACAAGGCTCCATGAAACCAGGGGTGAAGCCCGTATGGAAATTGGTGAGGGGCTGTCTAGAAGATCACAGATGTTGCAAGGCCCTTGAGAACAGCCGAAATGCTTTGGAAATGATCAAGGAAGAAAGGTCAGAAAAAGCTGAAAGTGAAAAGGGAGATAGGAGACGGGTCGTTATATCCTAGCCTCAGGGGCTTAGGACAAATGGAATCAGAGGATTCTGACAGTGAAGAAGAAATTCAGGCTCTTGTGAGCCAGTTAGAGGCAGTGGTACTAAAAAGAAGAGATTCAAAGACAAAAGACAGATTCCCGCCAAGGCAGCATAGTGCCACTCCCCTATGCCAGCCCCGCCTCCTTACCAGGAAGGTGTTTCTTCAGTGCACCCTCCCCCCCTCCCACACTTTCTGGGAGTTCCTTTTGCCCAGAAGTCTCGGGGCGGGTCCGTGCGGGCCCCTCTCTCTGGGCGAAACCATTACTCTCCCCCGGGCTCCAGCAGGGAGCGAGAGCTTGCTTTAAGAATAGCCCTCTTTAGAGGGCTGGCTAGCACCTGAGCAATTTATGCAACTTACCCGAGCTAAATTCTCTGGGGGAAAACTTATTCTTTAAAAGTCAGAGACAGTTAAAACGACCGGACAAAGAAATTCCTGGGCAATCCTCCCCTCCTACCTCTCTCCACATGGTCATGGAGAGAATACCATGTCTGTGTGTTCGCTTAGGCGCCCCCTTTCTTACATTTTTTTAAGCCTCTTTCTCTTTTTATGAACCTAATATGGGCTAAAAAAAAAAAAAAAGCAGGACACTATAGAATAACTATCAGTGGTTGCCACTATGTCTTTCCTTCCTTCTCTGGCAGAACTCCCAGAAGCATGTTTCAGAAAAGCAGTTTTTCCATGTACAGGACATGGTATCAAATAGTATGATAATAATAATAATAATAATGGTTAAAAGCTAATTTCAAAACTCTCCAAGAAACAGAAGAAAATGGGAGATGTCCTATTTTCTCTCTGAATCCTAATGGAGATATTCTTAGTTCTGGTTAAGGTATTTGGATCTTTTTGGGACATCAAGTTCCATTTCTGTCTGTTGCCTATCTTTGGTGCACCAAACTTGTCTATATGTGTGTCAATTCATGTTGTCTATTGTTTGAGTGGCTGAATGATTGTTGTGTTTATGTTATGTGTTGAAAAGAAAAAATAAAATGGTAAAAAGAAAAAAAAAAAGGAGCGTTATCTACTGGCAGTCCTGCCAGTCTGCAATTTACACAGAAGAAGATGATTAAATGTGCTTCACATTCTTAACTATGAGTTAAACATAGCTGGAGAAAAAGCTACTTTTTAAGAGGCCATTAGCCTCAAACTCAATGGTTAATTCTCCTGGAAAAATTTCTACCATGGTGATGGTTGGGTTCAAGGTGTTTTATTCCCCTGAAATTACAGCTAGAAAAATATATATGTATTTGGTTTAAATTAATGAGATTTGTATAATCGCTTCATCTTTATTTCTAATTGGTCTTAAAGGTATAAATGTTTCACATGCCTTGACTATAGAGTATTGACATATAAGTTATTGGACATGATTTAAAAAATATAATGATGGTAACAAAAGGTAAGTTTAAAACTGACAATTTGGGGTTAGAGCTATCTTAAGCAACACGTGGCATGACAGAAGCCAAGAAATACAGGTCTCTAAGGTATTTCTACATTGACATACTGTTTTATGTGATTCTTATCCTAGAACTCAGACTTATCAAAAATAAGACTTAAAGTAATGTCTCTTCAATAACTTACACTGTCATACACTCAAACACACAAGCTAATAGACAAACTGTGCAATATGAAAGTAATGTGTTTGCCATTATTTTTAAGGAGAAAAGATTGTTTAAAAGTGGGGTTTGCTTTCAAAAAATTGTAGTTATGCTTTGATATTACAGGTTCCTTTTGTAATTTGACCTTCATACAATGGGGTCTGGTTACAGGCTACCCCTTGCAATATTCATGGGTGTAGGTCTGTGTCCCTTCCCCCACAGCATTGAGCTGGACTTCCCAGCCCATTCGCGACATTCCTGGCTGGCAGCGCCTAGCCTTCTGCTGGTGTTATCTCTGGCCTTTGTTCCACTGGGAACAATACAGATGCTTTCACCTTGACAACCAAGGCTGCCTCAGGACAGTCTCACCTGGAGACCAGCAGAGACCTGCTAGACGACCCACTGAGAAGTGGAGCCAAGGAGTTCTCGACCTTCTCCTTGATGTGGGGGGGGGGGGGGCAGGGTTGTTTTCTAAAGACTATATATTTTGGCTAAAATATAGTGAAATCAGTCCTGATCGACAAACTGTCGTCTCGACTCAAATCTCTTTCGTCCCCTTCCCGTTTATCCCCAGAATTCTCTTCCAGGTCTCTAGTTCACATGTGGCCGCAGGCGGCTACATAATGGTGCCTTGAACATGGACAGACCTGATATGGGAGAATTTCCTGAGGTGACCCTATCTGGCGAAGCTTTGCAGAAAAAAATGGAAAGAAGATGGTATCCGCACGGTAAACAACTATAGGAGTTAAATGCTAGTGCTAGTGTAAAATTTTATCCTTTGAAACTATTGTTGTGGGTGCAGAAGGATACGGATAGGCAAGCAGAATTGTGTTGACCCGGCATAGTAGCTGCTTGGGATAGATAGATAGGGGAAAATGGGACAGGAAAGCTTGCGTGAAATTTGTGCCTGCAACATTCAAGAGTTGCTTCAGGCAAAAGGGATAGGGTTTGAAGAAGGAAGGTTGGAAGATTTCTTGGATCAAATATATTCTTGCTGTCCTTGGTTCCAAGAAAAACGAACATTAACCAAGAGAACCTGGGAAAGTATTGGTAATTCGTTAAAGGCAGCCAAGGCAGATATTACCCTCTGCCTCTGGACACTTATAAAGGATATTATAGATGAAGGAGGCTTGGAGGAATTAGATACTATTCAAGAACTTGAGGAATCTCAAGAAGAAAGCCTGCTGGAGAGGACCTCTGCAAAGAAGGACCCTCCCCACTCTAAGTTACAAAAACGCAGAGATAGTGCTGATGAGCTAATTGTAAAAAAGGCAGCTCATCCCAAAAAGAGAACAGCTGAATCTCATGGGGAAGAATGGGCCCCTATTGTGCCATCTGCTATGCCTATGACTTTGATGGCAGGAGACAAGATCCAGAGAGATATGCAGTTATAAAAGTTGGGAGTTTTAAACTAAATTGCAGAAATTGACTAATGAATTACAAGAGCTAAAAAGGGTATCAAATACTAGAGAGAACGATGATCCTGAGATGCGCCAATCACCACTAGAAAGAGCGATAAGCCAGGCTCGTGGAGAAGGGCAGGATACGTCAGAACTCTTAGCTTTTCCTGTCCTTGAGATCAAAGACCAGGAGAATAGGATTAAATGATATCAGACATTGGAATTCAAAGTGATAAAAGAATTAAAGGCAGCTGTAGCTCAATATGGCCCTACAGCTCCTTTTACACGAGCTTTATTGGATACTGTGATAGAGTCAAATTTAACTCCACGGGATTGGAGAACTTTGTGTAAGGCTACTTTATCAGGAGGAGATTTCTTGCTTTGGAGTTCTGAATGGCGTGAGGCTAGCAAAAGAACCGCCACCGTAAATACTCAGACAGGCCATCCAGAATGGAATTTTGATATGTTACTGGGAGAAGGTGTATATGAAGGAAATACTAATCAGATTGGGTTTCCCATCGCAATATATGCACAGATTGCCATGGCTGCCCGCCGTGCTTGGCATCTTTTACCATCAAAGGGAGATCTTAGTGGAAACTTAACAGGTGTCAAACAGGCTCCTGATGAGCTTTTTCAGGATTTTGTGGTCAAACAGGCTCCTGATGAGCTTTTTTAGGATTTTGTGGATAGATTGTTAAAAACAGCTAATAGAATTTTTGGAAACTCTCAGGCAGAAAATCTGTTGGTTACTCAGCTAGCCTATGAAAATGCTAATGCAGCCTGCTGCAAGGCCATCAGACCTCACAGGGGGAAGACATACTTGGCTGGTTATATTCATCTCTGTTCTGAAATTGGCCCCTCGAATAATCAGGATCTAGCAATGGCCGCAGCATTGCAGGGAACCACCATCCAGGGAATACTTTCGCAGAGACGAGGAAATAAAAGGTGTTTTAAATGTGGTAGTCTGGGTCATTTTAAAAGTGATTGCCCTGATAACAGGGGTGCTATAAGCGGACAATCAGTTTTCTCCCCAGAAATCTGTCCTAAGTGTGGGGAAGAGACCTTTTATCACAAATGAATCTGGTTGCAGGAAAACATCCTCAGACTTTGCTTTTATGTTTTAAAGATTTGCAGCAAGCTTTAGCCACTAAAGGATTGCAAATAGCTCCAGAAAAAGTACAAACCCAGGATCCGTATAATTATCTGGGTTTCAAACTTAGAGCTCAAATTATTTTTTCCCAGAAGATAATTATTCGCAGGGACAATTTAAAAACCTTAAATGATTTTCAGAAGTTATTGGGTGACATTAACTAGCTTCGGCCATATTTAAAGCTTACTACAGGAGAATTACGACCTTTATTTGATATTATAAAGGGGAATGCTGATCGTACATCCCCTAGATTATTAACTTCAGAAGGACTTTTGGCTTTACAGCTAGTGGAGAAAGCTACTGAAAAATCAATTTGTTACCTATATAGATTATTCTTTACCTTTGCATCTGCTAATTTTGAATACGACTCATTCGCCTACAGGTTTATTATGGCAAAAGGCTCCTCTGATGTGGATTCATTTGAGGGTGTCTTCAAGGCGTAATATCTTGCCATATTATGAGGCAGTAGTCCAAGTAATTGTGCTTGGAAGAAAGCAGGCGCTAACTTATTTTGGCAAAGAACCAGATGTTATTATTCAGCCTTATAACGTAGATCAAGATGCTTGGTTAAAACAGTCTAGCACAGATTGGTTGCTTGCTCAAATAGGCTTTAAAGGGACTATCGATAACCATTATCCTCAAGACAAATTGATAAAGTTTTTAAATATGCATGAGGTTATATTTCCTAAAATGACATCTTTACAGCCATTGCATAACGCTCTTTTAATTTTCACAGACGGCTCTTCCAAAGGAAGAGCTAGATATCTTATTAATAATCAACCGGTGGTTATAGAGACCCCTGGGCTTTCTGCTCAGTTATCAGAGCTGACAACGGTATTTAGTGTCTTTCAATCTGTAGATAGTACTTTTAATCTTTTTACAGACAGTTTGTATGTTGCCGAATCTGTCCCCTTATTAGAAACCTGTGGCACATTTTATTTTAATACTCCAGCTGGATCCTTGTTTTCACAATTGCAAAACATCATTCTTGCTAGAAAAAGTCCCCTTTATATTGGCCATATACGAGCTCACTCCAGTCTTCCTGGACATTTAGCTGAAGGCAATCAGTGCATTGACAGAGCTCTTATAGGAGAGGCTTTAGTTTTAGAACCTGTAGAAATGGCTAGACATGATCATGATAAATTTCATCTTTCTAGCCATACATTAAGACTCCGTCATAAGATCACAAAGGAGCAAGCAAGAATGATTGTAAAACAATGCCTTAATTGCCTTACTTTAGCACCAGTTCCCCATTTAGGGGTTAATCCACGTGGCCTTATACCTAATCAAATATGGCAAATGGATGTAACTCACTGTCAAGAATTTGGAAAATTAAAATATATACATGTTTGCATTGTTACTTGCTCAGGACTCCTTTTTGCCTCCCTACATTCGGGAGAAGCCTCCAAAAATGTAATTGATCATTGTTTACAAGCCTTTAATACCATGGGATTACCCAAGGTCATTAAGACAGACAATGGACCAGCCTATTCTGGTAAGAACTTTATCTCATTTTGTAAAGAATTTGGTATTAAACATAAAACTGGAATTCCTTATAACCCAATGGGTCAAGGAATCGTCAAGTGTGCTCATCGCACCCTTAAAAACTGGCTTTTTAAAACAAAGAAGGGGAATATATACCGCCCCCCAGGTCACCCAAAGCGCATCTTGCTTTTGTTTTGTTCATTTTAAATTTCCTGCAGACTGATTCTAAAGGTCTATCTGCAGCAGACAGGCACTGGCACCCTACCAGTTCCAATTCCTATGCCATGGTTAAGTGGCGGGACCCTTTAACTAATACATGGAATGGTCCAGACCCTTGTTTTAATTTGGGGGAGAGGGTCAGTTTGTATTTTTTCTCAAAAAGAAGATAGAGCACGATGGCTGCCAGAAAGATTGGTAACAGGTAAGCACACCCTAAAGCTGCTGGTAAGTATAATTAATTCACAAAGGCATTCCTTAAGCCGCTTCTCACTTACTTGGGAAGAAAGGTTCCTTTGTGTTCTTACAGTTAATTTGCAATCCAGGCCTCTTGCCTGAGCCACAAATTTGCAATCAAATTGAAAGCCTTGGGCCTTCTGATACTGACCAAACAGGTTTTTTCTCTTAATCTCCTTTTGTGCTTCAAGCAGGTATCTCTCATTTTCAACACTCAGAAGATCAGCCTCTACAGCAATGGCCGCCAGGATGAGGATGGGTGGCTATAAAGGCCAGCCAGCCAGCTCGTATTCACAGAGCATTTACTGTACCAGTGGATCCTCGAAAATGAGGCTGCATAGTATTCGGAACTATGAATGTTTGTTAATATAACAAACATGGGCATCAGTTTGAGGTGCAAGACGAGGCACTGCAAGGGAAAAGGAAAAAATATCCTGCTTCTGAATTTCCCTGAAAAGCACGTCCGGCTGCATAGGGGTTGACATTGAGAGACTGTCCTTAAATTATTAAGGCAGTCTAATTCCCCTCCCCTGAAAAAGATGTCGTTTAATAGTTTAAGGGGGTCGGACCTCTGTTTTCCCTCACTGGTTAAAAGCCCGTCGTCCATTGGACGAATATATATATACATATACATATACATATACATATACATATACATATACATATGCATATACATATACATATACATGTATATATATATATATATATATATATCCACTGAGTTTTTAAAAATAAATAATTAAGGGGGAATTGTTCCTTCCCCCACAGCATTGAGCTGGACTTCCCGGCCCATTCGCGACATTCCTGGCTGGCAGCACCTAGCCTTCCGCTGGTGTTATCTCTGGCCTTTTTCCCGCTGGGAACAATACAGCTGCTTTCATCTTGACAACCAAGGTTTCCTCAGGGCAGTCTCACCTGGAGACCAGCAGAGACCTGCTAGACGACCCGCTGAGAAGTGGAGCTAAGGAGTTCTCGACCTTCTCCTTGATGTTGGGGGGCAGGGTTGTTTTCTAAAGACTATATATTTTGGCTAAAATATAGTTAAAATCAGTCCTGATCGGCAAACTGTCATCTCAACTCAAATCTCTTTCGTCCCCTTCCCGTTTATCCCCAGAATTCTCTTCTAGGTCTCCAGTTCACATGTGGCCGCAGGCGGCTACAGGTCTGGCCTTATCTTACAGGCTTTACCTAGAGAGTTCTGGCCAAAAGAACATTTTTAACGGATTCACTCAGATGTGGTTCAAAATAAAGTTTCAAACTTAGATCTATAAAACATTAATAAGGCTATATAGAAATTATAAAGGCATTAAAATTCGGCCTTAGATTCACCCCGAATATTAACACAGGAGGCTAGAGTAGCCCTCAAGAGAGTAGAACAAGGGTTGCAAGACGCAATATTGTTTCGCTACAAGAAAGGAGAGAAAATTGCTTTATGTATTTTTGTCTACCTTTTTGCAGCCTACAGGCCTGCTATGGCAGGAAGGTCCCCTGTTGTGGGTGCATCCTAGAGCCTCACCAGCAAAATCTATTGATCATTACCCTACTGCGGTTGCTAAATTGGCCCTTCTAGAGATACAACAATGCCTACAGTTTTTTTGGAAAAAATCTTACATTACTGAACGTTCCCTATACTGCCTCTCAGGTGCAGGTTTTGTGTGGGACAATTGATGACTGTGTCATATTGTGCTGCTGTTTTGATGGGTTAATAGATAATCATTATCCCAGACATCCTTTGCTTTCATTTTTTAAGGAATATCCTATGGTGTTTCCAAAAGTAACTGCACAAGTACCCTTGTCAGGTGCCCCCAATATATTTACAGATGGATCAAAAACAGGCTGTGGAGCTTATATGATTGAGCATAATGAGCCCGTTTTGTGCCAATATCAGCCTGGCTCCCCACAGGTGGTTGAGTTACAAATTGTGTTAAAAGTTTTCAAAAAATGCTCCTTTCCATTTAATTTACTTTCTGATTCATCTTATGTGGTGAATGCTGTTAGGTACGGTGAGTCATCTTATGAAGGAATTACAGAAAATTATCTGGTCCAGGGATTCAAAAATTTTTATACAACATATTAGAGCCCATTCTGGTCTGCCAGGCCCACTGAGTAAGGGCAATGACCTTGTTGATCGATGCACCAGAATGGAATATGCCTTCCTGGCCTCATCCCTGGAAGCTGCACAAAAAATCCATCAGTAATTTCATGTTTCAGCTAGGACATTACAACAAAAATTCCATCTTTCCCATGCAGATGCACGACAGATGCTGGAGTGCCTACAATGTATAGTTTTTCACCATCCCCCGGGTCTAGGAGTTAATCCAAAGGGCCTGTTGCCCCTAAAATTATGGCAGATGGATGTGACTCATATATCTGAGATTGGAACCTTAAAGTATGTTCATGTCTCTGTGGATTCATGCTCTGGCATTATCCATGCCACTGCCATGAGTGGAGAGAAGGCTCACAATGTGATTAGACATTGCCTTGAATCATGCGCTGCCTGGGGGCAGCCTTGTCAGTTAAAAACAGATAACGGTCTAGCTTATCCTGCTCAGTCATTCCAGTCTTTCTGCAAACAAATGAATGTACAGTTAAATCATGGCCTTCCCTATAATCCCCAAGGTCAGGCCATTGTAGAGCGTGCCTACCGCACCTTAAAAAATGCTTAATAAAACAAAAAGGAGGAATAGGGAATGGAAGAACACCAAGGGAACGACTCTCATTAGCTCTCTTTACTTTAAATTTTTTAAATCTGGACTCACAAAATCGGTCTACAGCTGAGCGACATTCACTTCACTGCCCTCAATCGACTGAAATGGTAAAATGGAAAGATGTGCTTACTGGTCTGTGGAATGGCCCAGATCCAGTTTTAGCATGGGCGAGGGGTTCTGTTTGCGTGTTTCCTCAAGATCGACAAGACCCAGTGTGGATTCCTGAGAGACTGATCCAGAAGTGCAACAAAAATAAAGATCCTCTTATTGCTACTGATCCTCAGCAGGAGCCAGATGGTGGAGCAGAGATGGGGAATAGTCTCCATGTTTCCCAAACCCATGCCGATATGCCATGATGCCAAATGGTTTCCCAGTCTTTTTAGTGCTGACAAACTTTTGATATTCCCTATTTACCTTTAGATAAAGAAATAGCTAAAATAGGTGAAAATAGAAATATGACCTTGTCTGGTAGCCTATGCTTTGCATTTGGAGATAATATGTTTCCTGATGGCTCATGCCCCAAATAATCTGTCATCTAGCGTTGCTCATGCAATTGATGTGCAAGTGAGCCTTTATGGTCAACTGAAAGGAGGTTTAATGGTTATAAACCAAAGAATTGATTTAGTACAAGAACAAATTGAGACCTTGTGGCAGCTAGCCCAATTGGGATGTCAGTGGAAGTATTCTAGTTTATGCATTACCAACATTCAATATGAAAAATTTACAAGAGCTGCAAATTTGTCTAAACAAATGTCTAAGTATCTTTTAGGAAATTGTACTGGTGAATTTGATGCCCTGATGGACCAACTCCATATGGCCATCATGACCGTGAATTCCACTCGAGTGGATGTGTCTTTGACTGAAGGACTGTCATCATGGATCAGCTCGGCGATGTATCATCTGAAGGAGTGGGCAGGACTTAGAGTCCTTGCTGTTCTCATGATTTTAATAGCATTTGCTTGCCTGTGGTGTATCTGTAGGATAGGTTTGTCCTACAGAGACAGGCCGCAATGATAGTGCAGGCACTCACAGCTATTAAAGCTAGACAGTTTCCCCAGGCCTGGCTGACAGCCTTAAATACTCTCACCTGATAGCGTGTTTAAAAATAAAAAAAAGGGGGGGGAACAAACAGGAGCGCAGAATGCATGGCCATGGTATGATTGGATCTTGCCAAATTGCAAAAATGCTTTTACCTCACTATCTCCTCTTGCTCGCATTAAGGGAGAAGAATTTTTTCTTTATAATATATCTGCTGTTAGGAACATTAAAAGAAGGGCAGTCAGACTTCTTAATATAACCATAAACTCACTTTTGCAAAATATAAATTATTCCTCTGCCCCGGTTTGCCTCAAACCACCCTTTTTCTTCCTTATTAGTACCGATGTGTCTGGTGATCGCCTAGATTGTAACAGTACCCATACACAATGCTATCTATTGGAATGTTGGGATGGCGGCAATGATACTGCCTTGGTAGTTCACCTACCCATGTTTGTGCCCATTCCAGTTATAGAAGACCCAGATACTTTTCCTGTAGGACAATTGTTTCATGTCAAGAGAGATTTTGGTATTACTGCTGCCATTATTACAGCCATTACTATATCTGCAGCAGCCACTGCTACTACTGCAGTTGCCATGGCATCTCAAGTACAGACTGCAGAGGTAGTGAATAGTATAGTTGAGCAGTCTGCGCGAGCCTTACAGACGCAAAATCAATATAATTCCCATTTAGAAGCTGGAATACAACTTTTGAATCAGAGAGTAAATATTCTACAAGAAGAAATTGATGCACTTGTAACAATGGTGCAGAAATCTTGTGTTATACATATGCCAGGATTGTGTATTAACCCCCTCCAGGTGAATATGACAGTTCTAAAAGAAAGTCAGTACAATATCAGTGAATTCCTTATAGGAAATTGGTCTCTTGAGGGAAAATTATTAACCAAACAGCTTGTATTTCAGATATCTTCGCTTAATGCCACAAGACTGAAGCCAACCACCATGGAGGACCTGACCTCGTGGATCTCCAGTGCCTTTTCTTGGATCAAAGAGTGGGCTGGGTTGTTAGCTATAGCCGCCCTTATGTGCTTAACAGCTTTCGTCTGCCTTTGGTGCTTCTGCCGTATTAGACGAGATCATGTAGCTCATAGAGCCGTAGTTTATCAGGCTCTTGCAGCTATGGACACTCAGGAAGACCTCTCTGTGTGGCTGGCCTCTCTAAAATCTTAGAAGCTCCAGGGTACACTGAGCATATAGTACTGTACATACTATACTGTCTGGAATCCAATGATACCCAAAGACGGGCAACTTCTCAGTGCTTGGATCAACCTATGACATGGGGCCCGGTGAGCGATAGGGTACCTCTGACAGGTAAGACCAAGTCATGGCAGAGATGACCTAAGTCAGCAGAATGCCAGTGACCCGATTAGCCCTGACCTGGGACGGCTTCTACTAAAACAAAAAAGGGTGATATGTAGTAAGCCACCTTTTGTTCATCTCTATTACAAGATGGCGCTGGCCACATGCAGCTCCCTGGTAGTAAATTACTTTAGTACATGCGCAGTGTGCTGTATTCCTTATCACACTTACATGCTAATGAAGAACTCACTTAGTTCACCAATGAGGAAACAGCTGGCTATCTCCCTTGGCAGATGGGGCTGAGTAGGCTATATAAGATCAGGCTGGGAGAGAGCCCGGGGCCGCCAAAAGAAGAAATAAGCTTAATTCAAGGTTTCCCGAATAAACCATAAGGAGGAAGAAATTCCCTGGTGTTGCGTCCTCTTTGCTGGCGAGGGTGGACGTGACAACCTACCACTAAACAATTTTACCATCTCTGCCTTCCACCAACTTCAAGAACTGCTTTTGAATCTTTTCCTTCTTTGGCCATGTAACCTTCAGCTCAGTCTCTCCCGTTCCTTCAGGTTTGCCCCATTCCTTTTACTACCACACCTCTGGATAGCACTTCAATAAGAACCTTGATTACATGAATAAAAGTTAGACTCCAGAAAACCAAACAACCATATTAAAAAAAAAATGGGGTACAGAGTTAAACAAAGAATTCTCACCTGAAGAACTTCGGATGGCGGAGAAACACCTTAAAAAATGCTCAACTTCATTAGTCATTAGGGAAATGCAAATCAAAACAACACTGAGATTTCACCTTACACCAGTCAGAATGGCTAAGATTAAAAATTCAGGAGACAGCAGGTGTTGGCGAGGATGTGGAGAAAGAGGAACACTCCTCCACTGCTGGTGGGGTTGCAAATTGGTACAACCACTCTGGAAATCAGTCTGGCGGTTCCTCTGAAAACTGGGCACCTCACTTCCAGAAGATCCTGCTATACCACTCCTGGGCATATACCCTGAGGATTCCCCACCATGTAATAAGGATACATGCTCTACTATGTTCATAGCAGCCCTATTTATAATTGCCAGATGCTGGAAAGAACCCACGTATCCCTCAACAGAAGAGTGGATGCAAAAACTGTGGTATATCTACACAATGGAGTACTATTCAGCCATTAGAAACAATGAATTCATGAAATAAATTCTTAGGCAAATGGATGGAGCTAGAGAACATCATACTAAGTGAGGTAACCCAGACTCAAAAGGTGAATCATGGTATGCACTCACTAATAAGTGGATATTAACCTAGAAAACTGGAATGCCCAAAACATAATCCACACATCAAATGAGGTACAAGAAGAACCGAGGAGTGGCCCCTTGTTCTGAAAAGACTCAGTGAAGCAGTATAGAGCAAAATCAGAACAGGGAATTGGGAAGGGTTGGGTGGGAGGACAGGGGGAGGGAAGGGGGCTTATGGGACTTTCGGGGAGTGGGGGGTCCAGAAAAGGGGAAATCATTTGAAATGTAAATAAATATATCAATAAATTTAAAAAAAAAAAAGAAAAAAAAAAAGAAACCTGCCACAAACTTCATGCAACCTAGGTTTAAAAGCTTTAATCCAAATTGTAGTGCTGACACTCTGTGGCCAAACCATGATCAGAATATTTTCTATTAAAAAAATATCTATTTACAAAAATAAATGAGTAAACAGATAAGTACTTATCTAAGGCTCTGTCTACAGAGTTCTAAACTTCTTTTTCTGGAACAGGTTAAGGATAGACTAGAAAAATCAGCCAGCACAGGGAAAGCCTTCTCTTGTTTTGGAACATCTTAGTGTATCCATGAATTATTCACCTTACTTTCCTATTCCACTGAATTTGTAAGCCTGAAATTCTTCAAGAGGACAGTCATTTTCAACAAAGAAGCTCTTTAATCTCTTGGTGTTCAAATATATTTTTAGAAGTTCTCATTCCACCTCCTGCCTAACACAACCTCAAGTTTGTAGTACTGGGCCTCCATTCTCAGAATGGAGACCCAAGCTACTCCTTATAGTGGTTCCCTCAAGTAATCGCACATTCCCGGTACAGTTTTCCAAGAGGCCCACCCATACACCTGCCCCACCCTGCAAAGGAACCCCACTCAAACCTCTAGCAGGCTGTCTGCCAAGGAACTGCCCTTTCTTTTCAGACCCTGACATCACACGTTTCCTGAGGCAGGGTGGGGTTGCTGAGAACTTGAGCCAGGAAGGGTCTGTGAAGAACTTTTCAAGGGTGGAGATGACTCATACATCCAATGGGACTGAACTTCTGGATCTGTCTACAGACCTTAGGTGCCACTTATCCCACAGTCAGCCCCGCAGACCTACCCATGCTCTTTTTAAACCTCACATCAGCAGTGCTTGATTTGTGCAGTTTTCTGCTGCAATTAGGAATGAACCAAGGTCCTTTCTCAAGGCCTGTGAGTCCCTGCCTCTCAGTTCTGGCCATTTCCCACAAGGCTCCAATCCCACTAATCTTGCCCTTCTTCAAGCCTTCAGGGCTTTGCCTGTTCCTTCTGCCAAAATCAGGTTCTCTCTAGTTTCCTTGGCTATAACACTTCTTCAACGTTGTTTTTTTTTTTTTTTCCTGAAATCCCTCCAGAAGAAGACAAGTTTAGCATCAACTATTATGAGGCATCACTTGCCACTGTTTGCAATTATTTAGGGCTTTGCTTATTTATCTCCCCCATAAGAACACATGTTCTATGAGAACAGGTGCTGTGCACAGCATTCAGTAGTTGACTACAATTTGCTGAGTGAATCTCCACCTCCAAGCCATGTTCTCTCCTAAATAGTGCACCTCATTGCCTATAGGCATGCTCTGCTTGCTGCTTTCCCAAGTACCATCTCGAATATTGTCTCCTTATTGAGGCCTCAAATCCCTGTCTCCCTCATTCTGGGCAGTGAGTTATTCTTCAAAGCACTCATCATATTTTAACAGCATTATGTGATTGTTTATCCATTATTCAATACCAGGAACCCCTAGAGGCTAGAGAAGCAGTTATTTGCCTCTGTATACCAAACCCAAAGGCAGCAACTTGTGCTCAATTAAAATCTATTACTGAGGATTTATCATGGTGTGGTAATTAAGACTACAGAGATTGGCGTTTCAGAGTCTGTTTGATAGCTACATCTGCCAATTACTACTGTGTGCCACTAAAGTTTCAGTTTCTTTGCCTATAAGTGATTATACTACCAACCTCCTCCCATAGCAGTATTAAAACTGATATTTGCAAAGTCATTTTTTTTCAATGTCTGATGCACATAAAGTTAATAGTAAGGCATAGTTAGGAAAATATTGGCTATTTTACTTGAAGGAAGGAAAGTGAATCCTGTTAGTATCTTACAGAGCAGTGACAGCCCCATACTGATCTCATCAAGTTGCCAGGAACTCACTAAAGCTGATGGCTATCTGCATTTGCTACAGAGCCCTGTACTACAGGAGTCTGGGGAAAGTATCTAATTCAGATACTCAAACAGAATAGAGCATGATGTGGATAACTAAATACACGTGGGACAGGGGGTAGGGGTGGGGGTGAGGGTGGGGGTGGGGGTAGGGGGGTAGGGGGAGGCAAAATCCCAAAGATGTGCAGTGAATCAAATTTAAAAAATGGTTGGTACAAGGGTGGGTGGCTTAGTGCATTCAGAATGACAGTCTCAAGTTTAAATCTCATCTCAGCCAGCCAGTTTCTGCAGAATATTTGCGAGTTACTTTTAATTTCGCTGTGCTTGTTTTTTTACTCTTATCTTTAAAACTAAGCTGATTATCCCAAGGTAGCAAATGGTAGTGCCTGTCCTTAGGATGAAATATAGTAATGGGGGGGGGGTCATAGGGCCATGTATGAAACTTTAAGATGATAGCTTGATTCTGTCCTATCTGAGGCCATGTGAGGTTTCCTAGCTCAGTATCATGCCGTCTTTGCCTTCAAAGAGCAACCAACCACATAAATGGGCCTCCACAAGAATGCAGCTGGGTATTTCTTAATTAGTTTAAGAGGTATAACAATTTGTAAAGTACAGGGACTCTTACACTACTTAGCTGCCCTGTGGCCGGGGGAAGATTGCTCAGTAGGACCTAAGACAATTTTTTTTCTTATGCCGTGGCTTAAACAAAAAATCAGCTTGGAACCAGCTTTAAAATCTTATGATCCTTTGAAAAACATACTTGACCAAACAATCTGCTCACTAATCAAAAACAACACACAAAATTCCTTTCTGTCTACATATCTCCCCTCTTCTCTCCCCTATAGTGTTGTACGAGGCGTAAAAACTCACCTCTGAGAGGCCTTACTGTGCTGGCCGAAGGCTTTACCAACCTCACCATTTTAGCTCCAATCGTGCGGTTCTCCCTTGGATGGCCATGCGGGTCTGCCGAACGCTGGTATAACTTCAGCATGTACCTCAGAGGATATCCTTGAGGCCATTGCTTCATCTCCTTGCCAGGGGCTTCTTTGGCCAGATCCAAAATTGAGGGCAATGCAGGGTTGTCAGCAAGAAGGGTGGTGGAGGGCCACCCTGCCTTTGCCATTTGGACCCTATGTTCCCTAAAAAGCCCCATTCCCCACAAAAGAATTCTAAGAATTGTGAGAAGGCCCATCTTGCAAAGCTTGGTGCTTGTCAACAGATTCCTAACCAAGTCCAAAGAACATCAGTCTGACCTCTTCCACATACTGGTTTAACAAGTACCAAAGACAGGGCAAGAAATAAAAAGAAAGGCCGGCTGGCAGACCCTATCTTTCTTCCTGTGGGAGAATCTTCTGGGCCAAAGCAAGTCTCCTGACTAGGCTTCTTGGCATGAAAACAAACAGAAACAGCAAGTGGGACAAAGCAGCATGCCCTGCCCACTCCCCACTGGTGGGAAGTACACACTATTTCTCACACAGGCTAGAGTAACCGGAGAGGAGAGGCCCATTCCAGGAACCTGGACTGCGCCCAATCTAATAGGTTAAAAGGAAGCAGCTTTACCCCTGCGCTGCCACAGATTTAAAGGCAATTCCTCAATCAGGCCTTAAAGGGACAGAGATCTCCTATTTCCATGCAACCTGTATGCCTCTTAGTGAAGCATTTCATAGAAATGTAGTGTGCTCCTGGCTTGTGGTGAAACAAGGAGGGATGGTGATTAAGAATATAAACTGAACTCTACAAAACGGGGACTGGGAGTGGAGAGAGACAACATTTGGCTTATAAATGAATAAAATAATGATTGATGATGATGATTATAATAATAATAAAAGTCATAAAAAAGAATGTAAACTCCTGTTTCCAGCCTCCATCACACACAGTCTGCAGATATGCTCTCCGCAGGTGCTCCAAAAGGTTTATTGGAACACTAGAATGTGAAAATCATGGTGTGGGTGTGGCTTCTTGAGCTTCAAGAAGAGTCCCAGGCAGTAGTTCTCAATACCAGCTATACATTGAAATCAGCTGGGCAGCTTCAGCCATTCTGCTTACCTGAATATCATTCCTTGGGATTCTGCTCTAATGGGTCTGAGATGTTACCAGGCCAAGAGGATTTTTTTTGTAAGTTCACAGGTGCCTGTAATATGTACTTCAATTTGAGAACTCCAACTTCGAATTTTCTGGTTGACCATGGGAAATACTGAGTAGGTTTCCTCTGAGAAACCCAAGGTGATAGGAGACGAATTTGTGGGAGCGTGTCTGAGCTAAATGCCAAATGGGAGGCAACAAGGCTAGGCCAGTTGGTTTAAGTTGCCCTGGGCAACAGTTGTGTTGAAAGAGATGATAGGTTATGGACTTACTCCTGCCCCCAGTCTGTTGGTGAGAACATGAGGCATGAGGTCAAGGCCTGAGTGTGGTGAGTGAAGCCTGACTTGTGGGAGACACTTCACAATGTGAGGCCTAGGAGCAAGAAGCATTGGCTTTGGATTTTGTTTTTGGGATTTTTTGTTTGTTTCTCTTTGACCTTTACGAACCAGAGGTTAAAGATTTCTTCTTCTTCTTCTTCTTCTTCTTCTTCTTCTTCTTCTTCTTCTTCTTCTTCTTCTTCTTCTTCTTCTTCTTTTGAAACCTATTCTGCCACGAATTCCTAGAGTATAAGAGTCGACAGCAGTTGGTCCTCCTCAAATGTGCTTTTCTCTTGGTAGAGCAGACTAGAGCTTCAGTTGAACACAGGTTACTTGCTCTTTTCTACTTGAAGTTTTTTTTTTTTTTTTTTTTGAGTTTGGATAGCATATAAAATCGAGGATTCACTGTCTTATCTCATCCATGTCTGTCCTGGTACTTTGCTCATACGCCCCCCCCCCCATGAATCTCCAACAACTAGTCTGCCCTAGGCTCTCAAATCATGAGCGGAAATGTGATATTTGTCTTTCTGTTTTCCCTCATTACCCTATCTTGTTTCCCCAGCTCTTCATCTCTTTCTATATTCTGCATGTGAGAACAAAAAAATGACAAAAATGATGTTGAAGTCTGGTGTATTCTCTTAATATGATGGTCTCCAATTCATCTATTTTCCCCCTAAGGCCATACTTCTGCTCTTTATCTTTGTTTTTTTAAGATTTATTTTAAATTATGGGTATGTACAGGCAAGTACAGGGACTCAGAGAAAGCAGAAGAGAAAGTCACAGAAGGTTGTGAAACTTCTAACACATGTGCTGAGAACTGATTGGATTTCTCTAGAAGAGCAGTGCACATTCTTAAGTACTAAGCTATCTTTTCAGCCCCACCATTGATCTTCTTTATGACCAGATAAAATGTATGTGTGTGTGTGTGTGTGTGTGTTCACAGGTATATCACATTTTCTTTATCCATTCAACTGTTGATGGACATCTGTGGCTTCTCTTTCCTGGCCATTTATTTTTCTTCATACATTTCAAGAAGCTACCTTGATTTTTATGGCACTTGATATGTCCAGCATGCAGTTTAATTTTTTTCTTGACAATAATATTGCCCTTAAGATGCTCATTTACAAGAATGCCTATATCATAATGGGAAAATGCTGTAGACTTTTCTCCTTTTGCCCTAGTATTTCTTGTGAGGCACCTGGTCCATTTAGTCTCCGTTATCGTCTTTCTTTTATATTTTCAAAGGCAAATTCCAGCTCCATCACTTGTTAGCTTGATGTTGGGGCAATGCACTCAGTTTCTCTTTGCTTCCAATCTCCTCATGGCAGTCTCTCAATCTTCTTAGAAGTAACCGAAAGTTTGTGGCGATTAATGGAATTAATTCATATAAAAAGCTTACAAGAATGTCTAGAACAAAGTAAGTACTGAATGTAGGCCAGTTTTCATTATCTGGGACCCACGCTGTATGCCTCATAAAGCTGGGGCTTCCCTGGATAGATTTCTCCCAGCTTGGTTGGTTGTAGAGTAGAAGCCACTAAGCCCCCTCAGCCTTCAATATCCTCCTACCCATCCCTTTCATTTTCTTTCTGTAGTATGAGAATTCAACTTGGGTTTAGCAAATGCTAGGCAGGCACTGTACCACTAACTTACAACCCAGGGCATCTTTTAATTTTGAGACAAGGTCTTACTAAGTTGCCCATACTTACCTTGAACTCCCTCTGTGACCCAGACAGGCCTTGAACTGATGGTACTACTGCATAGCTATGGTTACTGATCAGTACTGAGTCCCGACCTCTTCCTTGTCTCAACCACTTCTCAGTCTTCCTAATGCTGTCTTCACTATTTGGCCCATGCCTTTAATTAAACTAGATATCTTATATTGGATTCTACATAATAATATGAACAAATAGGCTAACTAGAAAGGGGTCCATGTAAGGCTTTGAGCATGATTTTCTTTGATGGGTCAGCCTTATATAGGAATTATATCAGCCAAGAACAACTCCATGACATCTTTTTTTTTGTACTGAGAGTCTGACATGGAAGTTTAAAAAAATGTAGAACAAGAGAACATATCACACTGGAAAGAGTATCATTGAGGCTGAAACTCATGGTCCTTCTCTGTGAGGCTGTTACTTAGCCTTTCTGCATGCTTTATTAATTGTACATCAGTACTGTTACTAACCTTTTACTTTTATGATTTAAATGAGATATTTATATAAATGAGAAGTTATATAAAATATATGGCAACTAGATAATCTTCAGTAAGGTCTGTCTATCATTATTATCCTTAATGTATATAAAAAATGTACCTGACTGAAGAAAATACATTCTAAGAGCCATTCAAACATTGAAAAAGGGCTGAGTATGGTGGCCCACACACTTGTAAGCCCAGAAGTCAGGTAGATTACAAGTTCCAGGCTACTCTTGACTACAGAACTGAGACACTGTCTCAAGGGGGGGGGGGGGGAAGTTCATGTTGTTTCCAGAAAAAGGCCCTCAAACAAACTCTTCTAAACATTTGAATGAAAAGGGAAGGGATTTGATGTGTTTCCTAGGATTGCACCCTGGTTGGCCTAATGCATGCTACTACCCCAAGCCCCCAGAAGAGGGCACCAACTATCTTTCTAGCCTCACAGTGCTGTGAGGTTAGGGTAGGTGTTGTAGACGAATGGAAAAAGAATCTACCAAAGCAGCGGTTCTCAACCTGTGAGCTGCTTGACCCCCCCCCCCAAGGGTCACCTAAGACCATTGGAAAATACACCCCCATAATGATTCATGGAAGTAGCAAAATTACAGTTATGAAGTAGCAATAACAATAATTTTATGGTTGGGGTACAGTATTAAGGGGTCGCAACAGTAAGAAGGTTGAGAAGCACTGCAGTAAAGGATATTCACCAGTCCTCCATGTGAGAAAAGACTAACTGGATAATTGGGACAATTTAGGAGATTGGTCACTGTAAGATATTCTAAACAACAGGAACTTTTAATGTGTGCTGTAGATTCATTTTTTTCCAAGCTGTACAGTATTAGGCACACTAGTAACAAGTCTGAGACTCAAAGAGTAGATTGGTACCCAGTTTCTAGGAACAAGGCTCTTATAATCAGTGCCCATGTGTATATAATGACACTTTCTTCACACAACTATACTCTATGCTTTCATAGCTATATTCATTTTACAACTATCAAACAAGTACTTTCTATTTATTCGAAATATGGGAAGGCACGTTGGATTCAAATTCCAGCTTTACATCTTAACTTGCTAAATATTTGAAGACAATTGATTTATTCTCTGCTCCTTACTTCTTCATGTAACAAAAAAATTAATAACACTGTTTTAGAGGGTAGTTGTAAGGATGCATTAATGGTAATAAGCATTCTGTGATCTAGATACTATTCCCAACTCTGAGAGTACAGAACGCCATCAGAGATGTGCTCTATCTGTAGCACTCTCAGGCAATTTTCAAAATACAGGGGTCAGCTGGGAGATGTCAATATAGAAGAGTTTCCCTATCAAGAAGCTAGCACCTGGATAGGGCCATTAATTTGACAGGAATCAATTTGACTTTTCCTGATTGCTGCTTTGATTTCCTAGAAAATGATTCTCTAGATATACTTACAATTTAAAACTGCAGTCCAAACAGGAGAATATTGTATATTTTACAAAAGTATTTATTGATTGGAACTGAGCTACATCTTTTTACATAACCATGTCAACTCTGTCAACAAGGTACCATTTCCATTTACAGATGTAAATCTTGAGAATCAGAAAGAGGAACTTGCCCAAAGTTACACACTCTTTGAGTAATGGAAATTTGCTAAAATTTGGACTCTTGGGAGGCTAATTTCAAGTACCCCTGTTCCTTGAACCTTATGTTTACTTTAGAATCTGGTAATGTGCATTTATTGTCATATGGAGACTTCTTTATAAGTCAGTCCTACAAAGATTCCTAAACGTGGCAATAAGATGTAATTCTGTGAAGTCCAATATTGTACTTATCATATTCACCTTTGTAATGCTTAATAAATTTCTTGTAAAATAGGTCTATGGGTAAATTGTTGTGGAAAAATTACACTCAGGGAAAGCTCTTGAGTTTGGAGGTAGAGAGAACAGAAACAATCTCATTCCACCACTGTTTTCAATGCTTTTGGAGAAAAGCATTATTTCTGGTAGGAAGAAGTCTTTGTAAGCCTAACCATCTCTAAAAGTTCTAGAGATCCCAAGAAAATAAGTCCTCCCTTTCTATTCATGTATGGGGAAAAGGGTCACTGATCCCAGGAGTGGGGAATAGACATTGTCCCAGCCTTCTTAGCCCAAAGACCACACTCTTACTAAACGGTTGGGACCTCATGAGTGTATCCCCATCCACTCTGATATACCTCTTGGTGTCATCCTTGCTCAGCTTTTTAGGAAAAATAAATGTAGAATCTTTGAGGAGTCCATAGTCAGTCTCGAATCTACAATAAAATCTTGTCTTTCTCTCAAAGTCCAGTCTCAAGTTTGATGTTAAAAAGGAAAAGAACTTGAGCATAATAAAACACATAAATGAAGCACTTGGGACCCATAGCAGAAGCATGAGAGATTTAGAATGGTCACTTTCTTACTGTAGACAAATCTTGGACTCTGTCCTACTGAGTTAGATAAAGCCAAAAATGCCTCCACCTTGCTCTTTACTTCTTATGACTGGAACAAAATTGAGAATCTGTTGTTTCTCTCTTTCACTAGCCGTAAGTGTTCCCTTCACCTACTTCTGTGGTAAAAAAAAAATTCCTGTATGACTTGTGTAGACCTGGGAGACAGAATATCTGGGACATGACCACTGAGTGTCATGAGGTTTGGAGTCATACATCCCTTATCTCAGCTTTTCAGTCTTGGGCTCTGAGGTTTAGCTGTAATGAAAGCTCAATTCTTTCTCTGTCTCTCTGTCTCTGTATCTCTGTATCTCTTTCTCTCTCACAATAACTGAAAGTTGAAATGAACAAACTTATCAGTTTAGTTGAAATAAACAAACTAAACTTAACTGAATTAGCTCTAGATAAATTACTTTTGTAAACTTGGAGACAGGCCAAAACTTCAGACAAATATCTAAGTAGATCTCAAATTGTTTGGATTTTCAGAAAGATGGTATTTTGTTGTGTGTGGAGAGCTGACCGCGCCTTAAAGATGGCGCTGCCGGAGCCTGGCTGTCCGGAGTAAACAAGTCTGTATAAGGCTTGAGGCGTGGATCACTCAGTGGCATGATCTCATGCCATGTTGCTTGACCAATGGTAGAGCGAAGCGTCATCTCGGACCATGGGCCGTCCTAGCAAGGGTATATCAGTCACGCTCAAGGGAGATTCGGGGGCACACCCAGCAAGCTGTAACTAAACATTCATTCTGAGTAAACTCTCTCTGGAAGGAACTGGTGTGCTAGTCTTTCTTCCCTGCTGGTCAGGAGATCGGCACAATTGGTGGCCCGTATGGGGAACCGCCAAGTTTTTTGCATCCCTGGGAGTTCCAGAACCTGTTGAGAGTCAGAGCAAGTGCTTGGTAAGTGGTCGGTAAGTTGGGCCCCCGCATTTGAAAGTCCTCGGAAGGAGGCCTCATTCTAAGTCCTCGGAAGGCAGGAAGGCGGCTACATAACCTGTTGAGAGTCAGAGCAAGCGCTTGGTAAGTGGCCGGTAAGTTGGGCCCCGCATTTGAAAGTCCTCGGAAGGAAGCCTCATTCTTTCTAAGTCCTCGGAAGGAGGCTACATAAAGTAAAGCGCTTGGTAAGTGGCTGGTAAGTTGGGCCCTGCATTTGAAAGTCCTCGGAAGGAGGCCTCATTCTAAGTCCTCGGAAGGCAGGAAGGCGGCTACATAACCTGTTGAGAGTCAGAGCAAGCGCTTGGTAAGTGGCCGGTAAGTTGGGCCCCGCATTTGAAAGTCCTCAGAAGGAGGCCTCATTCTTTCTAAGTCCTCGGAAGGAGGCTACATAAAATAAAGCGTGTGGTAAGTGGCCGGTAAGTTGGGCCCCGAATTTGAAAGTCCTCAGAAGGAGGCCTCATTTTTTCTAAGTCCTCGGAAGGAGGCTACATAAAGTGAAAGTAAAAGCGGCCGACAGATTATGTTCGTGCCGGGAGGAATCCCTCCGTTAATTGTCATCTCAGTGTTTGTGGTGGTGGTTCTGATAACTCTAGTCAGCTGTTTTTGACTAGATGAGGTAGCTCCTTGGTTTGCCGTGTCTGGTAACCTCACACTTGCATGCTTGGACAAGCTGGGTAAGGATTTAGATCAGGCCTGGGAGGAGGGCAGCCTGCAGGACAAGAGCGGGAAAGATGGGAGTGCGGGGCTTGTGGAAAGTTATCTGCAGCTGCTTGACTTGTGAGAGTCGCCTGCCTGCCATACAGGCTACAACTGAGGCCTCCATCAATGGACAGGTTAAAGGAGGCATCATGATTGTTAATCAACGCATTGATTTGGTGCAGGAACAAGTGGATACACTCTGGCAAATAGCCCAATTGGGATGTGAGTGGAAATATCAAGGATTGTGTGTCACCTCTGTACATTATAATTTTCCCATGCTGCAAATCTTTCTAAAGAGTTGTCTAGTTATCTTACAGGCAATTGGTCTAAGACGTTTGATGGCCTCATGAGAGAGCTATGCGTATCCATCACCATGGTTAACTCCACCCGTGTTGATACATCCTTTGCAGAGGGATTTTCTTCATGGATTCTTCAATGTCTCACCTGAAAGAATGGGACTAAAACACATGGTTTAGTATTTATGGAAACATTGCAAAGCACTCTGTTCTACTTTTAATTTAACTGCAGTCTTCCCCGTAGTTCTTTTAATCTCAAACATCTGATCCTTAACATTTGTACCCAATAGAAGAAATAATCATCAGCCTACTTGCTCTAGAACTTGAAGCTGCTGGCCCTTTTTAAAAGCAGCTTTTCTCTAGCTGTGCTTGACTCCTAGCTAAATGCAGGGCAGTTTAAATCAGCCTCTGCTGTGTAAACTGAGACTGGATCAAGAGATGACCTCCAGCAGATAAAGTTTTTACCAATTAGAGCAAACTAGCCGCACTTTCAGAGGTCTTTATTGTCCCACCTTACCTTGGGAACTTTATCGCTCCACACCGGAGTCTTTATAGCCTCTTCCACCAAGGACTTTTCCCTTTGTCCCTCCTTACCTGGGAACTTTATTGTCTCTCACCGAGAACTTACCAGCGCGCTACCCTGACTGCAAAAAGTTCTGAGCCGTTCCTTTCACGAACTCTTTTTAAGCAGTTATTCAGGAACCTTGAAAAATCTTCTAACTTCTTCTGACTTCTCCCTCTGACTTCTGACTTCTTCTTCTGACTTCTTCTGACTGCAAGAAGTTCTGATCCTCAAACCCCCAAACGAGGAGAGTTCCCGGGTTTCGGCACCAGTTGTCATGACCAGCCCCTCTATTCCTTTCGAGCTAGGATACAGGCGCTGTGGTTTGCTAGGAGGCTCTTGAGATTTATCAGAGCGTGTATCAGTGCGGGCCTCTTTAACCTGCTCTAAGACCTCAGCTGTAGCCTGTATGGCAGGCAGGTGACTCTCACAAGTCAAGCAGCTGCAGATAACTTTCCACAAGCCCCGCACTCCCGTCTTTCCCGCTCTGTCCTGTAGGCTGCTCTCCTCCCAGGCCCGATCTAAATCCTTACCCAGCTTGTCCAAGCATGCAAGTGTGAGGTTACCAGACACGGCAAACCAAGGAGCTACCTCATCTAGTCAAAAACAGCTGACTAGAGTTATCAGAACCACTGCCACAAACACTGAGATGACAACGGAGGGATTCCTCCCGGCATGAACATAATCTGTTGGCCGCTTTTACTTTCACTTTATGATGCCTCAAGCCTTATACGGACTTGTTTACTCCGGACGCCCAGGCTCCGGCAGCGCCATCTTTAAGGCGCGGTCTGCTCTCCACAGTTGTGCCTTTCTTTTTGTCTCTTTGTGGTTTTCCCCTGTGGGAATATTTTTAAAACTTTTTATTCTTTATAAATGTCACATCATGCACTCAAATCCCACTCACCTCCCAGTCCCTTTGTGCCTACCCTGTGACTTTGCAACATCTAACCCCCAAAGGGAAACAAAAAGTAAAAATAGAAACAACAAAAAATATCAAACAACAAAAACATCTGCTGTGGAAGCTGTGATATGTTAGGATGTGTCACACTATATACCCTTTTACCCAAACAAATTTACTTGCAAATGTCCATTGCAATGAGTCTTGTTTGAGGCCTCGGGCTTCTGCAACAGTATCAATACTGGAGTCTCACCTGGACTCCTCTAGGATATTCTGTTGTCCTGTGTCATGGAGATCCTGCAGCTTTTGTTCTACAGGACTGGCTCCTCATATGCTCTAGCATCTCATAGATGGGTTAGATATTGGGGTGGACCAGTTCAAAGCCATGGATCTGGGCCTGGGTAGTAGCGGAGTTAGTCAGCCATCCAGCTCTCCCACTTCACTCATGTGAGGGGTGAGGGGACTGGACCAGCTCTCTTGCTTGTTGCAGCCTGCAAGGGCCTGGACTGGCTCTCCTTTACTCATGCTACCAGGGCCAGATCTCCAGCACTGTCTAGGTGGGCATGGCTGGTGAGGAGCAGGGCCAGCTCTCCCCTACATAAGCCCCTAGGGCAGGTTCACCCAGGGTCAGCTCTACTGCCCAGGTAAAGTGTGGGGCCACACTCCCGAATGCTGTAGTTGGTTCTCCTGCTCTGATGCCTCACTGCAAGATCTCTCATACTGCCCAGGAAAGGGGCAGAGCCAGCTCTCCCAACAGCTGGTGAGGGGCAGGGACAGCTTTGTTCAGTCCTTAGAAATCAAGATGTCCCTAGGAGGCAGGGCAGACTAGGGACGTCCACATAAGCTTTGGTGGTAACATGGGCCAAGGACATTGACACAGGACAAAATGAAAACAAGGAAGTACACTACTCATTTGCATCAGGAAGGATGAAAATAAGAACATAGTTGAGATCTTCTTAGTCATCAGTCTTTCAGAGTATTTACTCAGCAGACACTAAAGTTGACTCCTAAACTCAGAACGGCATCCCCCTTTAACAGACAAGTACATGCTTTAGAAGAAATTGATCTCACAAATAAGTATTTAAAATTATATCAAGTGCTGGAGAGATGGCTCAACAGTTAAGAGTATGTGCTTCTCTTCCAGAAGACCCAAGTTCCATTCCAGGAATATGCACAAACAAACACATACCCACATACACACATACACATACACAAACACAAACATATGTGTACACACACAATTAAAATAAAATAATTAAATCTTTATGTTAAGAGTGGTATACAGGAAAGTCATGGGCTATTATAGGAATATCGGGCATCAGAGGAGAGAAGTATTTAAGACACAATTTAGTCAGATGAGTCCAGAAAGTTACAGTGAAAAGTGTTATGTAAACTAAGATATGAAAACAATGTAGAAATTCAACAGATGAAGATTTTGGAAAAGAATGCTACAGACAGATGATATAACAACATAAAGAGTCTGGAGTAAAAAATGATCTGGAAATACCAAGGGTAAAAAAGACAAGTTTGTCACGAGCCTAGAACACATATGTCAAGGATGGAGAGCACACTAAGGATTAAAAAATGGAAAAGAAAGTCTCCAGAATAATCAAGTCCTGGTATGCTTCAATGAAAGATGAGTAGGCCTTATTACCGGGTTTCAGAACATTTAGAGGACATATGTGAGCAGAAAATGAGAAAGTTAGCTTAATTGAGGACATCATAAATTCAAGTGTATGATAGAAGGGAGACTGTAGATACCATTTTGAAGCTTATCGAAATCTAGAAATACAAAACTGCAAGTTGTTGGTATATACATGTGTGTTGAAGACATGGAAACTGTTGGTTTTACTTCAAGAAAGTATAGAGTGGGAAAATGAGAAAGTCCTGGGTGAAATTCTAGACAAGTCTAACTTTTATTGCCATTGGGTTTCTCTAGCTATTAAACTAGACTTGATTGTATACTCTTTTGTGAATC
The DNA here is from genome assembly GCF_947179515.1 of Apodemus sylvaticus. Classification (NCBI taxonomy): domain Eukaryota; kingdom Metazoa; phylum Chordata; class Mammalia; order Rodentia; family Muridae; genus Apodemus; species Apodemus sylvaticus. Next base: position 13,514,730 of record NC_067495.1, on the reverse strand, counting down.
TCTAATGTAGCTGGGATTACATGTGTCACCATACTTGGCTTTATTCTACTATTTTGGTTTTTGTTGTGTGGGAATGGCACATGTATATGATCATATGAGTATGTGCAAATGTGCATGCAGGTGCATGTTTGCATGCATAAAGAGGCCAGAGGTGAATGCTGACTATCTCGTCATTTTTCTCAACCTTCTAATTTTTGAGATATGGTCTACCATTGAACATTGTGATAATCTGATTGACAGTACATGTCATTATCTTCCCAGTTATAGACATAAACCATTGCACTCTTCTTTGTGTGTGTGTGTGACTGTTTGGTGGGTATTTTACTAACTAAGGAGTTGCCTCAGCCCCTAATTATACCATTCTAATATTAGATACAGATAAGAGGACCAAAGATGCAGAAGAGCCAGGAGAGTGTTGAGCCCAGAAGCTATAGAAAGCCAATGGATAACTGTTGAACTGTGTAGAGAAGCAACCGAGAACTACTGATAATTGTATTTAGTATCAAGGACATTGATGACCTAATTTAAGGATGTATTTGTTAATGTTGTGGCTACTCTTACCTGATAAGTTTTTGTTTTCCTGTAATTTTAATAGTCTTCACTTTGATGATATATAAATTGTGCCTTAAGTTTTATGCAACATCATCCCTGTGACTACTGAAATAACCCTTCTAAATCAAGTATCTAATCACAGAACAGTCCTTTATAACATATTTCAATTATCATCATCTAGCTTCATGATACAGTTGCCAACTCCTTGAAATAACAAACAAGTCCCTTTCTGATATTACATGCAACTATTTCTCTGACTTCATTATGTCTACAATTAATGCCAAAGCATTAATAGTCTTTGAGCCAACCAAGATTCCCTTTAATTCTGCCCCCCTCCACTATTTCTCATCCTGTTCATTTTCTTAAATGTCTTTAGTTGATGTGATCAACAAAATTTGCCAAATAAATGGGTAAATGAGATTATCTGTGTTTCTCAGCACATTTTGAGAAGTGCTTCGTGGTTGTACAGAGTAATGTTGTTTATTTGAAAACCTGAAGAAGAATAGTTTGGTTTTTATCTGTATTTTTTAGTTCCATGTAGGTGTATACTATTGTAGTCATTTATTTTCCAAAGCCTACTTTAATAAGGATTCTTGAACTCTTTTACTGTTCTGATAGTCCACCACCTACCAGAGATAGTAGAAAGGAAAGGTTAATAGGACAAAGGGGGATGTGGTCTTATTTAGAAATAGTTCTTTGGGGTGATTTCAATCTTTGTTGCCAGGATATCAGCAGTTCAGTTCTCACAAATCATCAATGGCAGTTTGATTTAGTAGAAACTGCAAGGCTCGGTCAATCTGCCCAAGTCTGCAGAAGCATCAAAGCTATGGGAAAGTCTTTGGCATGATTCTCTCTACAAAGTCATGACAAGAAATGATCAGCTAAGAAGGAAAAGCTAATCAATGCCACAGTGTTATCAGTGAAGGCCAGTGTCAGCAAAGCCCAAGGCAGACCAGCAAAGAGTAGCAAGGCGAACCAATGCAAGAGTGTTGTTCACTGTCTATTGAGGTATACCTATACCCTTTCCAAGCATCACATGTCCTCTCAAGTGTCTGTTCCAGGAAAATATTGCATGCTATTTTTCCAGGCAGCTTCCAGAAAAACAGGATGTATCTGTTCTCAGCAAAGGATCCTCTCACACGTCTGCTTTAGCAAAACATCCTCTGACGTGTCTGCTTCAGCAAAACATCCTCTCATAAGATAGTTTCCAGAAAAACATCACATGATATAACTGAGTCTCCAAAGAAACCATAAATTTCCACTTCACAATATATTGTGATTGTATTTGCCAATTATTACTCTCTGCTATGTCTTCTCCTCTTCCTCTGAACCCCTTCTTTATTCTACCAAGGTACCCAGTGGCTATGTCATTAGAAAAAGTGATACCCTGTCCTCTAGCAACTTTTAACAACAATTAACCCCTCTGGAATGGATGGGACTTCATAAATACCTTGTCTATCCATGATGAACAGTTGGAAGGCAGAATATAGTACAGGTATCCATAAGTGCTGTGTGTTCATGGTTGCAGTGGCAATATTGAATCTAGATGGCAGACTTTTATGATACTTTTAACAATCTTTTGGCTCTTAAATTCTTTCTCTTCTCTCTTATATAATGTCTCTGATTGTTGAAGATAGAGGTCATAAACATGTCCCATTTAAGGCTGACTGCTCATTAATTACTTATCCTCAGCACATTGACCAGATGAGTCTCTACATTAACCATATAATCTTTTGGGGAGAAAAGGGGCTTCACTGGCCTAGGTTGAGAGCCACAACAACCTATGGATATAAACATAAATATCTAGAAAGCAGCTTGACAATATGCTTATTTTAGGAAACAACAGTAGTGTTTTTCTCACTTGGGCCTAGGCCTTTCCCACATGGCTTTTGAGAAGGTATACAATATCAGGTGTGTGATCTCTTTCACGTGACAAGTCTCAAACCCAATCATAAAATGTTTAGTTATCCTCAGTGAAGAACTGTAGTTTTCACTGAACCTTTGTAATCCTCCCTGTATTCTGCCATCACTCCTGCTAGTCTGTACTGAGACTGTACTTCTTATGAGTTTTATTTTCTTGAGCAAGCGATACTCCTGATAAAGACAGAATGTTCAAGACACAAAAACTAGAACTAGGAGGCAGCTGGTAGAAAACAACTAACAGTATCTTTTTGCTCAGAACTGATGTCATGATACCACTGGAGCAAAACCAAGCCAATCTAATGCTGTCCTAATACAGGGAGAAGCCTGAATCCCAGCCTAAAATAAATGTTTAGAAATTTGAATCATCCTATTGTGTCTACAAAGCCATTTAAATCACTTATATTCCTTATCATAAACTCTCAATGTAGAGAAATAAGTGAAATACAGTAGGGGAAGCATTCACACTATTTCTGAAGATAAGATACCTCCCTTTCATGGTGATAGAGAGGCAGATGGATTAGGAGAGCCAAATCCATGAAACAATTGGTCCCAGAAAAGTCCCAGGCTTTTCTTAATACTGATGGAGAGATGGGGGAGGTCTGGCTCACAGGTTTCATAAACCTGGTAAGCAAGCCAAAGAAATTCCACATCTGACAGCCCCTTCTGGCAGCCCCTTTTAGGTCTAGCCAGAAGGAGATCAAAACCACATAGTCCTGTGGGTGTGTTCTGGTCTGGCTATGGTTAGTGGGGTTTTTTTTTTGTTTTGTTTTGTTTTGTTTTAAGATTGCATATCTCAGATCAAAAGACTTTTTCCTCTTCTACAAGGGCCGGAGAGACAGAGAGTACAAACTTCACATCTCATTATGTTTTCCTCCTGATACTCCATGACCTCCCAACTACTACACATATTTTCTAATCATTTGGGTTTTGATGTTGTGGGCTGGCTGTTTATAGAACTTATGTTCTTATGGTTGCTAGACAAATACTGCACCACTGGGCTACAGTCCCAGCATGACTGGCCAATTCCATCAGGTTTTACTGCTGTTGTTGTTGGTGGTGGTGGTCATGGTGGTGGTGAGGTGGTGATTTGGTTTTATTTTTAGGACACAAGAAATTAAATAATTGGTTGGGAAAAATTCTCAGGAAAGTAAGATACAAACAAGTACTATGGGCTTGTTTAAACTATGATCCATGAATTTTGTTAAAAACAAGTTAAGGGAAAATGGACTTTCGGCCCACTTTATTCATATTCAACTTTTGCTGAGATACTAGGTATATGCTCTTTGAAATGTCCCTCATTTGGTCTTCGTTTTCTTATGTATACTGACATTAATGGGAGCCAATTTCACCTAGATTAAAGTCCTCTTAAAAAGCAGTCAATCATCCATTTGCCTAAGAATTTCATGAATTCATTGTTTTTAATAGCTGAGTAGTATTCCATTGTGTATATATACCACAGTTTATATCCATTCCTCTGTTGAAGGACATCTGGGTTCTTTCCAGCTTCTGGCTATTATAAATAGGGCTGCTATGAACATAATGGGGCATGTGTCCTTATTGCATGCCGGGGAATCCTCTGGGTATATGCCCAGGAGTGGTATAGCTGGGTCCTCAGGTAGTATTATGTCTAATTTTCTGAGGAATCGCCAAACTGATTTCCAGAGTCGTTTTACCAGCTTGCAATCCCACCAACAATGAAAAAGTGTTCCTCTTTCCCCACATCCTCTCCAGCATCTGCTGTCCCTGAGTTTTTCATCTTAGCCATTCTGACTGGTGTAAGTTGGAATCTCAGTGTTGTTTTGATTTGCATTTCCCTGATAACTAAGGATGCTGAACATTTCTTTAGGTGCTTTAGAGCCATTTGAGTTTCCTCAGTTGAGAATTCCCTGTTTAGCTCTAGAAAGTGTCATCCTGAGCGAGGTAACCCAGTCACAAAAGAATGCACACAATATGCACTCACTAATAAGCAGATGCTAGTCCAAAAGCTCAAAATAAACAAGCTACAATTCACCCAGCACAGGAAGCTCAAGAAGAAGGAGGACTTAAGTGAGGGTGCTATGGTTCCTCTGAGAAAGGGAACAAAATACTCACAGGAGCAACAAGGGAGGCAATGTGTGGAGCAGAGTCTGAAGTAAAGGCCACCCAGCGAGTGCCCTACCTGGGGATTCATCCTATAAACAGTCACCAAACCCAAACACTATGACGAGAAGCATGTACCAAAAGGAGCATGCCATGGCTGTCTCCAGAGGGGCCCTGTCAGAGCCTTACAAATACAGAGGCAGAAACTAGCAACCAACTTTTGGACTGAGCTTGGGGTCCCCAACAGAGGATCTGGTGGGTAGTCCAGAGGAGCTGAAAGGGTTTATAGCCCCATGGGAAGAACAATGACTTCGTACACCCAGACACCCCAAGACTCCCAGGGACTGAACCATCAACCAAGGGGTATACATGATTCTAGCCAAAAATGTGGCAGAGGAATGCTTTGTTGGGCATCAGTGGGAGCAGTGGTCTTTGGTCAGATAAAGGCTCAATAGAGGCCACAACAAAGGGAAACAGATGGAGGGGGGAGAAGTTGGAGGGAAGGTGGGAGTGTTGGGTAGAGGAACATATGCATGAAGGCAGGGGGTGGGAGGAGGGGTAGGGAATCATTGGGAAGGGCTTTTGGGAGAGGGGAAATTGGATAAGGTCTTACCATTGGCAATATGAATGAAGAAGATACTCAATAAAAAAATAAAAAAAACAGTCAAAGCAAATTCATTTCTTTATTTGTAGGAACTTATGGGGTCCTAGGTAAATCATATTGGATAGCCAAAGATGTTGGAATACTAGTGTTTTAATCTAGGAATAAAGTGGTAAGAATATCTTATAGATGAAATATGTAATGTGCAGGATTACTAGATAGAAAGATTTTTTTTATCTGGGAACCACTGAGGACCTCCTATATAGATAAGTTGAGTTTGTAGGTAATATGTCAGTCAGCAAGGAAATAGGGCCTATAAGAGGTAATATATCATTGGGTGATAAAATGACCTCTGAAAACATAGTCTTGTTTTCTTCTTCTACTTTGCTCAACTTTGCACTTGTTTTATTTTTATGTGATACTTAACTTTTCCCTTATTTAATCACTTTCCTTGCCACCCTACCTTGATTTCTACCACTGAATCAAGGCAAATGGTTGGAACTGGAAAATATCATCCTAAGTGAGGTAACTCATTCACAAAAGAACACACATGGAATGCAGTCATTGATAAGTGGTATTAGCCCAGAAGCTCTGAATACCCAAGACACAATTCACGTATCAAATCATTCCCAAGAAGAAGGAAGGAGTGGCCCCTGGTCGTGGAAAGGCTTGATCCAGCATTGTAGGGGACTACCAGGACAAAGAAGTGGGAGGGGGTTGATTGGAGAACTGGGACGGGGGGGGGGGAGGGAAGAGGGCTTATGGGACTTATGGGGAGGAAGGAACTGGGAAAGGGAAAATCATTTGGAATGTAAACAACGAATATAGAAAATAAAAAGAAACTATGAAGTTCTGAAAATGTTAATAAAAATGATGGGAGGAAGGGAGAGAGGGAGAAGGGAGAGGAGAGAGAGAGAGAGAGAGAGAGAGAGAGAGAGAGAGAGAGATCAAAGATGAACTCAAGGAAAGCATCGAAGGACAAATATGGTGGTACACATTTGTAATCCCACAATCCCAATCCCAGCTATTGGAGAAGAGGTAGGTAGGTTGATAAATCAGAGTTAGGCCAGTTTGAGCTATACAATGAGACACTGTCAAAAAACACACCACAATGAAGGTAGTGTTATGTTTCAAAAAGGAAAAGGTTTGTACTTAATTTGTGAAATTGGAGACTAGAATTCACAACTATTTTTGTCAAGAGTAGAATTTGATTGGAGGATCCAATTATTTTGAGCCACCTAAGATAGAAACTGAGAACATGAATTTAGGTGGTATAACAGGAGCAGAGCTTAGAAGATTGGAAAAAATCATATTTACCATTATCCCATATGATATTTACATTATTTAACCATCTATGTAAGATACTCTACAAATATCCATCCTAATATGTTTTTTAATGAATATTTCTAGTGCTGGGAAATATGTTTCTATCTCCTTAAAAAAAAAAAAACAACAAATGTCTAGTCTCCTATTTAGATTTTAACTGACTCCTTCTCCTGCCATTTCAACCTATTCTGTTATTTCAGGGGATTCAATGACCTTCACATGGCCAAAACCTGTCTTCTTCCTTCTTGATATTATAATATTCCTTATGTTTTCCCCTTTGAAACACTTTTACCTGCAGGCTACTGTGAACCAACACACATCAGGCTCTCATCACCCTTCTTACATTCTCATGACCTTCTTTTCCTGTCAAGACCGCATTCCCTTTTAACTTATGCAGAACAGGTCTTCCTTGTGTTTCTCTGTCCAATCCTCATTTCTCTCCTTATATATTCCTTCTTTGCCACCTCATTCTCACAACATGGACCATTGTTCTAAGGACCTTTTAAACCTTATTCCAGTCTTAGTGACCAATTATTGTTTCTTACCACCAGGGGACATTCCTGCCTGTTTTCTGACTGTTGCCTGTCCTAACCACTCATGTCTTCTTCCTGGAGCTAGTTACCTTTCCATTATTGACTCTATCGCTTGCAGTTCAGTTACAATTGACTCCCATTTCTCATTTGCACTTTGAAAAGAAGTGTCATGAAAGATACATATACCAGAAATGTGATTCTGGCATATGGTCAAGGTGCTGATACAATAAGATATTGGAAACTGGATGAAAATAAATTCCTATACAGGCTATAAGATTTGGCTAATTGTTTTATGAGGTTCCATTTATTAATTGTTGATCTTAGTGCCAGAGGTATTGGTGTTCTGTTCAGAAAGTTGTCTCTGGCAACAATATGTTCAAGGTTATTTCCCACTTTCTCTTCTATTAGATTTAGTATATCCAGTTTTATGCTGAGATCGTTGATCCATTTGGACTTGGGTTTTGTGCGAAGTGATAAATATGGACCTATTTGCATTCTTCTATATGCAAACATCCAGTTAGACTAGTGACATTTACATTTAGAACAATCACTCTGAACTCAGACAGCCTGAATTTAAATTTCAGTTACAGTTATTGGCTGTGTGACCTCAGACAAATTATCTAACTTCTTTGGGCCTCTGTTTTTTGTTTGTTATTTTTGTCTATATAATAGATCCAATAAATTTACCTACTTAATAAGAGTGACATGTAAATTAAATGAGTTCAGACCTTTAGGGTTTTTTTATAAGACTATTTGCTAAACAGTAATCATTATGCTTTTGTAATTTCCATCGAGGCATAAACACTAGCACCTTTGTCTAAGCTGGGGTCACAAATTGGCAGCTTGCAGGCCATGTTTTATTAGAACCACATGTTGTTTAACTGTTCTTATTTGCTTATTCCATCCTGTTTGGTACAAATTCTGCTGTTCCCTTGGATTCACCTGTTTGATTCATTTGACTGGTCCTAGACTCTTTGTATTTGCGATCTTGAGCAAGCACATCAATTTCTTGATCCAATCAGAAAGAGCTCCTACAATCTTGAGGCACACCGCCATTCACATCATTCTGCATGGACCAGTTTCTTTCTGCCCCTCCTCCTCATATTTCCCAGTTCATTGGTAGACACTACTCTACTTTCAATTTCCACAGTGGCCCAATCAGAGAATTTTTTATTTAGTTTTTTGCTTTGTTTTGGTTTCTGAAGCAGCAAAAACAATAGTATAGCCTTGAGCTTGATTTGTTGTCTGCATTTTTTCCTGTGGATCCCTTTCATAGAGGAATGATGATGTCAGTTTGGCTAATTCTTAGAAAAGTGTCTTACACAAAGACTTTTCAATAAATACTCATTAATAAATTAACTGAATAAATGAAGGAAATAAATGAATAGCTTAAGGGGCTCCCATTGTCAGCAAAGAAGAGGCCCCTACAAAGAAAGCTGTATGGTTTCTTTAAACTTCAGAAGCTATCACAGAGAGTTCTTTGGCCTAGGCTGGGAAATTTAAAGAGTTCTCTTTAACCCATTTCCTTTAGGGGTCACATCTTCTCTGACAGCAAAAAAAAATAGGACCGAAATAATGAGACTTGGCCACAAAATCAAAAGAAGCAGCTTGATTCCTGTTGCCTTTGTAAGCAACTTAAAAGTTGTCAGGATAAGAGCTAAAGTCTCCTGGACTGGAAAGACATACTTTTTTTTTTTTTTTTTTTAACAAAAATTGCCCCAAAACAACATTCCATCTTCAGGAGTGATGTGCATCCATACATTCCTTCGTTAGTATTCAAGGCCTTGAGACCCATGATACGAGTTCAAAAACAGAGATGACTTCTCAGCTTTATTCTACTCTCTTCTAGGAAAATGTACCTTGGAATGCTATGTGTGCACTGGGAAGGAATGGAAGTAGTTGCCACACATCACTAGTAGTGAGACCACAGGATTTGGAGTCAGATAAAGCTTGATAGGTATCTATGGCAAACAAATTTTAAAGGGGGTAAAAGTGCCATCTTTTGGTTTTAGTTCCCTTGTGTAATACCATGCCCTTGAGTGTGGCTGAAGCCTATGATTTAGTTCTAAGCAACTGAGTATGGCAAAGGTGTTGTAACTTTATGATAATCTTACATTGTATATCAATCTTGCCAGAAAGGTCACTCAAACTAGTTTCAAAGAAGCAACTAAGCAATACCTACATAAAGGAGGACATTGGCAATTCATGGATCCTACACCACCATGTTTTTAAAACAGATTGTTTTCCTTATAATGATTATAGTGTCTCCTCCTCCAACCCCTCCTAGGTCCTATCCACTTCTCTACCCACTCAAATCTAGACACTTTGTTTCTCTCTCTCATCAGAACACAAACAAGCATCTATAAATAATAGAAATAAACAACCAAACCAGAATGGCCAACAAAACAAAACAAAACAATCAAAAACAAAGCCAAACAGACAAACAAAAAAGAACCAAAGAAAAAGCACAAGAAACCCAGATGCTGAGACACACATTCACACAAACAGAAAACCCATAGAAAATTGGAAACCACAATATATAAGAAAAAGACCTCTCAGGAAAAAAATCCCAGATAAAGAAAGCACCGTGAGACAAAAAGATCCTCCAAAAATACCATTGAGTTCATTTTGTGTTGGTTATGTGTTGGTTATCTACTGCTGGGCATGGGGTCTGCCCTTAAGTGTGGTCTGTATTCCAGTGGGATTCCATTGGAGAAAACAATTTTTTCTCTTGGGAGCTGTTATCAGGTGGAGATAGCTTCTGGGTTAAGGATGGGAGCTCATATTCACTTCCCATCTCAGCCCTGGGACCCCATCTGGCTTAAACCTATGCAGACCCTGCACATACTGCCCCAATCTCTTTTGAGTTTATATATACATCTCTCCTGTTATGCCTAGAACATTGGTATCTTCCATCCTTACTATTACAGTCTTTCTGTGTCCTTTTCTGCAGCCAACATCTTGATTGTAACTTTATAGCACCTAGAAGTAGATGAGTCATCAAGCCATATCCATATTTGTTTATTTGCTTATATTGTTTTGTTTTTATTTTAGTTTTGAGACATGGTCTCACTATGTATTCCAGACTGACCTTGAACTAACTGTCCTCCTGCCTTGGCCTCTCAAATGCTGGGATGAGAAGTGTAAGGCACTACATTAGGCTCTAGACCTAGGGTTTTACAAAACTTAGTCATGCAAAAATTATCTGCCATTTTATGTAGCTACATTTGTGGTCATTTGTCATCTGGCTTTGAAAACTCCCACAGTCCTAGCTACACCACTACCTACTGATATGACTCTGGCTATGTGCCTGCCACTCTCTCTGCTTTCACCCATTAATCTGTAAAACAGGAAGTGGGGCCTAAAGTTGCTTGCCATGGCTCCCTCTCAAGAGTCCTTTAGAATATAATGAATGTGAGAAATGATTGTTACATTCCATCCTGGGCTCAGGGCTAAACCAAGTGGCTTTGAGAAAAAGAGAAGTAAGAACAACCAGTGAAAACCTTTTGTGCTTGTAAAAATGAACAGTGGCTTGTTTGATGTCCTGTTGGTACATACCATTTTATGAAGTGTAGTCCCTGGAGGCATACAAAAAGACTGTAAGCTATCTGAAAAATACCTTGGAAATCCCCAAGGCCTCTGTTTCTTTTTGATCTCCAACTATCCAGAAGGCCAATGTAATGGCTCACCCTTTCCTTCTCCCCACTTTTTTTCTAAATCCCTGACTTTCAGAAGCCAGATCCAAAAGTGTTCTGTCGGTAGCCCCATCACTTCCTCAACTCACCATTCCAGGCCATGGAAGTTACAGGATGAACTGCAGTTGTCAAGTGGAGCAGAAGACTGTCAAAGGATTAAGTTGATTTGAAAAGAGATCAGTAGTAGCCATCCATATCCATACTGTCCCATGGATCTGAGTTAGAAAGAAAACATTTGCTTCATTCTAGAAGCCAGGCCAGGCATACAAGCTGATCATCCAGCTTGCTCTGACTTCAAAGTATTCTCTGGTCTCCTCAAACACTGGTTTGAGGCCTTGTTAGGTTAAAGGCATGCTTATAGAACAGAAAAACCCATAATATGATAGCATCTAACACATATTCTGAATATCATTCTAAGCTCATAGGTACACATGTATTAATCTATTCTATCCCCATCACTAGAATTTAATTTAAAAAATAAGAAAATAATAAAAAATAATCCTAAGAATGAAATGGCATTACCACATCTGGCTTATTGTTGAGAATATCAAACGACAGGGCCTCGTGATATTGTGTGTACTCCTAATCTCATGGTAGGCTTTGTTTTCTTCTATACTTTAAGCTCCAGAATAATCACAGTTCACACCCAGTGAATATACACCACAGTACTTAGTGTCTTGTCTAATTAATATTTACTAGATGAATAAATAAATGAACACATAGCAAAAACACCACAGGATTTAGGGTGAGAAATATAAATATAAATTTTAGCTATGAGCTAAAGATTTTTGTGATGTAAAAGTGGTTAACAGTTCAGCCTTTTACATCTAAATAGCACAGTATTCACACAGGTGGACTCTGCAGCCAGCTTACCAACTTTCAGAATAAGTCAGGGAAGGACCTGTGAGTTACTATGCATAGTTTTTAAACCCTGCATGAAACATTGCATGTACCCAATGAATTTTAGTCATTCTGTGTTATATACATGTGGCACTGTTTTCAAATAGAAAATGAAGAAAAGCCAGATAGTGGCATGTGCCTATTATCTAAGCCCTTGGGACCCCAAGCAAAAAATCTCCAAGTTCATGACAAGCCTGGGATAGATAATGAGACCATGCTTTAATTAAAAATAAAATGATAATTAGGATAAGAAACTATTTACCTCATCGGGTCATCATGAAGATCCAATGAGGTGACAAATGTGACAGTACCCCTTGTCCTGGCAAGCCAAGCATGGATTCTAAAGCTTAGGCGACATTGAAAGTTCTTTTTTTTTTCTTTTTTTCAGACTTTCTTGTGAAGTTCAAGTTCCACATATTTTAGCTTTTCATTTGTAAGTGAGCAGAAATGCCCAAGAAGTCTGGAGAAGCTGATTGAGAGTACTTCTGCCAGGGTTAAGAGGCCCATGACTCCTGCACTACAAGTGTGAGACTCTGGGTTCCAGAGGCTGCTCGTTAATTGTTATCTCACCCTGTAAAAGGCCAGGAAGCAGTCAGGACTTGTCCAAAGGAGTCCTGGGGCAGCAAAAGAAATGGAACTACATCAAGCAGCATGATAAAGAGAAAGGGGAGGTGAAGCCTGAAAAGAAAGTTTCTGCCCTATATTTTTTAGGTTAGTCACCAATAGAGCAGAGTGGCCAGGGGATGATGCAGAGGAAGGGCTCAGAAACCCCAAAGGGAAGTGGGGTTAGGGACAAAGAGTCAAGCAGCCACAGCCATAGCAACTCTAGTTCCCAAGAAGAAAGTGGTTAGGAAGGAAACGGCCACTCATTGCTCTAAACTTCCTACGATAATGCATAGGAAATGCCTAAGATGATTATACGTTACACTACCAGGAGTTCCACACTACCAGGAGTTCCACAAACAAGGGTGGCTCCAGGTAGAAAGGCTTTACACTGTCTTTGCTGTCTCACTGAGGGCAGTGGAAGTTCAATCACTTCAACGGAGCAAAGCACACTTTTGAAGAGCGAGGAAAGCATGGGGCGGCTGAAAGATCGCCACGTGTCTTTTCAGAAGCCCTTATTGCTAGCAGCTGCTGATGAAGATTTAAGGGTGGTGGGGTATATAAAAGTGACAGGGAAGGAAGGGGCAGAGACGTGTCCATAGATCTGGACTGAGAGACTGAGTTCAGGGAGGATGTGATGAACGTTAAGAGTGTACAATGGCACAGCGGCCTGGGCAGGGTGCAAACACTGAGCTGATGTGAAGCTGACAGAGCAATTCTAGTATTTTCTTCTTGTTTTGCAGTGCTCACCATAGCAAGTACGGGAACACAGGGCCACAGTAACAGCCCAGTGAGGCTGCTGAGTGAGGCCTTAGTGCAATTTTAAGGTACCGGGGAGATCCCAGACTGGATATTGAACAGTCTTACATGTTGTATGTAATTTTAACGCAATTACTTCAGAATACTGGTAGAGCTACATAGGTAGTTGCATCACTGTCTTATACCACTTCTATTGCTTTTTATCTAGATGTTTTATCCTCTTAATTGCTTCTTCCTTTCCTGAACTCACTTCACTACATTCCACACCCCAGATGGAACTCAATGACTAGTTGAGTTTAGACAGGGTTGCCAGGTCTAATGAGAGGCAGTAACACTGAGTACCAAAGTCCACCCCAACCTGAGTCCGTTCTGTTTTCAGAGTGCTACATAGAGAGGATACCATGTGGATCTTGGATTCTGTGAATGAAGAAGAACCCATTTGTGACAAAGCCCAGCATTCAGTAAACAGACAGGGCTATTTCAAGAAGCCAGAGTGCTGGGTGCAGAAGACACCTAGATGCTATCTGCCCTTTACCAGACATCCTCAGAGCCAAGTCAGAAAAGCTCCTGGATCACCCATTCCTACCTCCTCTGACTGCTCTCACCTCCCCAGGCTTCCTGCTGAGATTTTCCACCCAGCTTTCAAGCAAAGTAGGTTATACTTGGACATCCTCTGCTTCTGCAGACACACAGTCCCACTTGAGTGACTGTCCTTCCAGCTGGTGACCAAAGCATGCTTCCTTGTGACTTCTTGCTTCTCATCTATCGCCTGCACTCAGGATCACCAGACAGGGAGGATAGCACACTGGGTATTTCCTTCACATATTTGAACACAGCTACCAACATTTTCCTTAATCCCAAGTTAGGTATCTTTTTATAATTTTATCTCCTTCAACCACTCCTTCTTGGCTTCTTGGTGCCAAAGGAGTTGCCTTCATCCTCATACCCAAGTATGGATACACACACACACACACACACACACACACACACATGTACACACATGTACACATACACATATATATCCATTGCCACCTTGGGGAAGCTGACCTGTGAGATTTTTTGGTGAATCTCTTTGCCTCTCTAAGACTCAAATTCCCAATGTATAAAATAGTTTCACTTTAGGTAACAGACTGTTTTTATATTCTGTTCCACAGCTTGCCAGATAGAGTGACATGCTTATCCTTAAGTCATCATGAATATTATTCTCAAAATATTTAATAAATGCAGTTATTTAAGGGACACGGTGAATATATATCCAAAGGAATTAAAAGGCAATACATTGGAGGGATGCCTGCATTCCTGCATTCACCACAGTACACTTCACAATGGCTAATATACAGAATATGCCTAGGTACCTACCAACATATTAATAAATAAAATTATATATATTATATATATATAATGACAATGATGGTTGATAGTATACTATTTAGCTTTTAAAATAGAAGCCATCCTGTCACTTGCCATAAGATGTATCTAAAGGGAATTATGAGAAATAAGCCAAGCATTTGTCATGGAAAAACAGTCTTCAAGAGAGAAGATAATATTTAGTTAAAGATAATTTTACAATGTTTGATAGGCATGGGAGAAATTCAAGCTAAGATGAACATTCACAATGCTCATTCTCAATAACAATGATGATGTAACAAGGAAAGTTACTACATGAATAAAAGATGTAGTAGAATGTTCATACTTAGCTCTATTCAAAGAAACATTAGTGGTCAATGATATCCCTCATGACTTTAATTCAATGGTGAAGAAAAGAGGAAAGAGTGTGATTATGATAATGTATCTTCTATCAACTGTTCTTCTTTTTATGACAGTAAATTAAGAAAGAGACAACAAAAAGCAAGGCCATTTTTTATTAAACCAGGGCTCAAAGGGAAAAGATTTTCTTTTGAACTTTTTTTGGACAGTCAAGTATAAAGTATTTACTCATGATAGAAATAAAACACCAGAGAATATCATACATATAGTTTCTAATAATATATGTCAGCAATATATACTGTATTTGGCACAGCCCAAGTTTGTCATTTGAAGGTTTAACTATCAGCATTTTTGTAACAGGATTTCTTTGAGTGACTAAAAATATGCTACAAATGCTTCAGCTGCCAATAGTTTGAGTCTTTTAATTTCTTTTCTTGCTGTAGAAAACATGTCCAATTAAAACCACATCCATATACTGTGATTACATGTGAAAAGAAAACTGAAACCAGGTGAAGTAAAGATTAAATTCATTTGCTACAAACTTCCAAGGTCTATTTTGCTACAAATATCTAAAACCATCTGCCACCAAGTAATTATTGCCATTTCCAACAATTTAAGCTTGCACATTGAGTTTTCTCTCCTTTGATTAAAGTAAAGGTAAGAAGAAGCCACAGTTACAAAATCTTAATAATATGACTGTCTAAATAAGACCTGAATGATGACAGACACCATTGGCATGCCAATGTGGATGGAGGAAATTGCTTGGGTCCTCGCCCCTAGATGATGAACTACAGGTAACTGTAACAGTTGCTGAGAAAGGGGAAATTAATCTTCCTCAGGGATGATTTCCCTAATTGGTTATCTAATATCAAGAGATTGGCTCTAAAACATATAAATAAAAGAAACACCAAAATAAAAAGACTATAAATAAAGAGACTCACCAGGTTATATTTATATATTTATTCATTTTATATATATTGTATAACAATGATAATGAAAGAAAAAAGAGGAAATTGGGAGGACTTTGGACAAATTGGAGAGAGGAGAGGGGCAATAATATAATTCTATTTAAATTAAAAACATATTTTAAGAATAGCAAGATGGCTCAGCAAGTAGAGGCAATTGCTAAAACCTCTGAAGACCTCGGACTCTGCATGGTAGAAGGAGGGGTTGACTCCTGTAGGCTGTTCTCTGATCTCTATTAGTGTGCTGTGGCATATGTGCCACGTCCCCCACAAATAAACAAATAAATAATAAAAAGAAAAAATAATACTAAAAACAGAAGAAGGACATCAAACCTTACTTATAACTCCAGGATTTCGTTAGATATGACACATTGCAAAGAATCTATTATCATTATAATTAATAACTGATTAACTTGGAAAGTCAGTTTTCTTGTTTTTTAGTTAAGGCTTATAGATCTATATCTATCTCAAAAGCATTGAAAATAATAACCCATATGATATAAACTAGGAGGTGGGAACCTCTTCCAGTCCAAATATATGCATATAACCATCAGTATCTGTTAGAATATGTTTTAAGAAAATATATAATACCAATTTGCAACTGTGGTATATCTACACAATGGAGTACTATTCAGCCATTAGAAACAATGAATTCATGAAATTCTTAGGCAAGTGAATGGAGCTAGAGAACATCATCCTAAGTGAGGTAACCCAGACTCAAAAGGTGAATCATGGTATGCACTCACTAATAAGTGGATATTAACCTAGAAAACTGGAATACCCAAAACATAATCCACACATCAAATGAGGTACAAGAAGAAAGGAGGAGTGGCCCCGTGTTCTGGAAAGACTCAGTGAAACAGTATTCGGCAAAACCAGAACGGGGAAGTGGGAAGGGGTGGGTGGGAGGACAGGGGGAGAGAATGGGGCTTATGGGACTTTCGGGGAGTGGGGGCCTAGAAAAGGGGAAATCATTTGAAATGTAAATAAAAAATATATCGAATAAAAAAAGAAAATATATAATAAAATAAAATTCTAATTGACAGCACATTAAGGTTTTAAGTTATTATATCAGCTATGCCTTATTGAAGAATTAATAGGTCTGTTCCCCAAGAAATGGATAGGTGAGAATAATTTTCTTTTCTTTTTTTTGAAAATAGATTATTTTCTCACAAAATATATCCTGATTATAATTTCCCCTCCCTGCCCTCCTCCCAGTTCCTCCGCCATGTCTCCGCCCCTCTGGATACACTCCCTTTCTGTCTCTCATTAGAAAAGAACAGACTGCTAAGAGATAACAACCAAAGAAGACAAAAATTAAATAAGATGAAGCAAAAACATTCAATAGAGAAAATTGTGGAGTAGGGCTATCGAGCCCAGAGAAGATATGCAAACTCTCTATAGAAGTTTTTAATCACTTTGATTTTTGAGGTCATAACATAATCATATCATTTATCCTTTTCCTATCCTCCACTCAAACCCTCTTCAAAATTCATGACCTCTTTTATTCACTAGTTGGAATTGTATGCATATGTGTCTATATTCTAAATAAAAACTGCATAGCCTGTGGAATGTTACTTGTTCATATGTTTTCAGGGCTGACCATTTGGATAACTACCTGGTATGCTCTTCCCTGGGGAAGACTATTTCTTCCGCTCTCAGCATTCTTTATTTGTCTGTAGTTCTTTGTGTGGAGAGTCACTGCTATCATCCTTTTTTTCTGCTCATGTTTGGGAAGCCATCTTGGTAAGACTTTACAGGTATAGCTCCTCATGTTACTAGGAAACATAATCTCACAGCAAATTCCCTAATCCTCTGGCTCTTGCAAACTTTCTGCTCCCTCTTCTGCAATAATCCCTAAACCTTAGATGTGGGAGTAGATGTATCCACTGGATCTGGGTTCCACAACTCTGCATTTAGATTGGCTGCAGTTTTCTATAGTGGTCTCCATCTGTTATGACTGGAAGTTTCCTTGATGAGGGTGAAGACAACACTTATCTGTGGGTATCAGAACTGTTTCGATTATTGTTAGTGATTATGCTGGTTTAAGGAAGTAGTGATTCTAGATTCTATAACAATACCCATGATTTCACTAGCCCTGAGTATTTAGCTAGGTTTCCAGTACCAGGCATGCTTTCTGTCTTATTGAGTCTTAAGTCCAACTAGAGAGTGGTTTGTTACTATCAATCTATGCATGTCACTACTGCACTCTTAAGATTATCATGCCATATTGGTCATTGAAGGGGTTCATGGGCATCATGGCTATGTAGGACTGTTGGTTGCCTCCCTCCTTGCAAGGTGACACCTGGTACCATGAAAACTAGTCTTCAGAGAGGAAGCATTCAGTTAAGTTCCAGCTCAGGGGCCTCTGGGCCCTGTTTCTGAAGTGTATGCAAAAGTGTAAGCAAAAGAGTCTTAACTTCCATGTCTGGGACAGTAACTAAGGGCACTATCACTAGGTTGTATGCATGTACTCAGAGTCTCTTGGACAGCTCTGGACAAAAAAAAAAATCAAAAGAGGGCTTCTCATGTCTGGTATTATGGTTTTTGTTAAGTGGGTCTTTGGCTCTTGGCGATACACTATCAGTTCAGATGAGAAAAGTTCATTAAAATTATATATGCATATTTATATGCAGAATTACATGCTTTATAGGGCTTTAGAGTAGTTAATGGCATGATTCCTTATGGCTTTTTCAGTCATCTTTATTGTTAATTTATCCTTCACCCCCTTCTTCTGTATTTACTCCCTCCTCTTCCCTAAAGAACTCCTCCTTTCCCATTTCCCCATTAAATCATTTGCAGCCCACTATCCATCCCATTTACTGTCCTCCCTCCTTTTTTTCTGTATTTCCATCTCTCCCTCTCCATAAAGAGCTCCTCTGTTTCCATTTCCCTAGTCAGATCATTAATATCCTCCTACTGTTTTCTTGCTCCTCATCCCACATATCCTGGCAATGATCCTTGACTTTCATGGTCTCTGCAGTTACTCTAGGATACATACTTACGTCAGAAGATGTAGAGCCAGGTGTCTCCAAAGAGAGAGAACATGTGGTGTTTGTCTTTCTGAGTATATGGTACTACACTCAATAAGATCTATTCTAGTTCATGCTTCTTGACGACTAAATAGTATTCCGTAGTGTATATGTACCACATTTTCATTAACCATTCATCAGATGAAGGACATTTAGATTCCATTTCCTAGGTATTGTGAACATGGCTGAGCAAGTATCTGTGGAGTGGTATATCACGTCCTGTCCTTTAGGCATATGACTAGGAGTGGTATGGCTGAGTCATATAGTAGATTTCATATTTGAGATATCTCCACACTGATTTCCATACAATAGTGGCTATATCAGTTTTCAATTCCATCAACAGCAAATGAAGGTTCCCTTTTCCCTGCATCCCATCCAGAACTTGTCCATAATTTGAAATTTTTTGTACTTCCCTAATTGCTAAGGTCAATGAACATGTTTTGAGATAGTTCCTAGTCATGCTTTTCTTCTTTTGAGAACTCTTTGTTCATATCTCAGGCCCATTTTTTGAATGGTACATTTGCTTTTTTGATGCTTTGTGGGGGGGTTTTTTGAGTTTTTATTTTTAAAAAAAGATTCGTGATAGTAATCTGCTATCAGATGAATAGCTGGCAAATATTATTTCCCATTTTGTGGGTTTCCTCTTGTCCCTATTGACTGTTTCTTCTGCTGTGTGAAAGCTTTTTAGTGTAATAAAGTTGTACGTATCAATTGTTAACCTTAATTCTCGGACAAATGGAGCCCTATTCAGGAAGTCATTTCCTACACCTCTATCATGTAGGGCACTAAGTTTTTTCCTAGCTGTTTGAGTATTTCAGGATTCAAGTTTAGGCTTTTGAGCCATTTGGAGTTAGTTTTTTGTGCAAGGTGATAGACATGATCTAATTTCATTCTTCTTCATGTGGTTATGAAGTTTTCCCAGCACAACATTTTTATTTTTTTTATTTTTTTTTGAGACAGGGTTTCTCTCTGTAGCTCTGGCTGTCCTAGAACTCACTCTGTAGACCAGGCTGGCCTTGAACTCAGAAATCTGCCTGCTTCTGCCTCACAAGTGCTGGGATTAAAGGCATGTGTCACCATTGCCCGGCCCCAGCAAAATTTTAAAAGACACTTTCTTTTCTCCAAAGTATGGTTTTGGTATCTTTGTTAAATATGAAATAAGTGATGTTAAGTGTATTCATGTTCGAGTCTTTGACGGTTTGAGTCTTGAACACCTTGACAGTGTCTGTTTTTGCCAGTGGCACGCTGTTTGTATTAGTATGGCCCTATACTATATCCTGAGTCAGTGACTGCAGTCCCTAGAGTACTCTTCTTCTCAGAATTGTTTTAGATACTATGGTCTTTTTATGTATCCCTACAAATTTCAGGATAGTTGTTTTTCTCTATTTCTGTGAAAAAATGAGATGGGGATTTTTATCAAGATGGCACTGAATCTATAAATAGCTGTTGGTAGAAGGGTAATATTTACAATGTTAACTTTATCAGTACATGAGTGTGAGGCCTTTCAGTTTTCTAATATCTTTATCTCTTTCTTCAGAGGTTTAATGTTTTCATTGTAGAGTTCTTCCACTTCCTTGATTAGGTTTACTCCCAGATATTTTCTTTGCTTTGAGGACATTATGAATGGGAGTGCGTCGATGATCTTCTTCTCTGTGTGTTTATTATAGGTGTGCAGAAAAGTTATTGATTGTGCAAGTCAGTCTGTATCCTGACATACTGCTTAATTTGTTTATTATTTTAGAAGTTTTCAGGCAGAAGTTTTGTGATCTCTAATATATAATATCATGCCATCTGAGAATATGAACAGTTTGACTTCTTCAATTCTCCATTTGCATCCCTTTTTTTCTCTTCCTTATTTCTATAGCTAGTTTGAGGCTATCCTGTAACCAAAGTAGACAAACACTACCAACTCTTTCTCTCTCCCCACCTCTCTCACTCTCTCTCTCTCTCTCTCTCTCTCTCTCTCTCTCTCTCTCTCTCTCTCTCTCTGTGTGTGTGTGTGTGTGTGTGTGTGTGTGTTTTGTGAATATTTAAGGAAATTCTAGAGGAAAAAAAGCTAAGAAATTAAACAGGAACCTCTGTAATACATAAGCAGCCCCATGCTTTAGATTTTCTGGTAAAAAAAAATGGAATGCAGAGTGAACCCACTAGGGAGGGGAAAAAACAAGAAAAACTGCAAGAAATCTCAAGCAAGAAAAATTGTTCTGGCAAAGCGACTATAAATCTTTGTGAGACTAGAATAAATCTGATAAGTGAGGCAGTGTGTCTTTCTCTCATGGTAAGGAAGAGGAAAGTGTTAAAGGAAGATCATCTCCCCTTCCTTACTCATTTCCTTCTACTTAAGCACAGTAAATGAAAGACAAACTAGGAAGTTAGTTGTATCCTCACATGAACAATTCAATAGATGCTCAACTAAAGTGTGGGCTGATTTGTTGAGAATGAGTTTCCTTTTAAAGGTACAACAAAGAAAAAAACATGAACAGTAAGAGAAAGAGAGCCAGGTATCTAACTTACTTGCTTTAAAAGTTGCTCTGTTTGGAGGCTGGAAATATGGCTTAGAGATTAAGAGCTCTTACAGGTCTTGCAGAATACCTAGGCTTGGTTAAATACTCATGAGGTGGTGGCTCACAAATGTATAACTGTTTTTTTTTCAATTCCAGTTTCATGGGATCTAAAGCCATGTTTGTGTATGTGTGTGCGCGTGTGCGCGAGTGTGCGAGTGTGTCTGTGTGTCTCTGTGTGTGTATATATGTACATACATATATATGAGCAAATAACTTATAAATTTAGTTATAAAGATAACTAAAAATAACATGATTCCTTTAAAAAGTTACTCTGGCACAAAGCAGTAGCTCAGTTGTTAGAGTACTAGTATGCTTAAAGGCCCTGCTTTGGTCCCTAGCAGTATATAAAAACTGCATGTGTTGGCATATGCCTCTAATTCCAACATTCAGGAAGTGGATAGAGAGCTAGAAATTCAAAAGTTGTTCTACCCTTGTATAGTGTTAATATCTGGATCCCAGCTAGTAGTGGGATACTGAGGCCAGATTATCATTTGTACCAAGCATCTGAAGAATGGGCCGTATAGTATGACTTTGATTCAAAATATTTACTCCAATGCTACTTATATTTGTTAATGTCTTATGTTAATGTTATATCCTGCTACCCTGTGCAAATTGCTTTTCTGGTCTAAGAATTTTCTAATGGAGTTTTTAGGATCACTTTACTTCAGGAACCTATATGCAAAATAGCCTTTTGCCATCTGACTTCCCTTCTTGTATTTCTTTATCTTACTATTTTGCCTGTGATTCTGAAGTTTCTGTAAAGCCTACATAACAATATATCATACAGCATTTCTTCTCAACTCTGCATTCAGTGACACCACATGCTGGCAACTCAAAATCACTCACAGTGAGAACATTTACAAGTGGCAAATTCTACAAAGAAAGGCCTTCCCTGCCCCAGAAAGCTGGATGTTAAATATTTACCAGTATACTTTACCTCCTTTCATTCTCTGTGGATTTCATCTCAAGTGGAACACCATGAATTCTCTTCATATTTCCATGCCGCTGACTGGTATTCATTTGTACAGCTT
Organism: Apodemus sylvaticus; assembly: GCF_947179515.1. Taxonomy (NCBI): domain Eukaryota; kingdom Metazoa; phylum Chordata; class Mammalia; order Rodentia; family Muridae; genus Apodemus; species Apodemus sylvaticus. The sequence goes on along the minus strand of NC_067495.1, from coordinate 13,492,460 downwards.
TGTAATCAGCTATTATCCTTCACCTCTACCTTACATAGCCACCTCTATTTTCTATCGCTTTTAAGAGCATGCTACAATCCACAGACCCAAAACTGGGTAATAAGGAGGGTCCAAGGGAGAAAGTATGAATCTCACTCAGAAGGGGAAACAAAATAGTCATCAGAGGTGGATAGAGGGGGAACTGAGTGAGACATGGGTAAGGAGGGGGTACAAGGATGACAATCAGGTATAGAGAAAAAGGGACAGGAGAGGGCTAGGAGTGACAGTGGAAATAGTTGGGTGGCATATCTGGGATTAGCTTTAGACCTGTAAAGGGTAAAGCTATGGAGAGTCTATGGAGGTGACTCTAAGTGAGATTCCTAACAGTGGAGGATATAGAGACTGAAGTGGCCACCTCTTGTAGCCAGGCAGGGCTTCCTTCCAGTGGAAGGAGGGTAATATCAACCCACCCACAAAACGTTGAGCCCCAAATTTGTCTTGCCTACAAGATGAACAGAGATAACGATGGAGCAGAGTTTGAGGGAACGGCCAACAAATGACTGGCCCAGTTTAAGACCCATCCCACGAGAGAGAGGCGCCCCCTGACACTATTATTGATACCCTCTTATGCTTGCAGACACGATCCTAGCATAGCTGTCTCCTGAGAGGCTTCATCCAACAGCAGATAGAAACAAATGCAGAAACCCACTGCCAAACATTAGGTGGAGCTCAAGAAGTCTTGTGTAAGAGTTGGGGATAGAATTGAGCAAGCCAGAGGTGTCAAGGATACTACAAAAAGACCTACAGAGTGAGTCAACTAACCTAGGCCCATGAGGGATCACAGAGACTATACTGCCAACCAAAGAGCATGCAGGGGCTGGACCTAGCCCCTCCCACATTCTTAGGGCCTTTGGGCCTTTAAGGCAACGAGTCCCAACCCCTTTTAAATGTGAAGAGTAGAAATATCATTTTCACTATGATGGAGGAGAGAGTATGCTGGCAATGCACAATTACTCATATATTTATACAGAAAAAGTATTTTTATCAAGCATTCATTATACTGAGGATCCTGACATAAATAAAATGCATCACTTCAAGAAGCTTGCAGTCGTGAAGACAGACTGATCAGTAAGCACAGCAAAATCAGATATGATATGTGCTGAAACAGATATATGTAGAATATTATGGAGAGCCAGGGGAGATTAAGAAAATGAAACATTGTTTTTAATGGGTGGGGATCATTAACATTTTCACAGAAGTAACATTTGGAATAAGTATTGAAACAGACATTCCTAAAGCCAAGGAACATTGTCAACATTGTGGTATTGGAAACAACGGATTTAGTATACAGTTAAGGGAGATGGATGGTAGGTACATTGTAGTTCCAAGTTCTAAGACTTTGTAGTATTGAACAAACAATGGAACTTAATAAAAGTATTAATAGTGGATCTGCATGGAGTAAAACATAAGCTAGAGAATCTCTAAGGACTGGATAGAAAGGAATGAATTAAAGTGTTTTTTAAAGTACCATCATGTGACTGAAGCAGTTCCAAATGATTTCTGTTCTAATGCCCAAGGTTCAAATTCCCAAGAGAGGTCATGTTTGGCACAGCCTGTATTGCACGTACAGCTATACCCTGTGTGAGTGAAACAAAACACCTTCATTGAAATACCACAAAGACTGTATCCTATAGATGGACATGTCCCTGGATAGGAAAATCACTATAAGAATCAGAGTACTTAGGAATGTATATTAGTTGAACAAAAGCAAACTACATTTAGAAGAATGTGTTCTCATTTCAATGGAATTTCTGGCTCTTGGGGTCTATGCTAAGTTCTAGGTTTTGCTAACAAGACTTCTTTTCATTCTTGTGGCTTCTGCCTGGCAGCCTCTATAATGAACTTGGCACCTTAACTATAGTATCTCTTCCTCCTCCCTGTCTTTCTGTTACCCTAAAGGTAGTAAGAAGGTTTCTAATCTGGCCTTATGGTCTTCCATTTAGCCTTACAGCTCTCAACTGTTCTCCCAAACTTCTGTCATTCCTACTTACCTTTCCTAGGGTAAAAACTAGAAAATATCAACACCAAAGTATTGAGAATGGGGTGATTCCATTCACACACTGGACTTTAATCTTTGAAACATTAGTGCTGAGCAAGAATTGGAAAGGGCTGAAAAATCCCAGCAGTAAATCAAGGGCAAAAGAAGTAGCTCTACACTATAACTGGGCAGTCATTAAGTTGTTTTGTTCCAAAACTCCATGGGGGGTAGTTTTAAAATGAGTTTTCCATGGACTTAGTTAATTATTATAGATGTTTTCTTATGACCTTGTTGCTTTTTAGAACTAAATGCGCTTGCCGTTGTTGTTTTAGGGTAGAATCATGTTATGTTTGAGCTCACAGCATTTGTGGGGGGTATGGTATGTGGACTCTCAAAGACCCGCGTGAGTGCAGGGTGAATGCACATGCCTTGAAGTCTGGCAACTCTAGACATTTTGTTTTTAACGTTTGCGTAGGTGAACCTTGTGTCTGAAATGAAGTCGAAGATAGTTGCTGACTCATAGAGCTTGTCTCTTACCTTCTCAAGTCCATTTATGGTGATGATTAGTCATTTCGGTGAAGAGATCCCTTGTTAGCATTAGGCTAAAAGTAGGTAGCAAATCCACCATAGAAACATAGCAACTAGGTTAAAACTATTGTATTGGCCATGCAATTAGATTGTAGTAGGAAATATCTAGTTTGAGGCACACACTCTGCCTGGCTACAGACAGAACAATTCTGTAAAAGCTTCTCCTACTTTAAAATTCTGGAGCTTCTATTGACCCTGAACATTATTTTTTTCACTACTGGAATTTCATCAGTCTTTGAGCCTTTGGCTTATGGTCTTTTGCATGGTTATTAAGACAAGTAATCTGCCACCATGTAATAGGATTAAGACAAGATTTGTCTCTAACCATAAGTGATCTGGTTTACTCAGACTATGATTAACTTACATAAAAATACACTGAAAGTACACTGGAGCCAATGTTGAGTGACCGTGACTATCTTTTCCATCTGGGCACAACAGAGACTCAAAGGGAGGTCACCTAAGAACCTATTCTAGTTTGCTCAAATGATCGAGGCCTGAAGATGTCAGATGATGTCCCAAAGGCTGCAGCTATACAGGAGAAAAAACGATTTGCATCTTGTAAACCCCACAATAGATGCAGTTTTCTATTATACCTTGCATCAGAATCACCCAGTGTGTGTTTTGGGGAGATGTGTCTTCCCACAGAAATATTGAAAAGTAAGTAAAAACTGTTAGAAACAATCTTGTCAAAACTTGAGAAAATAGGAGTTTTATCATCTAAGTAAATACTTACTTTAAAATAAAAACAAACTGTATAGTGGTAGGAAAGTTTTGTGGCATTTTCCTTTTTAAGCACCTGTTTTTGTCTATATCCCTAGTATGGGGTCATGGTCCCTAATTGCAGAGGGAGGAGTCTTTCTTTGTAAACTATGGATGCTAAAGACAGACAGACAGACAGACATGGATCTGTTTTAACCTGGTTGGGGGCTACCTTGAAGGACAGACCAAGGAATATATCTTTTTTTCTCCCACTTAGAACTATAGCTAGAAACACATATGTAGTTATTTGCAAATACATGTCAGTCAACTTGAATACCCACAAGACTATTTTCAAATTTACAGCAGATTGTATAAGACTGGGAACAAGAACAGGAAAGAGATTCTTTAAAACATTAGGACACTCAAAAGAATTATGAACAAAGGGGATTTAGAAGATTGCAACCACACTGGAGGCAAAGCACATGGTTTTCAAAAGGTGAAATAGTCCTATGCTTTTACCTTGAGCTCATCCTTAGGTCTATCTGAAATACCTTCGTTTAAAATGGATATTTAAAAAAAATCTCTGTCAAAAGTCTTGCTTAATGCAAGTTAAGAAGTAGACTCCTTGGTGAATATATGCAATGTGCCAAATTGTACATTAATGGGTGTACCAAACGTAGTTCTCAGACAGAAATTCAGAGCTACTAGTTTCGAATAAATAACCCAATCATTAGAGGAAATATAACATGAAGAACAAAGTAAAACAAATGCTAACAGAAGGGAGAAATAATAAAAAACACAGAGGATAAATTATACAAAAGAGGGAATCAGTGAACCTAAAAGTTCTTGGGGAAAAAAATCATTGAAAGTAATAACTTTTAAGCTATTTTGTCAAAAGCATGAAAAGAGAAGACACAAATAAGTAAAATAAAAAGTAAAGCCAGGAAATTACTGCCAGTTATGAAAAGAAGGATTATAAAAGAATAATATGAGTTGAGTATGATAGTACATGCCTATAATCCTAACATTCTGATAGCCAAGGCAGGAAGATAATAAGTTATAGGACAGCATGAACTACAGCAAGATCTGGTCTCAATAAATAAATAGAGAGAGAGAGAGACAGACAGACAGACAGACAGACAGACAGACAGATAGACAGAAAATTGAAAATCATAATGAAATAAAAAGGCACTATAATCATATCACCAAAATGTTAGCTAGCTTAAAAAAATATAAATTACTCAAAACAACCTAAACCAGTTAAGAAATGAGTAGAAAGATCTCAATACATATACAAAACCAGAAAACATTAAAATAACTCCCAGCAAATAACAATTCAGGACCCATGGCTTCAAATATGAGTATTATCAAACAGTCATAGACAATTGAATATCAATCCATCTCAAACCCTTCCAATACATAAAAGATGAGAGATCACTTTACAAACCTAATCTGTGAAGCCAACACTATCCAGATAACACATCTAGACAAGATAATAAAAGAAAATGTCAAAGTAATATTCCTAATGAATAGTCAAGTGCAATTTTAAATAAAATACTAATAAAGAATTATATGCCACAATGAGGTAAGGTTTAACGCAGGAATAGAAGAGTGTTCAACAAGCCGGGCGGTGGTGGCGTACGCCTGTAATCCCAGCACTCTGGGAGGTAGAGGCAGGCAGATTTCTGAGTTCGAGGCCAGCCTGGTCTACAGAGGGAGTTCCAGGACAGCCAGGGCTATACAGAGAAACCCTGTCTCAAAAAACCAAATCCAAAAAACCAAAAAAAAAGTGTTCAACATAAGAAAAGCAATCAATGGAATATATCATATTAATAGATGATAGAGGAAACCCGACATGTTGGAGAAGGCATTGGGCAAAGTTCAGTTCCTTTCTCAATGCAGGCAGAAGAGTCTTCTTCAACATGACATGTTCCTCAGCTAATCAATAATGAATGGTAAAAAGATTAGAATCATTTCTACTAACATCAGGAATAAAGCAAGGATGCCCACTGAAAACTACTAAATATTACTGAAAGGAAATTAAATTACCTTTAAATGTAAATAGACATCTTATACTCATGGATACAAAGACTTAATATGGTTTCATTAGGGAAATTCAATGAAAAATCACAATGAGTTACCTTTTGATACCTACCTGTCAATGGTTTTAAGATAGAAAAAAAAAGCATAAAGCATATTGAGGTGGTGGGAAGAAATTAAAAACATTCATTCATTGCTGGTAGAAATGCAAAGTTACTCAATATTTGTGAAAATTAGATGCTATTCTCAAAACTTTGAATTTAGAATTACCATATGGCCTAGTAATTCTATTCTTAAGCACATATCCAACAGAAATGAAAACATATTTCAAACATATATTCTATACTAATGTTCACTTTATCATGGTCAAAGGGTAGAAAACATCTTATTGTCCATCAACAGATGAACAAAATGTGTACCATATGCACAGTAGAATAGCATCTAGCCATGATAAAAGAATACATTCTGCTACATACTATAATGTATATGCATGTGGAAAACTTGTAAAATAAACTAGACACAAATGGAAATATTTTCAGCCGGGCGGTGGTGGTGCACACATGTAATCCCAGAACTCTGGGAGGCAGAGGCAGCTGGATTTCTGAGTCGAGGCCAACCTGGTCTACAGAGTGAGTTCCAGGATAGCCAGGGCTATACTGAGAAACACTGTCTCAGAAAAACCAAAAAAAAAAAAAAAAGGAAAATATTTTCATTTTATTTCTACGCAATAGTTGAAGGAGGCGAACTTACAATGTCAGGACTTACATTAGTAGTTATCAGTGTCTGAGGAAAGGAGGTTATGCAGAATTATTGCTTCATGCTTACATAGTTTCTGTTTTGTTGATGAGAATGTTTTGGAGATTCACAATGGTAACCATTGCACAACGTTGTAACTATAACAATGCCATTGAATTGTACACTTAAAATGGCAAATATATATATATATATTTTATATATGTATATATGTATGTATGTATCTCAGTAAAAACAAGGAGGAAAGTGGTGATTTAATTGGATAAGAAAATATGAAAATAAAAGTAACTTCCCAGTTACAAAAGCAAGACCCCAAAGTTGAAACTGCAAATGCAAACTTGTCTAATACATAGCAGGTCAATGGTAGCATTAGGAGAAAAAGATTATAAAGGGCCATGAGAAAATTTGGAAAGTGGGTATAAGTAATATAATGATTATAGTAATATACCCATATAAATATAAATTATTAAATGTACATTTGAATATGTATAGCTTATTTTATGCTATTTATATGTCAACAAAGTCTTTTAAAATGAAAACTAATTAAAGACTAGTTAACAATGGTATCAACAAGATAGATGATAGATCTAGTCTCCACTGAGTCAGGTATAGATACCCACCTACACTCTTAACACGCAATGATGGGAGCAGACAATTTATTAGTTTGAGGCCAAACTGGACTATGTAGGTTATATAGTGAGACCATTTCTCAAAAACTAATCTCGGATCTGTCATTGAGCTTATAAACTAGTATGTGAGAGACTTTAAATCAAATCATAGTATAATTATAACATGAGATATGCTTTTAGCAAGAAAAAACTTAAGATCTTAGAAATATTAATATAAAATATCAAGTGTTTCTAATATGGAAATAATTAACCCTTTCCTAGGCAAATGATCTTTGAGTGATGAATAAATTGTCTTGAATTATATATTAATAAATATGGACAGATAGGAAGGAAGCAAATTCAGTTCAAAGAACAGGGTTTTTTTAATCTTTTTTTTAATTGAGTATCTTCTTCATTTACATTGCCAATGGTGAAACCTTTCCCAATTTCCCCCTCCCAAAGGCCCCCCTCCCCAACAATTCCCTACCCCTTCTCCCTCCCCCTGCCTCCATGTATATGCCCCTCTATCCAACAGAGTCCCACCTCTCCCCCAAATTCCTCCCTTGTCTGTTTCCCTTTGTTGTGGCCTCTATTGAGCCTTTCCCTGACCAAAGACCACCCCTCCCTCTGATGCTCAACAAGGCCTTCCTCTGCCACATTTTTGGCTGGAACCATGTGTACCCTTTGGTTGATGATTCAGTCCCTGGGAGTCTTGGGGTGTCTGGGTGTCTGAAGTCATTATTCTTCCCATGGGGCTATAAACCCCTTCAGCTCCTCCAGACCACCCTCCAGATCCTCCATTGGGGATCCTATGCCCAGTCCAATAGTTGGTGGCTAGTTTCTCCCTCTGTGTTTGTAAGGCTCTGGCAGGGTTTTTTTTTTAAAAAGTAAGCATATTCAAAGTGTGGCTAAGGCATGATCATTGGCAGAGAAGCAATAGAAATGTCTGAAAAGAGGCGGAATCAGATCATGTAGCATTTACATACCATATTATGATTTCAGTCTTTGAATTAAGATAAGTACAAAGCCATTCATTGAAAGATTTTAAACTGAAAGATAATGTAAGAAAATGTGAACTATAAAGGGATATAGTAGGTGTGATATGATGAATGCACTAGAGGACAAGAAATGAATCAGAGGCACCAATCTGGAGGCTCTTGTAATTTATGACTCAGATAAGATGACAATGGTTTGGTCTACAGAAGATGTAAAAAAAAAAAAAAAGCTGGCAAGAACTGGACAAATTAGACATCCTTTAATGAACAGAGTGGCCTTAAGTAAAAATTATATTCAGTAGTAATTCTTATGAAACTACAGCCTTCAGATTAAATTGCCCCAACATCTATGTTGGTTTTAATGTAACATAGCCACTGCAGTTGTTTATGTGTTTCTATGATGTGTGTGTGGGAGGGGGGGTTGAAATTGACACATTATGTGGTTCAGAAAGACAAAGGTATTTCTTGTTTTTGTGCAGAGAATGTTGCTGACCTCTGCTCTAGGATTGCGTGGTAGATACCTGGCTTGCAAGTCTAAGTGGAGTTGGGGGTCAGTGAAAGGAGAAGGAAAAGAAGACAGAGATAGCAAGGAAGACAGGCGAAGCAGTATCCTGGGGAAAGAAGAGTGGTTAGTTAATGGGAACATAAGAAGTGGTCCTAGGAGAGTGAAGCAGGGCTGAAAGGGGAGGAAACAGTTGAAGGTTCCAGATTCAGAATAAGAGGCTGGTAGAAAGGCACAGAGAGATAGATCCCTTTTTGTGCTTGCAGCATTTTTCCTGAGTAGCTGACTTGAAGACAGAAAAATTGTGAAGCAAAGTGGGCTAGGACACAACTAGAGTCAGATATCGAACTATAATGTGCTTGTTCTCTGCACAGGCCAAGACGTGTTTAAAGCGCTTGCTGTGTGTGCTGCTTCTTTACAGCACTGCTGTGAGTCAGGCACTCCCCTGACAACATTTGTGAAGCTGAGAAAACTGAGGCACTGAAGGAATGTGAACACAGACAGATAATCTACTTCTAATCATTCATATGAACCCAGATTAAATCAACGAGAAACTGAGCTTGAGTGAAAGGGTGCAGTCTGGAGAAATGATCTTTGGATGCTTGACTTAGGAACCACAGTTTCACTTTGTTAAACACCTAAGGTTTGCCATGGTCATGGTGTACTGTTTAATAGAGATTTTGTGATTAGGATAAATATCAGTGAGCATTAGATCTAAAGGATGTGTGTGTGTGTGTGTGTGAATACATGTTAATAGATATGTAAATACATGTTTCTTCTGAAGAGAAAATTTCTGAATACCAGGTCCCCAGATGCCAACAGCCGCCCCCCCCCCCCCTTGGTATACCAACTGCTTAGTTCAAGGAATTCCTGTTTTTCCTCACATGACAAGTTGCTGACACTGGGACATAGCCACCCCACCTATCTATCGGCCCTAGATTGAGATAAACCCAGACCAACAGCCATCTCCCCTTCCCTATTTTCAACACTGTTGAGAGGCTGTCCAGCCAAACAGCAAAAAACAAAAAACAAAAAACAAAAACAACAAACCCAAACCCCCAAACAAAGGGAAAACAAGCAAGCAAACACAAAGCAGACCTCTACATAAGAATCTCCATTAAATCTCGGCCAGGCATAGTGCACACCTTTAGTCTCAACACTCAGGAGGCAGAGGCAGGAGGATCTCTGTGGGATTGAAGCCACCCTAGCCTACAGAGTGAGTTCCAGAACAGCAAGGGCTACACAGAGAAAAAATAAATCCTTGCTGATCTGGGTCCCAGAAGGAAAACTTGAGCCCTTGTGCCATTCTGGTTTTAGGGTTATTTACAGAGTCACCTTTCTGTTCTTTTCAGTTAGACTTCTGAAATCTCTCTGCTTTGCCTCAGGCTCAGTCTGCCTGTACTGCTGAGTCTCCTTCCTGTCTGCTGATCTCTGATCTGTTTCCACCTAATGTTGATTCCAGTCACCAGGGTTACAAGCTGTTTGGCTTTAGCCTGCATTTGCTTAGGCTGGAAGTTTGCCCCTTTCTGATAGTCTTCCCATCACCCTCTCCTCCTTCAAGTTGTCTGCTCCTCATATTGACCTTGAACAAGGGCAAGGCTATAGTGAATCCTTTTCACTTAAGAGAAGCATAAAACTATGTGGTGGGTTAGTGGGATCATTGTCATTCTCAGACCTACCCATCTGCCTTCCTGGAAGCCTTGAAGGATCTTTAGACTGTCTATTATTAATCACAGAGCCTAATTCAATCAGTACAAATTACATATGTAAATCTAAGATTGTGAATCTAGGTCCAAATCACAACCTAGTAGAGCACAGCAGCAGCTTTCGTTGTTTTGTTTTGTTTTGTTGTTTGTTTTTATTTTACCAAAAAATTGAGGGCTTTAATATTAGGACCCATTGTATCATCCTGTGGCTAAAAAAAGCAATGAGAATGTAGTGTGTATTACCATAGGGTGGCCACAGCAATCAAGAAAGATGATCAGCATGCCTCATGTCTATGTGGGCTATACTGGGTGCTACATTTTGAAATATGGTTTATGCTGATTGATAAACAGTAGCATCCCAGCATCAGTGTCCTCTAAATGCTTCCTCTATTACTGTAACGATTCCTTGGACCCTGGATCTCTCCACTTCAGAAAATAGTGAATTAGTCCCAGGCCCAATTCAGAGTCTATAGGAACTACTTCAGGGTCTCAGCTTTAATGTCTATTTCTTAAATGACATACTATATGTGTTGAATAACATTTAAATTATCATCCTGTGTCCTGCTGTATTTCACCCCAATGAGAACACACCAGATAAATTTGACAGCAATAATGAGGAAAATCAATGTTTAAAAGCAGCAATAAAATGTAACTTCCTGCTAAATATTTCATAGGCATTAATTTATTTGAGTGTCATTATAAGCCCATGAGGCAGAAACATTGCTTCTGTTTATCATAGAGAAAATGAATTTCAGAGAGTTAAAGACTCTCAGCTTCACAGAGTATGGAACAAATCCATGTTATTAAATTCCATTTATATTATATTTGCTTCTTAGAAAAATCAATATAGACTTGACACTGATAATTGGTTGCCTAGGGATCAGGCATCGGGGATGAATGGATTATAAGGATGTTTTAAGATTTCTTTTCAGAATCATGAAAAATTTTCCAAATTGATTGTGTTTGTGGTTGTTTAACTGTGAATAAACTTACAGTTCTGACTTTGTAATGTGGGCAATATAGCACCTAATCCTCCAACATCCACCTTAAGGCATGTGTTATCACTTACATTTAAATATTTTATACCCTAGGTTTTTATTTTATTTTTGAGATTATAATTACAACATTTATGCCTTCCATTTCCTCCCTGGAAACACTCCCGTGTACCCCTCTCTGCTTTCTTTCAAATTCACAAACCCTGTTTTCACTGATGGTTATTGTATGCATTAGTAATTATTAATTAGAAAATACAGTAGGTTTCATTATGGCACTTTCAAACAAAATTTGGTACTGGTAATCTTCCTTCCTGTCTTCCCCTTCCCCACTGACCTCTCCCCCATGACCTTTCCTAGTAGCTTTCTTTTAACTTTCATGGATCTAGTGTGTCCCATTGGCCTCCTGTTCTCAACAACTCTTCTTTCTCTTGTGGTTGCATACATATACCCAAACAGACCTTGAAAACTGTCTTTCTGAGTCTGTATCAACTTGATTAGTATAATAATTCCTAGCTTGAGTACTTTTATTACAATTTTCAAAACTTCTCTTTTCGGCCGAATAAAGTTCAACTTTATATATGTACTACAAGAAACTGAAGCTCAAATATTAAGTTAGGTATCCAAGGTTGATGGATGCCACATGACTCTCTGTACGGGTTCCCTATGACAGACAAAGCATCCATGTGTTATGTGTGGCAGTCCATTATTGAACACACAACTTATACCAAACTCAAGGATACTCCAAATATGCACAATGAAGAACAGAATATTTTTTTTAAAGTCAAGGGATGAGTAGATCATATTCTTTAAAGAATGCTAATATCACAAAAGACAGCAGCACCACAGATGTTCTCAATCAAAGGAAAGGAAAGGTACATGACATCAATGTTCAATACTGGATTCTAAATGGGTTTCTTTGCTGCCAGGAATAAACAGAAAATGCTACAAATAGCAGTGAATAGCTCTGATTGGAATATGAAATGTTTTAGATCTAAGGTCAATTATAAATTATATATCATTGTTTCTTAGCACTAATAACTATAACTGAGGTTGTATAAGAAAAATGTGATGTATTCCAGGGTAAAAGGGTCAGGGACACATATATCATACTCTCAAGTTGCTCACTAAAACTCAATGATTATATATGTATATATAGATAATAAATTAATAAATTGACAGATATAGTGAGCAAACAATAAAGCAAGTGGAAAAGCATTATCAATAGTTAAATATTAGTAAACTGCATGTATGTGATCTTTACATAATTCATATTTTTATTACATTTCTGTACATCTGAAATTGTATCGATATAAAAGATTAAAACTAGAGCTCATTTTACATTCTCTCCTGCTGACAAACCCACCCCCTGCTCAATTTTGTGGTGGCTACCAGGGTTTCTGAGTAGCGAAGAATGTAACTTGTGTATTTGTATGTATTGGTAAATATTCATAGGAGTTCTTCCAGAGCTGATCAGTGAGAATTTCCTATATACCAAGCCCTGGGATATGTGTGCTCAGATCCAAAGCAACAGTACAAAGCCTCATGACCTCAGAAGATCGGGAGCTGAGAACAAATGCTATAATTGGGAATGTACACAGATTCCAGAAGAAGTCAGAGAACAGTTACCTTATTCAGCTATGGGTGAGGATCAGAAGAAGCAAAGGAATGTGGAGAGATCAGACGACTTGGCCAGAAAAGACTTTTAACTTACACCTTATAGATTTTAGTCTGGCAAGGGGTAACATTCTTGACAGAAAGGAATTGAAAGGTAGAGTATGTGTTAAGAATTCATTCTCACAAGTTGGGGTGTGTGTGTGTGTGTATGTGTGTGTGTTTAAAACAACAATTAATGAAAAGAAAAGGCCATGAATTTGACAGTAAGCAAGAAGGGATAGAAGGGAGAGTTTGGAAGAAGGAAAGGGAGAGGATAATGGTGTAATTATATTATAATCTCATAAAATAATAGACAATAATTTTAAATTATAATACCTTCCAAATAAGACTTGAGCCCCAAATTGCCCACTTATTAACTCTGTCTTGGTTTCTTCCCGGTCATAAAGGGCTGATGACAACTCCCATATAGAACAATTACTCATCATTCATTTACAAAAAATGATATATTTAGGCTACAATTTAGCATAGAAAAGGGGCCCAATAAACATTATCTTAATTCACATCCTTTTCAGGAGACTAAAAGCTTCAGTAAAGGTTGTCTGGGTACATGACTGAGAATACACAGAGAAGGGAAACTGTGATACTAAGCAAATTTGTACTTTATCCCAATGGCACAGTTTTCATGACTTGCTCTTTATTTGTGCTTTTTAAAGGTCCTTCGGGTCTGGAGATGACGCAGGATAAGAACTGAATCCAGGAAGATAGTGAAGAGGTTGTTTATCTGATGGGTTCAGAATGACGATAGTCTGACATGGGGTAGTAGGGCAGGGTGGTGACTAAGGAGAGAACATTCAAAGCACGTAATGGAAGCAAAAGTCAGGGCTAAATTCCAGGTCTCTGACATATATCAGCATGGATGTAGGCTTTATCCTCTATGATAGGAATGGATTTTGGAGGTGGGGTATAGACACAATGAGTTGAGTTGTAGCTATAGTAATCTTTAAGAGCCTATGGAATATCCCAACAGCAATGTCTAATAACAGGCAGGATGTACATGTCTGAGAGTTGGTCTTATCTAGACTCACAAAGCAAATTTTACTATTTCCTACCCTGAGGCCTTTAGCCATGTACCCTAGCTTTATTTCCTCCATTGTAAAATAAAGATGATGCTCAGTGTTCTATAGAAGTAAAAGGAAACATTTGACAAAGTCCAATATATGATACAGATGGAGATACTTTCCAGAAGAATTGATGCTGGTGGGCATTCTTGAGACACTTTCAAAGAAATTTCCCCCTCTAGAGCCATAACAGGGGCCCAAATCCATAGAGTCAGTTCTTTCTATACTAATATTATATTTTCCTAATATAATATTAGATCCTAACTCATCCAAACTAAATGTAATTGGATCACAGACTCTAAAATAGAATACAAGACAAGGCTGTGATCTAGAAGTCATCAGAGCTGAAGTGAGAAGCTATGGAGGCCAATCACTGAGGTACAAGTTAACAGTTCTTGAGATTTAACCAAACTAGATACAATAATTAGGTATTAGAGTATATCTTTAGGCAACTTTGAAAGTCATTTTACAAAGTACTTGGTTATCGTCTATCTTTATGGAGGTAGGTAGGCATGGAATAGCAACTAAAAGAAGCCACACAGTAGGCACCTGACCTGTTGGTAGCACAGACTAATCTTTCTCTGTAAATACTTAGAAGCTCATCTGCAAAAAGTACACCATTTCTCCAATGGTCTTGCCTCATCACTGCTAAAGAATTCCTCACAGCTCTCTAGATTTCTTTCAAGACAACAGATGTAAAATTCACTATTCCTACAGCAAAACTGATTGTCTCAGCAGGATGTGAGCAATCTGGGAAGGGACCACATGGTTGTTTTAATTTGTTCACCATGGCAGACACTGAGCCAAGCCTTGCTCTGGCCTGTGTTCTCTAATTTCATATCAATACTATGTAACAAACAGTTGATGTGTGCCCCACTATGATGGACCACCCACTGCTATGCCTTTTCTTCCATATGGACTATACCCCCTCAAACCAAGGCCCAAAATAATTTCCTCCTCCCTTCTTCTGTCAAATATTTGATCACAACATTTACAAAAGTAATAGGAATATAGACTCTGTGCTAGTGTATGTTAGAAGTATCTTATTTAACTTAAGTAACTTATTTAATTTTATAGGGAGTTACAGTTAAGAGATCACCTATGTGGATGTGGTCACATCAACAAGCAAAGTGACTAATACAATATAAACCAATTATTTTCTTTGGAAGTAATGAAGACCTCATATCCCTCATTTTTGAAATAGAAACTTAAATGCTTCTAATATTTACCTTGCGAGATTGTTAGAAGGACTGGATGAGATTACACATGAAAAGCACGTAGTATCTACAACATTGATTTAAAAAAACTTTTTACTGGCTTAGTTATAGATCAGTTGGAAAGTGTTTGTTTAGCATGCCCAAGGCCTTGGGTTCTATCCTCAGGGCTACTAATATTCTTTACCAATATAACCTCTATGTTCAAGGTTCTGATGTCATAAAACAGTAATCACATACAAACGTGCCTAGTCATAAGGAGTCAACACTGTAATGGAGGAGTGTGACAAGCAAATTAATCAAATGAGAAATATGATTGGCAGCAGTCAGTGGTATGGCAACAAATTAAACAGAGTAGGCAGATAGCGAATACCAATCAGATGCAGAGGTTTCTTTACGGAAAAAAAGGGGCGGGGGAGTACAAAAAGGATCATGCTGGCTTACTGTTTTAGATGACAAGGAAGTAAAAACTAGGGGGAAAGATTCCAGACAGGACACTGTGATAATAGGTCTTTGTGAGGAAAGGTAAGGATTTGGATGACAGGAAATAAAGAGGAAAAAACTGATTGAGCTCTGACCTCTCAGTATATGCCTTTGAGAGTGTTTCTGAATTTCCACAGTCTATATGAATCAGACTACTTATTTTATCATCTATTCTACATATCAGATATTTACATTATTATTCATAACAGTAGCAAAATTATAGTTATGGAGTAAGTATAATGGTTGGGAGGTCACCACAACATGAGTAACTGTACTAAAGGGGCATAGCATTAGGAAGGTTGAGAACCATGGCCTTAGAGTCCAGTTGCTTTTGTAGATTGAAGGTTTCATAGCTGGGTAACGTAGACGATTACATTTCTCCTCCAGTAGCATTCATAGCACCTTCCAGCACCACGAATGCTAGGCAGTGGGGGTAAGAACCTCTCCCATCTTTGAAGAGTCATTTATCCATTCTAGCTCTGACCCAACTCTCATGTTTCTCTTCTCAAATGTAACCATGCTACAGGAGATGTCACTGAATGCAAGGACTCGAGTATATGCATTTAGGTTCCCAGGACAATTAACATCAAATTCAGACTCAAACCCAGCAAATGAGTGATTCAGAAAATGAGCAACAATTTTCATTTAACTAATCAAGAGCCATGATTGAAATGCACCCTGCTCCCAATTAAAATATGACAAGAACACTCCCCCATCTCCTACTTTATTTTTTGCTTTTATTGAAAATAGAATTTTTTTTCTTGAATAATATATCCTGATTAGTTTCCCTCCCTCTACTCCTCCTAGTTCCCTTCCCTTTTATCCAAATCTATCTCCTTTCTGTCACTCATTAGAATGAAAGAGAAAAAAATAGGCTTCTAAGGGACAATAATAAAATTAAGTATAATAAGATAAAAGAAAAACTAACACCCTGGAATTGAATTAAACAAAAATAGAAGGAAAAGAGCCCAAAAGAAGGCAAGTGTTCCAAGGTTTCTCTCACTCTGCATAATGTCTGGTTGTGAGTCTCTGTGTTGGCTCATGTTTGCTACAGGAGCTGAAGCTTCTCTGTTGATGGCCTAGCAAGGCCCAGAGCTATACGTAGAGCAGAAAGCCATTAGGAATCATTTTATCTTTCTAGATAGTAGTATTTGATTTTACACTAGGTTATCTAGTCTCTGGTTCTTGATCAGTGAAAGTGTTCAGTATGGGCTCCATCTCCTAGGGTGGGCCTTAAGTCAAACCAGATATTGATTGGTTACACCAAGCTTTGTGCCACCATTGTACTAACATATCTTCCAGGCAGGACACTATTAGGTTATGGCTGGCTTGGTGTTTACATTTCTTCGGTAGCCTGCAAAGAATCTTCCTGTACCAAAGATACTAGAAGGTAGGGATGACGGTTCTCTGTGGGCAATAGCTAGATTTTTTTTTTTCAGATTCAGTAATTTGTGTAGGTCAACAGCAATGGGGCATTGCTGTCAGTTTGCAGAGAGCAAGCAATCTGTACACTTGGCAACAGCATGGATGGTTTGGGTGTTTCCATGGAAACCCTTCGGCTAACAACTCAATTAGATATAACCTAATCCCAGAATTAGAAGCTTCACTTGGTGACAAGAGATGATCATTTGGGGTCATGTCTCCTCTATTATTAGACAATTTCATTTAGATCAACTTCATATACTAATATATTAGTAAAACTAATATGTTATATTAGTATCTAATATAACATATATCTGGTCTAATATATTAGTTTTATATACTACCCTTCAAATGGCCCTTAATTTTAGCTGTCTCTCCCAGCATTCTCTCCCTAATCCCACTCTTCCCTCACTCTCTTCACTTGGTCCAACCATTCTAGTCTTTCCCTGCCTCAATTCATTCATTATATATTTTATTTCCCTTTCTAAGGGAGATCTATCTGTCCCCACCTAGTCCCTTACTCCATATGTAACCGTTGTGGTTCTATGAATTGTAGCTTGGTTATCACTGACTTAAAAGGTAAGATCCAGATACAAGTAAACACATGTAATTGTATTTCTAGGTCTGAGTTTCCTCACTCAGGATGATTTTTTTTCTGGTTCCATCCATTTACCTGTGACTTGTATAATTTATTTTTTTAAATGCCTGAGCAATACTCCATTGTGTAAATGTACCATATTTTCTTTATCTGTTGTTCTGTTGAGGGACATCTAGGCTGTTTCCAATTTCTGGCTATTATGAATAAAACAGCAGTGAACATTGTTGAGCAAGTGTCCTTATGGTAAGATGAAGCAATCTTTGGGTATATGCCCAAGAGTGGTATAGCTGGATCTTGAGGTAGATTGATTCCCATCTTCCTGAGGAACTGCCATACTGATTTACATAGTGACTGTACAAGTTTGAAGTCCCACTAGCAATAGATAAATGTTCTCTTTATGCCATATCCTCACCAGCATGAGTTGTCACTTTTTTTTTTTTTTTTTTTTTTTTGGTCTTGGCAATTCTGATGGGTTTCAAAATACTTTCGTTTTGCATTTTCCTAATGTCTAAAGATGTTGATCATTTTCTTTTAAGTCTTGTTCAGTCATTTGAGATTCCTCCATTGAAAATTCTCTGTTTAGGTCTGTACTCCATTTTAAAATTGGGTTATTTGTTTTCTTAATATCTAGTTTTTGTGTTCTTTATTATTTAGGAATATACCACTCTAAACAATGTGTAGTTAGTAAAACTATCTTCCCATTGGAAGGCTGCCACTTTGTCTGAATGATGGTGTCCATTGCTGTGCAGAAGCTTCTCCTTTTCATAAGGCCCCATTTCTTAATTGTTAATCTTAGTGTCTGTGCAAACAGTTTTCTATTCAGAAAGTCTTTTCATATGTCAATGAGTTCAAAATACTCCCCACCTTCTCTTTTATCATGTTCAATGTATCTCAACTCATGTTGTGGTCTTTGATCCCTTTGGAGTTGAGTTTTGTGCAGGCTGATGAGTATGGATTCTTCTATAGGTAGTCATCCAGTTAAACCAGCACCATATTTTGAAGATACTGTCTTTTTTTTTTTAGTGTGGACTTCTGGTTTCTTTATAAATAAAATTAGATATCTATTGATGTATAGATTAATATCTATGTCTTCCATTTGATTCTCCATATAGAGGGGGGTCTGTTTGTTGTACCAGTACCATGCTGTTTTATTCCTGTAGCTCTGTAGTACAATTTGAGTTTTCTGATGGTGATCCAGCTACCTGAAAGTATTTATCAATATACCATTTTGCTGGTAGATTTTTTTGGATAAATTGTCTATATTATCATATCATCTGTAAATAAAGGTACTTTGATTTCTCCCTTTCCAATGTGTATTCCCTTCATTTCCTTCAGTTGTCTTACTACACTCGTTAAGACTTGAAATACTATACTTAATAGGTATGGAAAAAATAGACAAACCTTGTCTTGCTCCTGATTTTAGAGGAACTGCTCTAAGTTTCTCTCCATTTAAGTTGATGTTGTCTAGTGGCTTGCTATGAATTGCCTTTATTATGTTCAGATATCCCTTATATCCCTAATCTCTCCAGGAGTTTTATCATGAAGGCTTGTTGATTTTTGCCAAAGGCCTTTTCTTCATCTAATGAACCAATCACACAGGTTTTTGTCTGTTTATATGGTGGATTACATTTATTGATTTACATATGTTGATCCTTCTCTGTGTCTCTGGGATGAGTCCTACTTTATTATGGTAGATGATTTTTAGGATGTGTTCTTGGATTCAGCATGCAAGTGTTTTATTGAAAATGTTTGCACCTATGTTCATAAGGTAAATTGGTCTGTAATTCTCTTTTCTTGTTGGGTTCTTATATGGTTTACATATTAGAAAAAATGTGACTTCATAAACTGAGTTAAACAATATTCCCTCTTTTTCTATTTTGTCACATAATTTGGAAAATATTGGCTCTTCATTCTGGGTCAAGACCATCTGGCTGTGGCCTTTTTTATTTGGGTCTTTTAATTACTGTTTATTGACTAGGGGTTACTAGGGGCTACGGATCTGCTTAAAATGTTTATCTGGTCTTGCTTTACCCTTAAATTTGGTAAGTGGTATGTATGGAGAAAATTGTCCATCTTTTAGATTTTCCAATTTGGTGGATTACTTTTTTAAAAGTATGTCCTTATGATTCTCTAGATTTCCTCAGTGTCTGTTGTTATGTCCCCCTTTTCATTTCTAATATTGTTAATTGGGATGTTCTATATTCACCCTTTAGTTAAACTGTATAAGTGTTTGTCAAACTTACTGGTTTTCTCATAGAACAAACTTTGTTTCAGTTATTATTTGTATTGTGTTTTGTTTGTGTCCATTTTATTGATTTCAGCCCCAAGTTTGATTTTTGTTTTGGTTCTGGACTCTTTAAGTGATTTTTTCTTTTTGTTCTACAACCTTTAGGTATGCTGTTAATTTGCAAATATGCCATCTCTCCAGTTTTTTTCATGTAGGCACTTAGGTCTTTGAATTTTCCTCTCAGAACTACCTTCATTGTGTCCCATAAGTTTGGATTTGTTGTGTATTCATTTTAATTTTAAGAAGTTTTCTGGGCTGGAGAGATTGCTCAGTAGTTAAGAGCACTGACTGCTCTTCCAGAGGTACTGAGTTCAAATCCAGAAACCATATGGTGGCTCACAATCATCTGTAATGAGATCTGACACCCTCTTCTGGAGTGTCTGAAGACAGCTACAGTGTACTTACATATAACAAATAAATAAATCTTTAAAAAGTCTTCTATTTATTTCTTGACCCAGTTTCCATTCAGTAGGCAACTGTTTAGTTTCCACGAGTTTGTAAGTTTCCTGTTGTTGTTGATAATCAGTTTTTTAAATTTTTATTAGATATTTGCTTTATTTACATTTCAAATGTTATCCCCTTTCCTCATTACCCCTCCAAAATCCCCATCCCATCTCCCTCCCCCTGCTTACCACCCCCCCCCAACTTTCCTGACCTGGCATTCCCCTACATTGTAGCATCAAGCCTTCACAGGACCAATGGCCTCTCCTCTCATTGATGTCTAACTAAGGCCATCCTCTGTTACATATGCAGCTGGAGCCATGGGTCCCTTCATGTGTACTCCTTGGTTGGTGGTTTAGTCCCTGAGAGCTCAGGGGGGACTGGTTGGTACATGTTATTGTTCCTCCTGTGGGGCTACAAATCTCTTGAGATCCTTAGAGAAAAATAATCAGTTTTAATCCATGATGGTCAGATTTTTTTTCAATTTTTATATTTATTTCAATTTTTTTTATTCTTTGAGACTTGCTTTGTATCTGAGTAAGTGGTCATTTTTGGAGAAAGTTCCATGATGTTCTGAATAGAAATTATATATGTATATATATAATTGATGTTTGGTTGAAGTGTCCTGTAAATATCTTTTAGGTCCATTTGGTTTATAACAGTAATTAACTCCAGCATTTTTGTTTAGTTTTTGTCTGAATGATCTGTGTATTGGTGACAGTGGGGTATTGAATTACCCCACTATCAGTGTGAGGGGGTCAATATGTGATTTAAGCTGTAGTAGTGTTTCTTTTGTGAAATCTATTGCCCTTGTTTTTAGTGTAGAGATGATATAAATTGCAATGTCCTCTGGATGGAATTTTCCTTTGGTCAGTTTGTAGCATCCTTCTTATCACTTCTGATTAGTTTTGTTGAAGTCTATTTTATCATATATTAAAATGGCTACACCAGCTTGCTTCCTCAGGTCCTTTGCTTTTCCCATTCTTTTACCCTGAGGTGATGTCTGTCTTTGATGTGTGTTTATTGGATACAGCAGAGAGAAAGCAGTTTTCACATTTATTAGTCAGTGTCTTTTTATTGAGGAATGGAGACCATTAATGTTGAGAGATATCTATGGGCAGTGTTTGTAGATTCCTGTTATTTTGTTATTGTTGTTGTTGTTGTTGAAGGTGGTGGTGGTTCATGTGTGCGTGTGTTTCCCTTGGTTTGATTTGTTAGTCTGAGATTCTTTATTCCTGGTGGCTGTTTTTTTTGGGGGGAGGGGGATGTGGTTAACCTATTTAGGTTAGAGTTTTTCCTTCTAGCTTCTTCTGTAGGGCTAGATTTGTACATAGACATTGCTTAAATTTAGTTCTGTCATGGAATAGCTTCTTTTCTCCATCTATGTTGACTGAAAAATTTGCTAGATATAGTAGTCTGGACTGGCATCTGTGATCTCTTAAGAGTCTACAGCACATCTGTTCTGGCCCTTCTGGCTTTTAGGGTCTCCACTGAGAAGTCATTGGCTGAGAGCAACATCCTCAGTCATCAGGGAAATGCAAATCAAAATGACCCTGAGATTCAATCTCACACCAATCAGAATGGTTAAGATAAAAAACACAGGGACATCAGATGTTAGCGAGGATGTGGAGAAAGAGGAACACACCTCCATTTCTGATGGGACTGCAAGCTGGTAAAACCACTTTGGAAATCAATCTGGCAGTTCCTTTGAAAATTGGAAATGGTTCTACCCGAAGACCCAACTATACCATCCCTGGGCATATACCCAAAAGATGTTCCAACATATAACAAGGACACATGCTCCACTATGTTCATAGCAGCCTTATTTATAATAGCCAGAAGTTGGAAACAACACAGATGCCCCTCAACAGAAGAATGGATACAGAAAATGTGGTACATTTACACAATGGAGTCAGCTACTAAAAACAATGACTTCATAAAATTCACAGGCAAATGGATGGACCTTGAGAATATCATCCTGAGTGAGGTAACCCTATCACAAAAGAACACAAGTAGCATGTACTCACTGATAAGTGCATATTAGCTCCCAAACTCACAATGCCCATGATACAACCCACAGACCATATGGAGCTTAGGAGGAAGGAAGACCAGGGTGTAGATGCTTCAGTCCTGCATTGAGGGGGAAACAGGATGATCCTGGGAGGTGGAGGGGGTCCTGGGAGGGAGAGAGGAGGTGGAGGAACTAAGGGGGAAAATATCAGGTACTGGAGGGGACTGGAGAGAGGTACAGGGGAGGGTCAGGAAATCGAATAAAAATATGTAGCCGTGGGGATAAGGAATAGGGAATAGCCACTGGAGAGTCCCAGATGCTAGGGAAATGAGAGGCTCCCAGTACCCAATGGGAATGACTTTAGCTGAAATGTACCGAGGAGATAGAACCTGCTACCTTCATGGCCCCTGGTTGAAGGATGGTGCCATCCACGCTTCTCAAAGTTTTTAACCCAGAAATGTTCCTGTATAGAGGAAGAACAGGAACAAAATATGGAGCAGAGACTGAAGGAAGGGCCACTAGAGAACGGCTCCGCCTGGGGATCCATCCTGTTTGCAGACACCAAACCCAACATTGTTGCTGCTGCCAAGAGGCGATTGTTGACAGGAACCTGGTATGGTGGTTCTGTGGGAGGTTAGGCCAGCAACTGACCAATGCAGGTGCGGATGCTTGGAGCCAGCCATCAGACTGAGCTCAGGGATCCTGGTAGGGGAGCTGGAAGAAGGACTGGAAATGCGGAGGAGGATTGCAACCCCACAGGAAGAACAACATAGGCTGGCCTGACCATCCAGTTCTCCCAGGGACTAGACCACCAACCAACGAGTGTATAGGGAGGGATCCATGTCTCCAGATACCTAGGTAGCAGAGGACGGCCCTGCCTGACCTCAATAGGAGGGGAGGTCCCTTGGTCCTGTGGAGGTTTGATATTCCAGAACAGGGGAATGCTGGAGCAGTGGGGTGAGAGAGGATGTGTGGGGCACACTCATAGAGGCAAACAGGAGGGGGAATAGGGCGGATGTGGGGTGGGGGTTGTGAAGGGGTAACAGGGAAGTGGGATATCATTTCAGATGTAAACAAATGGAATGATTAATAAAAACATCAAGATAAAAAAGTGCTTTGCTTTCAACCAAAAATGTCAATTGTAATTCTAATATATCCTTATATAGATATATCTAATATATCTATATCCTTTATATGTTACTCAATCACTAGATTTTTTTCCTTGTGACTTTTAATATTCCTTCTTCTGTATGTTTAGTGTTTTAGTGATTATGTACTGAGGGGACTTTATTTTCTGGTTCAATTTATTTGGTATTCTATATGCTTTTTAAACCTTGATAGGCAAACCTCCTTTAGGTTAGGTAAATTTTCTTCTATGATTTTGTTAAAAATACTTCTTGTGGTAGCTGGGGAGATGGCTCAGCGGTTAAGAGCAGTGACTGCTCTTCCTGAGGTCCTGAGTTCAATTCCCAGCAACCACATGGTGGCTCACAACCATCTGTAATGGGATCTGATGCCCTCTTCTGGTGTGTGTCTGAAGACAGCTACAATGTGCGTGCGTGTGTGTGTGTGTGTGTGTGTGTGTGTGTGTGTGTGTGTGTGTGTATTCAAACACACCAGAAAAGGGTGTTAGATCCCATTTCTTCTATCATGTCTTTAATGCCTGAAATTCTGTCTTCCCTCTTTTGTATTCTGTTGGTGAGGCTTGCTTCAGAAGTTCCTGTTTAAATCCTTAATTTTTTAATTTCTAGATTTTTCTCAGTTTGGGTTTTCCTTATTGATTCTATTTTCACTTTCCAGACTTGAACTGTTTTATTAATTTTCTTCCACTCTTTGTGTTTTCATTGTTTTGTGGCCTTAATAATTTCTTTGTTAAGGACCTCAATCATATTCATAAATAGTATCTTAAAGTCTGTCTTGTGCTTTAGCTATGTTACAATACTCAGGGCCTACTGTGGAGGGGTTGCTGGGCTCTAGTGTAGATGGTTGTCTTGGCTATTTTTAACAAACTTTATTTTACTTTTGTTGTTTTTGTTGTTGTTTTGGGTTTTTTGGGTTTATCCAAGACAGGGTTTCTCTGTGTAGCCCTGGCTGTCCTGGAACTCACTCTGTAGATCAGGCTGGCCTCAAACTCAGAAATCTGCCTGCCTCTGCCTCTCAAGTGCTGGGATTACAGGTGTGTGCCACCACTGCCTGGCTTATTGTATTTTTATACTGGTGTTTAGGATTGGGGAGTTTGTAATTCTAGCTGTTGATATCTGGACTGTCTTTGTTGGGTAGGTGTTTTGTTCCTTGGTTTCTGGTGGCCTCTCAGGTTCTTACTAGCATGTGGCTACTTCATGTTCCTTGTAAAAGTTGTTCTTAGGCATTAGGAGCTAACATTTAGGAGAGGGAAATAGCTAGGAGGACAGGAGGGAGGAAAGCAAGGAGCGAGCAGGGGATGGTGCTAGGAGATTGGATATGGAGAAGAGGGAGAAGGAGGATCTGAAGCTTTCCTATCTGTTTCTCTGGCAGGCTTGGCTGAAGAGTTTCCAGAGAAGGCCTGCTGGAGTTGGGGACTGGACTAACAGGATGAGTGGGGAGGGGAGATTGGAGAAGATCACCAGAGATAGGAGCAGAGAGGGCAGGCAAGCTGCGCCAGGTGTTCTGTTGAGATGGAGGGAAGATTGAGGGATTGCATTTGCAAGAACTAGGGGAGAGGTGAAGATCTACAGTTCTCCCACCTGCTTCCCTGGCAGGAATTCCCCATGGGTTCCCAGGGATTGCCTACTGGATTACTGGGGGCTGGGCTAAAGAAAGGAGACAGAAGGAAGTTTGGAGGGGAAGATTTGTGTAGTCCCCTGGTGTTGAGGGGAAGGGAGAAGGAGGGTGCAATGGGTGGTCTGCCACAGACTGGAGCTGAGATTGAGCGATTGGATTTGGAGCAGTGGAAGGTGAAGTGATCATTAGCACGTGCTCTGGAGCCTGGGAGGGAACTCTGCTTTCCCCAGTTAATAGCTCTGTGACCTTTGGCAAGGATTTTCACTTCTCTACCCTGCAATCTCTCCCACCTGTAGAAGAAAATTATAGGAAAACCTTACCTTTAAGGCTGCCTCAAGGGTTCAAGGAAGCAATAGACTCAGTGTGCTTTGAGCTGTGACTGCCACACAGTAAGTACGTAAGAGGAAAGCTTGGATCCCAGTACCCGTCTGCTGGCCTCTGAATATCACCTCTCTCCATTACCTCAAATGGCCCTCTTCAAACTAGCATATGCTGTTACCACACCCTGTATAGCCACACAAAGTATTTGCTTGTTCTGTTTCTCATGCCGAGAACTGGCAATGGCAAGATTTAAGAAAATTATCCCTTAACCAGCGCTTGGCTGTGGGAAGAGCACTTCTTGTACTTCTGTATTCATAATTCTTGATCACCAGTTCACTGGCAGTGCTCTTGATGAAGGCTCTCCATTTTGGAGGCCTTTACAAAGTTACATCACAGAGCTATACCCCTGGCTGGAGGGCATGATCACTTGCCAGTGAGCAAGCCAATATTCTACATTCTGTGTCAAATTATGGCCTTCCAGGGCTGTGGTAAGCCTCTTCGCCTCTCCTTTTTGCCTCTTTTCATTTTCTCAAAGGCCAGAAAAATTAAGTTCCTTGTTTTAGGTCAAGTATAATTGGAACATTCAGGCAGGAAGATGCTAATATTTACTAATCATAAGAGTTAACATTTATGAATCACTTAGTATAACAGGCGTTATTCTCAGTGTTTCATATCCATCCTTGTACTTAATCCTTATAACCTCCTCTAAGCCAGGTGCTAGTCCCATTTGTTAGAAGAGGAATGTGCTTAAGTAATCAGCTGATAGGTATCAATCTAGTGACTGCAAGATGCTGGGATTTTATTCCAGGGCCCTAAAGCCTACACATATAATAATGCTACACTCTCTTCATTAATAGCAATGGTGTAATTAATAGTTGGAGGCTAATGCCAGTACCCAGCAAAGCCCTGACACATAGAAAGCATTTATTACATAATTATTGGAATATTGGATGAACTGTTCACTCTGTCTATTTACCATGCTACCCAGTTAACAATTATACATTTAACCAAGTAAATTGATGTCTTGTTATTAATTTGTCTAAATATCAAATTAAACTATTTTCCTGGACTTGGCCTTCACTGTGGCTCCATATAATTTAATCATCTGCTAAAAATGCACAGCAGAACCATTCATTCATCCTTTATTCATTGAGAACATTTTCTAGAGGCCAAATCACTCTACTATCTCTAGCAATACAGAGATAGATAGGCCTAAGGTCTAAGGTCTAACAGTGTCGAAAACATTACACACACACACACACACACACCAGATGATGTAGTCTGTGCAGGGTGATTGGCAGGAGTTGGAACATGAGAGATAATAAAAGTGCAACTATATAAATAGCACTTTTGCTTCCATCTAGATGAGTACATTACCTAGTTGTGGTCTAAGGATTCTGTTTCTCTGGCCATTGTATTTGGTTTCAGTGATAACTCGGTTTAAGTCTATGTTTCCACTGAGGTTGCTAAATGGTAAGATATAAATCTAAAGTTCTTGGTTCTCAGTATCTTGGCAATCAAGTTAAGAGAGAACCTGCTTGAGAACTGAATCAACACAGAATATCAGAGCCAAGAGATGAAAAGATGATTTCTAATGACATCATTGGGGCACCTGGATTTAGCTATGATGAAGGTAGCCCTGTACCTTATTATTAGTATCCAAAAAAACCCCTTCTTTTCACCTAAATGTGTTTGTGTTATATTTCTGTCCCTTGCAAGCAACATAACTCTAATTCATATAAACCACTCTCAAGATGTGTGTGTGTGTGTGTGTGTGTGTGTGTGCCACACATTTTGTTAACTGAAGAAGAAATCCTCAAAATAATGAGGTCTGAAGTAAGTGTTAACATTTTGGGCCAGGCATGGTGATACAACACATTTAATCCCAGCACTTGAGAGGCAGAGGCACATTGATCTCTGAGTTCAAGGTCAACCTGGTCTATATAGGGCCAAGGTTACACAGAGAAACTCTTGTTTTGGAAACAATAACAACAAAGAGGTGGTAAAAGTTAAAGAAAGGGAAGGGTACTTCAAGGAGGGGGAGGGGATAGAAACAGCAGGTAGGAGGATCTGGGTGGAGTTGTGGGGGGAGAGGAAATACAATGAAGTTATATTGTATGATAAAAATTTTAATGTCCAATATAAGGGGTACTTATAAAGATGTACTTACAATATAAAGTGGCGAAGTGACATTTGGTGGAGGCTGTCAGAACATCTGGACTGCCATGTTACTAATATAACAGTGGGCTGCAATGTGGCTTAGTGGTGGGATACATGCACTATATATGAGAAGTCTCAGGTTCAATGTGCACGCACCACACATGCGCCAAAGGGTTAAACTCCAAAGAATTGAACCGCAGAACACATTTTTAAAGACTACAGCAACTATTTCTTACATACCCTATGTACAACACAGCCAAACGTTTCCATCCTCCTCTAGATATTAGTTCTGTAGTATCGTAGATCAATAAATAGAATCAATTGAGACAGATCTAGAAGCAGAAATTTGGTCTGTTTCACGATTTCAGGACCGCTATAGGGTTCTGGGTCACTAGAGGAGCTTCTTTGAGGTGTCCTCTTTCCTGCCTACTCTGGGTGGAGCAATCTTCACTTATTCCATGATTTAAAAAATATATCAACATACTACCCCAAATTTTTCTTCTCATATGAGTAAAATTGTGTTTGGTATTCCAGGACCAGTGGCCATGTGTTCAGTGATGATGGAGCAACAACTGTGAGTAAATCCTAGGTTAGATACTGGGTAGCTTACCTTTCACCAACAGGGAACAGGTAGCCCAGGGGAGGGGACACATACAACAAAATAGAAACAGGGTCACAGTGAATTAAAAATGGGACATTAGAAACCTCAAGAGTAGTCGATGGTTGCTTCTGGATACTGATAATTGTTTCTTCTCTATGAAGAACCCATTAATATAATTATGCCCCCACCATCATTAATGAAAAGGCATAGAGACACGTATAAACAGGTTGGTTTTAGAGGACCACCCAACTGCTCATAATTTGGTATTTCTGCAGAGCCAAGCATAGGAGTAGGAGATTGGCGAAGAATTGGGGATGTCATGGAGGATAAATACTACCCAGGAAGGTTACATATAAAGAAGAGACAAAGAGGGCTTACTATTTACTCAGTAAGCAGCAGGGAACCATTGGAGAAATCTCACCAGAAGTGACATAGAAATTGTCTTTGGTTGTACTTTATAAGGAGCAACTCTGCTACAGAATAGAGAGTGGATTCAGAAGCAGCTGGGAAGCACTGCAGACGATGCTGAAGTGATAGTGGGCCTGGAGAGATGTGGATGTATTTGAACATCAGTGTAGGACTAGAAGTGATTGTGTCTGATGATTGTATGGATGCTGTTTGGGTTTCTGAAGTTTAATCTAAATCAACGAAAAGAAACACACTAGAAGTGTCCTATATTCTTGAGCATCAAGAAACTGTCCCGAGATTCCTGACAAGCATTTGAAGATTCAAGGACCTTTATCTTTAGTAACTTGAACTGTCAGGTCCTCAGCAAAATGACTAGGTGTCCTTGGACTTTAAATCTCATATGTGGGTTTGTTCCTGCATCTGTAAGGCTGAATGCTGTATGTGAACACACCTATGCAGGTGATCACATCCCCCAAAAGAAATAATTGAAAACAAAAACAAAAAACGAAAACCCAGAATCTTTTCCAGAAACCTACCTAATCATTCCTAGACAAGGCAACTGCTTTTTCTTCCCTTGTCGGGCTGGGTCATTATGAATTTGTGATAAGAGAATAATTATTTTGCTGGGCAGTGGTGTCATACATCTTTAATCTCAGCACTTGGGAGGCAGAAGTAGGTAGATCTCTAAGTTCAAGCCCAGCCTGGTCTAAAGAGTGAGTTCCAGGACAGCCTGAGCTACACAGAAAAAAAAAACTGTCTCAAGAAGCTAAAAAATAAATTAGAATATTTTTTTCAAGTACATATTTCATGGGTAGATTCATTTCTACTTAGAGCAAATTAAGTAACCACAAAGAAGAGAGTATTTCTATGTCTACTTGGGAGATAATGACACATGAAACAAATATGTATGTTTTCCATCACTTACCCTCATATCTGTCTATAATTTACCTCACCTATGTCTAATTTTTCACTTCTTTATTATGATTTTAATGCATATATTTACTTATTTTGAGGCAGGATCATATGTCACCCAAGATGGCTTCAAACTTATGGCCTCACAAAGTCCTCTGCCTTCCAAGTCAAGACTAGAGTCATTTATCACTGAACCAGGCTTCTGTTACTAATTGTTGATGGAAGTACATGCATCTGTGTGTGTGTGTGTGTGTGTGTGTGTGTGTGTGTGTGTGTGAGTATAGGGTGTGTGTCTGTGTGTGTCTCCATGTAGGAGCACTGTAGCAGCAAATGTTCTTACCTTCTGTACCCCTATAGGAAGGCAAAATGATGGGACATTTTTTGAAAAGAAAAGTGCTGACTTTTTGACACATGTGTAATTATTTTTTTTTCTTTTCATGTCTGGAAGAATCAACAGAAAAAGATTAGCATACACTCAGACTTTATTTTATGAATGACTGAAAAATGACTCCCTGAAAATGGCATTTGAGGAACAGAACAGATTGGTGAGCACACAGCATCAAGCAAAATATGGCCCATAGGCTGAGTACCAAGAAGAGCTCGCCTTACAGCCTACGTATCAGATCAGAACAGTTCACGGAACTTTGACATCCTTGGTATGAGGAAGGAGTCAGGCACTGGCTGAAGCTGTTCTAGAGCAAAGGTGAACCTTCATCAGAGCTCAGCTGAACCAGGTCTAAGTGCCTGAATTCCCCAAATTCAAACTGAGCCGATACTAGTATACTTAGAACAAATCAATGAGAGAGACAGTCAGGCAGTCAGGCAGACAGACAGACAGACCAGACAGACAGACACACCACACACACACACACACACACACACACACACACACAGAGAGAGAGAGAGAGAGAGAGAGAGAGAGAGAGAGAGAGAGAGAACAAATTGCGCAGCTTAAGAGGAAGAGACTAAGAATCTTATACTTTTAAACTCAATACCAAGCAATGGCTCTTCAGACAGTTAGCATTGTTTCTCTCAATGTATAAAAGAATGGCAGGATCTAACAGGCACACTTAAGCAATGGAAGTACTCCTTATAATATTATCCAAAGTACCATAGAAGCCATATTTCTTTAGCAGTTACATTGTAACAAGGTCTTATTTAACTAAAATTGTTTCTAGGCTATAGCATTTTGTATACTAATGTTAAATTAGTATACAGAATTAGTTTAATTAAGAGGTAACAAATCTCAGCAGTAAATCTTTCTCTAGCCCTAGGCAAAATTCCCTAGGAATTAAACACTCTTTAGTAGGATAGTGTACTTAGAGTTGTCCTTTCCTACGCTTCCCCACCCCCAGCTGCCTTACATTCTTAGCTGATAAATAATTGAAAAGGAGGAGCTTGCTGTTTTCATAACCTGCAGATGAATAATGTCTGCAATGTCAAACTATTTTCTTTCCCTTCCACTGATAATTATCATCGCCCTAGATCTCTCTCCATGAGAAACAGCTAGGAGAGTCAGGCTAAGGTAAACGAAGAAAGATCAAAAAGGCCCTAAAATCCAAGTACAATACAAGTGCAATAGATCTTACTAGTGAAACTAAAGATGAACATCTTTTGGATTGGGGGAGGGGGGTTGGTGCAGTGGTAGAATACTTCCTCAGTATGCATGGGGCCCTGGGTTCTAGTTCCAGAACTAAAAAACAATTTACAAAACACCTTTTGATTTTATTTTTGATAAGATTTGCTTTGCTAAAAAAAAAAAAAAAAAAGTCTTCTGTGTCCCTTCTTGCCCACTTGCCAGAAACAAGTGTGGCCACAAACACTAAAAATTGTGCCATAGTGTTTGGGCGAGAATTAAAAGGGCAGCGAACCTACTCTATCTTCAGCTTCATCTATCAAATAGTCATTATTCTGGCATATTTTTTCTCAAGGATGTGATAAAATTTAAAATTATCCTTGCATCTAACTTCAAGGGACATTTCAACACACATGCCTACCTCAATCACTTTAAAACTACATGGATGCTGGGCTGCTCGGAATCCCTGTTACATAGACATATGCACATAAGCAACTGGAGGTGCACTCAGAAACAGATGCATACCACTCTGGAAATCAGTCTGGCAGTTCCTCTGAAAACTGGGCACCTCACTTCCAGAAGATCCTGCTATACCACTCCTGGGCATATACCCAGAGGATTCCCCAGGATGTAATAAGGATACATGCTCTACTATGTTCATAGCAGCCCTATTTATAATTGCCAGATGCTGGAAAGAACCCAGGTATCCCTCAACAGAAGAGTGGATGCAAAAAATGTGGTATATCTACACAATGGAGTACTATTCAGCCATTAGAAACAATGAATTCATGAAATTCTTAGGCAAATGGATGGAGCTAGAGAACATCATACTAAGTGAGGTAACCCAGACTCAAAAGGTGAATGCACTCACTAATAAGTGGATATTAACCTAGAAAACTGGAATACCCAAAACATAATCCACACATCAAATGAGGTACAAGAAGAAAGGAGGAGTGGCCCCTTGTTCTGGAAAGACTCAGTGAAGCAGTATAGGGCAAAACCAGAACGGGGAAGTGGGAAGGGGTGGGTGGGAGGACAGGGGGAGAGAAGGGGGCTTACAGGACTTTTTGGGAGTGGGGGGGGCTAGGAAAGGGGAAATCATTTGAAATGTAAATAAAAATATACCGAATAAAAAAAATTAAAAAAAAAAAAGAAACAGATGCATACAGAAGCTCAGAAGACAATATGGACTTGCCATGTAGAAAAGAGACAATCAAAATATATAGATAAGGGTGGGGTAGATATAATCAGGGAGGGGGAGTAGTGAATATAAAATTCTTTTCCTTCTACTCCCAAGTTAAGAACTAATTGATAGAGGGAAAAGATACAAATATCAATTTATAACTGTTAAAATGTATTTGGGAAAATAGGAAACAGAAAGGTTGTCAATATTACTTTCCTAATGGTTCTATGTGGCTATGTATAAAATACCCCTATTGCTTGGAAGGAGAGAGAAAATGCAAATTGTGTTCATCCTGTGTCCTGCTCAATGGAAACACTATGAGAGTGAAATGGAGGACACTGATTGCCCCTTCCCGTGCAAAAGAGGAAATGACAATATACAGATGGTTATGACCATTATCCCAGGGTGCTTCTCTAGTCCCAGTGCCTGTCTTCCATCTCCCCCCACCTTTGACTCTATCCAGTGGAAGCCAGGTCCTCACATGATGCCTAGTGCGCTCTAGGTCACTTCAGGCTCTTGGAGATCCTTGATTAGGAGGATCACCGATGCTCAGAAGTTTTAAAATGGTTCACAGGAACACTAGTTTAGTCTTCTTCCTTCTCCAAAGGTAAACTCAAGAATAAAGTTTTAATGAAGAAAGGAGTACATATATATATATATAAAATTTTTATAATAATAAAACAATTGTTTTATTCTATATTTAAATTATTAAACCCTATGATGCATTTTGAGCATTTCATTCCCACCTCCCCCTAACCCTTAGGGGGTACATTCCCAACTCAGTTTTGTGTCTTCTTTAATAACCCATTATGTTCAATTTGTGCTGTCCACATAATCTTGGATGTGGGGCCATCCACTAGAGCATAGTCAGCTTGCCAAGGGGCCATCCCCATAGAGAAAACCGATCCTCCTTCCCCTGGTAGCTTTTACCAATTAATAGTTCCTCAGTTAGGGGAAGAGGCGCCTCCCACCCTCCATGCTGGAATGCGGTCAGGCTTGATCCTGTACCGGTTTGTGCCTGTACCTGTAAAAGGAGATAGAGCCCAGAGGCGGTGGTGGTGACAGCAGCTGAGGCGCAGGCCTGTAATCCCAGCACTCTGGGAGGCAGAGGCAGGCAGATTTCTGAGTCTGGTCTACAGAGTGAGTTCCAGGACAGCCAGGGCTACACAGAGAAACCCTGTCTCAGAAAAAACCAAATCCCCCCCCCCCCAAAAAAACCCTAGCCTTGTTATCTTCCTCAACTTTTAAATATTATCATAATACTGTAAATATTTTATTCATTTTAAGATTAGATTGTGTATGTGCCTGTGACTGCAGGTGGCCATGACGTCAGGCCAGAGATTTGGGATCGCCCTGGAGGTGGAGTTACAAATAGTTATGAGCTACGGGAGATAGGTGCTGGGAACCAAACTTGGATCCTCTGCAAGAGTGGCCAGTGCTGTTAGCTCTGAGCCATGTCTTTGACCCCTAGCATAATATTTTTAATTATTAGCATAAGATTCCATATAAATCCTCCTTTTCTTTTTAATTTTGATTTCTCTGGGCGAGATTATCTATTCCAAGTCTCTTTAATTTCAAGCCAAATGTGTTATTGCCAATCATCACTCCTCTGTTGATACATAGTTTACGGTGTCTACCCACATATTAGAGTTTCCACTTTTTTTGTCCACAGTTAATTTAACATTGAATGAATTCATCATCTGTGTTATGTATGCTTCCAGTGTGTGTACAAGAATACATGATGACCGTTGTCTGCTGCTGTATTCTCATTTGATTCATTTCTATCATCAAGGCTTTGCTCACATATGCATGTGTATATGTATATATGCTCACATATGCATGTGTATATGTATATATGCTCACATATGCATGTGTATATGTATATATGCTCACATATGCATGTGTATATGTATATATGCTCACATATGCATGTGTATATGTATATATGCTCACATATGCATGTGTATATGTATATATGCATGGTTGTAAATTACAGAGCAATCCCAGAAATCAAGTAGCTCAACCCTTACAATTTTACAGAAAAGAAAGCTGACTTGGATAATACCACATTGCTAGCTAATGGCATAATCATCATCACGAGTTCAGTTTTCTCCTGTCAGACATGGTGGCACATACTTGTTTTTCCAGTACTAAAGAACTATGAGCTCAAGTCCAGCCCTCTCCTATCCAGTGAGAGTCTATTTTTTTAAAAGGGTAAAAAAGGAAGGAGCAATGTTTTTTTTTTCTTCAGCAAAGCTGAAAGATGATATCTCCATTGTATGTACAAGATGTCTACTATTTCTGTGTTATTTGTGCAGAGAGTGAAGTAATTCATTTCCCCCTTTAATGTTGAAAAGGAAAAAATGAAGAACCCAACAGCCCTGTGGAGTATGCTCGGAAGGCAAATAGTTTGGTTCAAGGCTAGCTCAGTGCCTTGTTCCATATTAAGGTCAAGAAGGGCTTTACTTATTTCTTTTCTAAAGTGTTTTCATATGTATTATTTCATCTTAGTCTCTCAATAGGTCTCAGAGGCAGGGGAGTCAGAGCTTGTTAGCAAAAGTTCACAGATGAAGGAAATAAGACTGCAAAGGCTTAGCTGAGTGATTTGTTCAAGGCCACCTCTCTAATTAGTGACAAGGCCAGGCCTCAGAAGTAGGCCTCCTGCTTACAATAGACCTTCAGGTCTTAGACACCAACTTTCTGACAGTCCTTGGATTGTGATCATACGTCCTGCAAACTGAACTTTATATATTTCAACATGCTAACTGCATTAAGTTACAATCAGAACTGTTGGTCAATTTCAAAGTGAGATAGAGCACATACATTACAGCTTCAGTCGATATGCAACTTAAAAACCAACGAGTTGGGGCTGGGGATGTAATTCAGTTATAAGAGCGATTGTCTAGCATTAAGAGGCACTGGTTTCACTACTTAGCACTGTACTCATTTGTGTGTGTGTGTGTGGTATGTGTATGTGTGTGTGAACACACACACACATACACATACATACACACGTCAAGTTATTTTAGTCTCTAGTATAAAGAAAACATTAATCCCAAAAGGGGGTGAGGGAATATATCTCAAGATAGAACACTCGCTTGCCATGAACAAGGCCCTAGGTTTCTATCCTTAGTGCCAAAAATAAATTCAAAAAAGGAATCAGCAAATTGAGATGGCATTTTCTGATTTCTAGTAACAGGATCATGGTTCTTCTTAGGTGTGTGTAAATGTTTGATTATGGCTTCTTATGTAGGATCATCTCTAAGGACATATGGCAGATTATAAACATCCAAATGACCATTATGAGAAATTTCTTTGGCATGCCAGGACATAGGACAGGCAGCAGGATGCTTAAGACGTCATGAGGAGGTGGGAACAGAGAGTGAACATCTGAATTGTGGAACGCTTTCCACGGAAGGAAGGGACTAGATAGTGTTTGCTGTCATGAGGAAGAAAGCCCATAGGACACGCAGAAGCCAGACAGAGTAAGAATGTCCTGTTGATTCAGCCTTGGCTTGTCAACACTTTCCCTGCTAGTGTGAAGTCCTTTAAAAAGTCACTTCCCACTTGTGGCTGCAGAGAAGACACCTCCTGAGAGGGGAGATAAACTGCTTGGGTCAAGGCTGAGAACTCAGCCTATGATGAAGTAACACATTTCTTTCTTAAAGACTGTTTCTCTAGCTGTTAGGCCTATTCTAAAAGCCAGAGAAATAGGCTCAACCAAGAAGAGAGGACTGGATAGGTTTCAGACCCTGTGTATAAGCGGATTCATCCAAAAGGCACCTTATTAATTGACCAGCTTATCAATGGATGCTCTTTCAAGTATCATTGTTTTCAGCTAGTCCTAACTTTGTTGATCCCTGGGGTGTCCCTCTCCATGCAGCAAGTGCAAAGGCAATGTCACGGCTCCCAGATGATTGGAACACACACAATCAAAGTACTCCCTGAGTCTGGGCAGGAGACATCCTCAGTTCTCCTTTATTTAAACTATGCTCCTCGGCAATGTTCATGACTCCACACAACTAGTGTGTACATGAAGCGGTCTACATGCACAACCCCACTGTGTTTGCTGGTCCTGGGTGTATATCACTTTGCACCCCTGGAGGCGAGGTCTACAGGTTAGCACCCCTCCCCCAACCCCCAGGACCTGGGTCTCAGCACCCTCAGAAGAAAAAGGCAGTCAGAGAGACATGAAAGAAAGCTCTAACCAGAAAAGTGCACTTAGCCACGAGGGCCCGTGCACACTGATTTTCACCTCAGTTCGCTCGGGCTGAAGGAGGGGCGGGTAGCTCCAGAGTTAAGAGGAGGACCAAAGAGGGGGCCTACTTGAATGAAACAATGTAACAATTGATGTGAGGCCTCGCCTTGCTCCCACTCCCCAGCGATCCTATAGGCGAGGTCCCAGTGCCTGCCCCCTCCCCATTGCTCCGTTTTCTTGTCCATTAAGCACCATCCCTCCGCCTCTCTTTCCTTCTTTTCTTTTTTCCCCCTTCTCCTTCCCCCTCCCTCTCCCCCTCTCTCCAGCTCCGTGTCATTTCCTCCTAGTGCTCACTAGCTGCCTGAGCGTCTCCAGCCGGGAGAGTAGGCGGAGCGGGGCGGCGCGGCGCTGGAGGACGATGGTGGCTGAGCTGCTGGGGGCGGAGGCTCCGTAGCCCCCGCGGAAAAGGAGCCCGGCGGCGCCTGCCCAGGCGAGCCGAGGATGGAGAGCCGGCCGGGGTCCTTCCAGTACGTCCCGGTGCAGCTGCAAGGGGGGGCGCCCTGGGGCTTCACCCTGAAGGGGGGCTTGGAGCACTGCGAGCCGCTCACGGTGTCGAAGGTAAGGAGCGGTGGCTCGCTCCTCCCGGCGGCGTCCAACTTTGAATGGGCTAGCGGGTGCGCAGAGTGCGCGGGGTGCGGGCCTCGGCCCCCCACTTTGCGACTTTGGCCGGCTGGAGCCCGAGGGGCTGCAGCCACACGGAGGGGGATCCTGCCGCCGGAGCAGACGGAGCAGCGAAGTGTGTGGCTGGAGGATGGGACCCGAGGCGCCCGGCCCCCGCCGGGAGCTTTGCGAGCAGTCACACTCACGGGGCGCCGGGGCAGCCTCACTCCCCCCCAGCCCCCCCACGGCAGGGAGGCCACTCACCTCAGTGTGGGCTGCAGGAAATGGCGGATGCTGGGGGTTCTCCTTGCCTGGAGGCCCCTGAGTCGGGCAGGATAGTGAGGGGCTGAGGGTACGGGCGGGGGTGGGGGGGGGGATCGGGACTGGTTGTCCCGCCCGAGGCAGGTTGCTGGGCTGGGGGCTGGCGCCGAGCTGCTGGTGAGGCATCGCTGGCTTTCCGCAGCCTCTCTTTCCAACAGCCCGGACGCACACACTCTGGTTCCGAGCTGGGGCGTTGCTGCTGCCGGTTCCCCCCTCCGCCTTTCCCTCCCTCTCGAGTCCTGTCCCGCGCCAGCGAGGTTTCTTGCACGCTGCGAAGTGTGGAGGGAACTTTTGTGCCATGGAGCACAGCTGTGCCGAAGCGGCCACTAGGGTTGCTTTGATTTAAGAGCCTGTGATCAGCTGGAACCGAGTTGCAGCCAGAGGCCAGGGGATAGAAGCACTCCCAAGAGTTCTGGAACCTCCAAACCTAGGCGGCTCCAGTGAGAGTGAGGGTGGAGGATGGGGGACAGTTGGAGCTGTTTGTTACTGGGAAGAGTGACTTGTAAGACTGCTCACCTTGGAGCACAAGATTGCCAGGTGGAGGGACTTCGTGAACTTTAACCCACTTTTCTTTTTTCTCTTACAAACTCAGCTAGCGAGCCATTCCAATGCATGGGGAAGGCTGTTGAGATTTGTAGATGGAGATTCTGGCTAGGATGGAAAGATCTAGCTTTTTAAAGTAACAAATGTAGCTATAGAGGTTCTTTTTGTCTCCCATGTTAACATAGCAGCTGGGCTCTGAAAGTTGCTCCCCCTCCCCCCTACCGCATAACAATCTGTGTTAACTTTTTCCCTGCATTGGAATGGCTAACCTGTGTGAGTGTATTTAAGGTGTTGGGGCAATAAGGTGTTGCTCATGCGTGAACCAGTCAGCTCTGACTGTCTGAGGTGTATTGAGGCAACATTTTGAGGGACATTTGGCAGGGACCTCCAGAGGATCTTTAGTTTCCTTCCCCAAAGCAGGCGATCTTCAACCAGTATAACCAGATTGAGATAGATGGTTTTGTGATCTACCCTCACATCCTGCCCTTTAACACCCTTCCTGTGATTTCTCTGAAGCAAACCACTTTTTAAACAAAAAACAAAAAACCAGAAAAACAAACAACAATAACAACGACAACAACATCCTATTAAACAGCCCCTTTGGAGAGGGGACTCTTTGCCTTGAAGAATTCCTTCTAATCAAACTCTTCCCCTCTTTCCGCCAAGGTCACAATAGGATATGCAGCCCTCAGTGGTCTGGCCGCCCCGCTCCCCCCTTTCTTTCCCTTCTCAGGCTGCCCGCCCACAGAATTTCCAGTCTGCCTAGACCCTGGAGAGGTCATTTCTTCAGCTTTGTCCAGGCTGACCTAACCTGCCAGGCACCTCTCAGAGTGCTTGTTGCTGTGGTCCTGAATGATTTTGTGAGCTCACAGGAGCATGGCAGGGGGTGTTACTAAGTATGGGGCAGCCAGCAACTTGTGGTCTGGCTGGGGAATTATGTGAGGATATATGAGGGTTTTCTTGGCCACACTGCTAAGGAAGTACCTCGGAGGGAGAGGCAGGGTGCCTTTTAATGATTCCCTTTCAGCTGAATGTACACTTGGCCCTTATTATATGACGGTTCATTATCGCATGCAGGGATATGCAGGACTAAAAGCCAGGTGTAACTGGGTTGGCCAGGGCATCCCATAAAGGTTTTTTTATTTTATTTGTTTTAGTGTAATGCTTGCAACCTCCTCCTCCTCACAAACTACTATTTGGGATATTTCATTTTTCTACCCTCGTGTGTTCCTTTTCATGCTTTAGAACAGTATAGCTTCCTCCCCATGTGTAGGTTTTTAAGTCTGTATCTACTGATAGGGATGGACTAGAAATTGAATTGAATCGGTAAATGAAAAACAAACAACCCTTTGTATCTCTGGATTCTATCTCTTGCCTTGTCATTCTTTTTTTTTTTTTTCTGGAATCCTGGGAATATCCCTTGCCTTTCTGGAGCCTCAGCATCCCTAGGTCTAAAGTGAATTTGAAGTGGGCAATCTTTAAATGGTACTGTGATGGTTTGGTGAGCAAGGAAGATGACTGTTTTGATTTGCAGCCTATGCTACTGTGCACAGTGCGGTTCTCACCCCTTACTCTGTCACCCTGTCCCAGCCACACTTGTGACACAGTCAGGGAAGGTTACAGAGAAGCTGATGGAGAAACTGACCCTGGTGCTTTTAGTGGCTTGTTTCAGTCTGTTGTGAAGTGAGGGCAGACTCTCAGTCTCTTTATTTTCTGCGGCCTAGAGAATATCTTGATTCTCCTGGTAGTACTATAAGTTTCGAGGGAGCA
Source organism: Apodemus sylvaticus (assembly GCF_947179515.1). Classification (NCBI taxonomy): domain Eukaryota; kingdom Metazoa; phylum Chordata; class Mammalia; order Rodentia; family Muridae; genus Apodemus; species Apodemus sylvaticus. Next base: position 13,452,956 of record NC_067495.1, on the reverse strand, counting down.
TTGACTAATAACTTTTAGTGCTGTATCTAGTCTGCTCAGCCTCTAACTCCAGTAATGCTTTCCATGCCAAGAAGTCATCCATGGAACTGTGTTTTAGGTGTACACTAATGAAGTCTGGGCTCAGGGGGGGAAGGGGTAAAGACTGTTTTGGTAACTCAATAACTTGGGCTTGTGAAAGACAGACTAGCTAAGAGTCGGGATGCAAAATGGCAGCAAACCTCCTTTGCTTCTGGGGAAATACAAAGGTAGTTTGAGTTCAGGTTGATATGCTGTAAACCTGCTTGGGAAAGCTAAAGACAGGGAGATGGAGACATTTGAGAAAAGGGGAGCAGGAGGAGAGAAGGCGTGGAAGAGGAAAGCTAACTTTTCATTTGTCATGGATAGACCTTTAAGACCAGGAAATGGTCAGGTTGGGAAAATCATCAGTGGAACTAGCTAATATGGTTTCCCGGATGTATAGAATTCAGCTGCCTGATTTATCCAGAGTTGTATATGTATATGTATATGATTGTCAACACGTGCTATGTGTTGATGATCAAGTGGCAAAAAAGGGACAATATATTAAAGTCCATCCTGTTGATTATCACAAGTTTTAGGGAGTAGTGATTTTTCCATATGTTATGGTAGTACTATTGAAGTCATGACATATGAGAGAAGATGACCATGAGGGAGTGGTCCCATGATCTTAACATGATTTGTTTCTTTGACAAGCTTCTCATACTAGACCAGGGCAGGTATTGTCTGAATGAACTGGGGATTTTCTTCAAATCAGATTTTCATCATGGAGTTGACTCACTGCATAAAATGATTCTTGGGGGGTGGATATAAGTGAACTTCTACAGTTCTGGCACCAATGAATCTGTATCATATAGGACCTCTTGAAGGCCTCAGAGACTCAGCACTGTGTGGGGATGGGGGCATTGAAGAGACAAAAGGATGGAAAAACGGAACTGCAGCCTAAGGTTCCAGTGTTAATATGTTTCTTAAAATATGTACTCCGAAGTTAAATAAGTAGATGGAAAAGAAAGGACCGGGGACCAGTGGTCAGGATGCAGGAAAAGGAGGGGGATAACTAGGGTGTAAAGGACAGGCCAGAAGACTGTGCTCACATACATACTTTTTTTTTTCTGGCCTGTTTTTGTGTCTCAGCTTGGCACAGTGAGGCAAGTGGGATCAAGTCACTATTCTCTAACAAAGTAGGGCGGAGTAGGAGCACAGTCTAAAGGAAAAAGCCTATGGAATGTACACAAATATCCCTCTGTCATTTTTTTTAATATTTTTATTTTCTATATTCTTTGTTTACATTCCAAATGATTTCCCCTTTCCCGGATCCCCCCTCCTTCCCTTTGTCATTTTTATCCCTGTTAGATATAAGTCCCTATTTACAAGGTGACCTGTCCCATCTTCATTATCACAGAGGATGTGAGAATGGATTTGGTAAACCCTTTGCTCTCCTTGACCTTTTGACCTTATAGAAAGGCAGGGCCTGCCCTTTAAGTTCTTTGTCAGCTCCACTGCCCTCTTGCTCTGATGCTCGTTCTAGATGTACAAAAAGAAGCAGTTGAAACTAGGCGGAATGATCAGATTGATGTTTTCTTGTGACTGGAAGTAAATGTGAATGTGACTTTTGAGTTCTTGTTGGATGCAGAGGTTATGTGAGCAGTGATAGACCTTTCAAATCTTTCCAGCTGTGTTCTACGTCAGACCTAGCTCCAGCCTCAGCCTCAGCCTCAGCCTGAGCCCCAGACCCTGTCCAAGTCAAGAGCCTGCAGTCCCAAAGGTATTTTTACAGGGTATGTTGATAGGAGACAAATGCAGCCTGATTACTTATATGAATCCCTCCCTGATCTTTCCCGCTAGAATCCACAATGACACCTTCTTAGGTTTCATGGTTTCTGCCTTCTTCCAGAAAGGACACAGCATGGAATAGGAATCTGTCTAAGGGTATAAGATGGGATAGGACAAAAAAGACTGTATGGTATGTCTCGCGAAGCCTTGGCATAAGTAATTTGCATACATAGAATTTTAGGTCTGTCTTGTATAACTAGTGCCCTGCCGATAACCATGTTTGTTCCCTGAAGGAAGGAGGTTCATGCCTGTTGTAGGGTTTTCCCTCTCCTGAACCTCAAAGGCAATACTTTCAACTCCAGCTGGAAGATACATGAGCATTGTTCTTCAAACAGTTAAAACATTTCTCCCTTGCTTCTCTCAGAACACTCCCCAGGAATTTCTTTAAAGAGAAAAAGACAGTTTTGGACAGAGATTACTAGTTATGGGGTAATTATCATGAGAGAACACGATTATGTTTATGGTTAGGCTTCTTCCAAACCAGAGGAAACTGTGCTGACCCATCTGGGAGAAGTTAATGGAGAACAGCAGAGATTACAGGAAGGTGTCCTCTCAGTGCCCACTGCCCCCTGTGCCGAAGGGCAGGCTTAACTAAGGGCTGTCTCAGAGTCTTTGGAAGTCACCTAGTTTAAGATCATTTAAGGAACCTGCTGTGGAGGGTCTCTGATTATGTTCGGCACTGGTCATGGGAGATCATGTGTATATTTAAGCCTGTCTGTGTCACCGTTGTCGAGTTTAATCTGGGGACAGTTTTTATCTATGCTGAGTTGCAAACATTTCCCTTTGCCTCTTATCCATGGAGCTAAGCCCTGCATTCTTGGACTACACAGAGCAATGGTGCTTCCTCTGTTTTAGAAAAACCCTTGAGAGATTGAAAAAAAAAAGATGATGTGCTTCCTCAACTTTTCTTTCTGGGGTCTGCGATTCAGTCTCCCCCTCTGTGCTTTCAAGAATAAAATTCCTGTGCTTGCTCAATTTTTTTTTAAGAGCAGCAGTTAATGTTCTTTTTTTTGGGGGGGGGGGGGTTTGAGACAGGGTTTCTCTGTGTAGCCCTGGCTGTCTTGGAACTCACTCTGTAGACCAGGCTGGCCTCGAACTCAGAAATCTGCCTGCCTCTGCCTCCCAGAGTGCTGGGATTACAGGCGTGCGCCAGCACCACCCTGCTGCTTGCTCAGTTCTTTTGAGATCTGAGGTTACTTCTTTTCATTCTGGATTCACTACATCTTGTCCATTGTTTGATCTCCTCCCCTCTTCAAATTTCTGGTGCTCAAGATCAAGCCTAGGACATTGTGCCTGGTAGACAAGTGTTCTACTACTGAGCTACATCCCTATCCCTCGGGGCTCTCTTAAGTTATGGAGTCCACACACAATATAGCCATCTCCTGGAGAAAGTTGTGAAAATGAAGTGAGACTTTTTTGTGTGCTGAAAATTGTATCTAGCTACAGACCATTCTTTTAAAAACATATCTGAAGGGGGCTGGCTCAGTAGTTAAAAGGGCTTACAGGTCTTGCAGATGGCCCTAGTTTGATTCCCATTATCCACATGGCAGCAAAAACATATAACATGTCTAGCAGTCAAAACATATAACCAGATCTGCTACTCTTCGTTTGACCTCTTCAGGCTCCAGTATATACATGTGTTCATGTGCATGCTCACACACGCTCATAAAATAAAATATTTTCAAAAGAAGATATAGCCAAAGATGGCTATGTTTTTATGGTAGCAATGTCATAAGAAGGCTCAGTGTCCATGTCTGTTGAAGGAAGTAGGAAGTACTGTGCTGCTGGTAATTCATACTTCTCCAAGGTCTTTAAATAATCACAGAGGAAAGCCATATGATGAAGTATGTGTGTGTGTGCGCGCGCGCACAGATGTTGTATGTCTTCCTCTGTTGCTTTCCACTATATTTTTTTGAGACAGGATCTCTGAACCTAGAACTCTTTCATTGCCTGGACTGCTTGGCCTTTGAGTGTCTGGGATCTGCCTATTCCTGACCCCACCCCAATGCTTGGGATATGGGTATGCACCACCACGCCTTGCTTCTTTGTGGGTGCTGGGGGTCTAAACTTGGCTCCTTATGGTTACACAACCAACACTTTGTCTACTGAACCATTTCCCTAGCCACATATAATGCATTTTTGAGTGACACTTTTCATCTCCTACTATTTATGTGGAATTCCCCCTGCCCCTAGCTCAGAGCAGCTGTGAGAAAGACAACTCCAGGGAAGATGGGGGGGGGGGGTTAGCACTTGCCTTTATGGAGTGTGTATATCTAAACAAAGACATTGTTAAGTTAACAGAGTAGGAAGTGGTATTTAATAAATGTTGTCAGAATCAAAATTCCATTTTTTTTTTACATCTCTGAACTTTTCTTCTAGGAAAAGTAATCAACTCCAAAATTGAAAATACCAACCATATGCATATGTGATATGTAAGTAGTTTTTAACACACGCACATGCACACACGTTTATGTATGGGAGTGTCCATGTATATGTGTGTATATACACAAAGTGTCACTCATATATATATGTGAGGCACTGATTACAGTGGTGGTTCCTGCAATTCTGGGTTTCTAGGGTCTGGGTTCTGGGGTCTTCTGTTTAGAGTTGGGATAGCCACAGAAGTCACTCCTGCTGGAGGTCTTCTATTCACAGGCCTTTAAAAATCTGTCTTGGGGCTGGTGAGATGGCTCAGTGGTTAAGAGCACCGACTGCTCTCCCGAAAGTTGTGAGTTCAATTCCCAGCAACCACATGGTGGCTCATAACCACCGGTAATGAAATCTGAAGCCCTCTTCTAGTGTGTCTAAAGACAGCTGCAGTGTACTTACATATAAGAATAAATAAATCTTTAAAAAAAAATCTGTCTTCCCATATTTCCCCACTTATCAGTGGATCTGGGAAATGCTTTTCTTTACTCCTAAAGTCTAGACCAGTGAGAAGATTGGGACACGGCTTATTTTTCATTATGGAGCCTGAGGGTTCTAAGGGAAGGGAAACTGAAGCCTAGAGAATATGACTACACTGACACTTGACAATTAATAGTTAGGCTTACTCGGAACAATTCTAGAGAGGCCTTTTTAATCCATAGTGTATGAGCAATGAAATTATTCAACAGAATCATACTGTGTGATGCTTGTTTGTAAGAAATGGTATTCAGAGCTCCAACATGCTTACTTACACAGGTATTCTTGGGAAACAATTCATCTATAAGTGATGGAAAAGTACTCTAGAGGGTTGTAGTACACAGATCTGGGTGACTTTGGGATTTCTGTTGCTCTCAGTACTTAATGCGCTTTTACCTTCAATACTGGGACCAGATATGTGTTAAATTTTCCTGGTTTATGTTCGAGTTATCTTACAATTGTTTATTCTGGGTGTGTTGATAATGAGATCACTTTCACATAGCATCAGTAAAACCAAATATTTTGTTTCCTGGTGCTCCCTAAAATATTACCGACATTCTTTGATTAAGTTGTTAATGAGTAAATTGCAATACAATTTTTTCCTAGCTAAAGATTAGGTTCTAAGGACCAAGGTGAAGTAAACTTTGTCTCCTCATGTCCCTTAGCCACCTTTGGAGTAAATAGGCCAGTGGAAACATTGTCGTGTATATTAGTTTGCAAGAGATGATCTGTTTCTTCCTCACACCACATTGGCATGTTTATTTGGGCAGAGCCATCCTGCTGGGGCACCCAAGTGGCAAGGATCAAGATGACTTGAGCTCTCAAAGTAATTTCTAACCCCTCCCATGACTCTTTACCTCCACGCCCTCCTCTTTCAGTGTAAGTCTGCGCCTACGCTCTGGGACAGAATGAGTACTTCCTCAGAGGAAGAGACCCATTTTTCATTCATCTATCTGTCTATCTTTATTTCATGTCTACAAGCACTGGTTGTTTAGGGTTCTTTGTTTCTTTGTTCATTGGCTGCCCTGCCCACTATCCAAAACCCACTTTCCCCTTTCGGTTATAGTGAGTATTTCTACTTTGCTACAGCAGCTTCGTCTGGCTTGGCTCAGGCGTGCTCTGGTAGGTGATGAGAGAGGCTAATTGAGGCCAGTAAGTTTGAAATCGTTCAGTAAATTAAAGTTGAAACAGAGGGAAGATTTCTCACAGTTTATCTTTTTTCTGTCCTGTCTGAGTTAAGGACAAGTCTTTTGTCACCTTCCGTTACTTGGAAATGCTTAGCAATTTCCTGAGTAATCTTGGCATGTTTGTTTCACCTCTTTGTGCTATACTTTTTTGGGGGTGGTGGTAGGAGCTTTCAAGGAGTAATCCTCTACTTTATGGAAGGGCTGGCTTGAGTTTCCTTTGCTGTTCTGGCTGTGGCAATGCGAAGGATGACTGACAGCAGGCAGCTTTTACAGAGCACCACGCTTCTCCACACTCCTGCTTCCTATCTGTACAGAAGTGGCTATTTCCTGGTGTGTTCTCAGAGACAGGGCATGGTCTGTTAACTTTCACTCAAGTCTTTTAATGTTACCTCTCAAAGAATGTGGGAGGTAGGAGTCATTTGACAGGACCAAGGGTTAAGCCCACTGAAGAACAGATTCTTTGAGGTGTCTTCTGGCCCTCATCCTAATGCCACCCAACAGATTTCTAGCTGTTTTGGTTTTCTCTTCCCCATAAGCCCCCGGCAGGAAAGTTTTGAATGGTTCTCCTATATTTATTGCCTTTCATGGTCTATCAGAAACTGATCTTTCTTTTGAGAAGAGGGGGTTGGAGGTAGAGCTGGAAGCAAAGCTGGTTTGACTAGTCATTCAGGAAAAGGTTAGATACTCATGGCTCCAGCCTCATCTGTGCTTATGATACCATGACAAGCTAAAGCCTTGTCTTTGTTGGGCTGTCTTACTGTTTTCCATTTCTACTTGTGTGTGTGTGTGTGTGTGTGTGTGTGTGTTTAAGTAAAAGTCCCCCCTCCCCAAACTTCCACAGGCATGGAGCTTTTAATGGTCTCTCTCTCTCACTCTAATTGAAAGTTTGAGTGTTGATGTTTTGACTACAAAGCAGTGAGTGTGTGTCAGACCTGACTCATGTTCTTTGGAGAAATTGACGGTGACTCTGGGGCTTTCTTAATTTAAATTGTTAATTAAGAAAGGTCAAGACCATAGGCTGAAACATGGATCAGGCAAGGATCTGGAGACTTCCAGGGATTTACAGGGAGGACCTGGAGTTTGGGCTGGAGTTCAGCAATCGGTTGGATACAAAGGGTGGTCAGAGCCTACACAAGAGGGGTATCACAAACCCTGAGAACCTGCTGTTGGGGCAATTATAGCTTTCAGGGATTCTGCCCATGAGTTCTCCTTTAATATTTATAGCAGGTCTTTGAGGTAGATATTGATGTCTCAGTTATGCAAATGAAGGGATTGAGACCCAAGAGAAGTTAAGTGACAGATTTGAAATTCTATGCGAAGTGGGAGAGCTGGCATTGAAACTTAATTTGGGAGGCAACGGTGTAGTTTTCAGTCCATAGTGCCACCATAATATTATTTTAATTTTAATCATTTATTTTGATGTGTTTGCAGTGCTGTGGCTAGAACTCAGGCCTTTGTATATGCTGGGAAAAGCTCTACCACTGAGCCAAACCTCTGGCATTCAAACTTCTGGCTTATTCCAAGTCTGATTTTCTTTTTTACAGTGCCACACTTATATATCTTAAAATAAGGAGAATTGGGTGGGAGAAAGAAGAGGAATGGGAAATGAAATTTAGTGAAGAAACTGGTAATGTTGTCAATAATTGTACCTCAAGGGTTAGGGTTAAAGGAAAGTGTGTGTGTGTGTGTGTGTGTGTGTGTGTGTGTGTGTGTGTGTGTGTATCTGTGTCTGTGTCTGTGTCTCCTGGCAGTGTTAGGGATGGAACCTAGGGCTTGGGGCATGCTAAGGGATCAGTCAATCGATCTACAAACTGAGTCATATCCCAGGCCTGTTTTTTTTCAAAAACAGTTCTCTTCTGAGCTACAGCTACATCTGTAGCCTTCAGAAGATCATAATCTTAGTCTTACGGCTGACCCTCATCTGTGAGCCTTTTAAGTAAGTCATTTTCCTTGTTGTGTCTAGCTTTTATAATTCTCAAATGAAAATTACCAAATTTGTATGGTCCAAGAAGAAGAAGATAAAAAAAAAAGAAGCCAGGAATTTGAGAGCAGGGAGTGGTCTATGGAAAGGCTGAAAGGGGGAATATAATTAAATTAAAATCGCAAAAGTAAAATAAAATGAACTTGTATGGTTTTTCCATTAGAGGTGATTCCCTTTATCCTTACTTCATATAAATACCAGAGGTATAGGTGATTGAAGAAGGAAATAGAATATTTCCTAGATATCCTTATTATTAAGCTGAAATTCTTGTTTGAGGTTGCCAAATGTGCATGAAATGACAGGACAGTTTTAGTGTGTGTGGTGTCTGCAACTGCCAGAGGTAGAAAGACAAGACATGATTTCTGCCTCCTGTGTAAATAGCTGGAACTTTAAAAGGCTGTGTCAAACCTTGCTTGGTTGTCCTAAAACTCTCAATTAAGACTTCAATCTATCAATCAATCAATCAATCAATCAGTCAGTCAGTCAGTCAGTCAATCAACCAGTCAACCAATCTACAGATCAATCAGTCAACACAGATTGGTTGAATACTTTGCAGAGTGCCTTCCCCTGAACTACAGATTTCAAGAGATGACCACCAGAGTAGACCTGATCTTTGGATTCTCACAGAGATGACGAATTTGTTGAAGTTTATTTATGTATTGTTTCCTGGAAGTAACTATTTACTGTATGTCCAGGGAACAAAAAGCTTTGGATGCTGAGTCCATAGAATAAAAATCTAATTGATTGTTCATGGATTGATGTTGGGAGCTTTGTGGGAAAAGTAAAAATTGAAGTTGGACCTGTGGAGTAATGAGGTAATCTTGGGTGATATGAGAGCATTTGTTCTAGTTGGATGAATGCCTAAACCAGGCATCAGGTTTAGTACCAGTCACACAACTGCTTGCCTGAGGAGAGACCTAAAGTATACAATAGATAGGAAGAGACCATATGTTAGATGTTGTCAGGTGACTAGGGGTTAGTGATATTGTATACCACTGAAAGAATGAAGCAGAAGTTAATATGTATTGGAGGTGATGCCTCTATTTCAAATGTAGAAGATAGGAATTGGAAAGGGGAAGGAGTTTGTAATTTTGTTTTGGATCTTCTGATACCAGTCAATGAGACAATAGCTATCAGCTAGGTAGCCTGGTAGGCAGATGGGGACAAAGAGAAAGAGGTTTGTTTATATTTGTTTCCTTAGGGGTTCTGTAAATTGAAATAGCAAGTCATTCTGTTAGGAATACTATTGTCTACACACAATTTTCTAATCTATTGATTGTTCTGTAAATCACTTAATTGCCAGACATTCCTATGCCCCAAAGACATAGGAAACTGGCCTGCTTTGTGATTTAATGAGTGTTCCTCCTAGCTTTATCTTGTTAGTGTCTCTGATCTGCAGGATGCCTAGTTGGTAGAGGTGTTGCTAGCTGGAGTTCTTTTTTATATAAATAGAACATTCAATGAATGAACTAGTAGAAACAAAAGCAAATAAACAAAAAAATCCAAACCTCAGATGGACAGGATAAAGTGGATTGAGGCTTCTAAAAATATCAGTTGACTTTGCCAAGATGTTTAAGGATGGTTTTCTGTAAATGTAAAACAAAAAGTGGTGGCTTGGCGAGGCAAACCTCAAACCACTGGAGTTTCAAGTTTCTGTTCCATTTTGATTGTTAGGAGCATTCTCCTCTCTGCCTGGTGTGAGCTATTATTAATCCGTGAATATCATTGTTTATGTTTTGGAAAAGTGTTCTTCAATATGACCTTTGAAAATATTGCTCAACTTTGTGTAGGATTTCATTGCCGAGGTGGTACTTTTACCACCCTAAAGTAAAGAGGAGTTTGGAATTTACTTTCCAACCTCTCTGGCTGGAAGAAACACTTTATCATTGAAACTTTTACAAATTTGGAGTAATTAACTATAGCACTGATGTTCTTTATCTTTATACTTAATTGAATGCCTTAGAAAGATTCAATTTGTGTGTGGATGTACCTGCCAAATTTAGGACCATCCTATGTCTTCTGCTTCCTGTCCTTCAGGAATCTACTAGCTCATTACTACTCTTGTGCAACATCATCTGCTTTTCTTTGCCATATGAAACTAAATTCAAAACTTTGTAAAGATGCTTTTACTATGGAAATTGGTCTAAACCCATTCCCAACTCTTTGTAGATGAAACTACACCGTTTGCTATAAGGTTAATGGGCATGTAGGTTCTTTAATTTGCCTCCTTTTTCTGACCAGGTAAAATAACTTGTAATTTATATTTGAAATCCATTCAAGTACCTAGCTGCTAGGGAGCCATTTTTTTTTGTGGCAACAATTGCTTGAGTGCTAGGCTCTTACAAGAGCTAGCTTGCTGACTGCTCTGCTATGTGAGCTAGGGTGGGAGGGTAACTTTCCTCTTCTGGATGTTTCAAAAGGACTCAATATGTAATTTTCATGTTTTCTCCATGCCCTTGGCTTGAGAAATGTGCAGTGTTCTGAAACCTGCTCAGGCTCTGTACATACTGGATCTGCTTAAGGCACGGTTTTTGGCTCTTAGCCCTGTTCAGCTGCAATAGGGTTTGAGTTACAGACTTTCCCTTTCTAGCCCCTAATAAAAACCAAAGGAATGAAGAATAGAACCAGGGAGAGTTAATTTCTACTGCAAAGACCCAGGTAAGGTTCTTCTATCTCCTATACCCTAGGTTAGAGTCCTAATTTAAGGCTGAATTCTGCTTTAAGCCTGTAAGTGACAGTGATCTGGAACAGGCCCCGATAATCAAGTTTTGCCCTATGCTGCATCTTCTTCCCCCCCCCCCCCCCCCCCCCCGTTTCTTTTGCCTGTTTCTCTTTCTCTTCACACCATCATTTTCTTCCTGTTCTGTTCGCAGCTTAGAGGAGGCTGAGATCCTAGCAACCAAGTCAACTGTTACTACTGGAGAAGAAGAAACAGTACATCATCCTTCTTTTCCTCTAAACTGGGAGTTTTACAGAAGCTTCTCCCACCCCACCCTGCCAATTCACAGAGCCAATCACAGGACAAAATCTAGGAGTCTTAATCTGAGGAAAAAGTATTATTGGTATCACTCCCAACTCAAAAGAGAGGCATGGTAATGAGCTTTGAGATGGCTATCTCAGATGGGAAAAGGCAGCCTTTCAAGAAAGATCTTGAGAAAACTGGACTAGCAGAATGGGGGGTGGGGTGAGGGGTGGGGGGGTGGGAGGCTCCTTCTGGAGGAACAACTACAATAGTATATTTGCCTCTTCAAATGGTTTTTTACCCTTTGACCATCCTCATCCCCTTGAAATTATTCAGTAGTTTTCTGGTGCTGGTAGAATAAAGCCCAGATTACTTTTGCTGGGTATTAGAGACCATTTTCCCTCTGACTCTAGTCTTGCATTTTATTTCTTCTAGATTCCAGGTTTTCAGGGAGAATGGTATCATCTCTTTTCAAGCCTCCTCACTGGGAAACTCTGCCCTTTGCCATCTCCTCCTGTTGCCCTGCTTTACACTGTAATCCTCTACTTCCTGTCTTTTCTCTGCATTCCTCTGTGGGGTCCAACCACTCAGAGTACCAGCTCTCCAGGACAGCATCCCGGATGACTCCAGGTGGAAAGGACCAACTTCCCCTAGAAACTGTGGTGAACCTCAAATCCACATGTTAGCTACACATGGAGGGAACACGTGATGAGAATGATGGTAGGGGCCCTCAGGTGCAACCTGAGATATGAAGAGGGGTGACAGTAGTAGGGATGAGGGTGTCTCTAGGCTGCCTGGCTTACTGCATATGTAAGCTGTCTTCCCCAGCTTGGCATTGGGGAGTGAGGATTATAGCATTCATTAAAATGTTGGGAAATGTTGTTGTGAGACTTGGAACACAACAGCCATCTGCTTGCTACTTTGTGTTCAGGAGTGGGTAGAGTAATTTTTGTGCTTCATTCAGTCACTTTAGCACTAGCTGAAATTCCAAGGCTTTAAATCAGTGTGTGTGTGTGTGTGTGTGTGTGTGTGTGTGTGTGTGCTGTTACCTTTGCTTAAACAAGCCCAAGCGTGTTCTATTTCACTGGCCTTGGTTGTGAGTCACTGTCTGGTATTTATACATAATGCCTTAAGTGTCTTCGTTATTTGACCATGACATTCCTTTTCTCACTGTTTCACTCAAAGCTGAGAACACCAAGAAAGGAAAAAAGGAACTGACTAATGAGGCTTAATGTCATTGGTGCTCGTCTGTATGACGGTCAGGTTACCTTAGGGCACTAAGGGGACAGGTTAAGAGTCAGTGCTCAAATAGCCAGGGACAGCACAGTGACATCAGGAGTGCTTAGTTTGCTACTGACCAGTCTACTGCTACTGAGCGTGTTTTATAGGCGCGGACTTTCAGAGCTGGTCTGTCAAGGGACCCCAAGAAGCATATATCCTTATCAGAATCTCCTGTAAGTATGTAAGAAGTATGAATAATTAGAGACATTCTTAACTAGGAAATGATTGGATAGTTGCATACATTGGGGGGAGATTTGGATAATATTACCATGCTCCTTACTTCTTCTACATTTTCATGGAAGCATATCTCTAAGGGTGTGAGAATGGTAAACCCCAGCTGGGGGCACCTTAGTTATCAAAGGGACAGAGCCTCCCATAGGAAGGACATTGCTGTTAGCATGGTCATTTAGAGGCCAGACAGCCAGTAAATCATTTAAGAAGGAATTAAAGGTTCAAAGGGCAGGAGAGAATTCTTTGGGTGACCTCATAGGTGCTTGAAAAATCAAAGGGCTAGCTGATGTGCTTTTATGTATTGAAGGCTGGTTTGAAAGGGCAAGGGAATAGAAACGCACAAAAGGAAATTGGCATTGTAGTTTTTATGTACTCAAAAGCCTTAACTCTTGGGGTGGGGATGATCAAAGTTCCCATTAAGTATCTTTTGTGTTCTTGACATTATGCATGCATTTTCATTATAATATCATCACTGCTATGAGTTAAGTCATAGTGGTCCTATTCCACGGCTGAAAAAAGTGAGGTCCAGAGAGGCAAAGCATTGTTCTTCAGGTAGATCAAAGTAGAGCTAGAATCTGACCCACCTTTAACTGACTGCAAATCACATGGTTGTCTTATGATACCTTACAGTTGTGCTTCAGAGATCCCATTTTTATACTTCATATTATCTTTCTGATCCTACTGTTCACTATGGTGAGACTGTGTTGTTTGCGCTGTGATATTGGGCAGAGTTGAGTTTCACAGACAAGTCATTCCAAAGCTTTCCTGGGAAGCTCATTTAAGACACAAATTAGGGTG